>NC_086320.1:332071137-333271137 GCF_036172605.1 Pelobates fuscus | reverse complement strand
AAGTGAACACTGAGTGTGCACTTCCTGTTAGTCCGCCGGATACAGGAAACAAAAGCTCCCTGTACCCGCGGACAGTACACAGCTCGGCCACGCTACAACACAGGTAGGGGAGGGGGGAAGAAAGAAACAGGGAGGGAGGGGGGAAGAAAGAAACAGGGAGGGAGGGGGGAAGAAAGTAACAGGGAGGGAGGGGGGAAGAAAGTAACAGGGAGGGAGGGGGGATAAAGAAACAGGGAGGGAGGGGGGATAAAGAAACATGGAGGGAGGGGGGATAAAGAAACAGGGAGGGGGGGATAAAGAAACAGGGAGGGGGGGATAAAGAAACAGGGAGGGGGGATAAAGAAACAGGGAGGGAGGGGGGATAAAGAAACAGGGAGGGAGGGGGGATAAAGAAACAGGGAGGGGGGATAAAGAAACAGGGAGGGAGGGGGGATAAAGACACAGGGAGGGAGGGGGGGATAAAGAAACAGGGATGGAGGGGGGGATAAAGAAACAGGGATGGAGATAAAGAAACAGGGAGGGAGGGATAAAGAAACAGGGAGGGGGGGATAAAGAAACAGGGAGGGGGATAAAAAAACAGGGAGGGGGATAAAGAAACAGGGAGGGGGGATAAAGAAACAGGGAGGGGGGATAAAGAAACAGGGAGGGAGGGGGGATAAAGAAACAGGGAGGGGGGATAAAGAAACAGGGAGGGGGATAAAGAAACAGGGAGGGAGGGGGGGATAAAGAAACAGGGAGGGAGGGGGGGATAAAGACACAGGGAGGGAGGGGGGATAAAGAAACAGGGAGGGAGGGGGGATAAAGAAACAGGGAGGGAGGGGGGATAAAGAAACAGGGATGGGGATAAAGAAACAGGGAGGGGGGATAAAGAAACAGGGAGGGGGGATAAAGAAACAGGGAGGGGGGATAAAGAAACAGGGAGGGAGGGAGGGAGAAAGAAACAGGGAGGGAGTGGGGGGAGAAAGAAACAGGGAGGGGGGAAAGAAACAGGGAGGGGGGGAAAGAAACAGGGAGGGGGGGAAAGAAACAGGGAGGGGGGGGAAAGAAACAGGGAGGGAGAGGGGGGAGAAAGAAACAGGGAGGAGGGGGGGAGAAAGAAACAGGGAGGGAGGGGCGGAGAAAGAAACAGGGAGGGAGTAGGGGGGAGAAAGAAACAGGGAGGGAGTAGGGGGGAGAAAGAAACAGGGGGGGAGACAGAAACAGGGAGGGGGGAGAAAGAAACAGGGAGGGAGGGGGGAGACAGAAACAGGGAGGGGGAGAAAGAAACAGGGAGGGGGAGAAAGAAACAGGGAGGGAGAGGGGGGAGAAAGAAACAGGGAGGAGGGGGGAGAAAGAAACAGGGAGGGAGGGGCGGAGAAAGAAACAGGGAGGGAGTAGGGGGGAGAAAGAAACAGGGAGGGAGTAGGGGGGAGAAAGAAACAGGGAGGGAGTAGGGGGGAGAAAGAAACAGGGGGGAGACAGAAACAGGGAGGGGGGAGAAAGAAACAGGGAGGGAGGGGGGAGACAGAAACAGGGAGGGGGAGAAAGAAACAGGGAGGGGGAGAAAGAAACAGGGAGGGAGGGGGGGAGAAAGAAACAGGGAGGGAGGGGGAGAGAAACAGGGAGGGAGGAGGGAGAAAGAAAGAAACAGGGGGGAGAAAGCGAGTGACACGGGGGATGGAGGGAGAGAGGGGGAGAAAGAAACAGGGAGGGAGAGGGGGGAGAAAGAAACAGGGAGGGAGAGGGGGGAGAAAGAAACAGGGAGGGAGAGGGGGGAGAAATAAACAGGGAGGGAGAGGGGGAGAAAGAAACAGGGAGGAGGGGGGGAGAAAGAAACGGAGGGGGGGGAGAAAGAAACAGGGAGGGAGGGGCAGAGAAAGAAACAGGGAGGGTGTAGGGGGAGAAAGAAACAGGGAGGGAGTAGGGGGAGAAAGAAACAGGGAGGGAGTAGGGGGATAAAGAAACAGGGGGGGAGACAGAAACAGGGAGGGGGGGAGAAAGAAACAGGGAGGGAGGGGGGAGACAGAGACAGGGAGGGGGGAGAAAGAAACAGGGAGGGAGGGGGGAGAAAGAAACAGGGAGGGAGGGGGGAGAAAGAAACAGGGAGGGAGGGGGAGAGAAACAGGGAGGGAGGGGGAGAGAAACAGGGAGGGGGGACAGGGAGGGAGGGGGGAGAAAGAAAGAAACGGGGGGGAGAAAGTGAGTGACAAGGGGGGGACGGAGGGAGAGAGGGGGAGAAAGAGTGACAAGGGAGGGGGAGAGAGAGTGACAAGGGAGGGGGAGAGAGAGTGACAAGGGAGGGGGAGAGAGAGTGACAAGGGAGGGGGAGAGAGAGTGACAAGGAAGGGGGAGAGAGTGACAAGGGAGGGGGGAGAGAGTGACAAGGGAGGGAGGGGAAGAAAGAGAGTGACGAGGGAGAGAGATTGACATCCATCACACACACACACAATCACACAATCATGCCACCCTTACACACACAGAAACACACAATTCATCCTTACACACACTCAATGCACCCCGTGCACACACACACAATCATGCAATCCTTACACACACACAGAAACACACAATGCATTCCTTACACACACTCAATGCACCCCGTACACACACTCAATGCACCCCTTACAGACGCACACACTGCATCCCGTACATACACATAATCACACCTTGCAGCCCTTACACATACAAACACAGATTCACACAATGCATTCCTTACACACATATCAGGACATCCCCTACACACTCCACCCCCTGTGAACAAACTCATTGGTGGAACGTGAAGGTGGACCCTGGGACCCAGACCTTGAGCTGTGTAAAGGGCCCCCAAAAAATGGAGCTGATTCCCGTTCTCACAGAACATTGATTTTTGGGACCACAGTTACAAACAGCCTCCAGAGAGCCTGTTCTACACCAGACCAGTGGAGCCAGACTGCAGCTAGAGCCCATCATCATCCTCATCTGGTTGTAAGTAGGAAATCTAGCATATTATTCGTGGCACTAATCTCTAATTTACCTCACATTAAAGAAACACTATAGTCCCCAGAAGCACTGCAGCTTAATTTAGTGGTTCTGGTGTCCTATAGCCTGTCCCTGCAGACCTTTTAATGTAAACACGGCGGCACTCCAGCACTGGCGTTAGTTAACATGGCAGAAAAATAATTGGAAAGGGTTAGGGGGGCTACTAATAAGGATAGGGGGAGAGGGGTAGGTAGAAAAATAATTGGAAGGGTTTAGGGGGGCTACTAATATGGATGGGAGGAGGGGGGAGGTAGAAACATTACTGGAAGCAGTTAGGGGAGTACTAATATGAATAGAAGAGGTAGGGTGGGTTATAATATGCATGGAAGGGGTTAGGGGGTACTAATATGCATGGAAGTGGTTAGGGGGGTACTAATATGCATGGAAGGGGTAGGGGGTTAAAATGCGTGGAAGGGGTAGGTGGGGTTCTTTTGTGCATGGAAGGGGTATGGGTGGTTCTAATATTCATGGGAAGGGTAGGGGTGGTTCTAATCAGGATGATCCCGGCGCTGTATACGGGTAAGTAAAACCCCTTCCTTGTAGTGACCCTTTAATGTTATTATTTAATCATTTATATAGCGACTGCAAATTCCGTAGCGCTGTACAATGGGATAAACAACTCCTAGTTTACGGAATAAGAATATACCCGGCGAGTAAAAATGCTATCCCCCCCAGATTTTTTTGGGTTCCTACGCCCATGCCCCTGCCCCCATACACACACACATTGCCCCTGCCCCCCATACACACACGCACATTGCCCCTGCCCCCCCATACACACACACACATTGCCCCTGCCCCCCCATACACACACACACACACATTGGCCCTGCCCCCCATACACACACACACACATTGGCCCTGCCCCCCATACACACACACATTGCCCCTGCCCCCCCATACACACACACACACTGCCCCTGCCCCCCATACACACACACACACATTGCCCCTGCCCCCCCATACACACACACACACACATTGCCCCTGCCCCCCCTATACACACACATTGCCCCTGCCCCCCTACACACACACACACATATTGCCCCTGCCCCCCCATACACACACACATTGCCCCTGCCCCCCATACACACACACATTGCCCCTGCCCCCCATACACACACACATTGCCCCTGCCCCCCATACACACACACACATTGCCCCTGCCCCCATACACACACACACACATTGCCCCTGCCCCCCATACACACACATTGCCCCTGCCCCCCATACACACACACATTGCCCCTGCCCCCCATACACACACACATTGCCCCTGCCCCCCACACACACACACATTGCCCCTGCCCCCCATACATTGCCCCTGCCCCCCATACACACACACATTGCCCCATCCCCCCATACACACACTGCCCCCAGATACATACTGCCCCCATACACACTGCCCCCACACACATACACTGCCCCCACACACATACACTGCCCCCACACACATACACTGCCCCCACATACACAAACATTGCCCCCACATACACACACACACTGCAATACACACATACTGACCCACACACACAATGCACCCCTGACATATACTGCCGCCCTCACTTACACACTGCAACCTTCACACACACACTGCTAACACACTGTCCCCCTCACACACACACACACTGCACCCCTCACACATTGCACCACTCACACATACCACTGCTCCTCTGCCCTACTACAGCCCCATTTCCCAGAGGACCTCAGGTAAGTTGTCAAACTGTTCTTAAACAGTTTGACTACTTACTCTGGGAGGGGGTCTCGGCACTATTGGCACAATAACCACTACACTGAGCTGTAGTGGTTATTGTGTCTGGATTATTTATTTAAATAATCTACAAGTGCCCCTCCCGAGATCAGGCTCTGGATCCGCCACTGGTAGATATATGTAAATAGCTTGTATATATATAGGATGAATTATGTGTTACTTTGATGAAATACCACTATCTTTATGAATTATTCTAAAATCATCACAATAAATAATATAATGTTTTAAATAAATTGGCTTTAGAATTGTATTCTTGAACTACAGTTGGCTGTAATAAAATTAATTAATACATTTTAAAAAAAAATGCATAAAACTTTACAATGCATTGCAGGAAGTAGGTGTGATATGCAACCCTGAGGCAGTGCTCTTATAAAAAGGCAAAATTAGCTAACTTAGTTCAGATGTGCATAACATACAGTTACAGAGATTATAAACACCATCTAAGCGAGCTCGAGTCTTTGTTGACTAGTGTGAAATTTCGTACTGAAATTCAACAAACCATTAGACTTGTAGATTTATTTCATTCTGAACTGCAATTAGTCAGATTTTGGGCGAATTGGGTGGTCATTTTATCGGAGTCTGTTACTGTATTACTAATAGCTGTGGTGGTGGAGGCAGTGGTGGCAGAGGTGTCACTAGTCCTTATGGCCAAGGAATTCAAACTTTCAGAAGTCATTTCGCTACTGTTGATGGTCAATTGGGGAACACCCAAAACAAAAATCTTTTACCATGGTATATTGGTAACTTAATCTCACACAAGGAATAATGACAAAATGTAAATCTTCCATCTCCTACTCTAAGGTTTTCTTAGAGCCCTTGTCAGTAGCTGCTATCTAGATACAGCAGAAAGCTAAACCTAGTCTTAGACTGGAATGAATGACCTAGGCCATCACCCCCTCCAACACAGGCACAACAAGGATAAAACACACTAGTCTGTCTTCTCAAGTAGCAGCAGTCCAAGTGTCTGGAAAAACCCAGCATGAAAGAATAGGTTGGTTTACTGCTTCTCTTGTTTTCCTCTATTATTTAGTTGTCACTTTATCTGTGTATAAAATCAACATTTGACTGTTTTTATCTGTATATAATATCAGCATTTAATGTATGTCCCTTATCATCAATCAGCTTCTTTCTTTTTTTTTTTTTTAACTACCTTTTAGTTGGTACTCACTATTGGGCAGACCTCTTGTCCACCATGGGCATCTAAGCTGCTTATTTGTGTGTGCATGTGCGCGTACAAGCACACACATATACATACAAAATAGTCTATTTTCCATTCCACTTTTATTTCTGTTGCCAGGAACAGCACTCTGAATTAAGAACTAAACATGTTTGGGCACACGTGAGATTCCTTGGAAATCAGGATTTCGGGTCAACCTGAATTCGCCCAAATCACAGTTCAACCGAAACGAATCTTCAAATTTAATATTTATATATTATAATTTCTTTGAACAACTGACAGGAAAATGCTTCCATCAATGTACAGAAGCATTGTATAGATTATATGTAAATTTAATAATGCACTGGCCCATTTTTGCTCCCTTTTCGTTTGCTCAATTCCCAAATCAAGTTTCTAGTATAAAAATTCCATTGAGCCAAACCGCCTGCCTAAATTCAATGTCCCAAAATTTATTGGGGAAAAAATTTATTGACCAAGCCTAATTTTCTTGTTGTGCAAAGGTCTACTAGTTTCAACATAATAACAAAAGTGAGAGAAATCTAATAAATAATGGATTATTCAGTATAGTGACTGGATAGTGTAGCTGGATAGAAAGCAGCAAGTCTTGTTGTTTTCGAAACACCTTACAGTGTGTGTCGCAAAAAAACATTTGATTTGTGCAAGATTACCACAGATGGTATTGATAATTTCTGGCAGGGGTGCAGTAAATGGGACGTTTATGCCAGATGAGTAGTTATTTTAAGGTATAATTGAATTCAGTCAAATTCAATTGTATTTATAGCAATCAGATTTGACGGGTCCAGTTAATTATGCATGTGCAGTAGCAATAATTTACATTTTGGAAAAACAAATTACATAAACTACACATTTCAAAGATAGACATTCATGAAATTCACTTCTAGCATATCTATTTAACCCCTTAAGGACCAAACTTCTGGAATAAAAGGGAATTATGACGTGTCAGACATGTCATGTGTCCTTAAGGGGTTAAATAGCCCTAGATGATAGTAGTCACTAAAGGAAATGAAGGCAATTGTGGCTAATGCAGTTATAACAATATTGGGGGATTATTTATTAATGTGTTGCATTCATAAAAGTGGTGCAAGAATGTAAAAGGGGTGGGGACACAAATGAAATGTGACAGCTGCTGCCACTGGTTTCCATGGCGATTGCCCCTGTTTTAGTACTTATGATCACTTCTAAATAGAATATATTTTTTTTTAATCTCATAGACTGGAGCTAGACTTGTATATTATTTTATTTATCCTGGAACATTTTTTGTTAACAAGTAAGAAATGTGCCTCCACCCAGAATGAATTATTCAAGCAGATAAACCTCTTCAAGGGCATACAAAATTAGAGGGATACTCCATTGCCCAAATAGAAAAAAGTGTTTAGTAGATATGCCCCAAATGGAAACTTGCATGCATTTAATTATGCATTTTTTCTCATTGGTGTGTATCTGAAAGCAGCTTGCTTGCAGAAGCTGCAGTTGTTTTGTCTGCTGCCTTTACAAGCCCTTTCCTTCTTGCCCCGCCAAGACTTTCCGTGGCTGTCCAATCACAGACTTCCCAATGCAGCTCAATGAGAAGTCTTTGTAAGACAGGTGCGCTGGGCAATTGTCTACCTCTTGAGTTTATCTCCACTGAGCTAAACAAACCAGGAAGTAACAAGATGTCTGATTGAAAGCCAGGTGGTGTAGCAAAGTTAATCTATAGAATTTATATAATTCTATGAATTCAATATTTCTATTGAAATCAACACCTTTTGTAAAATGAAACATACATTTTCATGTATAAAACATTTTACCAAGCTAATGTGGTTTAGGGGTCCGGAGTGTTCCTTTAACCCCTCAAGGACACATGACATGTGTGACATGTCATGATTCCCTTTTATTCCAGAAGTTTGGTCCTTAAGGGGTTAATAATACATCACACTTGTACTTGGCTGAAATATTTTGGGGGCTGAAACACTTTGTCTTAAAAAAAAAAAACCTTCAGGATGAAAGAATTTTATGCATTGGTTGGTTTGGATCGTTAGGAGTTTCATCTGCCGAAAAATATCACAGGATCACAGGAACCAAAAGGGTGCATAAGTTACCAATAAAAGGGAAAAAGTAGAATCATTGAAAAAAGATTTAATATATATATATATATAGCAGAAAGTAGATGGCTGCACTCACGGTCTTCCAAAAAAAAATTAACTTTTATTATAACATTTTAAAATCAGGATCAACGTTTCAGTCCTCTCCAAGGACTTTCATCAGGATCATGATTTTATATATATTTCTTTGATGACTATATTGTCTTTCATTTCCCCTTACTTTATTCTTTGTTGTGGGTACTGAGACCCTGAGTAACTACATGCATAGCAGTGGGAGTTCTCAATTAGATATTTTTCCTACACTATCAAAAAGAGTATTTTGATCCTGATGAAAGCCCTTGGAGAGGACTGAAACGTTGATCCTGATTTCAAAATGTTATAAAAGTAAATTTTTTATTTGGAAGACCGTGAGTGCAGCCATCTACTTTCTGCTATCTATTTTGGAGCATATATATTTATGAAATATATACAAGTTTCCCTCTATTGGTCACTTCTCAGTTGATCTGCGAGTAAAATCAACGTTTAGTGTGACGCTATGTTTACAGCAGGCAGGGTTAACCCTAGATGGACCTGGCACCCAGACCACTTCATTGAGCTGGTTATATGGTTATTACTACAGTTACTTTAATTTATATGAAGTTTTAACTAACTCATTGAAATTAAGAATTGTCCTACATTATTTCAGTAGGTGACCCGATTATAGTTAATAATGAATACTAGGTTTGTGCACACATTTATTAAGAATGCAATAAAAGTTACATTTAAAGTTACAGTTCCAACTATTGCTTTCTTTTTTAGTTATAAATGGAATCCTGGTTGATTAAAATGTAGAAATAAATTATGTTCTGAGTAAAGAGACAAAACAGATGGATAGTAATTATGAGAAGAAGCCAATGTTTTAGAAAACGGACAAAAAACAACAACAACAAAAAAACAACAACAAACAAACAAAAAAATAAATGCTAGACCCCTCCATCAGGGAGCAAGAACATGTAAATGACTGTTTTCATGTAAGTATAGAAAACCTGCTCTTTCCTCTAAATTAGGCTTTCAACTGTGCCACCGCTGTGCCTGAAATCATTATCAAGCAGGTTACTATTCTTCCTGATCACTTAATATGTCGATACACACTGAGCCTATTTACTGCAACATGTCAGAGATGCTTAGTACTGAGGAAGAGCAATGCTCAATACTGTATCGACTCTGAGAGAGATTCTTCCATTCAGTGCTCACATCCTTTTAGCTCTTTGATGCAAGTCAAGAGAGATAACCTGCAGTACATCAGTCACCTACCTGTTGAGAAATTATGGGCCTATTTCATAAAGAGTGATTTTTTTAAAGTTAGAAAACTGGTAAAAACTGCAAGCCCTATTAAATCTGTTTTATTTCTCTATTTTAGTTACTGTACAATACAGTTACCATAGCTAAATTTCCATATAGCTATGATATATATATATATATATATATATATATATATACACATACACTGCCCAAAAAAATAAAGGGAACACAAAAAAAAACACATCCTAGATCTGAATTAATTAAATATTCTTCTGAAATACTTTGTTCTTTACATAGTTGAATGTGCTGAGAACAAAATCACACAAAAATTAAAAAAATGTAAATCCAATTTTTCAACCCATGGAGATCTGGATTTGGAGTCACACTCAAAATTAAAGTGGAAAAACACACTACAGGCTGATCCAACTTTGATGTAATGTCCTTAAAACAAGTCAAAATGAGGCTCAGTAATGTGTGTGGCCTCCACGTGCCTGTATGGCCTCCCAACAACGCCTGTGCATGCTCCTGATGAGGTGGCGGATGGTCTCCTGAGGGATCTCCTCCCAGACCTGAACTAAAGCATCTGCCAACTCCTGGACAGTCTGTGGTGCAACGTGACGTTGGTGGATGGAGCGAGACATGATGTCCCAGATGTGCTCAATTGGATTCAGGTCTGGGGAACGGGCGAGCCAGTCCATAGCATCAATGCCTTCGTCTTGCAGGAACTTCTGACACACTCCAGCCACATGAGGTCTAGCATTGTCTTGCATTAGGAGGAACCCAGGGCCAACCGCACCAGCATATGGTCGGTCTCACAGGGGGTCTGAGGATCTCATCTCGGTACCTAATGGCAGTCAGGCTACCTCTGGCAAGCACATGGAGGGCTGTGCAGCCCCCCAACAAAATTCCACCCCACACCATTACTGACTCACTGCCAAACCGGTCATGCTGGTGGATGTTGCAGGCAGCAGAACGTTCTCCATGGCGTCTACAGACTCTGTCACGTCTGTCACATGTGCTCAGTGTGAACCTCATAACACCCTCATGGAGTCTGTTTCTGACCGTTTGAGCAGACACATGCACATTTGTGGCCTGCTGGAGGTCATTTTGCAGGGCTTTGGCAGTGCTCCTCCTGTTCCTCCTTGCACAAAGGCGGAGGTAGCGGTCCTGCTGCTGGGTTGTTGCCCTCCTATGGCCTCCTCCACGTCTCCTGATGTACTGGCCTGTCTCCTGGTAGTGCCTCCATGCTCTGGACACTACGCTGACAGACACAACAAATCTTCTTGCCACAGCTCGCATTGATGTGCCATCCTGGATGAGCTGCACTACCTGAGCCACTTCTGTGGGTTGTAGACTCCGTCTCATGTTACCACTAGAGTGAAAGCATCGCCAGCATTCAAAAGTGACCAAAACATCAGCCAGGAAGCATAGGAACTGAGAAGTGGTCACCACCTGCAGAACCACTCCTTTATTGGGGGTGTGTCTTGCTAATTGCCTATAATTTCCACCTGTTGTCTATCCCATTTGCACAACAGCATGTGAAATTGATTGTCACTCAGTGTTGCTTCCTAAGTGGACAGTTTGATTTCACAGAAGTGTGATTGACTTGGAGTTACATTGTGTTGTTTAAGTGTTCCCTTTATTTTTTTGAGCAGTATATATATATATATATATATATATATATATATATATATATATAAATATATAAAACATTAAGACCACTGACAGGTGAAGCAAATAGCAATGATTATTACAAGGGCACCTGTCAAGGGATGGGGTATATTGGTTAACAAGAGAACAATCAGTTCTTAAATTTCATGTGTTGGAAGAAGGGAAAATGGGCAAGTGAAAAGATCTGGGGAAAGGCCCAAATAGTGATAGAGAGATGACTGGGTCAGAGGACCTCCAAAACAGCAAGCCTTGTATGGTGTTCCCAGTATGCAGTAGTTTGTTTCACCAGTTGTCCTTCCTTGCACCACTTTTGGTAGGTACTGAGTACGAGTCATGGGTGCCCAAGGCTCATTGATGCTCATGGGGAGCAAAAGCTAGCCTGTCTGGTCCGATCACAGAGAACAGGTACTGTAGCTCAAATTGCTGAATACCTTAATGCTAAAGACAAAAATGAATTAGGGGCTTTTTACAGAAATGGTGTTGCCGTAGTGACCAAAATGTATACATAATACAGAGCACAGATAAAAATAAATTTCTCAATTTTATAAGGCTACTTCCAATCACCTATTTTAGCATGCAAATATGTAAGATCCTGAAAATATAATTTAGACAGGATTTTGTGAAGTTACAGATCCAATCTATAGATCTGTCCATTCCCATTTTCAGAATTTTGATAGATTTATTTGCAGAGTCAGTGTCTCACTTCGGAGTATTTTAGCAGCCCAACAATGTGAATTATCTGATAACAGCCTAATATTGGCAAAATACTAGACCCTATGATATATTGCATGGTTTATTTTCCCCAAAGGGAAAGCATTGGATTAGCTGAGATTGTCAGGGAGGCGGGGTGGGGGCAAGGCCAAATGCTGCTCTGGCCAATCAGCACTTCCTCATAGAGATGCACTGTATTAATGCATTTCTATGAGGAAAGTTCAGTGTCTCCATGTAGAGCAGCACTGCCACAGGAAGCACCTCCAGTGGCCATATGAGGAGTGGCCACTGGAGGTGTCCATAGGCTTTAATGTAAACACTGGGACTGACTATTCTTACCAGAACAACTACAATAAGCTATAATTGTTCTGGTGACTATAGTGTCCCTTTAACTTTATAGTCTATGCATGAACAAGATTTCTATTTTACAGTAGTATTCTAAAATATATCTGCAAATACTAGCATACCTGTTTCACATTAAAATTTGAAATTCATTTAAAAATAAGAAAATAAAATTACACTGTACATTAACATGCACTGAAAAATAAATGATGTGCACACAATCTTAATAAAATCAAAAAAGATAAGATGCCAGATGGAGAAATGTTTTTTTATCAAACAGGTACATTGTTCATAATTTGATAAAAACTGCTGAAAATTAAATAAATGTTTAAACAAATGCCAGATGGTGGTAGACAGCAACGATGCCAATATTTACTGTACCATTTTGAAGAATTCTATGTCCTATGCTGACAAGAGAATTACAGTTATGATTGATGGATAGGCAAGTAGACAAGTCATCATGTTTCTAGAATTCAATTGTAAGGGAGTTAAGGATCAAGGGTCCTCTAACGGAAATGTATACAGTTAAATTTTAATTACTAAACGGCATTTTGAAAAGCTCCCGATAAAGAAATTGCATATCCTTTAAATATCGATAATTAAATAGTTAAATATGGCTAGTACGGAGGGCTATTATTTGTTTCTTTTGCATTTTTTTCAGCTCTGTAAAGGTATTCATTAAAATATGTTCTCAGGAATCTAATAAAGCTAAGGAACATAGTAAGACAAATGACCCATTACCGTTCCATTGAACAGAAGAAAAGAAGAAAAATAATACTAATTGCCATAGCAACACAGGTCAAAGACAAAATAGTTAAATTTGTAAATTTGTGTGAAGTGAGTACTGTGACTGGTCTGATCGTAAAAGCAAGTGAGTCATCTGCTCTGAGAGTCCACTTACTCAGTGTTCCCCAACCCAGTCCTCATGGACCACCAACAATCCGGGATTTATATATTTCCCTGTTTTATTCCAATGGAGATACTGACAAAACCTGGACTGTTGTTGGGCCATGAGGACTGCGTTGGGGAACACTGCACTAACTGACCAGTTATAGTGCTGCCGAGTCTGGTTAAGTAGAAGACCCGCAACCAGGCATTGAGTAGCATTTATTTTATTATCAGCATTGCCTTTCTTTACCTAATCCAATCTAGATCTTGAGAGTCCCTACCCAGTAAATGAATGTGTTATTTAACATGATTGCTTTATTGTAGGTAATGGATACTTATGGTCCTGCCATATAACACAGTGAAAAAAATCTAATACATGATTAAGCAACACTGTTGTTATTTTTCTGACAGAAAAAAATCAATTGGTATGATTTGAATATATATCTATGTTATTTATTTATTTATTTATTTTGCTTTCCCATCTAGCTTACTCTAAATTATGATTAGTCCACAAACAATTTGACTTATTTCTAATAATTTATAGGATATAATTAGTTAAAACAAGATTAAATAGAAATCACAGAAGACAGTTCATGTGTTTGAACATTGCTTTGTATGTTTTTATATTTATGAGACAGTACAGGTCACATAGCACGGTGTGTACTTAATAAACAAACAGACAATAAAAAATAATAGTATTACAATATATTTCAGATTACCTAACATGTTAGTATAGACAGAAAATCTTAAAGGGATCCTATAGTCCCAGGAAAACAAACCCGTTTCCTTGCACTATAGGCTCTTGGAGTCCCCTTCTCCCTTGGCACTGAAGGAATTAAAACTCCTTAATCCAGCGCTGGGCTCCCTCGGCTATTCCTCCCTCGCCGACGTCAGCTCCAGAGCGGAGACAAATTCGCATGGACGGCCAGAGGCGTCGCCATTCAAACCCACCCATAGGAAAGCATTACTCAAGGAGACAGCCACTAGAGACTGGATTAACCCTGCAGTGTAAACATAGCAGTTTCTCTGAAACTGACATGCTTTCAGCTGTAAGGTTTAAACTATGGGGACCTGGCACCCAGACCACTTCATTGAGCTGAAGTGGTCTGGGTGTGTAATGAGTGTTACCTGATCGGGAGTCCAGCTCGCAGAGTTATACGCTCACCCTTGCAAAGTAGACACAGACCAGGGTGACCAGGTAAGACGCCACCTGGCCTGTGAGTCTGTGCACGGGGGCTTTCCTGGAAAAGTGCTCCAAGACGCTGTACAGTAGGGATTAGCAGAAGCGTAGTCAAGGGAAGCCAAAATCAGGGAAGCCAGAGATCAGAGTAGTCCAGAAGGAAAGCCAAGGTCAGAAGTCGGAATTAGACAGGAAACACTGGAACGCAGGTACGGAGAAACAGGAACCAAACAAGGGAACCAGAGTCAATGAACTGACACCCCTCCCAGGGTGTGACAGGCTTTTATATCCAGCCAATTAATATGGCATACAGGTGTGCTAGAGTAGCCACAGGTAAGTTCAGCTCCCAGTGCTGGAACAAGGCAAGGACACCTATTATGGCAATACTATGAATGGCTGGATAGCACAGTGGCAAAAGAGCAAGATACACGAAGCCAAAGTCCAGGGTTCAAATCCCCTGCTAGGCACTCCTGGGGTGACCTCGTCTGGCAGACTGGATGTCGTGGCAAGAACCGTGACAGGGTGCCTATAGTGGTCCTTTAACGCCCAGACAGATGAGAATGAGGTGGTCATTTGCCTGCATAAAATATAGATCTGAGTATAGCAATAAAATGCATCACCAATCATCTCTATTAATATGAACCACCTATTTTTTACATTTGTATTATTCTTATTATTTATTTTTTGCTGCTTAACTCACACAGTATAGAAAGGTTATTTTGTTTTGTTGTTCTTATATTTCATTCAATGTACTATTTTAAACACATTGGCTTTTGGTTTGAATAAAATTTATTGAGGCAATCTTAGCAAAAATAAATTCTGTTGTTTTTTTTCTTCTACTAAATCATCTGTCAATTTATTCCAATTTAATGTAAATAGCATTCAAGATCTACATTAGTCTTATACATGGATATTTTAAAAAATATATATTTAGCCATTTAATTCAGATGTATTGTGGATGGAAAATACAAGATTTAAAACGTTTTTTTTTGCTTTATCTTACAGTAAGCATATGCTGCCCTCTAATGGTACAGTATATATTTCACCAGTTTTGAAGAAATGTAGTCTGCAATTGACTTAAGGAAACAATATTGCCTTTTACTAACATTAAGAAAATGGCAGACAGAAGCCAGATTAGAAACCATGTTAATAAACTGATTGTGATAGAGCAATGTGATGTTAATATTACTATTATTAATTGCGAAATATGTAGCTGTTATAGAATATCTCCTTAGAAACTACTTGAAATTCCCCAAAAGGAAGAGATATGTTATGGAATAACCTTGAATCTTGAATCCCCTCTATTGATCGGGGATAATAATGCCATTGTGGGCTTCTGGAGACTAAACATAAAACATTTATTACGCTATCTTTAGAATGCCTTTATGGTATTATTTAACCATAAAACAAGCTACACTGCGTGCAGAATTATTAGGCAAATGAGTATTTTGACCACATCATCCTCTTTATGCATGTTGTCTTACTCCAAGCTGTATAGGCTCGAAAGCCTACTACCAATTAAGCATATTAGGTGATGTGCATCTCTGTAACGAGAAGGGGTGTGGTCTAATGACATCAACACCCTATATCAGGTGTGCATAATTATTAGGCAACCTCCTTTCCTTTGGCAAAATGGGTCAAAAGAAGGACTTGACAGGCTCAGAAAAGTTACAAATAGTGAGATATCTTGCAGAGGGATGCAGCACTCTTAAAATTGCAAAGCTTCTGAAGCGTGATCATCGAACAATCAAGCGTTTCATTCAAAATAGTCAACAGGGTCGCAAGAAGCGTGTGGAGAAACCAAGGCGCAAAATAACTGCCCATGAACTGAGAAAAGTCAAGCGTGCAGCTGCCAAGATGCCACTTGCCACCAGTCTGGCCATATTTCAGAGCTGCAACATCACTAGAGTGCCCGAAAGCACAAGGTGTGCAATACTCAGAGACATGGTCAAGGTAAGAAAGGCTGAAAGACGACCACCACTGAACAAGACACACAAGCTGAAACATCAAGACTGGGCCAAGAAATATCTCAAGACTGATTTTTCTAAGGTTTTATGGACTGATGAAATGAGAGTGAGTCTTGATGGGCCAGATGGATGGATTGGTAAAGGGCAGAGACCTCCAGTCTGACTCAGACGCCAGCAAGGTGGAGGTGGAGTACTGGTTTGGGCTGGTATCATCAAAGATGAGCTTGTGGGGCCTTTTCGGGTTGAGGATGGAGTCAAGCTCAACTCCCAGTTTCTGGAAGACACCTTCTTCAAGCAGTGGTACAGGAAGAAGTCTGCATCCTTCAAGAAAAACATGATTTTCATGCAGGACAATGCTCCATCACACGCGTCCAAGTACTCCACAGCGTGGCTGGCAAGAAAGGGTATAAAAGAAGAAAATCTAATGACATGGCCTCCTTATTCACCTGATCTGAACCCCATTGAGAACCTGTGGTCCATCATCAAATGTGAGATTTACAAGGAGGGAAAACAGTACACCTCTCTGAACAGTGTCTGGGAGGCTGTGGTTGCTTCTGCACGCAATGTTGATGGTGAACAGATCAAAACACTGACAGAATCCATGGATGGCAGGCTTTTGAGTGTCCTTGCAAAGAAAGGTGGCTATATTGGTCACTGATTTGTTTTTGTTATGTTTTTGAATGTCAGAAATGTATATTTGTGAATGTTGAGATGTTATATTGGTTTCACTGGTAAAAATAAATAATTGAAATGGGTATATATTTGTTTTTTGTTAAGTTGCCTAATAATTATGCACAGTAATAGTCACCTGCACACACAGATATCCCCCTAAAATAGCTAAAACTAAAAACAAACTAAAAACTACTTCCAAAAATATTCAGCTTTGATATTAATGAGTTTTTTGGGTTCATTGAGAACATGGTTGTTGTTCAATAATAAAATTAATCCTCAAAAATACAACTTGCCTAATAATTCTGCACTCCCTGTATACCAGTACATAGCCTGCATCAGACTCTCCCCTAGGAAAGCTTATGGCCTCCCAAAGTAACCTCTACCTCACATACCTGTCTCTTGCTCTCTCCTAAAGGGCAACACTCTACTGTCTCCTCCAGCTCTGCTTCACTTCCACCTTATTTAATTGCTATTTTTATGTCCTAATGTATTTTATACTCCACCTCCTATAGACTGTAAGCTCGTTTGAGCAGGGTCCTCTTCAACCTATCGTTCCTGTAATTTTTCTTGTAATTGTCCTATTTCTAGTTAAATCCCACCTCTCGTAATATTGTAAAGTGCTATGGAATCTGTTGGTGCTATGTCAATGGTAATAATAATAATAATAACAATAATGCTTATATTTTTGTGTAGCATATGTATTTTAACTCATATACATATATGCTAACAATTGTGTGCATGCATGCGTCTGTGTCAGTACCTTTAATACCAGTACTTTGTTCTAAAGATTTTACTATAACGTTTATAGTACCTGTCAAGGAGACCAACTATTATGATGCCAGGCATGATGGGTTTTTAATCTTATAAGCTATATAAGGAACAATAGGGAGTGTATTTAGACTGCCCACTAAAGTCAATGAATTAGATTTGACTTGTGCATTGATGCCTTTGAAAATTATAGGGACCCAGTGGTAGTTAGTCTACAGGTTATTGTTTCAGGGGTCAGAATCCGGGAAATCAATGGTATAACAATCCCATTTGTAGAATATAGAGTGTGGGTTAGTTTAAGGGTAGCACTAAGGTTAAGGATCACATTTATGATGTAAATAAATATATGTTATGACTAAAATTAGTTAAAAATCTGTTCATCTTTTTGAAAACAGTTTTTGTGATTATCCGTAGTGCTTGAGTGACATGAGTGACTTGTATACAAACTAATGAAGTCTTTTTTTTATGCATACTAATAAAACATTGTTAACTTCTGTATAGACATTTACTCCTATGTAGGTAGGTCCTGTGGAGGTCCAGCAGTTCATTTTAAAGGGACACTATAGTCACCTGAACAACTTCAGCTTAATGAGGTTGTTCAGGTGAGAACTATGGCTCCCTGCAGCCTTTCTCATGTAAACACTGTATTTTCTGAGAAAATATAGTGTTTACATTGAAAGCTCGGAACACCTCCAGTTGCAGTCACTCAGAGTGAACCAGAGGGACTTCTGAGTTGATGGAGGCATAATATGCCTCCATCCACCCAGATCTGCTGTGCACGAGCATCATGTGATTCACTATCTCCTCCCTCTGCATGCAGACACTGAACTTTCCTCATAGAGATTCATTGATTCAATTCATCTCTATGAGGAGATGCTGATTGGCCAGGGCTGTGTTTAAATCATGCTGGCCCTGATCTGCCTCCTTGTCAGTCTCAGCCAGTCCTATGGGGAAGCACTGTGATTGGATCAGGCTATCACATGTCAGCAGACTGCTTGTTTGAGTCTAACAGCATGCAGATTTACAGCTTCTGGCGTAAATACAGTAAGATTTTTACTATATTTATGAAGGCAGGAGGGGCCCAGGGGGGCTAGATGGTGGTGTTAACACTATAGGGTCAGGAATACATGTAGTGGCACTGGTGGCTATAGTGTCCCTTTAACAGTCAATTTCAAGCTATGCCTTTTTATAGAGCAATTCTGATTGTGGCTTTGATTTAAGAAGCTTTCTAAATGATTAATTACTGTTAGAAAAGTTTCCAAGTGATTTATCTACAGAAAGCACCTTTAAAGTCTGTAGGAATTTTGGTAAATGAATAATTTTGGAAATTTTTCCAACAGTACTGAATCATTTGGAAAGTGTATTAAATCGAAGCCTATGAGCTCAATTCATTTCAAGAGGTTTTGAGTTTTCGAACAAAGGCTGACATAATGTATTTGTTATGGCTCCCATTGCCATAAATATTGAGTCTTGTACTGATTTAGGCATACAGAGATATAAGTAAATTAGATCATCTTATCAATAGGCAAATTAAAATAGAGTTAATTGTGTTCCTTAATAGGATTAGATTATTAAAAATCAAGAATGGGCACTTTTGCAGTATCCTTTGAAGGATTGCTAACAGAGGCTAAAGACTTATCCTTAAAGGAATATGTATCATTTGACAATTATTTATTTAAACCAGCAAGCAAATACTTTAAAAATAAATTATACAAACCAATATAAAACAATAACAACTTTGAAAAGTATGTTATATATGTTTATAAATGACTATATACATTGTATTATTGGTCAGGCCTCTCAACTAGAGGATTTATTAAGTCTCCCTCCACTTTTTTTTTTAACAATCTCAGTTTCAGACCAGTTGCCACGGTTCTCACCGTGACATCCAGACGGTCGGGCGTGGCCGTTGCACAGTTGCCAAAAAGGGGATTTGAACTCTGGCTGTCTTAGTACTGCTGTCTTGCCTCTGAGCTACACTTCAGTTCATGTTTCTGCCTGTTGTCCTATCCTGCCTTGTCTGCAGCACTAGGGGGCTGGACTTTACCCGTGGCTGCTCTTCTCTCTCTATGTTCACCTGAGGCAGATAGCTCATTAGCAAGATATTTAAACCTGCCTCTCCATGAGAACATTGTCAGTTCTTTGATTCTGGTGATCACGTGTTCCTGTTTTGTCTCCTGATACTTGTTCTCCAGATTTACCCCGGCTCCTGACCTTGGCTTTCCTCCTAGTTTATCCTTACCTCCTGGCATCCTCTGACTTTGGCTTATCCTTGATGATCCTTCTGCTTGTGTCCTTGTCTGTACTGCGAATTGGAGCGCCTTGCATGCACAACCCCTGTGCACAGATTCACAGACCTGGTGGTTTCTAACCTTATCACCTTGAACTGTGTATATCTGCAAGAGTGAGCTCAAATCTCTGCCTACCAGACTCCCACCTCAGGTAGGCTGTGACAGTCCACTAATGACAGAAGCAGTGGAGAGAAACCCGACACTGGAGCTTTCTCTGTATGAGCACACTAATCAGACTACCTCTTGTCTGCCCCTGTGAGGATGTTGCAAGGTGAATAGATCTTCCTGTGGCACATGTATAAATATTTCAGGCATGCCCAGTGCCATTTTCCAGCATTCCTAGGGATAGGACATGGATTGGTTAGAACACACACCAACACACACATCATGTGTCTTAAGAAAGTAGAAGCAGGTAAATATGAAAAAAAGAGAACAGTTTTTTAACGAGACTGTTGTTTCAAAGTGATGCATAACAATTAAAAAAATATATCTTAATCAAAATAATTTAGCATTACAGTTAAAACAGTATATAACAAAAATTTGGAATGTTACAATTAACATTAACTGTTGTATTTAAGGTATATTGAACCAAGTGAAGAGATCAGCCCATCAACTATCCAAAAATAAAGATCTCTGAAGTAGTGGTTCCTAAACCAGTCATCATTATCCACCAATAATCCAGGATGTTCTATATTTCCGTGTTTTATCCCAATAGAGATACTGACAAAACCTGGACTGTTCATGGGCCTTGAGGACTGGTTTGGGGAATACTGCTCTAAAGCATAGCACCTAAAATACAAGCAATAAAGATTGAACTTATTTTATAGTACTAGTAATCATGCTGGTGGCTGCCTTTATGTGGCAAGATGACTGTCTGTGACTTCTCTACCTTGCTGATACTGTAATCTTCTTTCCTACTGATACTGTGAGCCAATTATGCCATCTGAAACAATACACATGCTTCTATTGAGGAGTGTCTAGCTCAGATGCCTTCATGGCAACCTAATAGGTGTAACTGGAAATTCCTTCCTAATAGAGACTGGGCATGTGCTAAGTCTGCTGAAACTGGACATCTTTTACAAATGCCCTATCGTTTTGACCTGTTTTTATTTTATATATATATATATATTTGTAGTCGGGGACAAAAGCCGTATACATGATAAGTTAGATATATGAGCAAGTCGGTTGTGGTGTGCCGAAACCGACGTATCGGGTAGGCCTGTAATAAAAGAGGGCCCACCTGTAATAGTAATATGTATAAGGGGAGAGGTGGGAGGGATGAACCAGGCAGCATCAGCCCTGTGGTGTAGGGGGCCTGAGTTTAAATAGCCGGGTAACCCCTCCCACAACTTCAGGCTACGCCTTCCAATTTGTAGTCGGGGACAAAAGCCGTATACATGATAAGTTAGATATATGAGCAAGTCGGTTGTGGTGTGCCGAAACCGACGTATCGGGTAGGCCTGTAATAAAAGAGGGCAAAAAGTTGAATAAGATACCTTATTACACATCGTTACGTTGCAAGATTCAGAACGGCTTTACCTACTCAACTCTAGCTCTGGTTGTGGTATGTATCTAGTATTATACTGTGGATTTCCAGCGTCCTAATGTTTATGGTGTGAGCAGGGACATTTTTCTGGAAGCAGCTGATGCTGCCCTGATTCTGCAGGAATGTCCCGAAAAGGCATTGGGGTTGAGTCCCCGCCTAGTTAAGAGGGTTCTGAGGTACATTATGAATTTAGCTGTAGTGAGTGGTTTGCCCTGCAGTTAAATAGGGGCATATTGAGATTTGGTCCTGTGAGTGATAACCTGTAAAGGTCTGACATTTTGACCGGCTCCTTATTGCCCGTAGGATTGTCCCTACGTATTACATATGGCAAGAGGATGTGAACTGTTTGGTACTAGGATGGGCACTTAAGACATGGTGTAGCCAGCCAGGTAAGTTTTGTAGTGTTAAGAGAGATTTTATAAATTGTGTGGGCAAAAAGGAGAGGAGTGTCGCAATGGTGACTAGTGAACGAATATCGGTTTTATGGTAATCGGTGGTAAACTTGTTGTAAAGGTGAAATCTCTATTGTATGCTTGTGATGTATAATCAGAGAGGGCAGCTCAATCCAGAAATCTGCCAAATGCCATGAGGCGAGTTAGTGCAGTATTAAGCCATGGAATGTGGGTATAGCCAGCTGCTTTATTGTCAGAAAATCCCTTGACTGCCCCTATCCGATCATACCTCCCCAGGCCTTGTAGGCGGCCACTATAGGGCAGATTCCAAAGAAATGTTGACGAGGAATAGAAATTATAATTTTTTTTTTATTTTTTTTTAAGAGTCTCAACTGGCCAGGCAACTCAGAACCAAAAGTCACCAAATTGGCTGTGAAATCAGTGTGTGCGGACGCATTGGTCCATGTAACTGGGAAATTATGAGAAATGGCGGGAATAACCTGGCCCCCAATCCAATGTGGTATGAACCTGAGCCATATGTGTAGGTCTGCTTACAACTAGTGCCAGAATGCAACTGTCGTTGGGAAGAAGACTCAGCGGTCGGGAAATAAATGTGCAGAATAATTCTCATGGCAAACCTCAATGTGCCCAGTAGGACTGTAGATCCATTCTCCCCCACCCTCCCCGCTTGTTCTTCAGAAGGAAAGGTTCCCAGGACTCCGATGCGCTGTACCTTCTCTGTAGGTGGACATGTTCTGTAGCTTATTAGTGTCAAGATGAATGCCTAAGAAGGTCAGTTTGTGAAAGTGGAACCCATAGTGAGGAAAAGTGCCATCGTCTTGTGAATACTAACCAGAGCGGAGTGATGTTTCTATCGTGAGGAAGTTATCTAAGATAACCGGTGACTGCAGGACATTCGCTAATATTGAGTGTTAGTCAACATAGTGTGTAAGCAAATAAGATAAACAGCTTGGGGTTACTCTTTGCTCTAAAAGTTACACGTGTGGGAAATTCATGACAATCCCTCCATAAAATGCCATGAACATGCCCTTGGGATGGCTGAATAGGTAGAAGCTTGGAGGCATAGGAAATGTCTGTCTTGCCCACCCACGCTCTGGTCAACCCCTTTGGCATAGTGCTGGGAGAATTCCTTAGAGGAAATCAATGAGTTGAGGCTAGGGGTGGGTAATTAATATGGTTGAATACCTTCTTAAGCAACGTGATTGTGTTGCGGGGTCTATTAATGCAGACAGAAGGTTCTGACACTCGTGAATACCAGACAGGAGTGTGACCAGACCTGTGTGGAACTGGTGTGTGGAAACCTTGATGTAGAAGTCGACTGAGTGACAGAAAGGCTGTGCTTAGAGGTAAAACTCCAGGTTGTCGATGCAAACCTTCTCTATGGTGAGGAGAAGTAGAGCCACTTACATCACAAAAGTCTGAAGGCTAGGATGAATTCTGGGATAGTGAGTTTCTGATTGAGTCTGGGATTCTGGTGTATAGAACGACGTACAGATCATCGTAGTAGTAAGACTTGTACTCTAAGACATCGTGGGAGGCAATCAGTAAGGAGACTAAATTAACCTTTCCAGATGTCTTTGCGTATGGTCAGGGACACAAAGTATGAGGGAGTAATAATGTAAACCGATGTGCTAAGGGAGGGATTTGAAAGGATAACATAACCATGAGAGGGATTTGGGAGTCCTGTGGCTGGGATGTGCATCAGTGCCTGTGGAGATTCCAGTCTCTGTAGTCCATCGTTGATGTTATGTATGGAGGCAAGTAGAGTGGATATCAACGGTTTGACTTCATGTGATTTGGACTAGTGGGCAGGGGCCACTGAAAGGTGTGGCAAGAACGTTGGCCTCTTGGGGACTGTAAAAAGAGTCAATATAAGAGGCCATGCTGGGTGAGGCCCGAACTCGTAACCTGGAGAGGTTGATGTGAGGCGTTAGCTATGTATTGGGCCGAGGGGCGTGTACCTCCATATGCGGATGAAGATGGGTGTTGGCCTCACGGAACTGATAATGATGAGGCTAGTTACTGGCATAGCTGGGTACCAGGCCGATAGCTGACATAGCGGATCCGAGAATGGGACGGGTAATGGGTAGTAGCGAGGTGGGTAAGCATACCTTGCTTGGGGTAGAATGTGGGTTCCGTGCCAGAGGAATGAGATATTGGAGAACCTAAAGGGAAATGATGGTGGGAGGCAAGTTGGAACTGGAATTGGGCTTGACTTACTGTGAACGAAATACGCCTGTATAATCGGGGTGGTTGTTCTTGAGGCTGGTCTATGAATAGGTAACCTGAGGACATAGTTGTTAGAATCCTGACCCTACGATGGTGGGTACAAGATTCATAGGACATAAATCAAATATCCCTATAAGTGAGTAGGGTGAGGATCCTAGGCCATTACCAGAGACCATGGGGAGTGTTTAACCAATACTGCGACAATAATGGGGGATAGGCAGAGTCATGAGTGACCGCTAATTGGTCCTGTGACTTCTTTAGCTAAAATACATATAGGGGGATATGGAATACCAAGCTATGATGGCAGTTTTGAGCTATCCCGGTAGGACTTAGAATATTTAATTATGGTCGTGCCAGCATGGGAAGGAGGGTGTATGTGTGGGGAATTAAGGATCCCCGGGCGTGGGCCTGTGTACGGCCTGGCAAAGGAATTGCGTGCCAGCGTTGGCTGATGTAACATAGAACAGTTAGAGTGGAGTTGCTGTAGGTTTAGTGATACAAGGGTCGGTTAGGATGATGAACTTGCTTGAGTAGAATATAGCAGCAATGAGTAAATAACCTTTAGTGCATAATACGTGATTATTTTGACGTAGAGTCAGGGGGAACATATGATGGTATGGTAAAGCCTGGTACACTAGGGTTTGTCCCAGGGAACATGACGATACATATGAACATAGGAGTGTGGCGTGTTACAAAAAAGGTTTAGCGAATAGGTGATCGTCCTCCAAATAAGTAATATACCTATCGTGGGAGCAAGTATACAGATTGGCCATAACACATGGTAACAAATGTGAACGTGATGACTGCCTCAGAACAGTACCAGGTCCATAAGTGATAGAATAAGACATATGCGATATATGATGGTAATGCTATATATGTAGTGAATATTAAATGCTTACCAGAGCTGAATTAGTAATGGGAAACTGACAATATCCATGCACAATCGTAAATAATAACAAGAAACATAGCAAATATAACAGAACTACAGGGGGCATGTAAGGATAACTAGTAGCAGGCTAAAGAACCTGGACATTTCATGTATCAGGGAACAGTGTAAAACTAACGAATTGGTACTATGATTGTGGTGGCCGTTGATGGAAGCATGGAATGGAAGATGGAAGCATGTAATTGAGATAGACTGGAGACTAGTTCGGTAGAAATTTGACGAAAAGAAACTAGCGAATAGGAATGGAACAAACAGCAGGCAGGAGTAGGTGAACTGACTTAAGTCCTGAACGGGAAAAAGTCCAGAATAGACGGTATGTAAAAACGTAAACGTGTGAACAATTGTGTTTTCATGGATTTGGCCCGTACAGGCAGACTCACGGTTCGTGGATTTGACTGGTACAGGAAACAAACGAGAGGTCAGCTATGTGGCTGGAAAGTACCCAGACTTGGTGGACACGGAGGTTTGGTCCAGGAAAAGGCCCGATAAGCCGGTAAGGGGTCTCATAGCACCAGCGGGAACGAACAGCCAGTTCTGGAGAGGAGGTGAGTAGTCTCTGACTGCGTGTGGCTGGAACAGCGTGATGGGAGTTGTTGGAGCAGGGAAAACTTGGTCCGATCAGCGTGGGAGTCAATGACCGCATGTGGCTGGAACAGCGTGATGGGAGTTGTTGGAGCTGGGAGAACTTGGTCCGATCGGCGTGGGAGTCTGACCGCATGTGGCTGGAACAGCATGATGGGAGTTGTTGGAGCTGGGAGAACTTGGTCCGATCGGCGTGGGAGTCTGACCACATGTGGCTGGAACAGCGTGATGGGAGTTGTTGGAGCAGGGAGAACTTGTCCAATCGGCTTGGGAGACTTTGACCGTATGTGGCTGGAACAGCGTGATGGGAGTTGTTGGACCAGGGAGAACTTGGTCCAATCATCATGGGAGTCTCTTACTGCATGTGGCTGGAACAGCATGATGGGAGTTGTTGGAGCAGAGAGAACTTGGTCTGATCGTCCTGGGAGTCTCTGACCGCATGCGGCTGGAACAGCGTGATGGGAGTTGTTGGAGCAGGGAGAACTTGGACCAATCAGCGTGGGAGTCTCTGACCAGCATGTGCCTGGAACAGCAGGATGGGAGTTGTTGGAGCAGGGAAAAACTTGGTCCGATCGGCATGGGAGCCACAGTAGGCCCAGACCAGCTTGTTTGGAGTTTTAGGCAGTCTGTGTTGATGACCTTTGAACCGGAAGTAGTCATGAACCAGGCAGCATCAGCCCTGTGGTGTAGGGGGCCTGAGTTTAAATAGCCGGGTAACCCCTCCCACAACTTCAGGCTACGCCTTCCAATATATATATATATATATATATATATTATATATATATATATATATATTATTCCTATTTGATGTGCTATGTATACATATAGCATATAAGAAGAAATAACCTGTCTGTAGCGGAGAGCTGATATTCCACAGCTATTCTCCACTTAAGATCCCAGTGAGGCTCAAGAACAAGTATTATAAATCCATAAAGTAGTAATTCCAGCAGGCAAAATAATCCAACAATATCCCAACATCAATCCCAATGACTGGACGACACACAGCATCAGGAGCAGAACTGACGTTTATTCCCACAGCGTCCTTTTAAGACATTTTCCCATGCAAGGGAGGGATTTACAATAATTAGGACAGTAGCCAATACAGTAATAGTTAACTCCCACACATCTCCTCCCGTCAGTGTGACACATAATCCCATTAATTGTACTGTACTTTTCCCCAAAACCTGGATGTACCCTAAAATAAACATCCTAATACTTATGGTACCCCCAGGTAGCCCTGATCTGGGTGACTAACATATCCAAAATTCACCCAGATCGGACCAGGGGTTCGGGAGTTAGGTGGAGGGTGAAATTTGACCGACCGTACACGAGGTGGTATCCGGAAAAGGCTCCATGTGTTTTGGCCCTGCGGTCGGTCTCCGTTCGGCAGTTAAATTGCATAGTGATCCTTGCCATCCACAGCTAATAATACCTTCGCCTTTATTCCCTTGTTCGGTACATTGTTTTAACCGAATGGGGGGCTGCCTAGTCCCTCCATTCGGGAGTTATGGCACTCTGGAGGTCTCAGCGGTATTCGGTTGTTTGAGTGTCCGATTTGAGTTCCAGACACTCGACGACCAAACACCGCTGAGATTTTTGTGCGTAAGATGGCCGCCGCTCGTGGTTCGTATACCGAACAGCGGCCACACAGGCACTTAGTAAATATCAATTAAAGTGCGGTTTTGAGAAGTGTGAATGCTTAACGAGGCGCACACTTCTCACTGGGGTGGTCTGAGGGTTCGGTAGTTTCATTCGTATGAAAAGTAACGAACCCTCATAGGAAAGTACATACATTTTTCCAATACACAGAGACACAATTAAACGAATGCATTTTTACACGAATTATACATGACAGGCTTAATACAATCCGCTACACTGTCCTTAGAAAACAATTATAAATATATGTATAGGTTCAAATTTCCTTCAGAGTTATTCAATAAACACCAGATGATAAGAAATGTAAATCGGAATGGTAAATGTTAAGCAAAAATAGCTAATTTTGAAAATTCTCCAGTTCTGTTACAGTATAGGATAATGCAGCTTGGCTATTTTAATCTGAATGCAGCCATTCAGTTTTTAATTTGCTAGAATATTTAAAAAAAAAAAATATTAGAATCTCCAACAAATCACACTTTAGTTAATTACCCTGTCGGTTAAAGCTGCAGGTGTTTTCCTGCTGTTTTCAAGGCTAACTGTGCTAATGTATTAGTCAGACACACCAAGTCATTGTTTTAAATATAATTCTTAAATGTTAAAATGTTAATTCTCGATTGGCTGTATGCCTTTTATCTTGTTTACTCGCAAATAACCCATTATGGCCTATTATGTGATTATGATTCTGACAGATTTTAGCCAGTACTTCACGTACACAGATAAACTATTTTAAATAGAAGAACAGCAGAGGTTTTTCTCTGACTTGCCTGCATAAAACACTTTATGAGAAATTGGATTTTAATTTTGGCTAGTAAGTAAACAAACTATGAGCTGGGTAGATTTAATTCATTTTACATTATGGGAAAATATACTCCCAAATCCCTTATGTCAAATAGGAGCCACTTAAAAATAATTGTAAATTCCTTTTCTACAAGGGTTGTGCAATGCTTAATTCAATTTCAGTCACTGTAGAATGACCTACTACTGCCATTATGTTCTACATATTAATACAGTGTTTGTAAATGAGTTTCATTTGTCAGTTCTACGGTCTACATCCACTAGGGTATAGTCTGAAGCAGGATTGTTAATAATGACCAAGAATCCCAAAGTAAATGAATCAGCAATTGAATCAATAATTGAACAGGACATAATCAATCAGATGATAATTAAAGCTGATAACTAGACTTGGAGATTAATTTTGTACAAAACTATAATTTGGCAATGCGCCAGAATCTCTGGGAAAATGACTTGCATGAGCGAAACATGTTCGGCTCGGTTCCTGATTCAGAGGTCTGCTTGATCACATGGGCTGGTTCTCCTATACAATCAAGAGGTAGAAAAACATAACAAAAAAAAATGATGATTGGGTAGGGGACAAACAATAAATGTTGATTTCAATCACAGATCAAGTAGAGTGACGAATAGAGGGGCAAAAGAAAGAGCAATAAAACAACTATAAATCCAGGAACGATTCTTCTAGATGCTTTGACTTCAGCTGTTGAGGAAGGCTTACCCTTGTTGTACCTGTTTTGGAATGGGAGATTGGCAGGCATTTTGTCATTGATCCCACTGTAAGAATACATTTGTACATTTTTTTTGTAACTGTTCGTAGGAAAAAAAATAAAGCTTCTTTTGCGGAGTGGGGTGTCAGGGAAAAATATATTTTTGCCTAGCCTGGGTCATTGATTCTAGTGTTAGACTAGATTTAACAGTATGTGCTGTATATAGCTAGCAGCTACTGACAGAGGCATTTGAAACAACCTTGAGTGCTAGATAGGAGATTGGCAGTTATTCTGTCATTGATCATTGTGTGAAACTAGCTTACCAATATGCAGTTGTTAAAAGTTTTATTTTTGTTTTTGTTTTGAGGAAAGAAAATCCTACTTTACTTTTGTGTGTTCAACCCAGTACGTGCTGTGCAATGTCAAATTGTGTTAGTCTCAAATTGTGTTAGTTTACACATTACAATCATATCACAATTTTATTTTAATAAGAAAAAATAACCTTACCATCTTCAATGTTGCGTCATAAGTCCAAGAAGAAATTGAGTAAGGGGTCATGTTCCACAATCCACCAACAGCAATAATGCCATGGCCACTGTGGACTGAACACCTCTTAACTAGCCATGTGGACTTCTGACACCTCCTCCTTTGCTGTCTCCACCACCACCACCACTGCTGCTATAAGTAGTATCCAGCCTCTGGATAGTGGGATTGGCCGCATGTTTGTAAACTCTGATTCGCCATCCAGGAAGCAGTTAGATGTTTCTTAGTTTTTTCATGCTGCAATAATTCTGCTGCCACTTCCATTGGCACTGAAGCTCCATCTGGCAACGCTAATTCCAGCATTACAACATCTGTGTTTTCCAGGGCTTGGAGCAAGGGACTTGTTGCAGTTTCCTGTGCTACTCCCTATTTTTCATACCCCCCCCACGCCCAAATAACAGGAAAGGGAAGGCTAAGCAGAGACAGCGTCAATCCTCATGTCCGAGTGGGAAGTCATGGCCTTTGTAATTGTGTAAAGCTAGACTATAGATTGTTCTAAACTGTTCCAAAATTCTTTTCAGCATGTCTAATGTTGAGGTCCACTGCATGCTGACATCCTGTTGTACATGGTGTGTGGAAAGCCCTCGTTTATCTTGCACTGTGTTTTTCCTCACTGAAGGATGGTCACAGATACTACAGACTGGCTGTAGGAGAAAGCTTTGCTCTGGTCAGGGTGAAAGAGATGAGTGGGTGGTAAATTGCCCACTGAGTTTTTCCTTTCATTTTTGGATACATCTCCAGACAGATAACAGGAAAACGAGTACAATCAATTATTGTAAAAGTAAGCTCTCTCACTTTTTTAATCCAGATATATTATAATCTAATTTTCTCAACTCAGAATTGGCATTGCAAAAATGGCTAATATTGCACAGCCATAAGGCCATGAATTATTGTCCGCACATTCACAGGCAACATTGTTCTTGCTTGTTTAGCTGCCTTTATTGCCCCTTCATTTTTTTATTTTTTTTTGATACTCAAATTCAGCCAAGTGGACAACGACATGAACTAGATTCTGCTGACCCTATTTTTTTTTCCTGTGGAAGTGTTCCAAAAGAACTGAAATGTATTGCCCTAGACAAGTAAACTGATTAGAGCAGCTTGTATCAAGCAATTGAAGTACAAGTAGAATGTAGGAAATAAAGGGAAAGCATACAGGGCCGGACTGGGCATTAAAAGCAGCCCTGGAAAAAAAATTTTTACCAGCCCCATAATGCGTCGCGCCAGCATAGTGTGCAGATACAGAGTTAGAAAAGAGAACTTAAAATTAAAAATTATTACTCCAACGTAAAAAAAAGCACTCATATGGTTCAAAATAAACAAAAGTGCTGATTTATTTTAAGCAGATGTGCCTTTGCATGTAATCAATGTTTCAGTCCAACTACCATGACATATTAAGGAAAGCTTGGTAATGGGACTGAAATGGTGAATGTATGTTGGGCACAACTGTAAAAAATTGACGTTATCTTGTTTACTTTGAAGTCCTGTGGGTGCGCTCTTCACTTTTAACCCCTTAAGGACCAACCTGTTTTTGCGATGTTTGTACGTTAAGGACCAGAGCAGTTTTAACACTTTTGTGGTGTTTGTGTTTAGCTGTAATTTTCCGCTCTCTCATTTACGGTTCCCATACAAGTTATATATTGTTTTTTTCACGACAAGAAGGGCTTTCTTTACATACCATTATTTGTAGTATGTCATATATTGTATTTAAAAAAAAAATAATAAAATATGGTGAAAAATTAAAAAAAAAACATGTTTTTGGATTTTACTTGAAAAATCTTTTACTTATCTACAAAAGCTAATGAAAAAAACTGCTAAATAGATTCAAAATGTTGTCCCGAGTTTAAAAACACCCAGTGTTTACATGCTTTATTCCTTTTTTTTGCAAGTTATAGGCCTATAAATACAAGTAGGAAATTGCTGTTTCAATATATATATATTTTAAATGTATCAATAGTGACATTGTAACACCGTTATCTGTCATAAATCCCCGAAACACACCTAACATGTACATATTTTTTTAAAGTAGACAACCCAGGGTATTCAAAACGGGGTATGTCCAGTTTTTTTTAGTAGCCACCTAGTCACAAACACTGGCCAAAGTTAGCATTTATATTTGTTTGTGTGTTAAAAATGCAAAAAACGCTAACTGATCTGCCGAGGGGGGACTGCCCGGGCAGACAGGCAGTCCCCCTGGACCGGGAGGAGAGCTGATCGCCGCCGTGGGACCGACGGCGATCAGGTAAGTAGCCCCAGACCGTTATGACGGTTCAGGACCGTCAGCGGTCCAAACGCACGTTTTACTGCTGACGGCCCTGAACCGTCAGCGGTCCTGAAAGGGTTAAATATGTTATTGTGCTGGAGTATGTACCTAGCAACAAGACTGGGCCAATATCTGCTCATTACATATGGTACATATTAATGACATTTCTCTGTGTATTATGCATATATAAATGTACATTAATATATGTGTAAATATAATAGACATAATTATATATATATATATATAGATATATATATCTAATACACACATTAATATACATGTCATATACCAGTGGAGGATCCAGAGCCTGATCCCGGGAGGGGCACTTGTAGATTATTTAAAGAAAAAATCCATGCACAATAACCACTACTGCTCTGTGTAGTGGTTATGGTGCAAGGAGTGCCGGTGTTCTATCAGTCTGCTATACCTCGTCAGATTTCTATACCCTCGTCACTTCCGGGGAGGGGAAGCAGCTGGAGTAAAACTAGTGGAGTAAAACTAGTGTTACACTTTCATTATAGTTAGTGCATTCACTAAGCTTAGGCACACGGGACATTTAGGGTTAAGTGAGGGTTCAAATTAGGGTTAGGTAAGTGCTTCTAACCTCTCTCACTCTCTATTCTTACCCTAACCCTTGGGGTAAGGGTTAAAATAGAGTGTGAAAAATCCCTATTTAGTGATATTCCCCTATTGTGAAATATCACTAAATGTGAACAAGTCCATAATCCTAACTCTAATTTGAACCCTAACATTAACCCTAAATGTCCGATGTCCTAAGCTTAGTGAATGCACTAACTATAATGAAAGTGTAAAACTAGTTTTACTTACCTTCCAGGACCTGGCTGTGGAGGAGTAGCAGGAGTGCTAGCACGCATGTGCAGCACAGGATCCAGCTGCTTCCCCTCCCCGGAAGTGACAAGGGTATAGAAATCTGACAGGTATAGCAGAATGATAGAACACCAGGACCCCCTCACAGAGTAAGTAGTCAAACCGTTTAAGAACAGTTTGACAACTTACCTGGGGTTTGCTGGGATATGGGGCTGTAGTAGGGTATAGGAGCAGTGGTACAATGTGTGAGGGGTGCAGTGTGTGTGAAAGGTTCAGTGTATGTGTGTGGGGGGATGTAGTGTGTGAATGCGTAGCGTGTGTGGGGAAATGGGTGTATGGGGGGGCTGTGAATGTGTGTGTGCATGGGGGCAGTGTGTATGGAGGCACTGTGTGTATGATGCAATGTGTGAATGTGTATGGTGTGTGTGTGTGGGGGCAGTGTGTGTATGGGGGGCAGTGTGTGAATGTGTATGGTGTGTGTGTGGGGGCAGTGTGTACATGGGGGGCAGTGTGTGAATGTGTATGGTGTGTGTGTGGGGGCAGTGTGTCTATGGGGCTAGAGTTCACTCTCAACACTGCGACCACCAGGAACTCGTGGTGAGAGTGAACTCTAGCCCATAGCTCCAGGGCTAGAGTTCACTCTCGTGAGAGCCGGAGCAGTGCCGTGGTAACCGCGGCAACGCTTTGTGCTCGTGCGAGAAGGACGCAGAGGAGCTGCAGGCTGACCTCCCGGGTCCTTTCTCCCTCCCCTGCCGGCTCCACCCTTTCCCTTTGTCTCTCTCTCCCCCACATCTCTCTTCCTCTCTGTCTCTCTCTCCCCCTGTCTCTTTTTCCTCCCTCCACCATCTCTCTATCCCCCTCTGTCTCTTTCCCCCATCCTTTCACTGTGCCCCTCTGTTTTATTTGCCCCCTCCCCTTGTATCTCTTTATTTCCCCCTCCCCTTGTGTCTCTTTATTTCCCCCCTCCCCTTGTGTCTATTTATTTCCCCCCCTTGTGTCTCTTTATTTCCCCCTCCCCTTGTGTCTCTTTATTCCCCCCCTTGTCTCTTTATTTCCCCCCTCCCCTTGTGTCTCTTTATTTCCCCCTCCCCTTGTGTCTCTTTATTTCCCCCTCCCCTTGTGTCTCTTTATTTCCCCCCTCCCCTTGTGTCTCTTTATCCCCCTCCCCTTGTGTCTCTTTATCCCCCTCCCCTTGTGTCTCTTTATCCCCCCCCTTGTGTCTCTTTATCCCCCCCTTGTGTCTCTTTATCCCCCCCCTTGTGTCTCTTTATCCCCCCTTGTGTCTCTTTATTTCCCCCCTCCCCTTCCCTCCCTTCCCTTCCCCTCCCCTCCCCTCCCTTCCCTTCCCCTCCCCTCCCCTCCCTTCCCTTCCCCTCCCCTCCCCTCCCTTCCCTTCCCTTCCCCTCCCCTCCCCTCCCATTTACCTGATTGAGTGGGGCTGGGGCTGGGGCCGGCCGCATTCCGCGCTGGAGCCGCCGGACCGGGTGGCAGCCTCGCCGGTCCGGCGGCACTCCTTTCACTAATGCAGACACGCTGGGGGCTGATGGAGGAGGGAGGAGCATGTCTCTGTACCATGCTCCCTCGCGGTTCCTGTGCTGGGAATTGTGGGAACCGCGAGGGAGCATGGTACAGAGACATGCTCCTCCCTCCTCCATCAGCCCCCAGCGTGTCTGCATTAGTGAAAGGAGTGCCGCCGGACCGGCGAGGCTGCCACCCGGTCCGGCGGCTCCAGTGCGGAATGCGGCCGCCGACCGGCCCCTTCAGAGTGTGTGCCACCGGACCGGCCACCCGGTGGCACATACTTGCTCAGAGCAGCCCCCAGGTGCCGCGGCCCACCGGGAAAATTCCCAGTATCCCGGTGGGCCAGTCCGGCCCTGAAAGCAAATAGGGAATAAAGACATGTATGTCTGACATGAAGTCAATTATATAAATATTTCCTACACATCGTATTGCCATTTTAAATACTCTATTACTATATACCTTTATCATATACTTTACTGGATCCGAGAACAAAGTGTTAAATTTATGTAGCAGCCAAAATGTTTCATTTGCAATAGAATTATTCACCATTTCTTTTTATGGATTTGTATTTGTAGACATTCCTTCAAATTTAAAGTGCATTTCAAATTTTAGGCCTAAGAAGCTCAAAAAAGTGTAAATGACTTCATGAAATCACTTTAAATCCTTACGTTAGTAGTGGTAGTTTGAGCACAGGGCTTCAGTTTGTATTACACAGCCATGTTACAATGCTCCTGCCCACCCCATGTTTATTAAGGGTTTATGTAGAGATTTTGAAAAATACCCCTCTCCGTCTTATTTGAGATTTTGCCTTTCAGCTCAAAGAAACAATGTGAATAGTTAGTTTAAAACTCACATAAAATGTTTTGCCTTGATGTGGCAGGTGAGCTAACACCTTAATGGCCATTGGAGTGATACTAAAAAAACTCCAATAATTTAAATGTGCATAGGGATTTGGGATGGTGAATGCTCAAGTAACTTTTATTTTGTAGCTATTTTGCGTTGTAATTAGACATTTCTATCACAGTGGCTTCTGTAGTTTACTGAATAAGACTCCACAGTTAAATCCTGGATTGGATCGATTGATACGTTCACGTGTGGATTAAAAGCAATTTGAAATAGAGCAGGGGTGCCCAAGCAATAGAGCCCCAGATGTTTTAAAGACATGCAAAGCATTATGGGAGTTGTGGTTCTACAACATCTGATGATCTACCTTTTGGGCAGCTCTGATTTAGAGTAGCTGCCCCAATGAATATTTTTCTCAAGTCTGGTGGTTCCCAAACCAGTTCTCATGGCCCTGCAACAGTCCAGAATTTATGTATTTCCCTTTTCTATTCCAATGGCAATACTGACAAAAACGGACTGTTGCAGAGTCTTGTTTGAACCACTGGTCTATTAGCTAAAAACAACAGTTTAATGACAAAAAAGAATTAATGTTTTAGAGGGGTCTGATGATGTGAGCGGATAGAGAATAGCATTCAAAGGTGACAGTACTTCTTTATTCAAACATGTTAAAATAGTTGCCCATGGCATTATGTCAAATTATATTGCTCCCAAACCTCTAAATGCATAATGCAGTTACTGAATACTTCTCAACAAAACAAAGAAATTGCGAAAGAAAAGTTTGGATTGATCTTTATTGCTAGCATCACATCAGTTATGCGCAATTAGCCATGTGAAAATGCAGAAAACCATACATCTTCACATGTTTACTGTAAGAACTGAATGGCAATACACACAAACATGTTGACTTTTAAACATATTCTGCATTAAAAAAAATGTACATAAGTTAAAAATAAAATACATTACATCATTTACAAATAAACAGAAACGTAAACATTCTATGAACAGCTGCCTTTTGTTGCTTTCAAATTAACATTCATGTGATCACCATGTACATAAAGTATCTGTTGTTTTATTGAATCAAAAGTATAGATGAATTATAGAACATACATTGCTTTCTGAATTTGTTAATATACCGAGGGGCCTTGTATATAGATTCAAGGGTACGGATTTTGGTACTCCGTACACAGAGAACTGAAGTGTAGGACTTAAAACACATGCAAAATGGATTTCAAAACCGTCGATCTATGGTATTGAAAATAATGACATACATGGTTTGCAATTAAGTGGCAGTATAGCTTATATTTTATTATATCAGTATGAAATGAAAGTATAATAAACACTGTACAATGATAGTGAGCATGCAATAATTTATAAGAGATCAGAATCTGTATTTATACAATGGAACAGAAAGCTGTGAGTGATCACAAACTGCTAATATTTAACCTTCGGGTCAGAGTTTTGAGCATGCTTTGTGGTTTATTCGCTAAACTTCAAATTGCAGATAATTGAAATCCATATTGCAAAACTAAGTCTAAAATAGGCAAGTTGTCACTCTCGCTCAGTTGGAGAATTTTACATACAAGCCATCGTTGGTTACATTTTGCAATGTGAATTTTAAGTCATGGCAATTCTGTGTTTAGCAAAATAAAGAGTTGGTAGCGGTGAGAACTAGACTTTGCACACCAATTATTGATCACCCCTATTGATACAAGTTGTGTAAAGAATATGTAGCATCACATCATAATGCCATTCAATGTGACATTGTTTACTTCTGTGTCATTGCCACCAATCATGTCACCAGGGGAAATAGTTTTATAACGAAAGTCTCTGAAGTCTCTGTGGATTATAAGGTATACAAATGATTTGTATTTTTAACTGGGCAGAAAACACTGACATCTTTTGAGCCATTAAGGGAAATTTACATGTCAAATCCTGGGGTAAGTTGGTTTTAACACTAGCCATCATCTGTCTCACTGTTAACTACTAGAATTTACAAATTTTTACAATATATGGTGGAATTTTGTAAGAATAAGCTAAATTGACAACTTTCATTGTGTAAAACTGGTTAGATTCCAGGAAATTAATCTTGGTATATGAAAGGGATTAAGGTGATCATGTATTTTGTTCTGTGTTGTCCCTCTTTGTACAAGAGATTTTGCACTACACAAAATGCATTTTCAGAGAAATTCCAAGAAAATATGGAAAAATGTACTATGAGGCATGAAGCATTTTTAAAAGTTAGATTGTAAGTTATTGTGGTTTTTCTTTGTTGTAAAACACGGTTAATACGAGATGACATTTATCCACAAAGGCGTTTCTACAAATAATTACAACAGTAAAAACATTTTATTAGAAATTGTACACTTTGGTATATTACGGTACTCAAATTGTGTAAGTGGATTATGTCTGCTAAGATAAGAACCTATATAGACAATATTAAAAAAAAAAAAAAAATACAAATATAGTAATTGTTAGTGCACTTAACCACATGTTCCCATAGTGAATTGATATTTCTTAAGGGATTGTAAACTCGATGTTAATATTTTTAAAGGGACACTCTGGGCACCGTAATCACTTCATCTCAGCTCAGTGTTAAACTCTTTTCAAATGGAATCAGGATTCACAGCAGATTGTAACTCGTCCTGTAACTCATCCATGAGGGATTGTTAAAGAAGAGTTATACTCTACCTTTGTCATGACAACTTATACCACACATGGGCTACATTGATGGGATGAGAGTGCTCATTTAATTCACCCAGGTTATCGCTGCCACCAGCATTAGCCTAATCAGCTGGAAGCAGGAAACTGGAGACCCTCATTTGGTCCTTAAAAAAACTGTTCAACACAGATCTGTGAGCCAAAGCAGTGGGTCTTTTGGAACCATAACCACTTTTATGAGATGAAGTTGTTATATATTGAGCATTAGAATTGTACACTGTGAAAAAATTCAGCTCAAAATTGTAAAAAGCTATTCAGGAACTGAACCGTACGTAACAAAATGGGGTGAAAACGGGTCATCAGTGCACTGCAAAATATATACATAAGTATTTTTCTTTCATGTAGTTCATGGATGAAATGAGAAAAAAACAACCAGTAGTGGTTAAATAGAGCAGTAAATATATATATATATATAATATTAAATATAAATATAGGTTTTTTTTTTACTGCTTCACCTGTTTTTCTTCGATTGCTCATTTCTCACTTGATCTGTGAATAAAATCAACATATAGTCACTGTCCCTTAGCCATCAATCATCCCTTTTTTTCTCATTCATCATCATCATTTTTTTATTTTTGAGGGGGAATTAGAAACTGAAATGGACATGCTTGGCCTTTGTGTATTCTGGTTGATTCGTGATGCAAGTACATTTCAGCTCTGAGTTTGGGAAATCAACTTATCCCTCGATTGGCCCAAATTCTGACAAATTGCAGTTCGAACCAAAACTAATCTCCAAATCTATTGAGTGTCCCTTTAATATATCTAACATGTTTAAACATTCATTATGTAGCAGCTGCACAGGATGTCATGCGATTCAGAATGAATGCCAACGTTTTGATTAGGAAAGGTTCCAAAATCATATGATCATAGAGCCAGTTAAGAGTTAAATACACACCATGAAGGCCACAATATTGGTCATAGAAAAATGAAAATGCACACAATTATTAAATTTACTAAAAATTATTTGTATAAAACTGCAGATAAATTCACAAACATACATCTCTACTGGAATGGCTAGAAGGAACTGTGTCATTAATCTTTTGTCATACCCCAATAGTGGCCGGGAGATGGGTGGCAAGGGACAACTATTTAATGTCAAGCTGCTCAAAAATGTTCAGTACTAAATGGATGGATAGTGCCAGGGGACTCCAGGCACTATAACCATTACCATAAGATGAAATGGTTATAGTGCCTACAGCGTCCCTTTAATAATATTTAAGCCCTAAATTATATGTTATAAACAATTCTATGACCATATTTATGGGTGGATCTAAATAAAGGACTTGGAAAACCTATTAGAATATGATTCACCACAACAATGGGGTTTAAAATCACTAAACGGTAACTTGCTGTGATCAAAGCTGGCAGAGTAATTATATGATTTGGGATAAAATGTGTGGTTCCCTTAAAGGTCGCTTTTTCATTCAAATTAGTCTACTTTTTTTTAATTTAATAAGCCCCTACATGTTGAAACATGACACGAATGATAAGAATATTATTCTTATTACCAAATTTTACTTTTCATGCATTATTATAAATCGCAGATTTTGTATGATATAAATAGAAATTTATGTGCCTAAGAGTTACTCAAATATTACTTAGCTCGCCAATAGAGAACACTGAATGATCCATCAATATTAAGTTATTACTTTCTTGGAAATATATTTAACCAGTTGCTGAATTAAACGTAGTTGTTTTTCAATTACATTTTAGAAACTTTCATTTTATATATATATTTTTTTTTTGTTGTTGTTGTATCATGGTTATTGGCATTCTTCTCTTGACAATCCAAAAGTACACTGAAAATTAAATGTAACCAAAGTGTGTATAATAACACCAATATTACAATTCAGTTTGCTGAGAATATATTATTGTATGTTTGTTTACTAGGATATTTCATAGCGGATACAGTTCGGTTACATAATTCAGAAACTTGTTATGTTTATGTTGGCATACAAATGGTTTATATAAGAAATTACCAACATACAGAAATAGTAGTTATATGGAAACATAATGCCTAAAATAATCCAATAACTGTGTGATGCCCTTTGAAAATATATAGATAATAAAATGCACAAGATATAATTGTACAATGTGGGGTATACTAACTATAGACAATAAAAAGCACATCATTTATATTTTTTCAACTTTAGAAGCTAAGTACATCAGTAGCTCAGATGTGAAAAGTAACAGATTAATGATATATAACCATGCTCTTATTTTACTGTTTGGTGTACACACCTGGTATTTGTCATAGTATACAACCAATATTTCAACAAAAAGTTATATATTTCAAGTTTGATACATGTACACATATTATATTGTCCAATAAATACACAATGGTATTTTTCCCTCCACTATTTCAATGCAGCATTTGTCAAAAAAACACAAACAAACATAGAACTAAGAAAGGAATTACCAGAAATGGTGTTTCCTAATCATTTTCGACAGGGACACAAACATGGAATAAGGTAAAGTGTAAAATAATATTTTTTCAAAAATGGTTTTAAAATATTTTAAAAAGGTCAACACTACATTGGGGAAGGAAATAAGTACCCCAACGGGAAATACAATTGTTATAGAAAACAATTTATAGTAGTTGACTTCCCAAATCCCAATAGCGATTGAGTGAAAACAGGATGGGGACCCAATTTAGGAACCTTACTCAAAGATTAAAAACCACTGACATATATTGTATTGTGTCTTTCAATTTGTGACTGGAATTTGCAAATAAATAAATTTACTGAAGTTTACGATGCAATTCAATAATAAATCAGCAGTTGTTCTATGGAAATAATAGTAGCGTAGAGTTAAAAGGAAGACGGGCAGTTGCAAGTGGTGTATACCTTTATGAAAGTTGGTAACTTTTATCAGATGATTTTTGGAAAACCACATAGGAGCAGAATTCTAATTACTGACAGAATTGTGAATAATGCATTTAAATGTATCATAATAAAACAGTAACTGCTTATTTAATATGTGGCTCTTATTTTCTCATCAAAAATGTTGTTTTGACTGCTATAAAATGTATGTTGGATGTTTTCAAAACTATAAATTAGACTTATATTTTGAAATACAGAAAAACTGCAAAATATTTAGGTCATTCTGAGTTTATACCATAAATGAATAAGAAGGTGGACATCTCATATTGTTTTTGAGCAGGAAACAATATACATCAACTCATCTAACTATAAAACAGCTATTGTGACAAAACCCGATAATATATGTACAAATGAGATTGTTGATTTTATCCTGTCACAAAACTCTACTCTCTTCCTCATTTAATCTTTCTGATTTTGAAATGTCTACATGACACTGCTAGCACAAGACACACCATCCCTTATGAAAAGAGGCATTTTCTATGGCAATACTAAGTTAAGTGCATATCATGCTGCACTAATATAGTGCAATATCTTGCCTTACATATAGCAAAAAAATGTAGGCAACCTTAGGAGAGAGAGAACGTAGAAACAATGTAACATTTACAAGTGAGTATTTATAAGGTATTAGCTGCTATAAAATACTGCATTAGAAGAAATGTTTGTGTAAGTTGCAGTTGTGGCACAGACACTAGAAAGTCCTTCTTCTGACTTTCTGATTTGGGCTTGGAATTTAAAAACACTATATCAGCTGCTTCACTGCTGAACGTCTTTGAAGATATCATCTGTTTGATGTCAAGGAACAGTTTTCACTGATATTTCGGATAACAACAAAAAGACACATAGTTATTAAGAGAATAATAGCTGTGAAGAGAGTTGTCAGAACATGGTATAACTAATGTGGACTTCTTAAATCAGATTAACACAGTAGGCCAAGTCTTTTAGTAGCCTAGAGATTTGTAAATTTACATATAGACAGGTTTTACAGAGTTATTGGCTTGCCGTGTGTAGACTTCACGAAGAATCGGAACAAATTCTTTGCACAAAATTAAATTGCCATCAAGCTCATCATCTTTCAATATTGTCTCAACTATCCACTGGATTATTGTGATTAGTTGCTTTCATTCCATTCTCCAGTGTTTTGTATTTTTTTTTTTCTTTTCAAAATCCCGATCCTCCTGTTACTGTTAACGTAAAGTACAATGTCCCATTGTTCATTTATGTACGTGTTTTACATGTCCGCATCTCCGTCATATGCTAAGGTTAAAGGTTTCAGGCGGTTGTTCTGTCTTCTCGGGGGCTTCTTGGGCTTTTTACTTTGAAAAAAAAATTAAAGTAGTACTTTAGCAATTCTACATTACAAAAACTATTTCAAATTTCTCAAACACACTCTAACTGGAAAAAGAAATCAAAGTTTGCAACACCAGAAAAAATATAAAGGGCATTATTCATGTTTCAATACAGAAAAGAAAAAAAAAACACAGTTTGAATATGTTCTTATAAGATAACAAGATGCAAAGAAGATATGTTTGAAATATATTAAGCTTGACAGTATGGTAAAACAAAGATAAAATATTTAGGCTTTTAAATGATCTGTTGATTGTACACGGCACAGTTTCATTGTTTCCTAAATAAGAATAGAAGAAGCAAACTGTGGAATTTTGAACCTATATTTTTCCACAAGCACAACATAATAAGTGTACAATATAAAACTTGTCTTTTGTTATTAGGTCAACCCTGTATACCTTTGATTTAAATTAATTACATTCAACCCAATCCATAGTCGAGTTAGTAATATAATTTAGGAAGAAAATACATACTAGTGTTAATTTTCTCGACTAACAATTTTAGTCAGAGTTTAGTCAACTAAAGCTAGACTAAAACTAAAACAATTCAGATGACTAAAATACGTCTAAAACTAAAATTACTTTTTAGTCAAAAGACTAGGACTAAAACTAAATAGAAATTTGCTGCCAAAATTAACACTGGCAGGTAAGACACATGGGGGAGTGAGGAGAGGAAATGAGACACACGGAAGGCTGAGGGAAAGAGGCACATGGGGGGGGGGGGGGGGTGCTGGGAGAATGAGACACATGAGGGAGTCGTGTAGCCTTGAATCTACTGGACATTTAGTCAACTTAAACAATTCAGATGACTAAAATACGACAAAAACTAAAATGGCTTTTTATTCAAAAGACTATTGAAATTTTCCTGCCAAAATTAACACTGATACATACATGAGACAAATAGTGCTTACTCATTTGAATGAGAGCATATGTGAAGGAATTTAGAATGGTATGCTAGGAATCCATATAAAATGAATGGGAAGATGAGCATTTAATTGTTATACGTGTGAATAGGCAGTGGACTCACCAGGCCAAATAGATCATAGAAACAATAAAGATGAGCAATACAAGAGCACCTGCGGCAACCCCATAAACCCACGTCTTCAGTCTCCCATCTAGGAACAGTGAATGTTAGTTTAGTTAGTAAAGCCAAACTAATGCACAGTCATAAGCTATACTTGTAATATTATTTCTAAATGTTAGTGACAGTTAAAGAGTTACCTTAATTCACGAGTTTGGACTAGTGACTACAACTAAAAGCAGAAATAAGCTGAGCCACCTTTTTTCATACCCCCTCAAAGTGCATTTTCATGGAAATATTTCTCCGGAGTACATACAAAGAGCATACTATTTAATATATACATCTCATTAGCTACAAGTAAATGTATAGATACAGTGCTGTGTGGTTAAATTCAATAAATAGTACACAATAGGGAACTCAAAACCAAACTGCCAAATTTAGGCCCAAAAAATAAAACTGGAAAAAATCTTCTGTTCTGCTAAAATCTGGTTACTTTAATCTTAATCTAACAATTTGGGTTTCTTGATTTAGCAATTTTGACACTTCTTAGCGAATAAACCAGTTTTGAAATTAAATTATCCAAAAATGTATAAACTACAAGTGTGCTGTATGCAAAGTGTGCGTTCTTGTTACATATGACACAATGTACTCAACATAATGTATTAGTATTCAAGAAACAGAGGAGATTGAGCACATGGGACAGATTGGAGGTTAAATAAAGCAAAATAATAGGGAAATAGAAATGTTAAAATATATACATATTTACAATATATATTTGTTTACCATAAAAATGTATCATCAAGCAAATTAGTAACCTTTTAGAAACCTAAAATCTTTCTCATCTAAATCACAGGTGATTTCTAAATCTTCAGAATATTCTCTAATTAATTAGGTGTGATAGGGTCATGCATACTTCCCATAAAAAATAAAAAAGATTAATTGCAAAAAATGCCTAATTTATAGTGTTTTACTTACCTGAACCAAATGGTTGCAAGAACCATGTTCTGCCACCATAACCTGATTGGCTGCTTGATGGTTGGGTGGGATTAATAGCACGACTCGTTTTTACATCACCTTTTTTGTCCTCTGTCGTAGGGATAATCACAACGGGAATTAAAGTACATTGATCTAGTGTGCCATCAGATGATGTCACTTCAGTATACCCATCTTCACATCCACATGAGCCTGTCTAAGAAAAAGGAAAATAATATACATGTTATTTTTATGCACATAATCTATTAAAAATAATATGACCTTTTGCATGCCGGAGTATAGTTTCATTTTATCAAAGTGATCAATGTAACTGTACTAAACAGCAAACAGCAGGGGGTATTTTATTAGTAGCAGGAGGCTAATATGATAAGCAATAAAACAACTGGGAAAACACTACATTATGGCTTTCGAATTAAAATTTCAACAGAAATAACAAGGACACAATTGATCATACTTATGCCACTCTTGACTCCATGCAGATTTGTATTCATCTTCTTTGTACTTATTTAGCAATGCACAATTAATGTTGCAGAACTGCAGAATAATGACTCGTTTTTCCTGTCTCAGATGAATTGGTTCTTACCTCTGTACAGTATGAGTGTTGCTGGTTACATGGTGGAGTACATGATCTCTCTCGCTCTGGCTGTTGTACCTCTAAACAGCCTCCTGTGAAACAGAAAATAAAAATGGTGTTTTTTTTTTGTTTTTTTTTTTAATTAAAACACCCTATATTATTCCAGAATGCTTTTTCTTCCACTTTAGGTACAGGTACAGTACATTATAAATACTGAAAATGTACTGGTACAGATAATTTAAAACGGCATTAAAATTTAAGGACCCTGTTTATTTAACAGATTGTCAGAACAACAGAAAGATAGACAAAACCAAGACATTTAGACAGACAAACAAACACAAGGAAAGATATATCATATATAGATACCTACACATTTAAAGAGTATGTATGTGTGTGTGTAAATATATACACACACACACACACACACACACAAATATACAGAATATCTCACAAAAGTGAGTACACCACTCACATTTTTGTAAATATTTTATTATATCTTTTCATGTGACAACACTAAATAAATTACTCTCCTACTATGTAAAGTAGTAAGTGTACAGTCCTTCAATCCTTTAAGAAGTGCCTTACAACCCATCTCTTTAGGAAAGCTTATGGCCTCCCAGAGTAACCTCTACCTTACATACCTGTCTCTTGCTCTCTCTTATAGGGCAGTGCTTTACTCTCTCCTCCAGCTCTGCTTCACTCCCACCCTATTTGATTGATATTTCCTGTCCTAACGTGTCTTATACCTCACCTCCTATAGACTGTAAGCTCGTTTGAGCAGGGTCCTCTTTAAAGTTTTATTGTAATTGTCCTATTTATAGTTTCATCCCCACTCTCATAATATTGTAAAGCGCTACGGAATCTGTTGGCGCTATATAAATGGCAATAATAATAATAATAATAATATAACAGTGTAAATTTGCTGTCCCCTCAAAATAACTCAACACACAGCCATTAATGTCTAAACCGTTGGCAACAAAAGTGAGTACACTTTAATTTGTTCATAATTTAAATTTGCTTAGGTTCAGCTCTTGTAAGTTATAATAGCAATTTATAATAGAAAAGTAATATATTATACACCTTATAATAGTTATTTTCCAACTATATTTACCTGATACATTTAACCCATCAGATCTTTGACACCAGACTGAACGAGAAGATCCTTTCCATGGACTGGACAACCATTTGTACTCAAAGCACTGACCATCTGCAGGTAAATAGTAACTGGTTGAAATATTTTATAATCACATCATCAGTGTATTTTGCCATGAAGAATACATTTTTATATTTATCTAGGCTGCAGATTGTAGGTCTGCAGCTTTTGCAAGTGATTTTTTCATGTTGCAGCAAAAGAAAACATGCAGGATGAATTACTTGTTTTCTTCTGGGATATATCTACTAAACAGCATTTAAAAAAAATTCAACATTAAATACTGTATTGCTTTAAGAGAAGATCGTGTTTACTGTGTTTTTAAACTATGGCTATTTTCACTTGTATTGTCTACAGAATTATTTGCAATGGCATCTACTCACACAATGATCATTTTCAAACCTGTGAGCTTATAGAAACGCAAATCAACCATTGTGTTACCCATAACTCACAGCCCATTGTGAATATATATTTTAATAGTCCTGCTGAGCCAAGTTAGACTGGATTTGCCATTGTGCATCTTTGCTTAAACCATAACCATTCTCGTTCTACTTTAGCTGGGAGTTTAATGCACATCTCCCATGGATATATTATTTGCTGTAACCGTTCTTCAATATAAATAATGCCTATGTACTCTATGTCCTCTTCATGATTTATGCCCATAGTGGATGATAATGTAGATATAATGTAGTGGATAGTATGCAAATTCTATAAATAGATGTACAGTGTTCATTTCATGACTTTACTTGTAGATTTAAGATTTAAAGATATATTTGCATGCCCACCCCCTCTTCAGTCTGTGCTGGGGTTACTCCTTTGAGAATGTAAGAGTGGGTGGCAGCTTTGTTTAGAGGGAGAGATAATGGCATGTCCACCCCCCTTCTATATACAGAGCTCCCACCTGTCATCCATGGGTGGAGGTTGGAGGGAAACTAGGTCCACCCAATTATTAATATAACAGATCAGCCACCTATGGGTGGAAGCTGGTGGGGGGAAACATTAGGTCCTCCTTGTTCATTTCCCTAACAGCAGCCATGAGCCCCGATTCCCACGGGTGGGGGCAATGGGTAAATTTGTACTAGGTCCTCCCTGCCCATTACTAGCGATTGGGAAGCAACACCTGTCCAAGCTCTAGTGATATATTACTGTAAACAATTACTCGCTGTTTCCTTTTTAGCAGACAAGCCATCAATGGTTTTAAACCTCCCTTGTACTAATGTGGGGGTCATATACTGGCACCAAGCCTTTTTAAAATTATTTTTTTATGTGGCAGCTAGCTACAATTATGGCCAAACTGAGCATGCATATTACTCAACGTCTCAATAGAAAGCTTTGTTTGGAACAACTGAAAAATCTTGCCATGCACAAGACTAGTGTTCATTAACTGTAATAGCTTTTATACTAAGTATATCTTTAGTAAGTAACATTTATATGTAGTATATGCCTACATGTAGACTTTATTCACATTAAAAGCATTTTGAGCCTAAAATGAGAAACCAAGTCAGTGTTTAATCAATATGGTGGTAGCTGATTATTTACTTGCAGTCAGACATGTTGAAACCAACTTATTTTGAAATGCAATTTCTTGCAGTGAGTCAACTTAAAAAATATGCCTTGGTGATGAACTGTTAAGATCTCTAGATGGATGATAATTTAAAGAATAGAGGTAATTAAAAGTCATATTACTTTTTTTAAATCCATTAAGAAAATACATTACTAAGCTATTTACCACATTTGTTTTCCTACATATATTGAGCTGTATTTGTTTCAATTTCCCACAGTTCTTCTTAAATGCTTGCATTCCTTTCTCTTAAAAACAATCTTCCCTGTTCCATAACTTACCATAACATGATTTGGTTTCTAAAGCTTGTTCTGGACAAAGATGTTGATTTTCCATTTCTTGAATTATCACTGCCCTTGACCGAACTTTAACGCCCCCAAAACCAAGATCTTCACTATTAACACAAGTCAACTGACACAAACTCCATTCTGACCACTCATCCAAGTAACAGTCACCTTAAACACAAAATATGTATATGTCATTTACATTTGTATATATTGTACATTTCCTTAACTGTCATTTATTTATTTGTATGCTTTCATTTAATTTGTCCCTCTACCACTTAAGATTGGTGGCATTGGTGGGATTTCCACTCCGAGCAGAAGCTATTATTTACAGTTGGTTTAATTCAGCCTTTCAATATTAATACACAAGGGGAGTAGCTGGGGAGACAGAGGGGGTCTCTATCCCTAGCTCCTCACAGATCATATCTAAAGGGAAATGAATGAAGGACAGCAGCTGCATATCACCAACCAATCTCAGCTTAACCAGGATGTGTAGGTTTTGCTCTAAGCTTAAAGGGCTCCTAGCCCTTCCCATACCCCTTCCCTTATAAATAAATCAGGCAAACCACCTCGGGTGTGCATTATTTTTCTTATAATTCAAGGGCCTGTCGTCAATTATTCCGCACATATTCTCTCACTACCATTCTATCTGAAATATAACATTTGTGTACATGGGTTTTGAAAACATAAAGTGCATTTTATTGCTGACATGTTTTAAAGAATTAAAGAACAGCTGATAATTTAAAAATCAGAAGTAATGACAAAAAAAAAAAAATATGACAATTATTAACATATGTATTTACCAGGACAAGGCACAGTGCATGATTCCTCCAAAATTATGTTCTTGTCTCCATTCACAATAAGTTCAACATCTCCACAGAACTCTTCATCCACTACTTTACCAGAATCTTCTCTTGAACCATCATAGACAACGCAAGAAATATTTCTGAATCTCATTCCTTCACCGCATTGAGCATCCTAAGAAACAGTGAAATTTGTAAAAGAACGCTTTGATTTTTGATGTTTTGAAAAATGTGAAAAGATAAAGTTCAAATAATGATGATTTAAAAAGTACACTAATTGTGTGATCATACAGAAAAATATTAGGCGATTCTGACAAATATATTGATATATATCTGAAAGACACTAATGAAAAATAAATGTCATATTCTTACACAACTCATAGAGAGTAGCACACGTAGACTCTTTTAAATCTTTATTATCTTCTATCTAAACAACTAAAAAATCTATGAAAATCTGTTGAATATGATTTGATACTAGATCAGAACAGACAGTATTACAAAAAAAAAAAGAAAAAAACAATATTAATGGTAAATGGAAAGGCTACGGCAGGTGTGGCCAAAGATAGATACCCAGATTCAGTAAAAATGCACCTCCTATGGCATACCTCAACTCTGCACACAGACCAATATCCATACTGCCATCTATAGCAAGGCTTCACAGAACAAGGCTTGGATTGATCCATTAATGAAGGACACGGTCTCCCATCACCCTGTGAAGGTTGGATCACTGTTCTCTTTCTGATCATTTTGCCTAAGAGTAAAATAAATAAATTACGCATTCATATATGATGACTGAAGAATGTTGCCAATGCAATTTTCAACCCTCATCGTGCATAGGTCCCATTTACAAAAATATACCTTATATAAAAATAAAAAGAGGTATGTTAACCTCTTCATCACAACAAATCACAATAAATAAGTTCCTGTTGTATCATATATCATGAAAGGGTTCACTTTTGTAGCCTCTCCCCTGCTCTGATAGTATCATTAAAGGAAGGACTCCAAGTCAATTACCAACATTGCATTATATATAAAAGTGACTTCAATATTTATGTAAATAATTTATGACATATGATGAGCAGCATGATTCCTGCTTCATCCATCATTAATGGCCATATGTTTAACATAGTCATTTTATGACCTTCATAGGAAGTTTGGGAGATGTTTTAAATGGTATGACCTAGTCTAAAACTCTCACTTCAAGTCAGAGGTGATCCCAACTATAATGCCTTATAAGAAAGTTCTTTAAAAGTCCTGCATTTGTGGTAATGGCTCAGTCAGCAGGATTCTACCCAAGGCCACATTTACCCTCCTTGTTGCCCCAAGTCTAGTTTTCTTAATGCCCCTCCACACTATATATATATATATATATATATATATATTTATGCCACAGCAATGCTCTGATACAATAGAGGTATTAGACAGCCTGGCCAACAATGAAGATCAAGCAGTGCTAGCCTAAGAGATCTCTCCATATATGCCTCTGCCATCTGCCCTCCCCCAACAGAAGAATGGGCATGTCGGTGATGGAGATCTTTGATCTCCACACCAACTATGCCATCCTTCTGCCTGCTGCCCAGATGCCATGCCCTTGTTAGCCTTGTAGGAAATGTATCCCTGTTTCTACCATTATTTTTAATGGAAGTTCAGTATATCCCATAAACCTCTGCCCAGAAGGGATTTGGTCCAAGTGGCAAGAACATTTATCACGTATGATAAATATAACTGCTGCCTAAGCTGATAGCAACTGCATTGGCGTACTAACTGCTCTGTTCACAGTTGTATGAGTTGAACAGTCAAATTAGCTCACACAACTGTGTAAATAGGCCCTAAGGGGTTGAAACGTTGCCTTTTGGTTCCTGGTTCTAATAAAAGTGCCTTTGCTTTGGAATTCGTTGAAGTGCCTGGATTATTTTCTACATTTAAAATTCCATGTTTGGTTCTTTCTGGTACTGGGACTTATCCATTAGAGCACCCTGAATTCCATGACGAAGGGTTGAGTGCACTTCCACTATCTATATATGGCTAACTGTGTAAATAGGACTGAAACTCAATAATCTGTGAAGGAGCCTTTTAGTAGAGGTGGGGATGTGTAATACATATACTTGCTCACTGAATGCATACCATAGAAGTGCAAGAATGGGTAGAAACTGAAGAATAATCTGACACTAAATCAGCTGGCTTATAGTTGCAGTAATTATTACAGACTTCAGCAGTTACAAAAATAGCAAGGGATACACATTATAACTTCTATTATAATAATAATTCACTAATGCCAAGACGTTTGTAAATATGTAATTGCAGAGATCAATGGCAAAGAAAGGACACAATTATTTTTTTATGTTTGTATTTGCATATTAAGACCAATTCTAAAATGTATGTTCAGTTCCCATAAAATTATAATATGTATTTCCTTTTGTTATTAATCCTGGTATGAATAATTTAACAAAATTAAACAGACCTGCCAGACCACATTCTTTAGAACATTCTGACCACGTTGACCAATCAGAAAGCAGACAGTTAACAGGACATTCCACCATACAAGAGATGTTCATTTGCCACGTCTTCTCCAAACCAAGCTAGATATAAAATACTTTATTACATTCAGAGTTAAAGAGTAGACTATAGAAGCTACTGCAACATTAATTTAATTATATACAAGAGAACAAAGAAGATAGTAAATGACATTGGAATAGTACACAAAAGCACAACTACAAGTAAATATAGCACATGTTAAATATTAAAAAGTACAGCGTATGCATAATCTCGGAAATGGTATTATTAATATTATCAGGGCTCTCTATATATTATATACATCTCTCATGCCCTGGGGATCCATGGGTCCCCTGTTCCCCTTGCTATTCTTTGGAGTCTTTTCTGGATTGCATCTATGATAACTCTGCAATATTATGTTTCAGGTGGGTGGGCTGGACCATGCTGGCTAATCTATTATGTGTAGTTAATAACCTGGACCACATTTTACTGGCGATTCCAGATTAGTTCACTATATAGGGTTCCCTAGTATATTCACAGATACATTATGAAAGGTACACCGTTATATATGCTATCCCAACCTCTCAAATCCCAGCACTTCCCCTATCTTTGCCACCCTTGTTGCCTCCTTTTTGTTATTCTGCTATCAGTATTTCAATTGATATCTTTGGTGTACGTTCACTTTAGTAAAAACTAAAAAAAAAAGCAAGAAAAAGTGTCTAATCTGATCTAAGAATGGACACAACCTTGCATTACTGTACAAACTTATCAGTGCAATAGGAATAACAAGATTTGATAACTTGAACATGATTTTTTTCATTTCTATCTGTTTTATCAAATGGGTTATTCCCCAAAACAAATGTAAGCTGTAATCTAAAACAATAGTGTGTACACCTTTTATGAAATTGCAAATTTCATCAAGGCCTCATTGTTATTATTGTATTATCTCGACTTCGAAAGTTAAATAATAAACGCCCTACATGGGGTAATATAATCACAATTTAAGCCACTAGATGGAGCCAAACCCATTGTGAACAAGGTAGTACTTTTGTGAGCTCTTGGTTAAATGATTTCTTAAGGTAAAATCTTATGGTAAATCTGGTAAATGGAAAAAGGAGAAGGGTTTCGTGTTTCTGTGTTTGCAGTGAATTTTGTTTGTGCTGGAAAACATATTCTGGAGCTGGCAGAAACCATAGATGCTATGTTGAATGAGTATATTTATTTTTTTATTTTTAAAAATACTCCTATTTTATTATTTTTGTAATATTACAATGAATACTAATCGATTTGACCCAAGTCCCACAAGGACTCAAAACATTTGAGGGATTCGGTCTAATCTGCTAAGTGCTTTATGACCTATGCAATTCTGGAGCTTAAGTACTGAATATAAATGTTAATTTGTCACCTGACTGTGGCCTCCACATCTGTTCTCGTGGCCCTAAAAAAATATCACTTGTGAACACAATCTTTGACCTTTGGACTTTGACTTCAACAATTGTGACCTTGACTATTACAGTGGCTCTCACAGACAAAAGCTTGTAAATCCCTACTGCTGCTCTGTTTTGTTCACTGTCTTAAATTAACCATTTACATCATGTGAGTTCAAGAAAAAGCCATAAGGAGCTTTCACAGAGCCATTATCAAGACCAATATTAATTGAGCACATTAAAATTACATCTGGGCTATGGTGACAATTCATGGGTTTATCAAATTCAATTACTTGGATTTTGTGAAATTTGATCATTGGCTCTGCTTTGCCAATAATGTTTAAACGATTATACTTTACCAAAAGTCTATCAAAATATATAAAAATGTATTTTATCACACATAGCACATTTATATTAATATACCCACCTCTTCACAGAACTTTAAATCAACAGATTTAACATCACTCCGTACACAGTCAAGCATTCTTGTTTTGATCCCATTTCCGCATACAGCCTTTTCACTTAATTGGCATGTGCTCCAATCTAAATGTAACACAAAAGGAAGAGGTAAACATCTTCTTAGTGATAAAAAAAGGAACAATTTCCCTCCCTCTCCTGCTCTCTCTATATACAAATAAAGGATAACATCTGAAAGGACCATTCTGGGGACCATACCAGTTGAATTGGAATGAAGATGTTAAGGTGCAGGGTTGTCCCATCCACCAGCTTACCTGAAGGGTTAAACCATCTTCAATCCAGTGCACAATCAATTTGCCCCTTCGCTTACGTTCCAGACCGAGGCTTCACGTAAGTAGCCTCAGACTGTGTGCTAAGAGTGAATCAGATTAAGCAAAATGGTGCAAAATTGGCCAATCAGTGTACTGCAAAATTGAAAACTAATACAAATATTATGTATATATTTTGCAGAACACTGATAGGTGCATTTTTCCGCCATTTTGTTTACAGATCAGGTGAGAAAAAGTAACCAGTAGAGTGAAAAAGAAGACGAGCAGTAATAAATCTATAATTATGTTTATTTGTTAAATATATAATATATAAATATATAAACAGTTTTTTTTTTCTTTTTTTCCATCTTTTTGTGACTTTTTACTTGGTCTGTAAATAAAATCAACATTTTCCCAACAATCATCTGTTTTTTTTTGGACCACAGGTGGAACTCCGAATCACAAATCAAATGTACGTGCTTATCCATTGCGCGAGTTGTTTTGTTTAATCTAAATGATGGTTGGGAAATGGTGAATTTGGATGCTCTCCTACTCAAGCCCAAATTCAGAAGAATTGCAGTTTGCATAGAAACATATATTCAAGTCTACCTATTAAACTATTTGTTGTTGGTTTAATCCCATCACATAAGGTAATGGCCGGGACTGCCTTCTACCCTAAAAACTTAATTTTGATGAAGTTCTTATGGTGCCCAGAGGGTCCTTTTAATGGAACAAAGACTTGATTTTTTCTGCAGAATAATGGATTTAAGAATGCTAGTAATACAATTTAAAAATAAAAAACAACTAGAAAACTTGTAACGCAAGGGGAATGCTGGATCTCAAAAGCATTTGTAGATTCTGTTTCAAAAAGCTATTCATCCCAGAACATTGGATTCAAGTAAAGTGAATTAATGTGTGTTTTTTTTAAGTTTTATGTATTTTAGTAGATCATTTTTGGCTATTGAATTCATGATAAATTGGGTTATTTAATTCATGAACTCATTCATTCAAAATATTCATCTGTGATTAGGACACCATGGTAGATGACATAATTAGAGAATGGTTGGTGGCATGTTTCTAGTGTCCTGATCCGGTCTACTTTAAGACATTTTCCCTCTTGGAAGCAGAGATCAGGTTATTAACTGAACATCTGAGATCTGAGATAACCAAATAATTTCTATATATTGTGAAAAAGAGAGAGAAGGTGTCTAGAGTCGATGTAGAAAAATAAGTGTTGCCTACAAATTATGTAGAAGGCAATAGTAGCATCTGGTTAAATGAACGTAAAGTAATATTCTATTATTTAAATGGTGGAATTATAATATGGTCTGTGTTCTATACTGTGAAAGATTGTCAAATGAAGGATATTGTTGAATGTCCTGTACTCTTTACAAATCATTGCTCATATCATCTGAGCTGGGGTAGTTGAGGTCATATAAGTGATGTGGATTATAAGTGAATGGTTGTTTCAAATAAGTGAGAAGCCTTAGAAGCATTTAAAGCCATGCCAATTCTTCTCAATAAGCCTGAAAACCAGAAATAATGAATGAAATAGTATGTATCATATGTGATTTATGAATAGAGATAACCAAAAATGTGATACTTGCACTAAAAAAAAAGAGTTTTGAGTAGGAAATCGTGGCAGTCAATGATGATATGGAGGGAGTTGGAAAAAATAAAGAAGGGGAAAATTGAGGTATATATTGTGACACATATCTAATGGAATGTGAAAAGGTTGAGCAGTTTTTGTATTAATAAACAATATAAGTATTCCTTTGAGTGACATATAACAATCAAATGTCCCATACCTGTTACATTGTACTCATAGTGATAACAGTTTTTATTTAGATTACATGGCTCAGTTTCAATTGCAATGTGGCAGTTTTTGCCCTCATCTGCTTGTCGAATGGGTACCGCTGTTCTTTCTCGATAGCCACTTCCATCACAGGGCTTCAAAACAGAAAAATAAACTATTACTTGCCAGATTACCTTAAGTAAACAGCTCACTATTACAAAAATGTCTATCTTACATGAGAAACATAAGTGATTTCAGAGTAAATACAGTCTGTGTTGAATCTTTAAATAGATGTATATTAGACAAGCCAATTAAGAAAACAACAATTTGGAACCAAGGAGGGAATTACAATACTAAACATGTCATTATACAGACAGCAACTTAATTTACATAATAATGAAAACCTTGTAAAAATTATCTTGTTGTCAAGCTAGGTGTATATCTAAATAATCATGTTTCTGAGAATGCATGGCATTTATTTAATTATTATTATAATTTTTGTTTGATCCTTGGAAGCAAACACGTTAATAGTCTTTATCTGGACTTCTGTGCTGCTTGTTCTCTGATGGCATGCATATAATATAATGTAAAGATTCAAGACTTTAAGTTACCATACTAACATACAGGAAATTTATTTTGTTTATGTATTGTTGAATTTACAGCAAACTCAAACAAATGAATTTATCATGGCAGCCAATATAATCTGAATTTATGAACAGCAATCATAACCAAGTCAACTTGCGATGTATATCAGTCATGGCTCATTTTACACAAGATCTGCCTATTACTCGATACATAAGGGACATTTGTGATCTTACCAAAGAACATTTGCTCCACTGACTCCATTCTGACATGACACAGTCTTCAGGGCAAGGCAACTTGCAATTTCTTGCTCCAAGAGGCATTTCTTCTGGTTCACAGAGGTAATCTTCAACAATGTCTGATGGACCATCTACTGTGTTTTGCATGCATCTAAAACAAAGCATCATACAGACCTTTATCACACGGACAGAACATCAATTTAATGTAAGATGCTCTGGAATTTTTCATCAGAGGTTTTTGCCTCACTCAATTTCCATACAGTTTGGTGCAATATATAAGAAAAAAATAACCTTTTGATTATTCATTTAATTGTATTGTATAATCTTAATAGCATATATATCAAAGATGGCAAGTCTTGGCACAGTATATTTTTGTACACCATTTCCCATCATGATATTTTAATTCTGTTACTGATCATGTAGTTTGCAAACAATGCAAGTGCAAAGGTTAGTCATATTCTCTATTTGACATTTTTCAGTCTAATACAAGATTCACACCATTTGCCCTATATCGCTTATTAGACTGTCATAATGTCATAATGTTAATCACATTAATTCAGGCCACTAAGCTCTTCTTAAGAGTATTTAATGCATATAAACTCATTTTGAAATAATTCCCTTAAATGTCCTTAAAATATCTTACTACTATATGCCTCTTGTTAAAATTTAAGGTGTAATTTTTTTTTTCCTTGTGTTTATCTTTGTCATTATTCGTACCTTACTTTTCTGGTCTGTACACCTTCCCCACAGTTCTGTTTCAGATCAACATTTGTTACTTTACATACACTCCAAGGCTCTGTGATCCAAATATACTGATTGCAATCACTATGGCAAGGAACTACTTCATACACCTGTAACACAATATTAAATGGAAAAAAAAAGTCTTAAATGTCACAGCGTATTGAAACAAACTGGTTTATTCGTTGCAAATGTTTTAGAGGTCTAAACTGAAGATTGCAATAAAAAAGTTGGAGAAATTCAGAATCATGACCCCCGAGTCGAACATGTTTGGAATAACGCAGGTCAGGTGGTTCATGATTTGATACATTTTGACTAGGAGTTTAGGAATTCAACTAATTACCCGACTGGACCAAATTCGGCCATATTGCAGTTCAGCCCAAAACAAATCTCCAGGTGATAATTAGATTGTATATTTATTATTTTGGCAATAAAAATCAGTTAACAATAATCAGTTTAGCAAAATAAGGCTCTTATATCAGTCTGACATTCATATTATTTTATATATATATATATATATATATATATATATATATATATATATATTTATTTGCTTTAAAAAAAACAAAAAAAAAACAACATATTATGTATAACTAAATATATAGTTTATAATTAAAATTATCAGGCATTTTGATAATATTTCTTACCTGAGCCTGCAGCATGCATGAAAAACAAAAAAAGAAGAATGAAATAGATTAATATTTTTCCTGCAATTCTAAATTAAAAAACAAAAAGAACAAAGATACATTTTTATATTGTTTACACTTTGGTTTCTTCTTCAAAGCATTTCCATTATAAATGTAAAGACTTCAATTATATACATAAAACATGACAAGAAAGAATGAATTTTTTTTTAAAGATGGGTATGAAGAATTTAATTTATATTATAGTCACTATTAAAACGATTCATTATTCCAAGTAATATTCTATATGTGTATCTCTCTGCAAATATTCTATAGGTGACATTAATTGGAGTACAGTCACTACAAAACAAATTTAGGTCCGTCCAATCTATCTATCTATGTCTGTCTATCTATATGTCTGTCTGTCTATCTATCTAGTTTTAAATCCTGCTATTTTGTTCAAAATTTAACATGGCAGTTTTTCAAGTCTACATGCTATTTCAAACATGTTAAATAGTTTGATACACTAAAAATAAAAATATTCGACACTATTTACGCTGTTGTTGTAAAAATGAAATTACTTAATGCTTATCTAAAATTCTGAAGAATAGAAATCATAGCTCCCAGTACTTACAAATATATCAATCTGTAAATCTCAGTAGGCGACAATCTCAGCAAGTGGCATTTCTTTGTGACAATCTATTTCTAAACAGTGTTCGGTAGATTCACAGTAGGTGATAAATACAATTCAGCTTTCATTAGCAATATTTTTTTGACATGTTAAGTTCTTATATTTTCAGCAATTCTATGCAACTGGTTATAGTACGCATGTAATAACTAATAAAATATAATAAAAACCTGTCCAGGATATTAACGAAAATTAATTACTAGAAAATAACCTTGGGACTGGATATTTTAGACTAGAGTAGTAAATTGTGAACAATCTGTTTCCTTGTTATTTATCATGCTTGGCTATTCTAGCAAAATAATTCTTGTTAAGTCTGCACAATTCCTGGTTTAATGAAAATTCACTAATTATCACATAAAAAGTAATTTTATTATTATAAGGTCTAACATGATTTGTGGCATATTTAATATCGGAATATTGCAATATTGTTTGTTTCTTTTATGAAAAATTGCATGTTAATAATCACTGTCAGAGCACTGCACTAACACATTTTTTATAACCTGAAAAATCCTCTAGAGGGCAGTGCATGCATCCCTTACGAAATATTCATGGAACAAAGGACAATACCAGTTTTGAAAAGCAAAGAATATGTCACTTAATATTGCACTTAAATTGCAATATACTCTGTCCAATTTTCAGCCTTATAATAAAGAGCAGTGGCTGCAAAAAAAATGATATGTAGATTCAGCGAAATGCAATGCCAGAGAAAGATGCTTAGCATTCTGAGAAAAAGATCTAATTTTACATAGTCTACTTTATTATAATCAATAATGATATTAGTTACTCTCTAACACGTCTTTGGCATTTAGCTCAATGGTTATTAAAACTGTGATATAAAATGTAAAATGTCTACAGTCAGTATTCCTTGACTGGATAATGTATGACTAACATATTTAAATATACTGATTTAAACATTTGATTATGAAAAGGAAAGTAAAATTTAGAACAATTCAAGATTTACACAAATACCCTAAGCACCAAAACAACTTTAGCTTAATGAAGTGATTTTGGTGTTTAGATCATGCAACTAACATCTTGCATCTCAAATGCCTGTCAACAAGGAGTTAACTTACTTAGTGTATGCAGGCATTGCCATACCTACACTGGCTGTGACAAACACAGCCTCCCTACACATTTCCTAAAAAAAATTTCAACATGTTTTAGATAAGTATGTTTAATTTATAATATATTATCTTCTGCTCTAAATTACTTGGTAGAGCCTACAGCAATGTCCTGTATGTGACCCGAGTTCATTAAACAGGAGATAACTTCTAAAGTAAACACACTGTGCTATACAAATTTTACTTTTTTCATGGAGGCTGTGTGTGTCACAAACAGGGGAGATGTGTTTAGGGCTGCTTAAACAAAGTGATTCAACTCCTAAAATAGCAGAAAACTGAACAGTGACATTGCAGGGGTATGATTTATACAACAAGACTGCTTCATTAAAGGAAATAAAATATGTATGTTTTTTTAACACTTTAGTAGATGTATGCCGAATGAAAACATGCATGTATTTAATTATGATTTTTTTTATTTGGGGTGTATCTAAAAACAGATTTCATATGCTGCAGATCTCTTTACTTTGGCCTTTGCAAGTCCTCCCCTTCTTTTCCAGCCCAGACTTTCTGTGCTGTCCAATCACAGACTTCCCAATGCAGGTCAATGAGAGGTCTTTGCAAGGCAGGTGCTCTGAGCTATTGCTGCCTCTTGACTCAAGCTCTACTGAGCTAAACAACCAGAAAGTAACAGTATTAACTGTCTAATTCATGGGTCGTCAACCTGGTTCCTACCGCCCACCAGTGGGTGTTTTAGGATTCCAGGTGGGCGGTAGCAGAATCCTCCCTCCATCCAGAGAGATGAACGCTCTATTCATCTCTTGCGCACTCAGTGGTAAGCAGGAAGTGCGAGGTTGCAGATGCGAGTGCATGAAAGCACGAGCGCGTGTGCCTGAACGTGCATGTGTGCCCATATGTACGTATGAACACGTGCACTCGTGAACGAGTGTAACACGCGGGTAGAGGAAGGGGAGGAGTTGGAGAAGGAAGGGGGATACACGATAGCAGGGAGCACAGAACTTGGAAAATAGGAGAAAGAAGGAGCAGAGTACTTGTAGAATAGGAGAAAGAAAGAGCAGAGTACTTGTAAAAAAGGAGAAAGAAGGAACAGAGTACTTGTAATAAAAGGAGAAAGAAGGAGTAGAGTACTTGTAGAATAGGAGAAAGAAGGAGCAGAGTATTTGTAGAATAGGAGAAAGAAGGAGCAGAGTACTTGTAAAAAAGGAGAAAGAAGGAGCAGAGTACTTGTAAAAAAAGGAGAAAGAAGGAGTAGAGTACTTGTAGAATAGGAGAAAGAAGGAGCAGAGTACTTGTAAAAAAGGAGAAAGAAGGAGCAGAGTACTTGTAAAAAAAGGAGAAAGAAGGAGCAGAGTATGTGTAGAATAGGAGAAAGAAGGAGCAGAGTACTTGTAGAATAGGAGAAAGAAGGAGCAGAGTACTTGTAAAAAAGGAGAAAGAAGGACAATAAAAAATATAAAAAGGAATAGGAGAGAATTGTTGTTGGCTAATAATAATAATAATAATATTAAGTGGGCTACCTAGCTCAGCCTTCCTGCTGGGCATTGCTATAAGGAAGGTAAAAAATAGAAAGCAAGAAAGGGGGGCGGGGGAGGGAATTGGGGAGGGAGAGGAGGGGAGCTGATGCACGGATGAGAAATCATATTATGAGTAAACAGAGAAATTGTCTGAATATCACTGAAAGAGGAGACCTTCGTTTGTTCCTTAGAAAATCGAACCAGATATCAAATATTTAGTCTTGCAGCATCAGCCTCAAGGATCTCATTAATCACTAGTTAAAGGTAATTTCAATTTACTTTATTGTTTTCTCATTAAACTTTATAAAGTTAAAAACATTCTAAACATCCATAAAGTGGAAATGAAAAATAAATGTACGTACTTTTTTTTTTCAACACCCTCCTTTCTAAAAAATATTCTGCACTTGCACGAAAACTGGTGGGCGGTAAATAAATGTTTCCATCAAGAAAGATGCATTAGTGGGCGGTAGGTAGAAAAAGGTTGACTACCCCTGGTCTAATTGATAGTCAGGAGGTATAACAAGGTTAATTTATAAATCTTTTAAATTACATTCAACAAAAAGTGCAGTGATACACACATTTAAAATTGAAAATGGTATTTAGCCTTCCAATTAGAGCCACTTGGTAGACACAAGGGAATCCTCTAAAAACCTCAATATACATTCATACAGCAAAATATCTACAAGGGGTAAAACAAAGGCACAAGAATAGTGTAATACTATATACACATCAGAGAATACTAATGATTCAAGGTTGAACTCACAAGTGTAGTTGGTATAGAAAGCTAATCAAAATGCAGGTGGTAGAGACCTTTCAAGATAATCCTTCAGATATTCAGAGATGCATGTAAAGATAAAAAATGGAAACCATAGTGCAGCACTTCAAATATAAAATACACTGCTTTATTGTATACACTTACAAGATATGTGTAGATGAAAAGCCCATAAATAAATAACAATGTAAATAAAAGTGTAAAAATACCACCTAGGTGCTGCGTGTATATTTCTACACTTTTATTTACATTGTTATTTATTTCAATTTTGTATCCTTCCATCTCCATCTATTTGGTGAAAGATTCAAGGATGATTGTATCCAGCCCCCAGATGTTATTGATGGGCTTTTCATCTACACATATCTTGTAAGTGTATACAATAAAGCAGTGTATTTAATATTTGAAGTGCTGCACTATGGTTTCCATTTTTTATCTTTACATTCATCTCTGAATATATGAAGGATTATCTTCAAGGGTCTCTACCACCTACATTTTGATGAGCTTTATATACCAACTGCACTTGTGAGTTCAACCTTGAATCATTAGTATTCTCTGATGTGTATACAGTATTACACTATCCTTGTGCCTTTGTTTTACCCCTTGTAGATATTTTGCTGTATGAATGTATATTGATGTTTTTAGAGGATTCCCTTTTATCTACCAAGTGGCTCTAATTGGAAGGATAAATACAATTTTCAATTTTAAATGTGTGCATCGCTGCACTTTTTGTTGAATGTAATTGAAAAGATTTATTAATTAACCTGCACAGTGGGATGATGTGAGCTATACAGCTCACCATTTCTTACACATGTTCTGATTAACTGACACTGAAGATTTCAAATCAAATGGTAATTGCAAATGGAATTAGAATTGCTTGTTTAGTGATTTATGTGAAGATCATTTCCAGTTACAGCCTTAATGCCCTTCCAGTATATGTATTTAAGAGTCATCCATTCACAAATGCTGATTTTAAAAGGTTAAAAAACAGGTTGTAGAGAGTTTGACTAACTTAGACTGTATTTTAGATGACAGTGATAGAATCATCTAAAAGTGTCTTAGTCAAACTCTCTAAAACTTTTTTAACGTGTTTTAACCTATACCCCACATACCACATGCTTGTGAATAAGTCCTTGTTAAAAAAATATTGCTTTCTTATTCTGAATTCCATCAACAATTTACCTGATTTACATGATCCAGTTTTGGACAAGGTCTTCCACCGTTGTATGGTTTTTCCCGAAGCCATTTGGACCGTACTTTGACACCACTTCCACAGGATTTACTACATCTTGACCAGCTGGACCACTCACTCAGTTTACAGTCAGATGGACATGGGATTATGCATGCTTCTTCAATATAACCTAGTATAGAATAGGAAAAATATGCTATGGTGTGATATAATAATGAGTTATTAACCAAGGTACAATATTTCTCGTATTTTATCTTTAATAAGCACATATAAATCTCGGGCTTACTGAACAATTAAGGTTGTGATAAATATGTTATAACCTGATAAAAATGTAACAAAGATGTAGAGTTGTATCTGAAAAACATGCAAATTACAAAATTCTTCAACTCTGGTATTCAAGTAATTTTTGGCCTAAAAATGGCAGTTCTGAGCAAGAATATGGCGCTCCTAGAATTGAGGGACATTGGAATAGAAAAGTGGGACAGAGGGTTTTGAGCCCATGCTGGCCCTTCTAAATACTTGGATCCTTTTTTTTAAACCAGCAAGGAAATACTTTTAAAGAAATATACAAACCAAAATTCAGCAAAATAACACTGAAATTATGTAATACATGTTTATCAATTTACTATAAACTTGATCATATTACCTTGTTGGGCATGCCTCTCAGCTAGGAGAGTTTCTTCAGCATACCCCCCACTCTCTTACCCACCCATCTCCATTTCAGACCAATCCACTAAGGAAAGGAACTGGGCATCATAATAAGGGGGGTGAAACCAGACCCCGGGCCTGCATCACATTGATCAAACACCCTCTCTTCTCCTCCTGTGAGGATGTTGCAAAGTGGAGAAATCTTCCAACTGCACATGTGTAAATTTGGTAGGCATGCACAATTCACTCTTCTAGCATTCCTTGGGATAGGGCACCGATTGGTTAATATCAGTGTACCCCCTGGAGTTGGTGTGGAAAGCATAAGAAAGAAGAGCTGATAAATATGAAAATTAAATCATATTTACCTGCTTTTATCAGCCTGCAAAGTAAGGCAGATGTCTCCTTCAAAGCTAAAGCTTTTGAATGGGACAGTTGCCTCAAAGTTATGCATGTCTCTTTAATTATGAAGCACAGAAATATTTTAATGAGGATCACACAAAAACTGGGATGGGAAAATATGCAATGATACAATTCTAGATTTATTATATTGCATGCAATTTATTTATGAGACTATAAAACAATCATGTGAAAAGTACAGCTAAGATATTAAAATCAGAAAAGGGCAAAGCAATAAACATCTCAGTATGAATAATTTGACAGCAGGTGATATTTACAGACACTGGGGCATTTGAATGATATAACACATTGATGGTGTCTGGTTTATCAACGCACAACAACATTTATGTGAAATAATTAAAAAGGTGAAGCTTTTTCCCCTGAGATCTTTATATTACCATAGCGATAAAAAGAACAATAGGCTGAAGTCATGTGCGTGTAATGAGATTTCTTTGTCATGTTATCTGTAAGTTAGCATTTTTCATGTTTTCTAACTAGATTCATAAATGTATGGCTGACAGGGAATTATTGGAGGGCACAGTTCAAAACCTTTACAATGCCACACAAACACCTGGATGACCTTACAAACTCAAGCATGTTTTGTGGTTATTGCAGTCTTTTTTGCATGTACGTTGATGTTTTGTTTTGACTTTCCCAACAAATAAATGCGAATATCTTTTTGGAATGCAATTTCACAACCTGGTTTATGACCTATGTAGACTTTGTCTTTTTTTTGACACTCTTTAGTTTAATTTCCTACATTGGAAAAGGGTAAGACCTAGCACCACTTGGCCAGCTGAGTCGTATAGCTGAGTTGTGGAAACCATATGGAAATACAATGTTACTCTATGTTGTAGAGTAAATCAATCAGTTCCTCCATGACCGTGATGCCCTTCATTTTTGTAACTCAACATGTCAATGTCAGATCATGATCAACTTTTTTTCCAGAGAGCTGGGAAAAGATTATTTGTTGCATTCAACAATGTTTAAAAAGAGTTTCCCTAGATGTAATAATTGAAAAGTACAGTAGCTTTTTTTGACCACAGCTGAAAAAATATGTTGTCAAAGTTTCTGACTAAATTCCATGTTTGGTAAAAAATTTGAAAACACTCGTTAATAATATCACTTGTTTTGTGGCACACATTTTATCAGTTACCATAAAATACCACTTATTTATTTGTGTTTATGGTCTTGATTTCATTGCAGTCTAATAAACAAAAACTCATCGAAATGTGTCTCTCATTTTACTGCTCAAAGAAAAAAAAAATCTCATGTATTTTCCTTTTAAATTATTCATTTATTTTCTGCGTGCATTTATGGCCTTAATTTATGATATAATTTTAATACACGGTCATAAAAATATTTTATTTGCTGCCATAATTAGAAAATAAAATATAAAATTGTATTGTTACTTTTAGAAAATAAAATGATTCCAAAAGCTCTCTTGTAATTGAGGGGAATAAAATCTGTTGAAACAGTATAGCGTGCTATTGAATAGTGCTGGGAGGTTGTCCAAGCAGCTGGCATTAAGCAGTTGAGTCTATGCAGCAAGGAGCAGCATGGGGTATCAACTTGTTTATAAATAGATACAATTGTTGCCTCCACATACACACAGGGTTACTCACTAATGTGAGAATTGCTGGGAATTCAATGTGATTTCAAAGTAAATCTAAAAAAATTGGCTGACAATTTAGAATAATTCTCCAAGTCAATTCTGTGCTAAGTTTGGATAGTTTGGCCTTACATTTGAAATGTGTTTTCTAATCCCAGTAACTCTTCCTTTAGTGAATAAACCTGACTGTGTTCACTATTAAAAAGAAGATAAACATAATTAAACAAACGCTATAGTGTCAGGAATATAAATGTGTATTTTTGAAACTACAGTGTTAAAAACCCATTTTAGGTGGCCGTCCCCCACTTGCCCAATTAAATAACTAAAGAAAACCTCACCTTTTTCCAGTGCCACGTGGGTCCACCAGTGCTGGCTTCAACCTTGCTTCACCTCCCTGGCTGAGATCTTTAGAATTGATTACCTCAGCCAATCCAATGTATTTTCTTATACCATCTGGATGAAGAACACTCCAGGCAAAATGACCACTACAGCATGTTTTAGAAAAGATTCACCCAGTTTGACCCCTTACCTGGGTTACATGGGGTGCCGCTCCCCATCTCCACTACTACTGATAGAATCTTCTGCTTACATTCTTCTGTTCGCTCTCTGGAGCCAAGTAATGCAGTGCAGAGTTAGCTCATTGAGCTAGAGCTAATCAAGCTCAGCCTGCACTTTCAGAGGTCAAGGAGGCGGGTGGGGGGGGGGGGTGAATGACAGACTACAGGTAAGAATTCATACCATTCTAAAATGCTCTGTAGTGGTTATGGTGCTTTGAGTTTTACTTTAATAATATTCTATTTATATAACCTAGGGACGGACCAGTCTATAACTCATTTCATGAGTTGAGTTTACAGCCTGGAGTGGATACAACCTGCTGACTATGGCCCTTCCACAATATTTAGTCTAGTCAAGATGGAACAATTAAAGATGTTAATGGTCTCATCCCCAGTCCATAAATATTATACTCTGTCATATGTAAATAGGAACACACATAGACACTTTGTAACTGCCAGAGAGACTATAAGGGTTATAGGGTTTCAGGGAATTCAGTGAGATTTGAAGTGGATTCAAAGTGAATTTCAAATTAAAGGCCAAAGTAGCTGAACTGATCGCATAGCTCACTGGGAGAATTTTTCCAGTTCTGCTATTATGGCCTTAAGTTTGAAATTCACTTTGAATTCCATGCAATTTTTAATTTAGAGAATAACCATGTGGGTGACCCTTGGAACTACAGGATGGGAACCTGACAGAATTTCAGTTACAGTTGACTAGACACCTGCCACCATTGTATTTTGTATGTTACATTATTATATGTGTGGTTACAGACAACCCACCCATTACATAAATATTAACCAAATAAATGGCAATTATATTTAAAAATACAAAAATATTGACTGAACTGTATTCTAGAAAAGTGATACTTAGAGTTTTCTAGTGTCCACTTTAACAAAATATGCTCACTAGTCACAAAGCTGTAGGGCATATTTAGCAAAGACTGGGTTTTTGAAAAATAGTTATTACAAACAGAAAAAGTAGACTTAAATACCTTAAATCTAGAAGAGATAGAATGTAGAATACATAGATAGAATCTAGAATAGAAGCGTATTACATTTCTTTTAAATGAACAGATATAATACTATAAACTCCTAGCTATGGTATAAGTCCTGATTCACATACCATGGCTGTTGCATCTTGAAGTCTCCACGAGCCTGTTGTTTTGATCATAACATGCCATGGCCTGGTATCGATATCCTTGACCGCACTCCTTGATGTCTCCTTGGACTTTCATCCCCAGTAACACCTCTACTTTCCCCTCTGGCAAAACGCAATCTGACCAGTTCCCCACGGGCCGAGCATTGTATTTATCACATGGACAGAACTGTGTTTCAATCACTGGGTACATCTGTGAATTCTTGCATTTGTCCTTTTTCTTACTCTTACCTGAATTAATAAAGAACTAGAGTTATTTGTTAATATCCAGTCAGCAGTGACAAATACAATAAAAGGATGTGTATCCAACACATCTCACTCCAAAGTTTATTAAACATGTCTTTTCAAATTGTACTTGGAATTAAAGAGTTCTGGTATAGACTTTGTTATCAAAAATGTCTTAATACTTAAAAAATTCTGTCCTTTTACAGGAATGAGAATTTAAGAGGTATTTTAGGATATAAGGGACCTTAACAGAGTAACAGAGTAAGATAAACAACAACACTTACAGAATGTAGAAGTCATTTTTATCTATTATATAAAACCATTTCACTTTGTGAAGGTTGAATTGTAGAGTGTTTTTTTTAACACTGAATGCCATGCAGCTTTAAAAATGAAAATGAGGAATGAAATAAAAGGCTACAAAAAAAGTGTATGGTTTAAACAGTTATGTTTGCTTTGTTTATTGATTCATGAAATACCTATGTACCCCATAACTCCCAAGTGTCCCTATTTATGAGGGACTGTCTCTCCTAAATCCCTCTGCCCTCTTTTCTATGCTAGTGTTCCTCATTACTATGATCTCCGTATTGCTTGTGTGTATGTGTATCCCAGAACTCCACTACAATAATACTCACAGCAATGTGTCTTTAAACTACAATATATGTGATTAGAAATCAGTCTGTGCAAATAAGATACATTGTTCTTGTTCTAAATTATATTTCAGTTCTGTAGAATAATAGCAAGCCACCTAAAATTTCTCAGAATAGTCTACCCTTGGCCATACCTGCACTCAATCCTTAAAATGTACGTGTCCCTCTTTGTCCATTTGAAACATCCCTGAAGAATAGATCATTTAATTAATAGTATAAGTGTTTTTGTTCACTATATGTTTTTAAGGACATTTAATTCATATTGGAGAAATATATACCATTACCATTTTTTTATTTTAAGTTGACAATTTTGTTTATTTTTTTTTAATACAAGGGGTATAGAGAAATTTGCTTAGATACTTGATTGAGATTTGGGATTAGAGAGAACACAAATGTGATATTCCTGATTAAGTGTTGAATAGTACAATTACACCATTTACCAGGTGTTAAGTACATTGCAAAGCATTGCTCTTCTTAGAGCATAATGTGTAAGACATGTTATTGTCCATTATGGGATTTTTTGTTTTGTCCATGACTTGACTAGCAGGACCTGAGTAAGATCAAAGTTTATTGTCACTTGTGCAGACTTTGCATTCATTTAATATATGAATATACATAATCTTCATGATAAACTAAGTAGAAACTTCACTAAATATAATCAGGGTGAGTAGAGAGTTAACACCTCTGTGATCATCTAGATTTTTCCAAATAATTTAGATCTCTCTCTTTGGCCTCATTACCCTGCATTGTCATAGATGTTTTAACTAGGGTATGGCCATGATGTCATTATGACGTAGCCATCCTGCATCTCTCATTGGCTAGCAGAGATACAGCCTTGCTTACCCGAAAACAGAATTGCTCTCCCAGATCCCATAGTGGACTTGTGAACACACTGGTTCCATGATCACGTTGGACATTGCAAGGATATAAAGAGGTTAATAAGAATTCAGCAATCGATCCAGTTAAATAATGATTCGGTCCCTTTACCACTAGCAATTAATATGTAAGTTTTTCAATAAACTTTATTTTTCAGACCTGAATAATTATTAAAAAATCTATATTGAATTATTATACCCAGTCGATAAATATTAATAAATTCTAAAACAATAAGTGATTGTTTTATGTATGTTTCAGTTATTTTATCAACCAAATGTTTTCTAAATTAATTTTATTAATGCATACTTTTTTGAAATCATGTTCTTTTTCATATGAACCCATAAAAAATAAGGTTATTAAAAATGTGCCTTCTCGCTTTTTGACAGAATAGATAACATAATTCAATATCCTGTTTATTATGTGTCTGATGATAAAAAGGACATGTAACAATATAGGAATAATAAGATCTAGTATTTATCAGTTGTCTTCTTAAAATTGTATTAATGCATTGTCACCTACCATGGGACCTATATCATGCAACTTTGTGATAGGTTCAAAATAATTCATTAATCTATTGCCATTTTATGGATCTGTAATGTCTTTTAAGATTCTTCTCAAGATGAGGTGCACTGAAACATTTGCAAAATTAAAGTATTTTAAACAATTCAAGCAACTGACATATTTACTATTAATACATTCAGTCCTATAATAATGCCGTGTTTAAAATAAAATAGAGGCATTGTATCTAAGTGCTAATAATTCATATAAATTCAAGGCTACTGACTGAGTGCAGTACTGATAAAATGTAATAAAATGCACCTTTTGTAAAAGAAAATGCAAAAATATTAAGAGAACACAAGAGAATTAGGAAAACCTAATGCTATAGTGTCCTGTAGCTGTTTAGTTTATTGCCTCCCCTCTGAGTGCATGAAAAGGTAGTTACTCAAAACATCATGGCAGATCATATATCCCAAGGAAAGGTATGCAGAATCACGGGCAGGGCGAAATATACATTGAGTTACAATATTCTTCAAGTCATATAGCAGTCACCATACTCCAAATGCCTATGTAAGTACAATACGATATATCACGTTAATCAAATATAATACAACCTTATATTATAAAAAAAAACATACCCTTAATTCAGCACTATAACTCAGCTAAATTGAATAAGCTATATTTCCCTTTGGTACACAAAATTAAATAAATAAAAAATAAAAGATAAAATCATGGATATTCAGAAATATCTTATTGCACATAGTAAGCAGCAGTCAGTCTAATGTACGCCTTTTAGTATATTTCCTTTTTCTTTTATAAACAAAATACCATTCTTTTTCTTTTAGTTTAATAAAGTAGATCTGTGAATAAGCCAATTAGCCCATTTTTTAGTATGAACATATTCTTTGCCTTTCATCCAATATGCCATGTGTTCCACATAGTATATATCATCTACTCTTTCTAATACTTCTTTTAAGGTGGGCAAAAGTGGAGATTTCCACCGAGCCGCTATACTAGTTTTTGTTGCTAGAAGTTGTATTATTATATCTTTTTGCTGGATGCTCGCAACTGCGGGGATCATATGAAGTAAATAAAACTCTGGTCGTAATAATAACCTAAGACCTGTTATTTGTTGGATAATTAATTCCAAAGTTGTAGCAGGACTGGGCACTTCCAAAATATGTCTTCAAAAGAACATATTTCTTGCAAGCATCTCCAGGAGTTTGGAGAAATATCAACATAAATACAAGAAAGTTTCTGCGGTACCCAGTACCATCTCATCACAACTTTGCAAAAGGCCTCCCATTGTGTTAGACAATGCGAGGCAGCTTTAGTGATCTTCATAGTCTGAAACCATTGCTCTAATGGAAATATTACTCCTAGCTCCTCTTCCTATTTAGACATTTATGGACGTTTAGTGTCTGTGCCTATATTGGACAGTACTGTGTAATATAGATATAATGACTTCCATTTTGGCAAATGTCCCAGACATTTATGTCCAAATAAAGTTAAGTCTGTGGCATTGTATTTGTTTAATTGTGTTTTAGTAATAATATGTTTCAGTCTTAGATACGTACACATTTCCCTTGGTAGGAGAGGGAACTCTATTAGAAGGTCAGAAAATGGTTTCATGCCTTCTACATTGCACAGCTTATCTACCGTACTAATCTGCGTTTTTACCCATTTTACCCATTGGTAATCCCTGACATTGTAACTGTCTGTAAAGGGGCAAATGAGAGTAGTTTGTTTGGACTCATTAGTGTCGGTGCCCAAATATTCCATATTTTTGTGTACATTTTGAACACGAGAGTTTAACTTTCTGCGTAATAGATAGGGGTTCTGCTCTCCAGAGTATTGAGATCATATTGCTTGATAACATAGTGGCATTCTCTAATGTTAACCACAAAGGGAACTGAGAGCTTGTCTGGAGATGTACTCCTTGTGCTAGAGCAGATGCAATATAATATAATTGGACTCACAGTATCCCCAGGCCTCCTTTCTGTGTTGATCTTCTAGCTATCCCATGTGAAATTCGGGGACAAAGTTTTTTCCAAACATAAGCATTAATGAGAACCTGAAATTTCTTTAGTATGGCAGTAGGTATCTCAATTGGAATAGTTTGAAATATGTACAATATGTGTAAAATCAGCATCTTGACAGTATTTACGTGACCCAGCCACGATAACCCTAAATTTTCTAATTTTTTAAATTGTTTGTCTAATTTAGTCAATATATGTAGGTGATTTTCTGCTATTAGAAGGTTAGATGTCTTTGTCATTTGAATGCCCAAATATGTAATGGACTTTTTCCGCCATTAAAAAGTGTACTTATCCTGTAGTGTCTGGGGGATTTGAGTCGGTAAGAACAGGGGGGAAGAGTCAGCGCTAGATAACAAACTTATAAATATAGGCTTACTTGTTGTATCTTCATTTAGACCATTTGGTCTGGTTGGTTGTTATCATAGATTACTGTAACTAACCTCGGGCGCAGCCCTTACCTCCTTTGCATCTTTCTGATTTGAGTCAGTAGCCTAATTGGGAGTGCTTGGGTCTTTTTACAATTGTTTTTGTAATATGACACATGGCTATATCTCTCCAACAGTTGCATTAATTTCAGTAGAGACCTTTCTGGATTGGAGAGAAACAGCAGCACGTCATCTGCAAAAAAGGCTTTCAATACCCAAAATTTTGTCAACTATGTCATTAGGATTGTATAGCCTTATGTTATCTGTTGAGACAATATAAGGAATCTTGGTTGACAGGTATCTGGTTTTCAGTTTTGCAGCCAGCAATTTCCCCATTCTATTACCCTGTGTGTAATGTATTTGTCTAAGTTTTCTTATGTGTTTTTCTGTATCCTTGAGGTCCATTGGTGGATCTCTTTTTTTATGCTTTGAATTTGCTTGGACAAGCATTTAGCAGGATTCTGGCTATTCTTAGCTTCCAATTCTGTTAGTTATCCAAGGAGTTGTGACCGGGTCGCGCATGTCTTTTTCTTTTGTGTGGCCCCTAATCTAATAAAATTGCCCCTCATCACTGCTTTGTGTGCAAGCCAATTTGTCATGTGGGGTCATTTATATTACTCTCAAAAATTGTGTTGCATCCCTTATCACTTGCTTTATCAAGTCAGAGTTATCAAAGACAAATAATTGACTTCCATTAAAAAACCGAACCCCTGAACCAATCTGGGTGATTTTTGGATATGTTAGTCACCCAGATCGGAACTATCTGAGAATGTAACTTTTGCGGGTTGTCTATGGATTTTGGGAGTACTTTTGTAAATTTTATGTTTTTTGTGCATGAGAAATAATTTAATTATATGTTTGCTTCTCAGATAATTATTTCTCAGGCACAAAGGAGGGATTTCCCTATATTCTTGTATTGGAAACCACCTTGCATGGGCTATTGCATTAAAGGCCGTGTATGGCCATAAATAAAATGGACTACTCCCCAGCATTAAGCCTTGGCTCGTGTGTGGGGGGGATTGCTATACTGCTCTTTGGATCACTATACCTGCTATACTCTCTTGGAGGAGAGGTCTTCCCACTGGAAGCTGAATCCTGGTGTTGGCCCAGGGTGGGAAGGGACGGCAAGATCCCAGCCAAGCTGTGGCGGCTAAGGGGACTACGGTGCTTATGGTGTTTATGTTCTGCATTTAACCGTGTTAAGTTACTACTTGTGTCTGGCATGACTGTCTTGGTTCATATTACTTTCATATGTTGAGGTGGGCAGGGTATATATTGTTAGGAGTCCTTTACCAATAGGCATATTGCCCAGGGACACTTACCAATGACTGACTGGGATTCAAACTTGGGGTAGTTACATTATCACTATGCTAACCAGTCAGTCAATATATATTGACCAGCATATTCATGCCTGTAATGTAACTTAGGCAACGAAAGACCCTTCTTTTCAAAGAGGGGTTCATTCATTTAACAGTAATTTTAGTGAATTAATTTATACCAATTCAACAATTTAGCTGTACCCATGGCTTGACTATTTCTCTTAACTAATTATCATTCATAAAAGTTAGAATAATTATCTATATCAACTGTTGTGAAATGTTTACTTTAGTCAGGAAAAGGTATTATTTTAAAAGGTTTTATATAAAGATTTGTACATATATTAATAACAGTTTTAAGGATACATTTTTATTAGTAAACATACCAAGAGGTGAACGCTTTCTTGTCCTGACTGCTCCACAGTCTCCATTACACGATGAGAATTTAGACCAATTAGTGAACTGGCAATCATCCTGGCATGGTATTTGGCAATGTTGTGTTAAAGCTGGCAATGGACCTGCATGCTCGAGACAATCTGTCATATCGGCTTGAACTCCATCTTGCCTGCGACAAGTAATTGCTGAAAGTAAAGCATACTGATTAGGTGAGTTTATGTCATACATTACTAAATCACAAGTGCGGTGACATGGAATGTGTCATATTCTCAAGCAATAGTACATTTATTAAAAGAATGTGGACGTGTCTTGATTATCTATCAATTCATACATTCACATTTAAAGGGAAACTATAGCGTGAAATTTTATTTTTTTCTAAAACATGCAAAGTGTAGCCACCTAACTGATGTACTAAATCAGAAATTGAATTGACCAAAAAAAAAGGAGTGTTTAAAAATATCACTTAATCTGAGATAAATAAAAAAAATTTTAAATGTGCCTCTTGTGACTGTTGTCTGAACATAATGTACAACAACTGGAGAGTGACTATTCCTCCACTTGATGATATAAGACAGAGATGGCAAACCAGTGGCATGAGTGAACAAAAAGTTTGCCTGTGCAATTTTAAGGTGGCACAGGTGGTCTCTTTAGGGTTTATTGGCAGGAGGACAAAGTGTGAAAGTTTGGAACACTGGACCATAGGTATTTATTAGTAACCCCCACTGGACCACCAGGGAAGATAGGCTTGTTACTATATAAAGGCAAGCAGGATATGGGTGTAGAGCAGTTAAAATAAACACCTGTTACACATATCACACAATCTTTTCATATTTACTTGCAGTGTTGAAATTTTGAGATAAATAAGGTTTAGAGTTGTATTTTGAGTACTTATACTCTAAAGGTTATCCATCACTGATATAGGAGTTCCGTGCTAAAGTTATGTATGTAGTTATATTCCAGAAATGATCACAAGATGGCAACAAAAGACAGTAAAAATGCCATAATTATAAAACAACAAAGATTAACATATTTTTCACATTTGTGAACACCATATAACGTATTATCAGATGACAAGATCAATGAAAGTAGTTTGCATTTTATTCCCGATTCACATAATGCAGTAGCACGCCATTTTCCAATTTCACAAACTGTTTACTAAATTAAATTAACATTGCAAATGAATAATGTTGCATTATCGCATGTTTCGTTTTTGTCACAAATTTCCCGAGATGAAAATACAGATGCTAAACATTATTGTGAAGCTGCAGATACACATCTGACTATTGCAGCTTACTGCACGATACTCTCGCACAGCAAAAATCGAAATAAATTAAGATACAAAAACGATGAAGAGAATATAGTAGAAATAGACTGAATGAAAAGTGGAGCCATTGAAAATTAAAATCTGGCAATAATTTGAATTACAATTTTTATTTATATAGTTTTATATAGTTTTTACATATTCATTGATACTATACAACAGATATTTATCTTTATGGGAAAATATTACCTTTTCCATTAATAAAGATTCAAAATATATACATGCAGCCATTGGTAAAGTAACATATTACAATTACTGTGTTAATATTATTTTTATTATTATACAAAAAAGCTGCTCTTTGCCACATTTCACTTTTAATCAAGAGATCTGAATATGTGTTGAGGTATTGAATGTCTATTCCATTCACAGTTCTTCAGTGTGTGCCACTTGTCAGTATTGAGGACTTAAAGACTAATCCACACTACATCTGCACCTTGGCCTACAATGGCTTATTAGATTGTCACCTGACCTCCACAAGTATTGATTTATTTCTGAAAGTCATATTGTTCCTTGGCTACAATCAACACAAAGCTTTTCTTGAAAAAAATGAAGATGCATGTTTGCTTAATAACAGCATATAGATTCTTATGCTGTCCTATAAAATTCAGGTTATTCATCCAACATATTCTTTGAACTAAAAGTTTGAAATCCATCTCTGTAAACCCTCCAAACATTAATTTCTTACAAGCATTATCTTTGCCTGCAGCAGAAGAATACAAATATTTATTAACATTGGTAACACAACCTCATTCTTTTTTTGCCATGACAACAGGTTAATGGAAATTGCATATATTTCAAGTAAATCTATCACAGACAACAGACATTATTTTAATGGCATTTATATTTGAGCATTAACCACAACACTATACTTTGTTAGGCTGCACTGCGTTTCCTTAAATATTTTGTGTCTTTACTGGGTATTCTTGTAATTGACTTATCCGTGTGACTTTTTTTTTTTTTTTTACCATTAATGTTGGCCAGAGAGATATGAATTACATAATCCTAATTTGCTCTACTGTAAAATCATGGTAGGTTCTGGTAATAAGGTCTCTGGACATGACACGGCATGTAGGGAAGATGATCCTCTAACACACTCTCGGTTATATATCACGCAGTTAGGTTGTGGACAGAGGAGCGGGGGAGGTAAAATAAAGGAAAGAGGTAAAGCAAGGATGGTTGATGGAAATGTAAAAATAAAGACAGCTGCAATCTCTAATTTCTGTTTAAATATTTTACTTGTCCTTTTTTTTTTGGAATGGATTACTTTGAAGTAACATTTATATTCATGCTTTTTATGTAATGGGCTGATGTTTGTTGATAGATTAATTAATTGGCATTTAAAGGTACACTTTAGTGTTAGGAATACAAAGCAGTACAGTGTTCCTGTGCAGTAAAGTGTTTCTCTGCCAACACCCCTCGCATTGAAACCCCCTTTAACACTCACCTTATTCCAGCACCTTGGTCCCTCTGTGCTGACTCAATCTCTGCCTCATCTGGTGTGGCTCTATCTCCTGATGTCAACGCCAATGGTTAACCTAATGCACATGCGTGGCGAGTGTAGCACGCTCATTATGCCTTCTCCATAGGAAATCATTGACTCAATGCTTTCCTAAGGAGATGTGCTTGACGCTGGATGCCCTCATGCAAAGTGTGCGGACATCCAGCTTTGTTTCATGGAGTCAATCTTCTTGAAACAACAGAGAGTGCCTCTGGTGGCTGTCTGTTAGAGGCAGACTTAACCCTGCAATATAAACGTTGCAGTTTCTCTGAAATCACAATGTTTTTGATTGCATGGTTATTGGGACTAACACATTGCACCCAGAGGACTTCAATGAGATGAAGTGGGCTGGGTGCCTATAGTGTGCCATTAACAAAGATTACAAGCAGTGAATAGTTAGAATTTAAAATTCTAACTGTGATTCTTTATATTACTAGAAATCATGAGATGAGATATAAGTTTCAAGTATGATTAAGAAAGCCATTAAAAAAATATATATATTTGCATTATTTTCCCTTACAGTTACACTTTTTGTACCATTTTCTGGGACATGCTCTGGATTGTTAATGATTATACAATGCGTAAAGTCTAACTGACAATGAGATTCTGCAGATATGTAATAAGATAGTGGGACATCATGAAAGAGTTACATCCCAGAAAGGCAAGTTTGGCAGCTCTAGTAATTATGTTGTTGTAGTTGATCTGTGCCAGTGGTACCACATATCACCCCTTTCTTCTAGCCTTCCATGGTTCCTATTTAATACACACTTTGGGTAATGGCATATCTTGGCTCCATTTGTCATTCAGCAGCACACCACATTGAATGAGATATTAACATCAATAACATACGTCTTCTTTCCTTTGCCAGGTAACCATGCAAGCTGGATGACCGAGCTGGAACATAGTCGCATCTACTTTGAGCTCCATACCAGAAATGACCAAAATACACTTTTTAAAGCATCTAGAGCAGGGGTTCTCAACCCAGTCCTCAGGACCCCCTACCAGTCCAGGATTTGGGGATTACCTGGGTGTATCTAAGGTGTTTAGAAAAAGGGAAAGGTGTTTTCTAAACACCTTAGACACACCCAGGTAATCCCTAAACCCTGGACTGGTAGGGGGTCCTTGAGGACAAGGTTGAGAACCCCTGATCTAGAGCTTTAGGGAGACAAATACCCGATAACCCCCCAACAGATAACAACATGGGGCGCAAGAGCCAAAAGTTTCTAGGCTTGGAGAGCCCAAGAATGCCAGATATAAGGCTCTCATTCGAGCAGCCTACCCCGCCTTGAGGAAGAAGCCTCAGAAGAGTCATATGAAGAGGAGGAAATACTCACCTCCCCAAGACCAGGAGAGGACTATAAGAGGCAGAGGCAGATGAGGACTCCTCTCCTTCAATGAAGGGATATGTTAAATGTCTCCTGACAGACCTGCAAAAGGTGTGGAAGGCCGACCTGAAAGAGATTCTGGATGAAATGGGCATCCTCCGCCAGAAGGTACAAGTGGTGGAGTCCAGGGTGAGCACCCGGGACACCATGCTGCAAACCACCCAAAGCCAGGTAGAAGACCTAGCCCAGCAAGTGCTGAGGCTTAACCAGACAATTTTGGGGATGGAGTCCGACCACAGATGTCGGAATATCCGCCTCCGCAGTATCCCAGAAACAATAGGGGAGGAGGCACTGTTGCCTTTTATCTGAAGGCTAAGCACCACAATGGGCATCAAGAACAGAACTGACCCCACGCTACTCACCTCAGCGTTCAGAGTCTGCAGGGCTGCAACAGCAGCAGCAGGAGCGCCCCAGAGACACGATTGTGGTCACCAGGGATGTTGCGGCTATGTCTTTCTATGCCTTAATTTTCTTTACCTTTATTTACATATATTGAATAAGATGTGTACTTGTGTACAAATCCTAATAAAATTTAAATTATAAAAACAAAAAAAAGGTGAAACATTTCCAAAGCTCATGGGCTTTTGGGGTAATGGGCTTTTTAGGGTCCAGTTATAATTGCTCACCCTAGGTCCCCTATTGTTACATCATTAAATAGTCTCAGAATTCAAAGACGTCATATCATCATGATGTTAATTTCAAATGGACACACATGGGCTTCATACCTTATAAAGAACAGAACTGGGAGACTCTAAATTTTTTATTTCAATTGAATAAATTAACACCAAGCATACTGGCATAATCATGTGTATTTTTATATACCTCTGGCTTGTAGTCCAGGTCCACAAGTCTCGTAAGCTCCAGGACTGTCTTGGCGGACATGCCATGGCACCAGCTGGCACCTTCGCCATTTATGTGTCTTCCACCTGTGCTCATAAACAAGGCAACACATATCATTCAAAAATATTTTTACATAAACCCTGAGTAATGATGCCAGCTGTATGCAATCTAATGACATTTTAGCATTCCATTAAAACATAAATCAGCAATAAATTATGTATCCTTTTTTATGTTATTTAGCAGAATCAAGAGATCTTTTATTACTTTGGTTGCCAGATTTGTGGGCAACACATTGGTCAGAAAATACCAATTATTTATGATTTATTACAGCATAAATACAAAATAGCAATTAATATGTTTATTTATTTTTTCATGTAGCTAACAAGCCCAGGGGTCTTAGTGACGCGCCACTGTTCTGCTGTAACAGAAACCATCTGCTTTAAAGTATGTAGATCACTGACGCTCTGGCACAAATGGTTTATTTCAGGCAGAATAGTCTTCAAGGGGGAGAGTGTGGCATGTGATTTAATCACACTGCCCTTTGACTAAGAGATTGTTATGAGTTTGACAGCAGGTGTTTTTATTTCCCAGAGGGGTCAAGAAAATTTTATTCCATGCTGGTGTCCTTGAACTTATCTTCATTGTAGTTATCTACTGGGAACAGTAATATTGATGTTTATTATTAAAATTTTGTATTGCAGCCCGTAAGGGGAGCTGATATTAAGACAATCATTTGATCTGTTCTCCAGAACTTTAAATGTTCTAATATAAAATGCTTACACTTCCGGATGAGTTTATGAATTAGCATTTGTAAGTTAATTACAATAATAACTTAAACTAATTTCTTTCTAGATGTATTTTATACTAATGAATAAGTTTTGACTTCTTGATTAAGCTCTTATAATTAGATCTTTGTTTTTTCAATGTGGGTCATTTGCCATTGCTTTAACAAGCAAAACCCACAATGTAATATTTTTTGGATAAGCTTTTTTAAAATGGTTTAATATTTTTAGATAATCTTTAAAATTATTTTTTTAATATTAAAAAATAAAGAAAAATATATCAAATATAAAAATAAATCAAAATATTAATATATTATTATTATTATTATTATTATTATTATTAATTAAATAATTTTAAATGTTTATCCAAACATATTAAATCACTGTAAAAAAAAAATGAATGCAGTGGGTTGCAGGAATATCTGAATATCCCACTTAAAACACTTGGGAATTTTGGAAGTTCTGGTAATCTTAACTTAATTACATTTATCAGGATAATAAAATGCCCCTGTCATGATAAACATTACATTGTTTCACAGAGATACAAAATAACTTGCATATATATTAATAACATTGTTATTTACATTTTATTTGACTAATGACATAACTGTAAAGGTTAAAAATATAGATTCTACAAGCAACACAACTATACTTATTCCAAGTGATTTTACTGTTGCACAACTCTTAGTATACACCACCATCATTTTATAGCAGGGTAGCTGTCAACAGAGCTGCTCTCTCCAGTTTTGTATAGTGCTGAAGCAGGAGGAACTGATCTTCATGTAAATATATATTTTAATCTACACATTTTACCAATGCAATGTATAGATCAAATAGATGCCTATCTGAAGTTAAACTTGTTCTCGAATGACTTGTGGACAACAGATTTACCGTTAATATTAAATTGGATATTAATAGTAGCTGTTCCTTGCTCTGGTTAAATTCTAGGAGAATAATTGACAACATAAATAAATAGTTTAAAAAATCATTAAAATATATCTAATTTACATGAGTTATAAAAATTCCAATTTAGACATTTTTCTTGTTTGGTTACCTTAAGCTCTTATTTTGTGATTTGGCTTTCAATTCAGCATTTAATAAGTAACATAGGTATTGATTGTTTTGCCTTTTTTAATCTCTATTCACTAGGGTGTTAGCTTGTCTCCGAGGAGTTGTGAGAAAGTACTTAAATAGATTCTCCTTTTCATTAGTTAGATGCTTGCACAGGAGTCATTTATAATTACATAAACTTGGCATGCATCATTTCTACAGCGTTACAAGGATATGAATTCTATGACGAATAAATGCTGAAAAATATAAAATTACTTACTCTACTATCTCAAAATTATACGTGTGCTATGCTCCTACAAGTCATATTTTTCACTAGGCATTGGCCAATATAGAGTAGAACCTCTCTCATGTTATATGATTTAGATATTTTACGAGAATAATAAGTATAACAATATAACAGCTATTTATTCGAGTCTATATCTTCCATCACACTGGATTACCAGAATGTACACATATGTATTTCAGTTGGTGGCTGCACTCCAATTAATTTCCATTTTTGAACTAAAGTAGACACAACAATAATTGCAAATCTACATATCTGCCAAAAGCTTAGTCAATATGACACCATGTCAAATAACCATGTCATGTTTTCTTTTTAGAGATAATACCTCCACAAAGGAACATGTCCACATGGGCAAGAAATAATAGGATGTGTAATACTGTAGGAAAAACTCTGTTATATATATATATAAAATATTTAAACATTTTCTGCTTGTATCTTATGTTTGTAAGAAGTGAGAAAGTGTAATGCATATTATACCGTCTACAGCATCTTTGGGTTTGGGTAAATTTTTTATTTCTATGTTTCTACATAATACTCCTGCTATGACAGTGGTGTGTCTCTTATATTTATTTAATAAGTATGAATGGCTGAGTGTTAGACCCAATTATAACTATGGTGACATGATAAAAAAAATCATACTAGCTTACTTTTACAAAAAAAATATAAAGATTAATTAAATCCTGCATGATTTGTATGAGGACGTAAAATAATAAAAAAAAAAAAAGTGTAACATGTAAAAATAGAATGAAAATAAATTATGTACATTTATTAACTTATAACAAAGTTAGAATTGCTCATGTGTTAGAAATTGATGTGATCAGTTGGAAATCCGTCATCCTGCCATGGTAAAATCAAATTTAATGAATGAAAAGTAGTCATATATAAAATTTGCTTTCCCACAATGTGACTTTTCTCACCTGTAACTGTGACAGACGACAGGAGCCTCACATTCATTTTCTTCATACAAAGTGTCAGGACATTCCCTGCCGCCATAGGAGGGTAGCTGAATAATGACTCGATGACGTGTCTGTTTCTTAGTAGTAACAACACCTAAAACAGAATATATATGCCGATTATAACAGAAGACAGAAATATAAATATTGTACAGGAGGAATCTCATCTTGCACTTTAGCAATCGATATATAGTAATGATAAAGTACGTTTATGTTACGATTATGATTATGTTTATCTTAAAGCTGTTCCAGATGAACACAGTCACTATACTAATTGAATCTTCTAGCAATATATTACCAGTTTTATATACGAGAGAGAGAACAAGAAATATATATTTTTTTATATTTAAGAAAAATAAAATAATTAAAATTAGTTTTTCCTTTTTTTATTTCCATTTTTTTTTGCTGCTACTCAGAATCATAGTATAATACAAATACAATTTTTCCAAATACTCACCTCCCAACCCTCAAAAAAAAAAACACTATCTAGTAGCTATTGCTGCAATGAAGACATTTGTGCGTTTATGTAACGGACCGTTTCAGCATATGAGGGGTTAAAATCCGTTTAGGCGATAATCCCCTTTTCTCAGAAAGGCACAGCTACTGCAGAACATCAGAACTCACGAACTGGATATAGGTGAATAAGGTAGCACTCCAGCTGGAACCTCACAAATAGCTGCTAGCAGATGAATAGGAAAAGCAGACATCAGCTTACACTCCTAGCAGTCAAATCTCCAACAGCATACAGTGAATCCCCCCAAGAACGAGACAAGGCTCCGTGTTGAAGGTCAAGCAGTGGTCTGAGGTGCTGGGCACCCAGCCTGGTTTTTATTACATGAGTACACATACAGGCCACACCCAGGGGGAGGCATAAAATAACCAAAATAACCAATAACATAGATGTTACCTCCCACACATCCCCTCCCCTTAGTGTGACACTTAATCCCATTATGTGTACAGTTCAAAATATACTTTTACACAACTTTCATAACTTTAAAACCATACATCACATTCACATAAAAATACATATCCACAATCAATCCATTCAGGGGAACAACATATTAAAAAATGGCATGAATCAGACCAGGGGTTGAAAAGTTAGTAAAAGTATCTTTTATTCCCCCTGGCTCAAACAGTAAAAGTAAAACATCCCCACAATGCATCCTGGCTTCCTCCCTTCTGCCCTGGAGATAATTGGAGAAGAAATCTAATTATCCAGGACTAGAGGCAGACTCCATTAACCACATGGTTGCAAAACAACATAAAACTCTTTAAAATACATAAAGTCACATTTTATACATTAAACACAGACATTTAACATATCCCCAGATAGCTCAGGTCTGCGTGCACATTATTAGGTGAATGGCACGCAGACCACACAAATACAGTTTAATTGCCATGGAGCCAAAGTCTTTCCCATAGTCTTTCATTATATGAATAGGCTCCATGGCATAGCTATCTGGGGGGTATCACTGCTCACACAGGGCAAGTACCGAATGGCCCCACTGTATTTAAAGGGCCAGAATGAGTGACATGCACTCTGTTAGGGCCGAATACTGTTTGTAAAGGGCCCAATCTCCCAGGGCCATAGTCCAAAGGCAGCAGGCGGGCAACCAGGCTTCTCCAGTTCTCAGTGGCGAGGTTGGTTTCGTCACATCTCTCCCCCTTTCCAAAAAGACTAACAGGGTACCTGACCTCCTGCCGGTCAGTGCCCTTGTTAGTCCAGCAACCCACCCACAAAGCAGAAACATCAGTACAGCCCACCCACAATAAATGGTTACTACACCTGGGTAGAGGAGAAAGTTGTCCATGTCCAGGTGCCTCACCTCGGCTGTGCAGGGGACTGGTAGGCTGCCTTGGTGGGTTGCTGAGTGGGCAGAGACCAGCGGTACTCTGTCCTGATGCCAGCACTACCACCGGAGTAGTCTGGTTGGAGCCTGGTTGCTGGAGACGGATTGTCTCCCCCTTCATTGCATAGCTCTGCTGCTGAATGGGGAGACCGGTTGTCTCCCCCTTGGATACATAGTTCTGTCGTGGGGGGGTAGGACCGACCATCCCTACCCCCTGTGTGGTAAGTGCAGAGACCACGGTCCCATCTGCACCGGTGGGGGGCTTACAGTCTCCCCCTGGTACATTAAACTGCCGCTGGGGAGAGGGGGTAACAAGCTCTTCTCCCGATAGAACACTCTGCCCATTAATAATCCGCCGCTGGGGAGAGGTGGTAATAAGCTCCTCTCCCATGCATACTTCCATCATCTGCGGAGGGAGACCGACCGTCTCTTCTCCTAATACAGTGTCCTGCTGTTGGGGAAAGGAGACTGGGCTCCCAATTCCCAAAAAGTCACGCTGCTGCTGGGGGGTAGGACCAACTACCTCTGCCCCCTGTAACTCAGCCTGCCGCTGGGGAGGGAGGACGCTGCTCTCCTCTCCCTCTACTTCACACTGCCGCTGGGGAATGGAGACTGGGCTCCCAATTCCCCAAAAATCATGCTGCTGCTGGGGGGTAGGACCAACTACCTCTGCCCCCTGTAACTCAGCCTGCCGCTGGGGAGGGAGGACGCTGCTCTCCTCTCCCTGCATTTCACACTGCCTTCCCGGCATATCACTCTGCTGCTGGGGGGTAGGACCAACTACCTCTGCCCCCGGTAACTCAGCCTGCCGCTGGGGAGGGAGGACGCTGCTCTCCTCTCCCTGCACTTCACACTGCCTTCCCGGCATATCACTCTGCTGCTGGGGGGTAGGACCAACTACCTCTGCCCCCTGTAACTCAGCCTGCCGCTGGGGAGGGAGGACGCTGCTCTCCTCTCCCTGCACTTCACACTGCCTTCCCGGCATATCACTCTGCTGCTGGGGGGTGGGACCAACTACCTCTGCCCCCTGTAACTCAGCCTGCCGCTGGGGTATGGAGACTGGGCTCCCAATTCCCTGCAGGGCCGGTGGAGAGACCTCGGTCCCATCTCTACAGGCCACCTGGGGTTCTTCCCAGTAAATCTCTACAATATCTTCCCAGCGGAAGGGGTCTGGATCTGGGTCTGTCACCTTACTGTCCTGCTGAGCCTTCCCAATGAAGCGGAAGAGATCTTGGTAGTTTTGCTCCAGTTCCCACTCCAGGGCTGCTAGGTGAGCCAGGTCTTGCTCTACCTCATGGGGGTCATCCCACTCATGCCTAGCCTCCCTCTCATAGAAAATGTCCTGCAGTCTGGTTTGCGCAGGGCTCCCGAAGCCAGGCTCTGCAAAGGACTCCCATAACAAGCCAGGACCATCAAACTCCTCTCCCTCTGGCTTGTCATGTTCGGCTGTCCAGGGTATATACTGTGCCATATACCACCAGAGCGCCTGGTAGGCATCCTCCAGCCATAGCTCCTGCCATACCCGGTGCTCTAGTTCCTTCACCCATTCCTCCAGGGGCTGCTCTCCCAGGAAGGGCATCCGCAGGGCCACTTGCTTCTGCAACCGCTGCTCTTCACTGGGGAGACTCTCACCCCGCTGGTATTGTACATTATCCAGGGCCTGGTACCAGATGCCTTTCCTTATTGCATCCCGGTCATCCATGTCACCCTTATTGTACTCCACTGCTGGTTCCATCCTGGTGCTGTCAGGGTCGCTGTACTCAGACATGCGTTGCCCTCAAATTGTAAATCCAAAGAAATGGTGTTCTGTAGCTGTCCTTCTGGCTGTAGGAACGATCCCGCCGCTTGCCACCAATTGTAACGGACCGTTTCAGCATATGAGGGGTTAAAATCCGTTTAGGCGATAATCCCCTTTTCTCAGAAAGGCACAGCTACTGCAGAACATCAGAACTCACGAACTGGATATAGGTGAATAAGGTAGCACTCCAGCTGGAACCTCACAAATAGCTGCTAGCAGATGAATAGGAAAAGCAGACATCAGCTTACACTCCTAGCAGTCAAATCTCCAACAGCATACAGTGAATCCCCCCAAGAACGAGACAAGGCTCCGTGTTGAAGGTCAAGCAGTGGTCTGAGGTGCTGGGCACCCAGCCTGGTTTTTATTACATGAGTACACATACAGGCCACACCCAGGGGGAGGCATAAAATAACCAAAATAACCAATAACATAGATGTTACCTCCCACACATCCCCTCCCCTTAGTGTGACACTTAATCCCATTATGTGTACAGTTCAAAATATACTTTTACACAACTTTCATAACTTTAAAACCATACATCACATTCACATAAAAATACATATCCACAATCAATCCATTCAGGGGAACAACATATTAAAAAATGGCATGAATCAGACCAGGGGTTGAAAAGTTAGTAAAAGTATCTTTTATTCCCCCTGGCTCAAACAGTAAAAGTAAAACATCCCCACAATGCATCCTGGCTTCCTCCCTTCTGCCCTGGAGATAATTGGAGAAGAAATCTAATTATCCAGGACTAGAGGCAGACTCCATTAACCACATGGTTGCAAAACAACATAAAACTCTTTAAAATACATAAAGTCACATTTTATACATTAAACACAGACATTTAACATATCCCCAGATAGCTCAGGTCTGCGTGCACATTATTAGGTGAATGGCACGCAGACCACACAAATACAGTTTAATTGCCATGGAGCCAAAGTCTTTCCCATAGTCTTTCATTATATGAATAGGCTCCATGGCATAGCTATCTGGGGGGTATCACTGCTCACACAGGGCAAGTACCGAATGGCCCCACTGTATTTAAAGGGCCAGAATGAGTGACATGCACTCTGTTAGGGCCGAATACTGTTTGTAAAGGGCCCAATCTCCCAGGGCCATAGTCCAAAGGCAGCAGGCGGGCAACCAGGCTTCTCCAGTTCTCAGTGGCGAGGTTGGTTTCGTCACAGTTTAATAATGCATTTTTAAATTGGGGGTATAACTAAAAACAGCCTGCAGAATTTGCAGATCTCTTGTTTGCAGCCTTTGCAAGCCCTCCCCTTCTTCCCCAGCCCAGACTTTGTCCAATCACAGACTTCCCAATGCAGCTCAATGACAAGTCAGGTGCTCAGAGCAATTGCCTGCCACTTGAATCTAGCTCCATTGAGCTGAGCAAACCAGGAAGTAACATAACTGATTGTCTGATTGACAGCTAGAGGAGTATAATAAGGTTAATGTATAAAAGGGCCAATTTCTATTAAAATCTGCACTTTTTGTAAAATGAAAAAAAGAGGACACACTCTTCAAACATAAAGCACTTGAAGTTCATTAGGGGACTGGAGTGTCCTTTTAAATATCCTGTAAGTAAGGAAAATCAGCTTACTCAAGCAGAAAAAAAGAACCTGTTAGATGCTGTTAACCTGCCTGATTAATGTGGCAATTACACCCAGTAGTGTACTAGGAATGGTGTGGGGGCGTGGTCCACCACGGGTGCCACTAGGTAGGGGGGTGCCATGACCAGGGCCAAGGATATGTGAGCAGTGTGGCCGCACTGTACCCCAAGGCAGCTGGGGAGCTGGGTGGCTGACACAGCTCACACACGCAGAGACCAGCAATTACCTCACAACTGGCCGCACAGAATTAAATTTGGGACGGGGCTAGCAAAATGTGGGGGTGGAGCCAAACTGACAGCTGGGCAGGGCTAAATGCCCCACCCACTGCTGTTACTGCTGCACATCAAGGGGAAGCAAGAAGGAGTCCCTGCTTCCCCAACTAACAGACTCCAGGGAGGGACTTTAGTGAATCCACTCCTTCTCCAGCATAAGTGAGAGAGAGATTGTGTGTGTGACTGTCTGCATGTGACTGTGTGTGACTGTCTGCATGTGACTGTGTGTGTGTGTGTGTGTGACTGTCTGCCTGTAACTATGTGTGTGTTTTTGGCTGCCCGCTTGTAATTGTGTGTGTGGGACAGTCTGCCTGTAACTTTGTGTGTGCATGTGTGAGACTGTCTGCCTGTAATTGTGTGTGTATGTGTGAGACTGTCTGCCTGTAAGTGTGTGTGTGCCTGTGACTCTATATGTTATTGTCTGCATGTGACTGTGTGTGTGACTGCAAGTAACTGTGTGTGACTGTCTGCCTGTGACTGTGTGATGGTGTGTGTGTGTGTGTGTGTGTGTGACTGTCTGCCAGTGACTGTATATGTGACTGTCTGCCTGTAACTGTGTGTGTGACTGCCTGTCTGCAACTATGTGAGTGTGACTGCCTGTGATTGTGTGATGCTGACTGTAACTGTGTGTGTGTATGTGTGTATGTGACTGTCTGTGATTGATTGATTGTGTTTGTGTGTGTGTGTGTGTGTGTGTGACTGTCTGCCTGTGATTGTGTGATGCTGTCTGTAACTGTGTGTGTGTGTGACTGTCAGTCTGTCTGTGACTGTGCATGTGTGACTGGCTGCCTGTAACTGTGTGTGTCTGTATACCTGTAACCATGTGTGTGACTGTCTTCCTATAACTGTGTGTGGTGGGGTAAAGCAGGGGATTTGTGGAAGGGGGGTGCAGGGGTTTTGTAGAAGGAGCAGTACAGGGGTGTGTAGAAAGGGGGCAGGACAAGGGTTTTGCAGGAGAAGGGCAGGGCAGGGCAGGACAGGGCAGGACAGGGGATTTGTAGAAGGCGGCAGACAAGGGTTTTACAACGTTTATAAATTTGTCCAACACATTTAAATAAAAAAATAAAATGTTTCGTTTTTTTTTTTTCATTTTGGGGTGGAGGGGGGAGTGGGAAGGTGCCAAACAGAGTATCCGCCCCGGGTGCTAAATGCTCTAGGTATGCCCCTGATTCCACCTCATATTTAGAAACAATAGATTGGTTTCCATGGTGATTGTTCCTTATTTTTGCCTCTTATCTAGCTCTGTTTTTGTCTTGATAAGTCTCTCCTAAAATCTCAGGAAATGTGTGTGGACACCATAGCTATGTAGTAATTGTCTATCAGTTAAACTAACTAAATTAAATAAGATGTGCAGGTACTAGAGTTTTGCATCACAGAAAAAGGCAAAAACTTAAAAGTTCAAAGTTATCTGCCTAAATATCATCATATGGGCAAATAACCTTTGAAAGTTAATTTTTTATCAGCTTTCAGTGAAGTCAATCAAGATTTAATCTATTTAATAAGCTTATCAGTTCTACTCAATGTTTAATTGCAATACTACAGAATTATTTAACTTGCAGTCCAATCTAATAAAACGGTGAACTCATTAAGTAACGGAAATGGTGACTGCTGAGATTTTAAGATGGAGGAGCAATAGAATCCACCCATGGGATTTGATGTCACCCCTTCTCTCTGGGATATTAACCCCTTGACTCCCTATTCCTTGGATTTTATTGGATTAACCCTTTGTGGGCAAGAGATCTGACCAGCAAATTTCAAAGCAGTGTGAGTTGCACCTCTGGCACTGAAAGATTTAAAGACATATAATTCTGAAAGCACTCTGCATGCAGGAAAGCTAGGTTCCTGCTCTGATACTATAACTATAAATTATGCTAAAATATGAACATATTACAATTGTCAACACAGAAAATTCCAATTAATAAAAGACTTGAGGATACAAGACAAGACAATAATGGAACAACAGTACATGGTACCCTGGGATTGTCAGGCACCATGCTTGAACAGACACGGACATTGGTAAGACTGGGGGAGTACATTTCCAGAGGGAACACAGTGCTGAGGTTTGTGGAACACATTTTTATCACACACATAATCCTGAGATAAGTGAAACATGTCTAGATTGTTGCTATTGGATGATACATTATGAGTAAAGATGCATAGTGATAATGTTGAAAGTGAGCTTTGTTCATTTGTATGGTTCTTTATAGCCATAGTGCAGGGTTGCCCAACAGCTAGATCTCCAGATGTTGCAGAACTACAACTCAAATGATGCCTTGCCTGCCTTTAGAATGACAAAGCATCATGGAAGCCCTAGTTTTCAAACATCTGGGTTCTACCTTTTTGGGCACCCTTGGCCTACCGCTTAAGAACTTTGTTTTTAGTCTGACAGCCAAGGTCTAAATCTTGTATGAGCATGACCTATTTTTAATATAATTTTGTTAAAACAGATACAAATAAACATAATTTCAGATATCAATCACATATAGCGAATATATCATTTTACACGGACCAAATCATTAGAAAGTAACCCTATTCCTTCTTGCAATTTCACTGTACAAAAACCCAATATGTGAAATGAATGTAGTTTCTCCAAGTTTCAACAAAGGTATTCAAAAAATATATTAACCTATGAATCTACACCTGATAACTATATTGCAATTGTGGAAAATAAAGAATAAGCATACATTGTAAAACTTCTGAACTATTATACACTAGGTGTCCAGTTCAGACACCATAATGGAGATTGAAGTGAGGACTTCAAAATTATACCCAGGAGCATACTTAGTATGTCTACGATGCTCTACACATACCCAGCTGCTCTCAACAGCTTATCCAAACAGCTATCATTCATTATCAATGAGTCAGTTTGTGCTGTAGTGGAAGAGCATAAAATTAGGAAATTATAGTAACAGGAAATTATAGCACTGCTGTGCTATATGGTATATGTTTACCATTTGTAATGGAAACGTGCAAGTAAACTCTTCCCATAATTGAAACTGTGTCAGTAATTCACTCTTTTACCATGGGCAATAGTTTTTATTTTTAATGACAACAATTATATGGCAGGCACTACCGTCTGTGCCCCTATGGACAAGCCACTGCTACATGTACATACGCAAACAAAACAAACATTTTCTGACTGACCTGATTGTTAACATGTGCAGAAATGGTAGACTATGTTCCATTTCCCATAGAATGATATATAGTACTCTGCATCAAATGTTATTCCCACATTTACTTTTGGACTTTTCTATTAAACTTGGAAAAATGCTAATACGTACCCTGAGGGTGGGGGGGACCCAAAGATCCTATAGTGCCGAGTTTGTTTTCCTGGCACTATAGTGGTCCTTTAACTAAACATGTATTGCATTGTTTTTTTATATAAATCTATTCTTCTCAAGGCAACACTTCATATTGAATGTCCTATATAATTCTAACATCCTTCTGTGGACAGCATTATACCACTAATTGTCCATTCCATGCTGAATATGTGTCAGCACTTATAATGTGCAAACAGCATACAAGTGCCAGGTAAATTATACAGGTGCTCTCGTAGCTTCATGAAAGAGTTCATACAATAGTAACACACATACACTGCCATATATAGCTTCATTCATAAAAATACGTTAGGATACTCGGCACACTATTAAAAACTAAGATAATATTTATGCTAGCATGCATTCTAATGGATCTCACTGCTGAATCAGGTTTTTAGTGAATTGTCTGGAAGTGATCCAAGGCAGAAAAAAAGCACATGATACAAATGGTACAAAGTGGGGTATAGGAAGTCAGGATAGCCTGTCTGTGCTGTAGGGGCTCATTGTGGTGAATATGACAGCTTAGATGATGGGAGTTGATGAGATAGTGAGAAAGCACCATGTTTATTCCACTATCTGTATCAGGGGAATACAAACAACCACATTAAGCCATTGTAGGTCGTCAGTTTGCGAATAGTGAAATCAGCCATGTTATACAGAAAATTAACAGATTACAACCACAGCCAAATGGAAGAGCAAATTCAGATGAAATAATCACATTTGCCTTTGGTAAATAACTGAATTGGTTAAAATACTCAAAGTTTGAGAGGCAAAAGAAAATGCTGCTGCCAAAAGTTTGACAGACAAATTAAAATTCTGCTGCCAATCAGTTACAGTTAAGTGTTTCACAAATAGAATCTTGAGGCTCTTCACAACTCATAAGTTTTTTGTTTTGTAAAACCTTTTTGAGCAGAGGCTCATGGGATATGCACTGTGCCCCCAGGCACCATGACCACTACAGTAATTTGAAGCTGTCATGGTGCCTAGAGTTTGTATGTGCAGCTGTTTGATATAAAACACTGCACATACAGAGATTAACCCTCTTCTGCTGGAGGTGTTTTTCAACCACTGGTAGCTTCACTGAGCTTAATTAGCCAACAGTTGGCTAATATTAACTCTGTGCAAAATTGGCATTTGATGAAAGCATGCACATCTTGCTGGCACTAGTCAGCCAATAGTGGCATAGACCCCATGCCAGGCAGAGTCAGAACTTGGGGTTGAAACTGAGATAGGTTATGTCTTTTTCACTTGGGGAGAATCAGTCTGGGAAAGGTTACTTTAACCAAAACCACAGTTTTTTTGGTTGATGTAGCTCTTTAAATAGTAATAGAGGCTATTCTTTGTGTGTCAAAACTAACTGGGTTACTGGGTTGTTTTCATTGTGATATTTTCTTTAACATTGACAATTTGCAAGAACAGCAATATTCTGAGCACAAAAGCTCTTTCTTCATCCTCTTTAAAAAAAAATAAAAATAAAAAATAGATTATACCTATAAGGAAAAAGCAAAGTGTCAAATTCAACTGTCAAGTCCCATAATGCAATCTGTTCTCAAGCAGATGTCAGCAAAGACAAAAGTAGATTGCACAGGCATGATACAATTATCTGTGTGTCTTGTTGATGTATTATTTTTCGTAGCATACCTGCATGCAAGGCATTTTGAGTTTGGTAAAACATTCAGTGCCTTTACCATCGTCTTAGCAGTTTTTTTAAAGTGACAAATCAAAATTAAAAGGTGCGCAACCAAATTTAAAACACAGTGTGAACATGTGAACATGTATATAAATAAGTAGCTTAGTGTTCCCAATAAAGAGGAAACAGTCCCAGTATCCGTAAGTGTTATCAATTACACTGTAAAATGGTGAAAAAGAATCATATAAAATGTACTTGCACCGGCTTTACAATGATGTTCTTAGTGATCTAGGACACATAAAAATCAAAAGAAACTCATTGTGCAGCAATGTAGTATAAAATTGGGATATATATAGAAAGCTTTGCCAAAAACAAACTTACAAATGTGGAGTGGTTGAAGTACCACTCCTGAAGATTAAGCCTAGGGACGATCAGACCCTTGTGTGCGTTGGATCCGAACGGGGATATAGCATAGACTCACCACCAGCTAAACAATGTATCCATTTCTTTATTCTGGTAAAAATAGTAAAAACACGTCTGGCTCACAGTGTATCGGCAGACAAAAGGACTTTGTCTGCCGATACACTGTGAGCCGGACCTATAAGTTTTTACTCTATACCTATCAGTTTCTTTTGATACCTATAAGTTTCTTTAGATTTTTATGTGTTCTAGATCACTAAGAACATCATTGTAAAGTCAATGCAAGTATATTTTAGATGATTCTTTTTCACTATTTTACAGTCTAATTGATAACATGGATACTGGGATAACTTCCTCTTTATTGGGAACACTAAGCTATTTATTTATATACATGTTCACATATTTACACTGTGTTTTAAATTTGGTTGCACACTAGTGATGTAGCGAACATAACATTTTCGGTTCGCGAACCGCGAACGCGAACTTCCGCAAATGTAGGCAGGCAAATTTTAAAACCCACAGGGACTCTTTCTGGTCACAATAGTGACTGAAGGGGTGGGGGGGGAGACCTACTCTCCTCCCCCCCCCGGCCCCCACCCCTGGGCGGCGGGTGGGGGCCATAATGATAATGGGGGGGACCTACTGTCCTCCCCCCCGGCCCCCACCCCTGGGCGGCGGGTTGGAGCCATAATGATAATGAGGGGGGGACCTACTGTTCTCCCCCCGTCCCCCACCCTTGGCCGTGGGTGGGGGCCATAAAGATAATGAGGGGGACCTACTGTCCTCCCCCTCTCCGGCCCCCACCCCTGGGCGGTGGGTGGGGGCCATAATGATAATGAGGGGGGGACCTACTGTCCTCCCCCCAGGCCCCCACCCCTGGGCAGCGGGTGTGGGCCATAAAGATAATGTGGGGGGGACCTACTGTCCTCCCCCTCTCCGGCCCCCACCCCTGTGCGGCGAGTGGGGGCCCTAAAAAAACAATAAGGGGGGACCTACTGTCCCCTCCGGTCCCCACCCCTGAGCGGTGGGTGGGGGCCCTAAAAATAACAATAAGGGGGGGACCTACTGTCCCCCCTGGCCCCTACCCCTGAGCGGGGGGTGGGGTCCCTAAAAAACAATAAGGGGGACCTACTGTCCCCCCCGGCCCTCCTCCCCTGAGCTTTGGGTGGGGGCCCTAAAAAAACAATAAGGGGGGACCTACTGTCCCCCCCTGACCCCCACCCCTGAGCGGTGGGTGGGGGCCCTAAATACAAATGGGGGGACCCTAGTCACCTCCTCCCCCCCAAAAAAAAAATATCCCCCTACCTACCCCCCTCACCCTAAAAATTATGGGGGGGACCTTTAACTAAAAACCTGTAAAAAATTAGATACATTTACCATTCAATGTTTTCTTTCTTCTAAAATCTTTTTTTAGCCCCAAAAAAGGCCAAATAAAAAAACCATAACAACCGACGCAATAAAAAAAAAAAAAAAAAAAACGAGCGCAAAAAAAATAATCCATCTTCACCCATGGAGGGCTCCGCACAGACTGAGCTCTGCAGGGTGGGGGAAGGCTTATAAAGCCTTGCCACGCCCTGCAATTAGGCTAAGAACACTCTGATTGGCTGGTTTAAGCCAATCAGAGTGGTCTTTGTCATTTTACACAGCGTGGGAAAATTCCAAAGAACTTTCCCACGCTGTGTAAAATGACACAGAGCACTGTGATTGGATGGCTTGAAATCCATCCAATCACAGTGCTCTCTGTCATTTTACACAGCGTGGGAAAGTTCTTTGGAATTTTCCCACGCTGTGTAAAATGACAAAGACCACTCTGATTGGCTTAAACCAGCCAATCAGAGTGTTCTTAGCCTAATTGCAGGGCGTGGCAAGGCTTTATAAACCTTCCCCCGCCCTGCAGAGCTCAGTCTGCGCGGAGCCCTACATGGGTGAAGATGGATTATATTTTTTATTTTTATTTTTTTAATTGCGTCGGTTATTATGGTTTTTTATTTGGCATTTTTGGGGGCTGAAAAAATAAGATTTTAGAAGAAAGAAAACATCGAATGGTAAGTTGTTTTTATCTAATTTTTTTACAGGTTTTTAGTTAAAGGTCCCCCCCATTATTTTTAGGGTGAGGGGGGTATGTAGGGGGATATTTGTTTTTTTTGGGGGGAGGGGGTGACTAGGGTCCCCCCATTTGTATTTAGGGCCCCCACCCGCCGCTCAGGGGTGGGGGCCAGGGGGGAGGACATTAGGTCCCCCCCTTATTAGTATTTAGGGCCCCCAGCCGCCGCTCAGGGGTGGAGGTCTGGGGGGGACAGTAGGTCCCCCCTTATTGTTTTTTTTTAGGGCCCCCACCCACCGCTCAGGGGTGGGGGCCAGGGGTGGACAGTAGGTCCCCCCCCCTTATTGTTATTTTTAGGGCCCCCACCCGCCGCTCAGGGGTGGGGGCCTGGGGAGACAGTAGGTCCCCCTTATTGTTTTTTTAGGGCCCCCACCCGCCGCTCAGGGGTGGGCGCTGGGAGGGGACAGTAGGTCCCCCCCTTATTTTTTTTTAGGGCCCCCACCCACCGCTCAGGGGTGGGGGCCGGGGGGAGGACAATAGGTCCCGCCCTATTGGTATTTAGGGCCCCCACCCACGGCTCAGGGGTGGGGGCCGGGGGGAGGACAATAAGTCCCCCCCTATTGGTATTAAGGCCCCCCACCCGCCGCTCAGGGGTGGGGGCCGGGGGGAGGACAATAGGTCCCCCCTATTGGTATTTAGGGCCCCCACCCACCGCTCAGGGGTGGGGGCCAGGGGGAGGACAATAGCTCCTCCCCCCTTTTTTTACTTTAGGGCCCCCACCCGCTCAGGCTGCTCAATAGACATGCCCCTACTCGCGGTATTGCGAGTAGGGGCACAATTTACTAATACTAAGCAATTTTTACTTAGTATTAGTAAATTTTGCTGAAAGACCTCAAAAAAAAATAGGGGGCGGACCGAACATCGCATATGTTCGCCGTCCGCAGCGAACGCGAACACGCTTGAAATCCATCCAATCACAGTGCTCTCTGTCATTTTACACAGCGTGGGAAAGTTCTTTGGAATTTTCCCACGCTGTGTAAAATGACAAAGACCACTCTGATTGGCTTAAACCAGCCAATCAGAGTGTTCTTAGCCTAATTGCAGGGCGTGGCAAGGCTTTATAAACCTTCCCCCGCCCTGCAGAGCTCAGTCTGCGCGGAGCCCTACATGGGTGAAGATGGATTATATTTTTTATTTTTATTTTTTTAATTGCGTCGGTTATTATGGTTTTTTATTTGGCATTTTTGGGGGCTGAAAAAATAAGATTTTAGAAGAAAGAAAACATCGAATGGTAAGTTGTTTTTATCTAATTTTTTTACAGGTTTTTAGTTAAAGGTCCCCCCCATTATTTTTAGGGTGAGGGGGGTATGTAGGGGGATATTTGTTTTTTTTGGGGGGAGGGGGTGACTAGGGTCCCCCCATTTGTATTTAGGGCCCCCACCCGCCGCTCAGGGGTGGGGGCCAGGGGGGAGGACATTAGGTCCCCCCCTTATTAGTATTTAGGGCCCCCAGCCGCCGCTCAGGGGTGGAGGTCTGGGGGGGACAGTAGGTCCCCCCTTATTGTTTTTTTTTAGGGCCCCCACCCACCGCTCAGGGGTGGGGGCCAGGGGTGGACAGTAGGTCCCCCCCCCTTATTGTTATTTTTAGGGCCCCCACCCGCCGCTCAGGGGTGGGGGCCTGGGGAGACAGTAGGTCCCCCTTATTGTTTTTTTAGGGCCCCCACCCGCCGCTCAGGGGTGGGCGCTGGGAGGGGACAGTAGGTCCCCCCCTTATTTTTTTTTAGGGCCCCCACCCACCGCTCAGGGGTGGGGGCCGGGGGGAGGACAATAGGTCCCGCCCTATTGGTATTTAGGGCCCCCACCCACGGCTCAGGGGTGGGGGCCGGGGGGAGGACAATAAGTCCCCCCCTATTGGTATTAAGGCCCCCCACCCGCCGCTCAGGGGTGGGGGCCGGGGGGAGGACAATAGGTCCCCCCTATTGGTATTTAGGGCCCCCACCCACCGCTCAGGGGTGGGGGCCAGGGGGAGGACAATAGCTCCTCCCCCCTTTTTTTACTTTAGGGCCCCCACCCGCTCAGGCTGCTCAATAGACATGCCCCTACTCGCGGTATTGCGAGTAGGGGCACAATTTACTAATACTAAGTAATTTTTACTTAGTATTAGTAAATTTTGCTGAAAGACCTCAAAAAAAAATAGGGGGCGGACCGAACATCGCATATGTTCGCCGTCCGCAGCGAACGCGAACACGCTATGTTCGCTGGGAACTATTCGCCAGCGAACCGTTCGGGACATCACTATTGAACACCTTTTAATTTTGATTTGTCACTTTTTGGAATCTTCATTTTAGGATTCAATATAGGTTGCTGCACAAGATTTTAGTTCTACACGGATTTGGGTGTAGATACTTGCACTCTATTAATTGTGTTTGTGCCTATTTTATCCATTCTATGTTTATTGTTTTAGCAGTTCCTTTAACAATAAATATAAAACATAGAGTTAGATATATAGATTGCTGTGTATCTAGAGTTTAGATTGTGCAATGAAAGTCAGATATTGCCATGTGTTGTATCATGGTCCAGCTACAAGAATTATCCTTTATTTTGTTTCTACCTAATACCACCACAAATTAGAAAAACCTAATTTGCAAAGGTGACCGCTCCTCTGGGTGTCCATGGGTGCAGGGAAAAGTGAGTTTTATTTACCTAAACCTGTCCATGCGCAAGATTACAACACTGATGAGGATCCAACAAGACTAAAGGACCCTTCATAGACACAGCCCTTTTCCCATCACTAATGACTGCTAGGGAGAATTACAAAACTTGACAAAGATAACTCCAATTCTTTCTCAAGTTTTGTCAAGCATAGGAAAAATACTAAGACAAGGTCGCCCCCTTCTTTCTCTTAGTATATCTTTTGACTGTGTTGGAATTTTAGTGAAACTCCAGCACTATCAATATGAGTATTTCATAAAGATCTTATCTTTATGCAATTCTCTTTTTGGTAGGGGGTTGACAGTGCAGTTTTAAGCAGAGCATTACATTGTTGCTTAAAATATTCCTGCTTTTATTTCTTACAATTCAAAAGCTACCTTTAAGTGGTTATGTCACTCCTCCATCCGAAATTAGATTTTCATAAAGATAAAATCTTTCAAAAATACTCACATTGACTTTCCTATGCTTGATAAAGCTTGACAAAAACGATCTTTTGTCAAGCCTTGTCATGCCCTCAGCTGTCACCACAGACGTCTGAAGGTAAAAAGGCTCTGTCAATGGTCGAACCCCCAGTCTCCTACTAAAGAGTCAGAAATAAGATGGCAGCAGCCATGAGGGATATATTCAAGTAAGTATAACACTATTTTCTGCACCATTGGCCACCACATTGCCAGCAGAGTAGTCACTATTGTCATTTTTATTTCCTGCTCTAGGTCTAACTTTTGAAAAGGTTCCGTCTGATACGTTCTGTACTCTAGAGAAGTGTTTCATGACATGTCTCAAATACCTCTGATAACAGATATATTGTTTTCTAATCATGAGGTGCAGCACACTTGACATTTGACCAATCAGGGATATTCATTGAAGTGAGGATTGTCTGGAATTCCAAGTGAATCCGAACTGAGTTTTAAGTTGGAGAATGTTTCCTAAATTCACAGTTTGTCCGGAAACTTTAAATTCACTTTGAATTTTCTGCATTAGTGAATAACCCTGAAAGTTAAGTGTTAGAATGCCCTGCACAAATAGTTGGGGTATTGCAAAAGTCCACGGAAATTGCCATCATCAGTTGACACAATATGTATTTCATAACTTAGAAGCCATCAATCAATAAGCAAGAATATGTAAAAGTAATATAACATTAAACTGGCAGGTGCAGTCATTCTGTCTGTTTTTATGAAAAGATGCATTATCGAGAAAATATGCTGATTAGCTTATTTAGATATGGTAAGGATGATATAGGGAATAATATTTTTTTATAATACATATTTATTCAAAGACATAGCCAAATAATTTCATAAATGTATACCTTGTATAATATTACGGAAGATAGTGGCAATATGTATTGTTAATATACACTATGTTACTCCAGCAAGTCAAATATGTGCCACTAAATTAATATCAAAGAAATTTTAATTATTTGTGACCCACATACTGTTTCCGTTTCTCACATTTCAAAGTAACCAGCACAACGTATTGAATTATTATTAAAATTAATCTTAATTCTTTGTGATAACTCATACAAACAGATTAGCTTACTCTTTCACATGGGGATCAATGTAGAGGGTGAAGAAATTAATTAAACACAGCGCGTGTACCATATAATTTTTCCTTCTCTTGCAATCGAGATGAAAAGAGAACAAAAATTGAATGGGCTCAGAACACATGTTAATTTTATTTAGCCAGTGGCGTCTTTTCTGTTTTAAGAGAGAAAGCAAAACTAAATAGGGCAGCATAAAAACATTGGGTGCATGATATACCCCAATGTAACATTTATGAAAGTCAGCTATATGTATATGTATATGATACCTAAGGGTAGCATTGTCTACTGTACTGGAGAAAAACATTAGTGGCATGATAGATAAAGTAGGAAACGTAGAATAAAGACAATATCTCAATTAGTTTATCATGCTTTGTCACTTTAACTCTCATCTTCTATATTCTATCAGAACCAAATCATAGTCCTGCAGATGCCCCTTCTGATTTGTTCTCATGACCTAATGAGTTTTTCTTACAAATATTAGTGTTAAAGGGACACTATAGGAACCCAGACCACTTAATTTCATTGATTTGGTCGGGGTACCTATTGTCCTTAGTCTTGCAATGTAAAACATTGCAGTTTTGGAGGCAGATGCATCTATTGTGTTAGGAATACAGGTTTGTATTCCTAATACTATAGTATCTCTTTAGCTAAAAACTTAATTAATATCTTCTCATGGCTTGAGGTATAAATCCTGCTTTCCATAACATGTAACATGCAGGATATCCCCATAGTCCATGTGAGCATGTTTAACCTTTTATAAGATGTTATATTATATTCGAATTCTATATTTAAACCATCACCAGATTTTAAGACAGCGTATTTAGATCATGATCATCATTGGAGAGCTGGTTACTTGACAAAGAAAATCATAAAGCAATTGATATAATTAGAATATACACTTGATCATCTTAAAGGGAATCTGTAAGGCTCTCCTTCCGCTCCCCTTTCATGATCTCCTTAATAAAAGTTTAGGGAGAGACAGGTTCCCTTTTAAAAGACATACCAAGAACCAGACTTACTACATCTTAAAGGGACTTTCCGGTGCCAGGAAAACAAACTATTTTCCTGGCACTGCAGGTCCCCTCTCCCTCCCACCCCGATCCCAAGTTGCTGAAGGGGTTAAAACCCCTTCAGTGACTTACCTGTATCCGCCCACGCTCCTCCCCCGCCAACATCATCCGGCCGGCGGGGGAGACCTAATGCGCATGCGCGGCATTCGCATTAGAACTCCCCATAGGAAAGCATTGAATAATGCTTTTTTTTTTTTTTTTGTTCTAAGGAATTTAATTTAAAGTAAAACAATTACAATTAAAACAAATAGAATGGCTAGCTGAGTCTGTTAAACTAAAACATGAAACAGTTAATTTACAACCTCAATTAATATATGACATATATTTCTTTTTTTTTTTATTATAAATTCTTTTATTATTTTTTCAAAACACTTATACAGAAAGACCGACAAACAAAAAATGGGTTGTTTTGCATAATAATAAACATAAAAAACAGGTCAGTACTTATTTCAACAAACAAACCCAATACATAGTACAACATTATCTGCGGGGGTAAGCCAGAAGGTAAGCCAGGGGGGGGGGGGGTTGTCTATACTCAGGCCACTAATTCATTGGGAAACAACTGAGCTCTTTTCGCTCATTGATTCAGGGAATAGTTTCTAAATTATTAACCCAACTTTGCCATAGATCAAATCTTTTTGGGGAATTCAGATATGGTATACTTAAATCTCTTTCCATCCTCGCCTGGAGGTTAATTTGATCTTTAATAACCTCCCAGGGCAGAATTTGATTTGGGCGGGGGAGACCTAATGCGCATGCGCGGCATTCGCATTAGAACTCCCCATAGGAAAGCATTGAATAATGCTTTCAATGCTTTCCTATGGGGATTTCAGCGACGCTGGAGGTCCTCACAGACGTCCAGCGTCATTATAGCACACTTTTTCTGTTCTATGAACATGGAAGTGTCCTCTGGTGGCTGTCTAGTAGATGAAAACTGCAATAATTACACTTGCAGGGTTAAGGGTAGTGGGAGTTGGCACCCAGACCACTCCAATGGGCAGAAGTGGTCTGGGTGCCTGGAGAAAATCCTGTTGATGCACCCAGTTGTGAAAAGGCAGTGTTTACATTACTCTCTAAGAATGCCTCTAGTGGCTGTCATTGCATTTGCTCCATGAAGAAATTGATTGAGTGGTGGCTGCATTGAGACCAGCACATTTTTGTCTTAAAGAGGGGCACATAAATGTAACCACTAGGAATAAACTCCAACGTTAGAAATACAATTAAAGGGACACTATAGTCACCTGAACAACTACAGCTTAATGTATTTGTTCAGGTGAGCTCTATAGCTCCCTGCAGGCAATCTAAAGTAAACACTGTATTTTCAGAGAAAATACAGTGTTTACATTGATTGATAGGAATACCTCCGGTGGGCGTCACTCAGACGGCCACTAGAGGCACTTCCTATCATGCAGGGCCCTAAAAAGGCCCTGTACACGTCAAACGTTTGAAAATACGTCTGACGTGTGCAGGAGAGAGAAGGCACTGTGTGCGCGCCTTCTCTCTCCAGCCTGTCAGCAGAGGAGGGGGCGGGCAAAGATCGCAAGCTGAGCTGTCAGTCAGCTCAGCTTGCGGCTGCTCACACCGCGCGCATGCCTGGTAGTGCGCTGAGGACTTCAGAGGGCGGCATTCATGGAGCAATGGAAGCGTCTGATTGCTCCCTGCTCGCGCCCACCTATTCAGTCATTTTGACGAAATAGGGGGCGCGGCTTCACGAGGCTCCCGGCGCTGGAACCAGGTGAGTAAACAGGGGCTGCCTGGAGAGTCCCTTTAAATGAGAAATATTAATAATAGATTTATTGTGACTAGATTAATTTTATCGAGCTGGTTGTATTATTAAAAATGTGAATTGCTATGGCCTCACATTACACAGGTCTAACCTTCTTTATTCTTCTGTCACTTCAGGTTTTAATTTCTGTCTGCATGAGGCCTAATTAGTTTTATGAAGGTCACTCTATGAAGCATCTCTCTTTATAGATTTATATTCTGTATTGTTGTGCAATAGCTTGAAATATAGATCATGTGTAGCAGAGTTAATTATGCCAATATTAATAATGAGATACAGTGTGCAATGTTTCAGAAACCTTGACTCATAAAGACATGAAATATCTTGTGGTTTATATTATTCCACTAATTTCAATGAATAATGCAGAGTTATCTATGAGACATAAAGCCAAATCAATAAGAAGTAGCATTCTTCATTTATCCAAAAAGAACATTGCACTTATTACGTACTACTAGCAAATTAAGTAATAAGGAGGGGGTATAGCACATTTTCCTGTTCCCCAGCAGCAACCGCCCAACTTTTACAGGGGGGGATACCTTCTCCAGCTTAGTAGCCTGCAGGTCACTATGCTTTTGTTCTTTCTTTTTACATTGGGAAGCCAATTTGAGAAACAGCTCCCTCATACAAAGTACCGGTAACAAAAAACACAAACCCAAGGCTATATAGATGTTCATCAGGGCTTCATTCCCCAACCTACCCTCCAGCAACACATCTGGTAACAGCTACTCATAGCAACTGCTCCAGACACCTAATGCAGTTGGTAGTTTTCACTACTTTAGTAACACCCATTGCTGACAAGGTGAGCAGGAAAGAAAGCAGCAGTACAGGGGGCACGATCATCATCATCATCATCATCATCGTTCCACTCATCAATGGAGTGGATATACTGCTCAAAGTGGTGTGTCTAAGGAGTGTGGCCAGACTGACTAACAGCATGTCCCCCTATCTTCTGCTCCCCCCACCCCAGAAGCACCCAGTGCATGGTCCTAGTTCCCATTCCCCTCCATTTTAAAATCTGCCAGATTTAAAATTGTGGGACAAGTACCTGGCACCGATATTTGTTGCGACAGTACCATAAAAATTGGACTGTCGCACCTATGGAATAGTGGTAAACCTCTAAACCTCAGAGAATTGGACTATAAAATTATGAACAATGTAACACATAAAAATTGTCTATCTAGAATGCAACACTCACCATTTCTATATAGTAATGCAAGTTCACCATTTCTATATAGTAATCCTGTTTGAGAAAAAAAAGACTACATTTATGCTGTTGATCCATAAAAAGCAAAAATTCTAGACCAAGCATGTCAAACTCAAAGTTTGACATGCTTACTAAGGCAGAGTAGGTACTTGCTCTCCCCACATTGCAGGTGCCTACTCTGCTAAAATGTACATACCTTTCACCATATAATGTTTGTTACAGTTTTTTCTACTATAGGGAGCTCAGGCACCCCATATTAATATCTACGGTACTCACTGGCCAAATTTACATAGGGTAAATACACTTAAGTAGTGCAAATATCGGACATAACAGCAATACAGTCAGGCACAGGAATTGCAAAAACCTGGATTTCATGCCCTGGTTTAGTTTCACAATGCAAATGGGAAAAAAAGAAAATCTGGAAAAATAAAGAAAAAAACAATGCAGACTAGCTCTTGATGTTCAATAAAATGCTTAGAGGTACACACTTACAAATAAAAAAATAAAAATGTTAAAATAGTTTGTTAAAATAGTTTAAATCATTGCAGATTACGGTATGCTTTAAGACCAAAAAGCTGATTTAATGGAATAAATTCATAAGAAAAAGTGTGTGCTGTAATAGAGATAATTTCGTTATCATCCATTAGATGTGTACTTTTCTTTCCTATCTATAACACAAATTGCAGCTATTGAAAGACTTTACATACAAATCTGAGGCTCTATTTAATTTACATTATACACATCCAAGATTATCTTTGACATAAATATGAGAATTGTCAAACATGTGGTCAGGTTTTATAGTAAAAATAATTCTAAATTATTCGTTTATACGGGATCAAAAACAATATGATTTATAATCAAAGATAATATGATTTAGAATCCCATTACCCTGCAAGAGCAGCAATTTAAAGAAATTAGAATTTAAAAAAAAATAAAGCGTAAAACATTTTATGCACCAGGAATATGTACTTATGTACTTATAATCGTTACATTTTAGAAAACAATGTAAAGCAAAAGACAAATTGTTAAATTATGGCTTTAAAAACTATCTAACTTCATCAAGAGTTTAAAAAAAAAGAAAGAAAAACAAAAATCAATGCCCAGAATAAATTGCCACCTACATGTTAAATAAGATGACATCCAATGAATCTACAATTTAAACTCAATCCAGGTAACAGCAGGTAACTGCCTACTTATTTTGGAAGGTAGATTTCTGCCTGGTTTAGAATTAAACTGTAATTTCACATGTTCTTGTAAATCTTTCAACCATCATGCTCCAACTCATTTGGCAAGAGAAGAATTCTACATCTCATGCAAATGTAGTCCCCATTTTATTCACAGGCTGGCACTTGGAAAAAATATTTCGGCAGGTCTTGCACTGACTGAAAGTTAGCTAAATAAAACACATAATGATCTCACACTGAAAATAAATAATTTGCCAAAATTTTAAACTAGGAATCCGAACTAAAGTATTAAGGCATTACAACATAACATCTAATGTATTTTACTTACATGGATTTAAAAAATAAGATTCACAAACATGTCTGATGGCAACTCTTGTCCCATAAATGTACAAACATTTTTGTTGATATACGCATTAGATATCGCAATATTACATACTACAATAAAAATGTAAAGTGTGAAATACTATTAAAAATGTCTAGAATGGCCATCCAGTTGAAGAAGTAATGGATCGCAAAGTAAGACAATTCTCAAATAGTGAAATGTTAAAAAATGGTAATTCTGAAAAATAAATATTTAAATTTGGTCTAATGTTTCTTAACGGGCAATCTGGATTGGTAAATTGTTTACTTTATATTTTACTTACATACTTTTGATTTGCAAAAATGAAAAAAAATTATATTTTTCCAGAAAATAAATATTTCAACAACGGTCGTGTGGAAATATGCTCACTTGAGTTTTGAAGAAATTAAGAATAATAAAATAAAATATACATAACGATAAAAAAAACAAAAAACAGTACAAAGAAACATGTGAATTCCCATCATCTCTATGTAATGCATACCAAGTATATGTATTTTTTTTTACCTTCTTGACAGGATGTAGGGCATGGAGTCCAATCACTATACGGTGTAACAATACAATCTTTCCTGCATGGCAGCAAACATGGTCTCATTGTTTCCGGTCGCAGGCTTTCAGGACATCTAAACAGAGAGATATTTATTGATTGAAAAATGAAAAAATAGCTTAGCTTTTTAAACATTTCCAAATTCTAAAAGCATTTGTGCTGTTGGTCAAGAAAAACAATAAAAAAGGCTGCGCCACAATCAGTAATAAAAAGTCCAGTTAAAAGGCAAAAGTCCAAATATATTATCCTTACAAATGGTCTTTAGTGATGAGGTCTTCTACTATTGCAGTGGATCCACTTTATATGAAAGATAAAAAGAGAGAAGGACAACCAATGGTGCAGTATGTAAAATTCAAGTATAGACGTAAAGGAGTAATAATATAAAACTCACATTTGCCAGAGCTAATAACCAGCTCTGGGGTGAAGCGTATTCAGCGGTTTAATCCCCGCTTGTGGGATATAAATGGATTCCTCTCCGTCACTGTTGTCCAATTCTCGGATAAAAAGAGACAACCAATAGTGCTCACTGTATGGTAATATTGATAAAAAAAATAAAAGAATGTACTTACAAGACAAGAGCAGACCAACTGCTCTGTGATGACAGCGTGGGTGGATTTATCCCCACCTAAGGATTTCTTTAGGTACAGGAAACTTCCAAAGATGTATTTCAGAGGTTTTACATAAAACCAATAAAAGGTGAATAAGATAATACTAAAAAGCCAGGGTAAAATAGATTATGTGTCTATAAAAAAGGTAATTGGCACAATAAAATGACCCAAAATACTTTAATATATATAAAAGAACACAATATTAGATATCCATAACGCGTTAGGTCAAAAAGACTTTTTCAAATGGAATGAAAATGATTCCATTGAAAAAGTATTTTTGACGAAACGCGTTATGGATATCTAATATTGTGTTCTTTTATATATATTAAAGTATTTTTGGTCATTTTATTGTGCCAATTACCTTTTTTATAGACACATAATCTATTTTACCCTGGCTTTTTAGTATTATCTTATTCACCTTTTATTGGTTTTATGTAAAACCTCTGAAATACATCTTTGGAAGTTTCCTGTACCTAAAGAAATCCTTAGGTGGGGATAAATCCACCCACGCTGTCATCACAGAGCAGTTGGTCTGCTCTTGTCTTGTAAGTACATTCTTTTATTTTTTTTATCAATATTACCATACAGTGAGCACTATTGGTTGTCTCTTTTTATCCGAGAATTGGACAACAGTGACGGAGAGGAATCCATTTATATCCCACAAGCGGGGATTAAACCGCTGAATACGCTTCACCCCAGAGCTGGTTATTAGCTCTGGCAAATGTGAGTTTTATATTATTACTCCTTTACGTCTATACTTGAATTTTACATACTGCACCATTGGTTGTCCTTCTCTCTTTTTATCTTTCATATAAAGTGGATCCACTGCAATAGTAGAAGACCTCATCACTAAAGACCATTTGTAAGGATAATATATTTGGACTTTTGCCTTTTAACTGGACTTTTTATTACTGATTGTGGCGCAGCCTTTTTTATTGTTTTTCTTGTCTTATTTTAAAGGGTTTGAGGGATTCCTTTTAAGGTTGCTGCCTATAAGTTAAGTAAGCGCTGTCTCATTCTTCCATTTTTTTCAACATTTGTGCTGTTGGTGCTGCATGTAAAGATGAAAAATATGTGAATCCACAAGAAAAAAAAATGGCCTTGTGTAATATTTTACCGTGTGAACCATAGTTATTAAATTAGAACTCTTTCATACTAAATCAACAAAAATATTTGCAATTGTAAATTAATTATCAAAACTAACCTCAATATGCTAATGAGGTAAAAATGAAAGCAATAGTATAGAAATTGTAAAATTGAGAAGAGCAATTGTGTCTAACAGGATTCTTGGGCTAGGAAGAGTGAACAGGATCTGGCTTATTTATTTATTTATTTATTTATTACAGAGCCAAGTAAAATTAAATTGTCTTCTTGCAGGGATGAATGTAAGATTGGACCTTTGAGCTGCAGTCTTCAAATTAAATGGTCTTGTTGCAGGGATGGATGTAAGATTGGTCCTAAAGACCAGAGATACAGAGTTAATTAAAGGAATTTATAGCTAGGAGTGGCAAGCAGGGGGAGTGGGTTGAGCAGATTAGCCAAGTGTCTCAATTATAATCAAATATAATGCAGCAGTAAATTACAGGTAGGGATTAAAGGATAGAGACCACAGGCCACCCCAGGTGCATGGAAATGAGCATCCACTCATTTTGTCATTAATTGGTTAGGGAGTATTAGAACAATATAGCCTCAATAAATATTACTACCACTCTCCCAAAATCCATCGGGAGTTGGAAGAGCACAGCCATTTCCACAACCCCTCCGTTAATAAAGTAACAGTGATTTGAAGCACCTTTTGTTTATAGCCAATTGACAACACATAGACACACTAAGTATTGCTGCCACAATGCACATTTCTCGTTATATATTTATAAATAATATGCACTGACGTGTTTTAATGAGAAAGCAAATCAAAGTCAATTGAAAGAGCTTGCAATAACCAGAATGTAATATTTTTTTCTGTACAACATCTTAAAATAAACTTTAATTTGTATTCTGACATTGGCATGAAATGTAGAAAAACAAAACAAAACACTCATTCTAGTCAAGACACCACAGGGCTCTTTCTGTGCCATATGGTACACATCATTTCCCTCTCATGAGATTGCCGAGATAATAGTCACATGACAATATGACAGACATTACAGAATGCATCTTATTCTCCATCGTTCATGGCGCTGAGTCTAACGTATTCCATAGTAACCACATAAAAAAGGCCAATAGCACAATAGATTATTTAAAGATTCTGCTGGAATTACATTCTTCAAGTTTACATTGAGCAGAAAAAAAAATACCACTTGTCAAATAAATGTATCTTTGTTTTAAAATTAGGCCTAGAATATAGTAGTCTCTGAGTATATGATAAAACTGATTAACTACATTAATATATTTTTATGTGATGATGTAGTCTTAATTACTTTCATTGTATTGATTTATTCCATGTTCCAGTTTATTAAAACAAATATTCTTTAGAATGCATGAAGAATAGTTCAAAATTGGGGCCACTGTAAACATAAGGGTTACTAATCTAATTAAACATTGCTTGTTGAAGATTCAGTTGATAACATTTCCATATACTAAGCTTACATTTCTTAGTGTGTGTTTAACATGCTACTAGGTATTTTATGAACTAAATCATTACCCATGCCGTCCATGTATCTTTCTAACCTCAATCGGCACATTTCCACATAGGAGAAAAAAAATGAAAAACCTCAGTCCAATTTGTAATGAAATGAAATTGAGTTTATGCAGACGTTGAACTGGCAACATTGTGACCTCTAGAAGTACGTATGTAAAGCCCATCCATACATAGGAACATATGGGAGAGGTATTGCAACCTCCGCAGAGCTTTGGAAGGGAGCAGTTCCACTTATGCCACATACCGTGTTAATCCCTAAAGTGTGAACTGCTGGGAATTCAAAGAGAATCCAATGTGAATTTCATATGTTTGCCAACATAGTAATACATATATAAATAAATCAATATGAGTGGGTAAAATAGGCAACATTTTTTTTAATATTCTGCCAGTTGCTTAAAATATTAACCTCCAAGCTATGATTGTAAACTGCTTTCTCTTTACCTAAAGTTTATCACTACAGTACCTAATTTGTACGTACTAGGCATTTTGAGTGAATTGCTCATTAGAAGTTCTATGCTATTTTTTCACGGAGGTTCCTCCTGGACATTGAATCTGTGCACACACATTTTAAAGCAAGGCATTTCTGTGATATTCTATCAAAGCAGGTTATTAATTTTCATTATTCATTTAGAGACTAACATATATATATATATACATGAAAAAAACCATGAAAAAAATAAATATATTTATATATACATATATATATATATTTCTCATTTTTTTTTCCCATGTTTTTTTTTCATGTTCACCAGGGATTATGCTGCTGACTGTGACAGTCATCTGCATACCAAATTATAAAATCTCAACATTCAACTCATTCATTTGAGCTCCATATTTTGGTTACAAAACTGTGATTTTTGCACAGGTTGGGAGCATTCACTTATAAGCACCTGGTATTATAGCTCTGAATACAGAGTTTCATTCAACAACCAATCTATACTCATCTATATCTATCAAACTACAGAAGATACAGCATGAGTACCAAGTCAGAAATGATGGACGATAAAGTCTGCATGACATATACATAGTCAGATGCATACAGATAGGCTTGAAAATATATATATGTAAAACTTATTAGAAGAATGCACAGATCTTCAATAAAAAAATATTGTTGGTACTTACTTTTTGGGGCCAACTTGTCCCACATTGACTCTGACACAGATGACTTTTCTTGTCTGCATCCCAAGAGCACAAGTTGCTTCACCATTCCAATTTGATGAGTTAAAACCTGAAACTGTGACATCTTCTGTGCACTGGCCCCAAGGGCCGGTCTGCCAGTGATATACTGTACAAGGATGTTCATTGCAGCTTCTGATCTCTTGCAGAGCATTACTTTCTGGGCACTGAACTCCTTCTGTAAAATTGAACATTAAATGAAGAAAAAATATAAGTTATTAATATTTTTAATAGATTTTGAGAAAAAACAGTAATTGTCTGAAAGAATGATCTCAGATAAGAAAGGAGCACAAGACAGGGATTCAGATGGATGGGGTGAGTTTAACTTTATTATATTAATTTCTATATGGAGGCCGGATCTCAAAGGTACCAGGAACACTCTTATATTATACATACATTTATGCATTTATAAACTTAGATTGTTCCTTTCAAATTTTTAACAATGTATGACATTTTTAACACACAACAAAACATATGGAAGTTAAAGCCTATGACAGATGGAGTCTTAGAAATTCCTATTAGGTTAAATGGACCTTACTAGTGGTCTAATTTGAGGGAGGAGAAAATTATAGATACATGTACCTTTATTAGATAGATAATACAGATTAAGGAACAGCTCACACACAAAAATACAGTTTTACATTTTATAAGACTACTTAAAATCTCAGAAAACAAATATGGGGATTCAGTTCCACATGTTCTGGGTGTGCCCCCAATTCCCATTTTTGCCCTCAATAAATAGATAGCCAGACAGACTGTGTATGTTCCCTTATTTTGATAGTAGGTCTTTGACATTGTACACGCCAATTATAAGTGGCCCTACTACTGAAATCCTTATAACACCCCACCCCCGCATATTGTTTCTGGATGCAGTCCTACTGAGAAGCAGTGGTATGTATGCTGGTGGGGTTGAGGGGTAGGGGGATTATGAACCAAGCTGCAGTTTTGAAATATCAAAACACTGGGCCCGGAGCCAGAGAGTTACAGTGTCTCATCTCTTTCATAAATACATTCCTATGTGAAATGTTTGTATTATCAGACATGCCTACTAGCTCAATTGAGTTCAATGCATTTACATTCCTTTATCACTTGAAAATCTCAAGCCTGCTCACACATTCATATTCCTCCCTGTGGGATATACTGTATGTCACTCTGCTTGGAATTATACACATCACTGACCTAGATTCTGCCCAGGCTGCCAAGCTTAAACAGATTCTATCGTTCGTTGATGTAAATATAAGCTATGTATCCATAAATGGCATCTATCCAAGATCTGCAAAATTATACAACTTATGCACAATTAGAACAATTAAAGGTGAATGCAATCTTTGATTCACAAAATACATTTTTAATTAAAAAACAAACAACAATGTATCTGGTCAATGAGAAGAATGCTGGCACTAAAATATGTAATATGGCATTCTATAAATAATCGATTCTTTAAAAAGAATAAGATCCTTTGGCAAAAGGTCATGAGATTAAATTATTTATTTTTCCAAACCAGGAATGTCAAGGGAGATAGATTATTCCGCAGATTGACTGAAGCTTTGGGGGCAAACTGTATTACTTAAGGATCATCTTTTTTTCTGCTTGAGCTGTCCCTGGGCACATACTTTTCCATATAAATTAATTTAAATGCTGGAGAGTAAATAAATAATTATATGTAAAAAGAAATATATACTGGTAGCTTTAAATCTTGATTAATGCATGAAATGTTCTAAGCCATGTTGAATTAAAATCTAGCCATACTGTAATCTTTCAGTGGCAAATTAGCATTTTATAACAAGCTATGCTAATTAAGTGGAAGCTAGTAAGGAATTTATAATAGCTTATTGTTCATTCAAGAAGTGTTCTAAAATTATGCATTGATTGCCAATGTCTATAGTATTTTGCCATGGTGATGCCTAGAATATAACTATAGTTATAAATGCACAAATCTTTTATCAACCTATACAAAATAACGTACATCGCAACGTGATGCGTGACATATTATACAAGAATAAAATGATCAATAATAATAAGATAGGCCATAGAGATGAGTCATTAAGTCATAACAACACAATAATTTATATTGATTGTTATTAAAGTAGACATTATTAAATAGGAAAGTTACAGGTTTTTCTCTTTACTAAAGTGAGAATTCAAAGTGAATTTCAAATTTAAGGACAAAACAGCTGAAATGGAAAAATTCTCTAAGTCCGCTATGCTTCCAATTTGACTATGTTAGTCCTAAATTTGAAATTCCCTTGAGTGAATAGCCCTGCTAGTGTAAATAAAGCATATGAAATATTTAAAATATACAACAAAGCTTATTTAATTACATGGGCATGATAGTGTTTGCAGTAGGTAAGTAACTACAACTACAACTACAACTAGCCATTAAAATGATTGTTTTAACCTCCTTAGAGTTTCTGTTTAATGTTGACCTGATAGAATACTGCAGTTGCTGTAGATTTGTTGGTTGTATATTCATGAATCTCCCATTCCCCCACTTCCCAGAGGTACTCTACTGGCTCGAGATCTGTTGACTGGGAAGGTCATTGCACTACATTGAACTTAGAGACATATTACTGATACTATCTTGTAATGAAGTGCTTTGTGACTGATGAGAGCATTACTCTTAGGATCATTTTTACTGAAAAGATGGAGTCCAACATTTTTAACCTATGAAGCACAGTGGCCATTTAGATCAACGTTTTTCAACCTTTTTACGGAGTAAAAAAAGTACCCCTGCAGGTCTAAAAAAATGTGTAAGTACTGCTGCCTCAAGGGGTAAATCTATTGATTTAAATTCCAAATGAAACATGTAGACAATGATAAGTTAATCCCACATTGGAGAACAAGCCACATTAAAGATAGTAAAAGATATTTTCAAAATAAATATGGTATTATGAGAATATTGTTTCTGTATGGAGAAGTGTATTAACTATTAATCTAAAATATAAGTCACAAAATAAAAATATTATACACACAGAAAGTTACACACAGAGGACACTGACATACCCAAACTCACACTTACAAACAGCGAACATGGCCACACCCACATTTACACACAGTGAACACTGACACACTCACAATTACACACAGAGGACCCTGACTCACTCACATTTACACACAGAGGACCCTGACACACATTTACACACAGAGGACACTGACACACACACACACAGAGGAAACTGACATGCAAACATATAGCTTTGGGGCAAAATATAGAAGACTATCAGAATGTAGAGCTTATTCCTGATGTATTTGAAAAAAACAACAACAAATTCTCAATTTCTCGGGTACTTGGTATTCCTGCGCAGTTAATGGATACCTTGTATAAGATCTACATACTGGTGCTTGGTTATATGTCACCAAGCACCAGTGTGATGCTGTGGATATAACTTTCAGTAAAACCAATCCTCCTACATCTGTTACAATTTGGAATTTTGAAGAGGTGAAGGGCTATCCAATTTGGTTGCTGTTGGAGACTGCCTAACTTGCCTAATTAGACACCCACCTTTGCACACAGCGTGAGTGATAACAGGGCCAGTATAGAACAATTTTGTGATGAAGTACCACCTGCTACTAGCATATCCCCTGATTTAGGTGCACGTACCCACTGGCGCACATACCATAGGTTGAGAAACCAGGATCTAGACAACCAGACCACATTGCTGATATATTGATTCCTCAAATGTGCATGTTTTATTAAACCCCTATTTTCCATCGAATTGCTTAGTAAAAGTTAGAAAGCAGACTAAATATAAATTCCACATATAGCCAGTTATTAACGCTAATAGTACGAATGTATTATCAGTTCTATCAAGACCTTCAGTTATATTAGCTGAAATTATGGTATTTCACAAACTCAGTAAATATCATTAAATATTTCCAGGTCACTTTAGCGTACCTTGCAGTCTGACCATTTTTAGGCAATTTCACCTTTGCAACCTGAATGTAATATCAACTGTCATAATATTATCAGGATCTGTGAAATGTACAAATATTAAAAGCAATCTTACATGCATGTTCCCAAATTTATATGTATTTTTTTTATCAATACAGTTCAGTGGATTTATGATGAAGTAGAACAGTTCCATTGGTACTTTAAAACTCTCATCATTGTGAAATTATCTTTAAAACGGAAAACATAGACATTCAGTACGGTGTCAAATAATTTTTCTTTTTATATTTACTTATCCCCTATATTAAACAAATATGTGTTTATAAGGAGCAAAATACAAAATTAAATGTAAAATTGCACACCTTGGTATTTAACTCTATCCTGGTAATTAGTGAACCCATCTTGGCTTCCTGTCAGTCATTGTCATACGCAGGGGTGAAACTAGGAACCACAGGGCCTTGGTACAAAAATCAAAATAAGGCTTCCCTCCTCGTTCCCCTCTAAGCAATATACCTGAGTGGGATGTGTTTGGTGGCTGTGTGATTATGCGGTGGTTGTATGAGTGTAATTGTATACGAGGTTTGGCTTCATTTGAGTGTGGAGCGATTGGTTTTGCTTAGACACATTTTTCCAATCATGGCAAACCCCCGTGCTGACACTAACATGCTGACTTCACTGCCAGCACACACTTGCATCAGTGCATCCCATACTACCCCAGCAAGTATAAAAAATGCCTGCTGGGTGAGTAATACAGTAACGGAGAACAAAAGAACAGCTAGTCTCTCAATCTATGGCATTAGATTATGTGTGATAGAGTCTAATCTTGAGAATTTCACAGTTGGGGTAGAGACCATATTCTTTAAATTAAAATTTAAACAATTGCATTTTTGCTAGAACATTTACAAAAGGAATTTAAACTCTGTAATATACATTTATATTATATACAATTTATTATAATTCCTATGTATTACTAATAATTGTACATGTATTTGTACAAATATATATATATATTATTATTATATATATTTATTATATATAAATAAACATATTATATATGTAAATACATACGCACATATCTACTACATCACATTAAATGATAAATCACATTGAGTGAAATCATTTTTTAAAATTAAGCATTTTATCTTTTTAAGCAGAGACACTTTCATTGACCCATACACTCCCTCACTGGCACACATACTGTTTATTCAACACACAGTTTCACTGACAGACATACACATTCTCACTGACTGATGCACGCTCTCACTGATACACATACATTGACATACACTCACTGATTTACACACACACACTCACTGACACTTACACACACTAACACACTCACTGAGAGACACACAGTTACACACACACACTGATACTGACATACACTCACTGGTAAACATACATTCACTGGTACTGACACACACTCATTGACATATACACACACACTAGAACACACTTATACTGACACACACTAACAGACACACACACATTGACACACAAATACACACATTTACAAACGCACTCACTGACAGTCACACACACTAACTGATACTGACATTCACTCACACACATATATTCACTCACTTACACATTCTCTCACACACTTAGAAATTAATGTAATTTTTTTTTTTAGACCACCCAGCCTCCCAACCTTTTGGAGAGCTGGTGATGGATCTTCTGTGCTGTAATCTTCATGCTTTTCCATCACTTCCCTCACACACCATTTAGTGAAGCTGGGCTTGGAATGACATCATATCCAGGATCCCGAGATCTCTGCAGACCACACAAGTGACTGGTTCTTGAAGAGCACAGAGATCAGCACTCCCTCATTGCCCATGCTCAGTCATTTTCCCAAGACTCAGTATATTATGGCATAATAAGCACCTGCCATTGGGTAAGCATGTGCCTTCTTAGCCTTACTGCATAGGTCCTCATGTGAGTGGTCTTAAGGGGGCCAGCCGGCTCATGGGCCCCCTGACAGAAGGACCGGTTGCACCTTCAACCTGCAATCTGTTGTTCCGCCACTGGTTATATGCTACTAGTTATATGCTCTGCCCTTTGCATTGGACAATCTGCATAGAGAGAGCATACAGAAAGGAGGAGTAAAAGTGTTCTTGTTGCTCCTTTTTAGTCTACTGTGTGCCCCAGCTAAATCTGGGCCAAAATGGATTGTGACTCTTCCATAAACTTTTAAAATAAAATGAAGTCTCACATAAAAAAAGGTTAACATAAGTTATATATAATTTATTCGGTGATGTAATTTCCAAAGTAGTGACATATCTAATTTAAAGAATCATTATGTCTACTATTAAATGTACAGATTTGCACTATAAAAAGAAAGACTAAAGAATCCAGGAAAAAAAATCAAATCCAATATTTAAAAAATATATATATTAGAGCCTAAAAATGACTATACAAAAAAAAAAAAAACAACAACATTTAACGTCATTTACACAGCAATGTTCATGCATTTCCACATTAAATCATACTTTTATTTCTTATCTACTAAATAGGAGACACATGTATGACACATCCACTGTATTACTGTATATTATTATGTATTAGGTAATGTTTTGCAGAAGCCTGCTTGCAATTTTACTAAATGCATATAATATTAGAAGTTCTTTTTGTTTTGTTGCAATTATACATAGGTATTGTTTCTTTCTGTATATGGTAATGTAAACATTTTAAAATGCTCCGTTCTGCTTCCAATTAAAGCATATTATCTACTCATCAAAAAAAGGAGTGAGATGTCAATGTTCTGCTGTTAATAAGAAATATATTGCCTATAGAAGTTTAATCTCACCAAAAAAAGACTAATTATTTCATCTTTAACTTAACTTGTGATCTCAAGCTTTCATATCTTTAACACATTACTTCACCCCATTGCACCCCCTTCACACTAGCCTCACATTTCCAAACATTGCAGTTTATTCAATGCAATATTGCTGAAAAACAGATGTCAACACTCTTTCCTTCCACCATTCACACTCTTTAAACTCTGCTCCACCTTATGATCCCTCTTGCTGATAACCCAAAATTAAGTCTCTGATCATCTTCTGTTCTTTCTTCTCACTCCCTGATCTCTGAATACTATTCCCTTAAGGTATCTCTGTCCTGCCATCATACTCCATTAAAATGTGTAGACCCTCTTTTCTGGTATCTTCCCTGCTCAACAAACATTCACAACTTGAAAAAGCCAAAACTTTGCCTACATGTGTCATCCGAAAACTGGCCCCCATATCCCCTTTAGAATTCACTCTTCTGCCTAGCTATGCAACAGTCAGGGATAGGTAGGGGTATTAACCTGCTAACGCACTTCCCAGAAGTAGCTGAATCTCAACTCACATGATTCTCTGGTCATATATTCCTTCGTAGAATTTTGGGGGTGGTTGTCAGGATCGGGACAGGGATCCAACACGCAGAGTACAAAGAGTAGCAGATACGTATACCGGACCTTAGAATGGCCGGACTAAACGTAATACTACGTATAGAATGGTCAGGGACAAGCCGAGGTCGAGGGAACGAGAAGACAGGTAAGCGAGAGACAAGCCGGGTCAAGGATAACAGAGAAGACAGGTAAGTAATAACAAAGCCGGGTCAGAACCAAAAGACAAGAGAATACAAGAGCACTGTGTGACTAGGCTGGCTAGAACCACGACAGGGCAATGAGCAAATGCTGAGAGCTCCCTTAAATACCCTGGTTCTAGAGACTAATCACGCCTCCGCCGAGACCTGATTCGTGTCCGGGATTTGACTGACAGGTCGGGCTAGAATAGCGTCATGACGTCGACTATTGAGCGTCACGTTACAAAAAGGCATAGTTCTCTCGCGGCCGGCGTTTACATGCGCGAGGGGACCGCGAGGAACGGGAGAATCATGCCGTCTGGATGGAAAAACGTCTAAGTCTCTACCCGTCTCAGGGGTAGAGACTACAGGTAACCTGACAGTACCCCCCCTCTAAGAAACGCCCACCGGGCGGAAGGAACCGGGACGAGATGGAAAGCGGGAATGAAAAGCCCTGCGAAGACGAGGAGCATGGACATCCTCCTGTGGTACCCAGGTCCTCTCTCCTGGACCATATCCCTTCCAGTCAACCAGGTATTGAATTTTCCCCCGGGAGATTCGAGAATCGATGATGGAGTTGATTTCGTACTCCTCCTGGCCCTCAACCTGAACAGAGTGAGGAGAGGAGACCTTGGAGGAGAATCTGTTACAGATCAGGGGTTTTAGCAAGGAAACATGAAAGGAATTAGGAATACGTAAGGCAGAGGGGAGCGCTAGGCGATACGCAACAGGGTTAATTCGATTCAGGATCCTATAGGGTCCAATGTAGCGAGGAGCGAATTTCATAGACGGTACTTTCAAACGAATGTTTCTAGTACTCAACCATACCCTATCACCAGGGACAAAACTAGGAGCCGGCCTTCTGCATTTGTCAGCGTGTTTTTTATACAGTATAGAATTATGTAGGAGAATTTGTCGAGTCTGATCCCACAACTTCTTCAGATTGGCAACATGAGTATCAACCGACGGTACCCCCTGGGAAGAAGGAACCGACGGAAGAATGGAAGGATGAAAACCATAATTCATGAAAAAGGGGCTAGAGCGAGTTGAATCGCAAACAAGATTATTGTGTGCGAACTCTGCCCAAGGAATCAGACCGACCCAATCGTCCTGGTGTTCAGAAACAAAGCAACGCAGATATTGTTCAATCTTTTGATTGGTACGTTCAGCGGCTCCGTTAGACTGAGGGTGATAAGCAGAAGAAAAATTCAATTTAATGCCTAGTTGAGAACAGAATGATCTCCAGAAACGTGAAACAAACTGGGAACCTCTATCAGAAGTAATCTCGGAAGGTATCCCATGTAAGCGAAAGATCTCTTTAGCAAAAATCTCCGCTAATTCAGGTGAAGTCGGAAGTTTAGGTAAAGGCACGAAATGAGCCATCTTGGTAAACCTATCAACCACTGTGAGAATAACAGTGTGCTTTTTCGAAACAGGCAAATCCACAATAAAATCCATCGCCAAACAGGACCAAGGTTTTTCTGGAACTTCCAGGGGATGTAAGAGACCACAAGGAAGCGAATGAGGTAGTTTAGTCTTAGTACAGACCTCACAGGCTCCGATAAAATCCTTAATATCCCTCCGTAAAGAAGGCCACCAGAAATCCTTAGAGATCAAGGAATATGTTTTGCGAATGCCCGGATGACCAGCCACCTTACTCTCGTGAAGACACTGTAAGAGCTCCAGTTGGAGTTCAGGAGGAACGAAGTGTCTAGATGCAGGAGTCAGTCTAGGTGCCAGATGCTGCAAGCTCCTGATCTGATCCAGAAGCGGAGAATGGATTTTGAGAGTTGTGTTAGCGATGATATTACACTTAGGTACTATAGAGGATAAAACCGGCTCAGATATGGCAGAAGGTTCATGTTGGCGAGACAAGGCATCAGCTTTAGAATTCTTAGAACCAGGCCTATATGTGAGTATGTAATTGAAGTGAGTGAGGAATATAGACCAACGGGCCTGTCTTGATGATAATCGTTTAGCCTCCCCAATATAGGATAAGTTTTTATGATCCGTCAAAATGGTAACAGGATGCAAAGTCCCCTCCAATAGATGTCTCCACTCCTTTAAAGCCATGATAACCGCTAGGAGTTCCCTGTCACCAATGTCATATCTGCTCTCAGTACCCGATAATTTTTTGGAAAAATACCCACATGGATGTAATGGTTTATCCACACCCAACCTTTGGGACAGGATGGCACCTATACCCGTCTCAGAAGCGTCAACTTCGAGTAGGAAAGGTAGAGTAGTATCAGGGTGAACTAAAATTGGTGCGGAAGCAAACAGCTCCTTGAGAGTCTTAAAAGCCAGAAGTGCTTCAGTAGACCAATTCTTAGTGTCAGCCCCTTGTCTGGTCATATTGGTGATAGGAGCAATAATAGAGGAGTAACCCTTAATGAAACGTCTGTAATAATTAGAGAAACCAATAAATCTCTGAATGGCCTTGAGACCCTTAGGTAAAGGCCAATCTAAAATGGATTGGAGTTTCTCCGGATCCATTTCAAACCCCTCTCCAGAAATCACGTAACCAAGAAAGGTAGTCTGGGATTGGTCAAAGCTACATTTCTCTAATTTGCAGTACAAGCCATGTTGAAGAAGTTTGTGCAAAACCCTTCTGACCTGTCCGTGGTGAGTCTCAATATCCCTGGAATGTATAAGTATATCATCGAGGTATACAATAACACAGTCATGCTGAAACTCCCTAAGAACTTCATTAATAAGATCCTGAAATACCGCCGGGGCATTACAGAGACCAAAAGGCATTACAGTATACTCATAGTGCCCATAACGAGTATTGAACGCAGTCTTCCACTCGTGTCCCTGCTGAATTCTCACCAAGTTATAAGCACCTCTGAGGTCTAACTTAGTGAAAATCTTGGAACCCTTTAATCGATCAAAAAGCTCGGTGATCAAGGGGATCGGATAGGCATTTCTAATGGTTATCTTGTTCAAACCTCGGTAGTCAATGCAAGGTCTTAAAGAACCATCCTTCTTTTTAACAAAAAAGAATCCAGCCCCAGCAGGGGAGGAGGATCTCCTAATGAACCCTTTGTCTAGGTTCTCACGAATATACTCCTCTAAGACTAAGTTCTCATTCGTAGACAAAGGGTATACATGGCCCCTGGGAGGCATAGTACCAGGAAGTAAATTAATTTTGCAATCAAAAGGCCTGTGTGGTGGTAAGGTATCAGCCTTTCCTTTGTCAAATACCGCCTTTAAATCTAGATACAAGGACGGTATCTGTACTTTAGTAGAGTCGGTAGAGTTATTAAGTGTGTTAACAATACAAAGGGGTGACACTCTCTTTAAACATCTCTCTTGACAACCCTGACCCCACGAGACTATTTCCCCTGATTTCCAATCTATAATGGGGTTATGTCTCTTCAGCCAGGAGTATCCCAGGACTATGGGAACAGAAGGAGATGAAATGAGTAGTAGAGATATCTCCTCCTTGTGTAGAATACCAGTAGTTAAGTTAAGAGGTGTGGTTTCCCGGAAAATCACAGGCTCAACTAAAGGTCTACCATCTATGGCCTCCACAGCCAAAGGTGTCTTCCTTAACTGGGATGGGATAGCGTGTTTGGTGAGAAAAACTTGGTCGATAAAGCTCTCAGCAGCTCCGGAGTCTATCAATGCCACAGTCTCTAAAGTTCCCTTCTCCCAAGTTAAAGAGACGGGTAATAGAAGCCTGTGTTCTTTGTAGTTATGAGTAGAGGACAAAATAGAAACACCCAAGGCCTGTCCTCTAGAGAAACTTAGGTGCGAGCGTTTCCCGGGCGATTGGGACAATTCAAACGTAAGTGACCTCTGACTCCACAATACATACACAGTCCCTCCCTTCTCCTGTACATTCTCTCCTCTTCTGAGAGGCGAGTAAGGCCTATCTGCATAGGTTCTGGAAACTGTGGAGTTTTGGTTTCAGGACTTTGAAATGAAGGAGCTAGTCTAAAGGAAGGTCTACCGGTTCTATCTCGAGTGTTCTGCCTCTCTCTTAGACGTTCGTCAATGCGAGAGATAAAGGAAATTAAGTCCTCCAAATTCTCGGGAAGCTCTCTCGTCGCTACCTCGTCAAGTATTACATCGGATAATCCGTTTAAAAATACGTCTATATAAGCCTGTTCATTCCACTTAACCTCTGCCGCCAAAGACCTGAACTCTAGTGCGTGATCCACAAGTGTTCGGTTCTCTTGTCTAAGGCGCAACAGTAATCTAGCTGCATTGACCTTTCTGCCAGGGGGGTCAAAAGTTCTTCTAAAAGCAGCTACAAAGGCATTATAGTTATAGACTAATGGATTATCATTCTCCCACAAGGGATTAGCCCATTTCAGAGCCTTCTCAATGAGTAAGGTGATAATAAATCCCACCTTTGCCTTATCAGTAGGGTAGGAACGGGGTTGTAGCTCGAAATGGATACTGATCTGGTTCAAAAAGCCACGACACCTTTCAGGAGAACCAGCATAACGTACAGGTGGGGTAACTCGGGAAGAAGCACCTACAGTGGCTACCTATAGCCCTGAACTCACAGGTGAAATAGAAGTATTACGCATCTCCTCAGGTGGGTTATTAGGACGTGATAGTAACGCCTGTAGTGCCAGTGCCATCTGATCCATTCTATGATCCATGGCGTCAAACCTAGGATCAGGAGAACCAAGCTGACAGTTTGTACCTGCAGGATCCATTGGCCCTGTCGTAATGTCAGGATCGGGACAGGAATCCAACACGCAGAGTACAAAGAGTAGCAGATACGTATACCGGACCTTAGAATGGCCGGACTAAACGTAATACTACGTATAGAATGGTCAGGGACAAGCCGAGGTCGAGGGAACGAGAAGACAGGTAAGCGAGAGACAAGCCGGGTCAAGGATAACAGAGAAGACAGGTAAGTAATAACAAAGCCGGGTCAGAACCAAAAGACAAGAGAATACAAGAGCACTGTGTGACTAGGCTGGCTAGAACCACGACAGGGTAATGAGCAAATGCTGAGAGCTCCCTTAAATACCCTGGTTCTAGAGACTAATCACGCCTCCGCCGAGACCTGATTCGTGTCCGGGATTTGACTGACAGGTCGGGCTAGAATAGCGTCATGACGTCGACTATTGAGCGTCACGTTACAAAAAGGCATAGTTCTCTCGCGGCCGGCGTTTACATGCGCGAGGGGACCGCGAGGAACGGGAGAATCATGGCGTCTGGATGGAAAAACGTCTAAGTCTCTACCCGTCTCAGGGGTAGAGACTACAGGTACCCTGACAGTGGTAAGCCATCAACTTTTGGGGGAAAAGAGTTTGTGATCCGAGTCTAATGACTTGCACAAATAGTGGCACTTAATCAGATACTGGCACTAGTAATCATTAGGAGTTACTGGGACAAAAGCAGCATACCAAACTTGGACTTGACTCCATCGTCACCCTATGACTTCCCAAGAAACTGGTTAAGGGGATCTTGTCATACTTGGGTACATATCTGAGTCTATGTTGCCTTATTTTTACAGCAGTGAGAAACATCAGTTTTCATTATGTTTCACAGTGAAAATGCATTGTGTTGGTGAAAACAGCATGAAACATATTACTGCCAACTTTGGCAGAAATTGTTGATGAAATGGGCACATACATTTTAAATGCCCTTTGTAACATGGTTCCACTACATCATTCAGTTGGATATTTAAAACCTAAAATAAGTCCAGAAGAGGTAACAGACAACTTAAAATTAAGAACATCCTGCAAATATGAGATATTCCTCCATCCCCGTTACACAAGGGTTAAAGGGAAACTAAATGACAACATTTTAATGTTCTGCCTGTCTATCTATCCATTCAGATCAATAATTTATTTTGCAAATGGTTAGTTGGGTATACTACGTCTTGATAGATTCTATAGGAGATTAGGTTAAAATAGTTGTTTATAATTAATTGGTATGCCTGGTAAAAAGAATGCCTCTATTAGAATGTGTGACTGCATGTCAATCTCTGCCTGGACTACTAGAGAGATAATTGATCAAGTGTTGTTTTTCTTGAACCTAATGAAGTCCACACCTGATCATTCGGGTCTTTTAGGATCAATGTTTTTGACAGTGTTGTAGGACGACTGCTAATATCAGCTATTAGACCTGGCTAATCAACTTCAATTAGTATAACAACAAGCTAATTCTACTCATTTCAAAAGGACACACCAGTATGGTATCTCTGCTTATTTTTTAAATCGTTTAAATGTACTTAATATAAAAATATATTTTAAATGTCTCTCCTGACCAAATGATCCATTTTACCACCTGAGATATTTCTGAAAATCCCTAAATTTCCATTACATTCAATGGGAGAATGTTTGCCAGTTATTTTGGTAAATTCATTACACACTTCTAGCAAGTTGTCTCCACAGATCCTACAGGAAATAAGAAGTAATGCGGTGACTTTTAAAGACTGTTTTTATGCACCTGACATGTGTAAATAATGACAGATGTATGATTTTCCATCTGATGAGTTTAAGCATTCAGAAACAAGCAGGGTTATTCACTAAAGTGAGAATTTAAAGTGAATTCAAAGTGAACCATATAATATACACAATATGGACAAATGTTTTTGGACATTGCATTCTAAATACATAGTCATTAATATATAGTTGGCCTCCCATTTGAGGCTATAACAGCTTCAACTCTTCTGGGAAGGCATTTCACAAGAATTTGGAATGTTTCTGTGGGAATTTATGCCCATTCATACAGTAGAGCATTTGTGGGATCAGACACTCATGTTGGTGAGAAGGACTTGGCTTGCACTCTCCATTCCAGTTCACCTCAATGGTGTTCAAAGGGATTGAAGGCAGGGCCCTGTGTGAGCCAGTCAAGTTCTTCCACAACAAACTCATCCAATTATGTCTTTATGAACCTTGCTTTGTGCACTGGGGCACAGTCATGCTGAAATAGAAAAGGTAATGTTCTCCTGGCATCCATCCACCAAGCCCAAGCCCACCAGACTGCCAAACAGAGAAACATGATTTGTTATTCCATAGACCATGTTTCCACTGCTCCAGACTCCACTGTGCTCAGCGTTGTACTCTGCAATGTGAGGCTTGCATGCAGCTGGTCGCCCATTGAACCCATTACATGAAGATCCTTTCACAAAGTTTTTGTGCTGATATTAATGCCACTGGAAGTTTAGAACTCTTCAGCTATGGAAACAGCAGAGTGTTGGCGACTTTTGGTCACCATGCACATCAGCACTCGGTGACCTTGCTCTGTGACTTTACATGGTCTTCCACTTCGTGGCTGAGTTGCTCCTGTTTCTAGGACTATTACTGGGACTAACTCCCCCGTCTTTCCCCCCTATCCACTTGTGCCTCTCCCCTTGTGCCCAATCACTTCTGCCTCTCACATTGTGCCCCCAACCATATACCCTCACCTTGTGCCCCATCACCTCAGTCAACTCCCCTGTTCTAACCTCATCATGCTTCCGCTGCAGCTACGCATACCAGGTTGCAGGTAGGGATAGCTGTGCTAATGCAAGGTGTGTAAAGATAGCCAACACCCTCTGCACGGCTTGCTGTAGTGTAGTCTGTATGTAAGTTTGGGGCGGGCTGTGTGGAAGGGCCCAAAACATGGCAAGCCCCCTCCAGGTGTCAACCACAGGGTCTATGACTGAGAGTCCAACTGGTGAGTCAACTGCTGCTATACCTATGTTAACAAAGAGTTCTAGTCACCTTAAAACTTATAATTACCTGAATTAGTTAGGAGTGGTGGGAATGCATAATAAATTATTTATCATGACTTTAATGGGATGAAAGAAATAGAGATGAGACTCAGATGTATAGTTTTAAATATTTTATTATATTATATTATCTAAAATGTATATGCTTGTGGATACTACCAAGTTCCTTTTGTATTAATCTTCTATTCCTCAGCAAAGTGATTTGAAAAAACTAATTAGCATGGATATGTCTCGTTTTAATACAAGTCTACTTTAAAATGAAACTACACTTAACTCTAAAATATGTATTTTCTACACCCTGCCAAAAAAATATTAAGAATGCATAGACATTTCTGCTGTTATTTATTCATATGTATTTTTCTTATAGTATCTTTCCACAGGGATCCAAATTTCCAAACATCTTTTTAATCCTTCTCTGCTAAACCTCTTCCCGAGCTTTGTCTCTCAATAAAGCACAGTTTTCAGTTGTTTTGCTTTGAGGTGTAGCCTTAAATAATATATAATTTTTTTCAGTAGAGTTTGTTTGAAAAATACAGTTTTGGTTAACTAATTGCATGCCAAAAATATCTTACCCAGAATGTAAAAACATGAACATATTACTAATGCCAAACAGTGTGTGTTTCAAAAATCTACCAAAGTTTAAAAGCTTTATGATTGGGACTAGTTTATCAATAAAACACTCACATATCTGATTATTTAATTCCTATAAGATATAAGCATTTGAAAAAACATGGTTAACACTGTTAACTGGCAAATGCAAATATTGTATTTCTCAAACTGTGTACTTTGTCTTTAAGAGATATTGCAAACTGACAAGGTGTTAGAAATTGAACATATTGTTTTTCATACAGGTTTCTTTAAGCAATAACCTTTTACCTACTTTCAGTGCATAATATGTTTACGCCATTTTGTCCCAGATGAAATACAATGACAATAATGCATAAACAAGCTTCACGGCTATGCTACGACTCTTTAATTACATAACATATTGTGGTAACCCTAAATAGATAAAGATGTTCAGACTTTAAGATGCCATCTTGTTCTAAGTCAGGGAATTTTCCATGACGTGTGCACCCTTATGATTTTAGTTATGGCCTTGCATTTTTGCCGAGTTAAGGGAGGTCCTAAAATGAATAAACTAAAAGAAGTGTTACTTTTTCATATATGAAACGGTAACCCTAAAATGAAGACACCTAATATGTGCTTTTAAATGTTAACACAGAGAGGAGAGATTTGGAGACAGACGCTGCTCCATCTTATAATGACAGGGAGGCTGACATGATGACATGTTCAGGAGGGTATGTTATTCTATTAATGATATTGCAAGCATATAGTTTAATCTTATAAACTCTGCTATAAATTATTGTAAAGGATTTTATATGTCTATATTTATATTTTTTATTTAATAAAATATCTAAAAGATAAAACTTTATTGCTTCCAAGACAATCCTTATTTTTATTCTCAATTATTTATATATTTTAAATAGAGGATCTCTTACTAACTGTATAAAATTATGGATAGGATATCTGTATGGTTAGCCCTGCTAAGTGCTATGCTTTAAGACGTTATAGTGGTAAATAAGGGAACCAGCTGCGGTTAAAACACTTCTTTAATATTATAAATGTAATCCCTTCTTCTATACATTTTTTTAAAATATACAAAATTACACTTTCAGAGGGGGATAGTTAACTACTTTTGGCAATGTTTTACTTTATAAAACTCTAAAAATTTTGGTAATTACAGGAAAATGGTCCAGAAGAGATTCCCTGTTAAATGTATTTCGCAATTTTTATGTGCTTTGACATTTTACCTAAACATTGTGCCACTGTGACATGTTTTGTCAGATACTGTTAGATGTCACAAGGGAAATTTTAACTAAAAGTTGAAATATGAAACATAGGACTAGAAATATCTTTGATAAACAGACCCTAACTTTTGCTGGCATCCGTGTGGGTAACCCTACTTCCCTTGGGTTGAGATCTCTCATTCATATTGATTTTGGATCCCTTTTGAATAGAATCACTCTGATATGAAAATGATTTATTTGTCTGTGAAAAGGCACAGGAGAGCTAAAACTAGCTTGTGACCCAAGGGAGGACTCACTGAAGGGCAAGTTTTTTTACATTGTTGTCCATTCTCAGAGTTCTCATGTTATCTGTCTACTTGGCAGAGCTATTCACTAAAATGCGAATCGCCAGGAATTCAAAATAAGTTTTTAAGTAAATCTCAAATTTAAGGCCAAAATAGACAAAATCAAAACAGAATTGATATGGATTGTCAGGGTACCTTGTGCGTTTGCACAGGCTGTGCCACAAACTGGCACCGACATGCAGGGGATTGGGGACATACCAAACAGTTCTCCACTTGTTCCCAGCGATACTCACGCAGGCCGTGATAGCCACGCCGTTTTTATTACGCTAATGAAGTCACGGCCCGCCAAAACGTTCCAATCTGAACGTTTTTGGGGGTGGGTGGCTACAAATCAAGGAACACAGTACTTAAGGTGAGCCCAGGGAAAGACTCATTGCCCTGTTGTGATCTGCATAGTCCCAATAGCCCATTTTCTTTGTGTAGTTCTCTTGGATTTTGACTTCTTGGCTTTGTTTGACTATTCTACCTTCTGTATTCCTTTGACCTTGGTTCTTGTATTATCATTGTTCCTGATTTCTGTCACCCCTGACCTCGGCTCATTTATTATTACTCTCTGTCCTTGTGACATTAGTCTGGTATATATTACTATTACTAATATATTACTATTAGGATCCCCTAATATTCCTGCCATGGATAACTTTTCTATTTCACCTATTTTGGTATACTATTTAAAATTCAGTTTTAATTCACTTTGAATTCCCAGGAATTATCACGTGTATAACCCTGTTGGTTTGTACTCTGTTCTGGTAATCACCATGGCACTTATGAAAAGCCCTTTTTGTATTTAGATTTATGCAGTCATAAAGATTTTCTATGAACCAAGACAGAATCAAACTGATGAACTTCTAAAGGAAAAAAAAAATCTGTCAGTGCATTTATGGTTGAAAAGCTATGTTTGAAATAGCAGGCTGTTGCCAAGGGAACCTACTCATATATGTAGACATGATTTCTAAAAGAGTGACAATGTCAGTGCTCATTTGCTGTCAGTGCTCAAGTTCATTAGTTGGCTTGCAACAAGCTGATGTACCACCAAATTTTTAGTCACTTAAACCAGCGATGTGTTTTTATTTCATATTCTTGCTACATTTATGTACATTAAAACATAAGTTTGCCACAAAGAGTATATTTTGGTAATATAATTGGAAGTAATGCAATTAAAAATAAACTAGAATAACTGAAATGTTGTCACTTTACAAATCGTTTGTTTTTAATGCAATTTAGTGGAATATTTGAACTTACCGTCACTAGCATAGGCAAGAATAGAGCGTGATCGTGTTTGTCGACCTTCTGTTGTCTTTCCTGAGCAGGTGTGTGAGCAGGAGGACCATTCAGACCACATACTAAGAACACAATCCTTGGGGCATGGAACCTCACAGGCAATAGGAATTGGATAGATGGCATCTCTGCATAGCTGTCTGTCAACTTCTCCTCCTGGGACAAAATAAGATTGCATGCCTGTTATAGATAAATTAACTAAAAAGAAGCAATTAAAACAGGGTTATGCAGATTTCAAACTATTCATTTGGGGGCAAGCATCACTGAAAGTAGACAATCAATTTTCTTGAAAGTTCTGACAAACTAAAATTAACTTTTTGTCAAATGTAATTACTATATACTGTATATTGCATTTTATGTATGTACAGTACATACGAATAAAATAAAACAATATGTGCCACTTTACATGATCACATAGTAAATTAATTGAAAGGACGCTAACTATCAAATTAATCATGATGGTTATCCAGTAGTTCCGTGCAAACATTTACAGTTGTCTACTGCTAAAATAGTCTCAAATATAATTTATTTTGCTTTGTTTTCAGGATGACAAACATTGCTCATTTCCTGTATCGCCTTGTTACTTAGAGAAAGAATAAGAGTAGCATTGGGAACATCAAGGTTAAGCCTGGTCAATTAAATTAATCAGTACTGCTTCCGATTTCCTCTGCTTCCATCAATTCTATTTTGAAAGAAAGAGAGACAGCAAAACACAGATAATGCCAGCGTTAATTTGGCTACATGACTGTTTAAAGGTTGTTTTAACATACTGTTGTCAGTTAAAATTCTAATTAATGTCATTTTATGTAACTGAATTATTCCTCATATTGTTTTGTTGAATGGTTAAATATATGAGTAATTGTAGAATGTGTTCTACATGCATGACTGCAGTGAAAGCTCTGGAGGCCCCTTAAAACCCCTTAAGGACACAACTTCTGGAATAAAAGGGAATCATGACGGAATATTTCCGTCATGTGTCCTTAAGGGGTTAAAAAACACAGACCATGCCCCCAACATGCACACACACAAACACACACATACAAATACAAAAACTCCCGGGAACAAAGATACATACTCACAGACACTCACACAGATATGTATTTTTTATTATTATTAACAATATTTATTCATAAAGTGGCAACACATTCCGCAGTGCTGCCCATGGGTACAATTAGTAAAAGTAAAAAGACAAAGATACAAAATATCTAAGAGGCAATACAAACATTTACAAGGAAATACAGGAGTTGAGGGCTCTATTGTCAAGGATCCTACTCGATCAGTGCAGAGCTCTCCTCTACCTCTGCGAGCCGCACGCTGCGACTGGGTAAATCACTTGGGCTGTCTGCCTCCAGACAGTGTGAAGGATCAATTTGACACGGGTCAATCAGTTTGCTCATAAGTATATTTAAATACACATCTACACCTTTTTCATTACCTTGTCATGGTTTTTGTTCCAATACCAGATTAGTGCATTATTATTCTTGATTTTCTGGTTTGACCATGACTTGTTTCTGGATATTGTATCCGTTTACCTGTTAATCTGACATTGGCCTGTATACTAACTTCAATTTTTGTTTGTTACATGTTAAGCCCAGCCACTCTAAGGTCTGTTCAGATGTCTTTTCATCTTCTCTGTCGGTTATCCCAGGTTCTGCTTTTTCTGGATATACTCACCTTGACACCTATTTCCGTTAGAGCTTACAATCTAGGTGCCCAGATATTTTAAAACAACAGCTTCCATAATGTTTTGTCATCCTAAAGGCATTCTAGAGACATGCAAAGCATCAAGGGAGTTGTAGTTCTATAACATCGGTGGATCTACCCCGATCTAGATGGATAGCAATGGTGGGAAACAGAAAGTAGGGGTTGCAAAGTTGAGAATGATGTTAAAAGAAAGTGAGATTAGTGTATTTATCACTTAAGCGGAATTTGTTAGTAACTGAGTTGAATGGTTGGTTTTCCTGAACAAGAGTGTCGTTAGAGAGAGTTTAAAGGAAGGCAGACTCAGTCAAAGTTTAATAGTGCAGGAAAGTACATTCCACAGGGTTGGTGCGGCACAAGAGACATCCTGCAGTTTAGCATTGCAAGAGCTGATAATAGAAGATACAAGGAGCAGGTCACTGTTAGATCTTAGGAGACAGGTTGGAGCATGTTTGTTGATTAATGAGGAGAGGCGCACACACAGATACACACTACCACAAATACAAATCACACACACAGAAACACACAAATACACACTGCCACAAATACAAATCACACACAGATACACACAGATACACACTGCAACAAATACAAATCACACACAGATACACACTGCCACAAATACAAATCACACACAGATACACACAGATACACACTGCAACAAATACAAATCACACACAGATACACACTGCCACAAATACAAATCACACACACAGAAACACACAAATACACACTGCCACAAATACAAATCACACACAGATACACACAGATACACACTGCAACAAATACAAATCACACACAGATACACACAGATACACACAGATACACACAGATACACACTGCCACAAATTCAAATCACACACACAGAAACAAACAAATACACACTGCCACAAATACAAATCACACACAAATACACACTGCCACAAATACAAATCACACACACATACACACAGATACACACTGCCACAAATACAAATCACACACACAGAAACACACAAATACACACTGCCACAAATACAAATCACACACAGATACACACAGATACACACAGATATACACTGCAACAAATACAAATCACACACACATCAACATACACACAGATACACACTGCCACACACAGGGCACTTTGCCTAACATTTTGCTGCATGAGGATGATGCCCAGGGGTCCAGTTGATACTGGGCTGTATGCAGTGCTTCACTCTGATCACTTCTACGTGGGTTTCATATGTTATATGTGCAGCAAAGCTGTTTTATCCTATATTTATGTGCAAGCGATGCATTTTATGGTTCAATGAATGTCATGTTGTTTCTTTTTAACAAAGGATAAGTCAGTAGTAAAGAGATTACACTAGAATGACTCGTACAGTGCATATAGTGCACACAATGTGGGAATGCCAAGTCTGAGGTGCATCTATGGCTTTGACTGATTTTTTTATATATATTAAATGGTTGAATATCCAAACCTGTTAGCAAGAGGCAGCAGTGTAATGTTGGTTAGTAAAATACAAAGTACTTCTGGATAATTACACTGACATATTCTCAAGGTCTCTCATTTGCACACGTTCCTACTTCCACAATGCAGCATGCATGGCAATCATTCCTCACATTGTATGGAATGTATGTAATTATGAGTTCAAGGGATTGACGTAATTGATATCTGTGTATTTAATTAAATTAAAAGTTTTGTATTTAATGGCCATTAGAATTAAAAAAAAAGGTATGTATGTTTAATAGCACAACTTTTAATACAACATTTCGTTGAGGAAAAACCTAATAAGTCACAACTCTTCTTAAAGGTAGAATATGAGTTAGGGCTTAACATCAGAAACATAAGTTGTATTTCTGTACTTACCATCACTATTAATGCATGTAACTACAGGCACCTGAGTTCCACTCCCACAGTTGTTTCCATTGTCAGGTATACATTCTTCTAGTCGGTCCAGACGCCAATCATAGCAGGAAGGTTCCTCACAAGGTATAGCCTCCACAAGGTGAGGGCAATTACCGGTACCTCCTGTTGGTTCATTAGTGACATGGCGCTTTCTAAGCCTGAATCCTTTAACAAAAAACAAACACACCTTACTTTATTCTATCATATAATGGTGTTAGTTTGCACAGTTTAATAGTTACCAACCAATTTCTCAGCTCTGCTGGAGAATGCAAAAATCTGACAAGCAATTTATTATCCATTAAATTCATTGTAATTATATTGTTATTGTATATTATAAAATAAATCAAATCAATAAAAGCCTTTAAAGGAAACCTTTCCAAAAATAAATATTAAATATTTGATATTTATATTTTAGGTATTATGCTATCTTATCCAAAAACTTGGTAATTAGACTTCTGCACAGTGTGGACAAATAATTTTTAATTAGGGACCTCTGAACTCTCATTTGATGATTCGGCTTATTCAACTAACATCCATGAAACATATTCATGAAAATGATTTAATGAACAAAAAAGGGTACCAAAATGGGTCAATCGGTGTACTGACAAATATGTAGACAATATAAATAATTATGGATATATTTAGCAGTACATTCATGAGCACATTTTCCCACCATTGGTTTCACAGATCGAGTGAAAAAAAGTAACCAATAGATTTGTTTCCCTCCGTTTTTCTTCTGTTGGTCACTTCTTACTTCATCTGTAAATAAAATCAGCATTTTAGTAGCTTTTCCCTAAGGGTCAATCATCTTTTTAATCATCAATTATCTCTTTTTTTGGCTCCGCTCTTAGAGCTCTGAATCCAGAGGCAAATGAACATACCCATCCGTCGACATGTAATACAATGCTGAGGTGACAAGCTGTGATTTCAACTTTTCCAAATATATGTGGTGTAGGCTAAAGTAGCTGAATTTAAAAACAAATCGACATTCAGCTATTTCCAGCTCAGTTGATTTTGCCTAAAATATACAATTATCTTATTAATCCACCATATTTTCTGGATAAAGGAATTATCCCAATACATATGTTACAAAGTATCAAATATTATTGTTTTTAGAAATGCTGTGATATATTGAAATGAAGGTCAACCTTTTTAATTTAAGATGGTTAGAGACAAGTATTGTTATTTATAGATGTACTTGTACAGGGTGAGCCAAAATTCAGAGCAGGAATTGACAGGTAAGTTAGGTAGTAGTTAATTTTATTAATTTCTTTTCCTGCAGGTACATATTAGAACTGAGTCTGGGAGATTCACCATAGGTGATTACACAATGGAAAACTAGTAAAAATTGTTAATATTTATTATCAAAATGGAATGTTCGTTATTTTTACGCGAAAAGCTTACCGCCGCCAACTTAATATAAGAAATGGGGTTTTGATAAGTCTCTCCTAAAATCTTTAAGCTCAAATGTGTCTAATCAGCAACTTGATATGCCACACCTGTGAGGTGAATGGATTATCTCGACAAAGGAGAAGTGCTCACTAACACAGATTTAGACAGACTTGTCAACAATATTTGAGAAAAATAGGACTTTTGTGTACATAGAAAAAGTCTTGGATCTTTGAGTTCAGCTCATGAAAAATAAGGGGAAAAAAACAAAAGTGTTGCGTTTCTAATTTTGTTCAGTGTATGTCAGAATGACGGAGATACGTTCCCCCTTGAGCCTTAGCAAATTAGGCTGGGAAACAGCATAATAATGAAACAGGACACGGCGCCCTGGGAACTTAAAGTACCATAACCAATTCAACTTATTGAAGAGCCTTTACTAACTGATGTATCCTTTTAAGGAATAAACAAAACATGATTTTTTTTTGTTGAAGCTTCACTTTCACACGAGTCATTTTGCAACTTACCCTTTTTACTCTGCTGGTCATCACAATTTTCAAACGTACATGGTCCCCAAGCAGACCACGCTGAAACTTCACACTCTATGGGGCATGGTACATGACACAGCTGACTGGTACTAAGTGGTGGATCTGTACAAAGCTTTGTATCCACAGGCTTTGAAGCTGTAACAGATCAAACATAAGATCAGAAATACAAGAATTAACAAGCATTCAATTTAGAAACAAACTTTTTACTTATATTTATTTTATGTAAATAAACTATATAATTTATAAATTATGTATATTTGATATATGTGTACACTATAGCAATAAGATTATAATGTTCAGAGTATATCAGTTATGAAAGTAGTGACCTACAAAATACATTATAACATTTCTATTCATAACAAGTCCTAATTTGATTGCTTTGGTAATCAAATAAAAGTAGATCAAATTCTATTTTATTATTATTTCGCTGTGTACTAATTCCCTAGATGGCTACTACTAAATAGTAAAAATAAGCATTATGTTTCTTTGAATGTTAAGGAAAATAAGGCATGGACATAGTTCTAACACTAGTAGAGCAAAAAAGAATTGAAATACATTTACTGACCACACGCATTTATGTATTACTCTCAGATTCGGAAGCATCTTTAAACACCGTCAGCTACCAATAAAGAAAACTATGGGCTATTGTATCCCATATTTTTTTTTAGGGTGTTTGTGTTAATATTAAATATAGAGCTGGATTGGGTGCTTAAAAAGCAAGCAGCCATTTGAACTCATTTTATTTGTGTTAATATTAAATATAGAGCTTGATTGGGTGCTTAAAAAGCAAGCAGCCATTTTAAGCAAGTTTATAAAACATGTGCGAGGGAATGGGGTATAAAGGATGTGGTCCATACTATGAAAATATTCAGTATTAAACCATTTTCAAGCAGTTTAACACTGAATGAGGGTCTCTAGCTGCCCATGGCCCTCCCCCACTGGAGATATGGCTAAGGCAAAGATTACACACTTCCTTATAGTTATACCGATTCATGCCTGTACTGGGCACTGTGATAGGTGGAATGTGGTCAACTAACTCTCTCAGCCAATCACAGCCTCCCATTACTGCTCAGGTAAATATTTTCTCATTAGCCCAAAGCAGCGCAGAAGGGATGGGTTGCTAAGGACTCCTATCTGGCAGCACCAGGGGACTCTAGACTCTTTAATTAATTTAATGAGGTGAAGTAGGTGTGGTGTCTATATTGCCATTTTAAGTGATACATTTAGGAGGGAGATTAAGTCTGGAGCCCTCTCCTAATTTAATTCCTTGAATTTACACACACAAAAAATGTACTCCACAATTTCATTCACCATGCAACATTTTTTGTGTAATTCGGGCTTATAATGTCCACTTGTTATTTGGACAAATGGCCTAAAATTTGGAAAAAATACACATAGATCTGTATCAAAATACCCAATTTTCACAAAGTAAAATGCTAGTATTTTAGGTAGTTGCTTTCTGTGCCCACATGTTAAATCAGTATTAATTTCACTACTACTATTTAACAAAACAAAATATAAAACTAGAATTTAATTTACAGCAACCAGGGCACACATCAATACATATTTAAAAATATTCAACACATTTAAGACTCATTTTTATTCTAAACCTAGATGTCTTATTGTATTTAAAAAAAAAAAATAGAAAAATAATGAACTGCTTCTAAAAGAACAATAACATCTGCAGTCTGGAGTATAAAACTAAAATGAATTATCTTCCAAATAAAATTACTAATATTCTATTAAGTCAAGAAACAAAATTGGACTGAATATAGTAAATCTTGGAAGTAAAATAGAGACTGAGATATAAAATTATTTTTAGAAATAAGATTAGATATAGACTGTAAATGTTTAACCCAGAGAATGAAAGAATTTTCAGAGACGAGAATAAGTCTTGTTTTTTTTTTTTTTTTTAAAACCATCTCTGAGACATCAAAAGTAAAAAAAAAAGCCTTAGAGATTTTTAATAATTTACTGTAAACTTTGACATGTGTCCAATATCCTGAAATCGGTGTATATGATGTAAGAGAATAAAATGACTGGATGGCAATACGATAAAGTGTAGTGCATGCGATTTGCGTTAAGTATTTTTTCTCATAACTAGCAGATGTTCATTACTAGCATCAATAAATAATAAAATGTGCTTCCTTGACCTTTTTCCTTTGCAAAGGAAATGTTATCTGAAATGTGCTTTGTTAGTAGCGTAGAGCACCTTAGAGGTGATGTTATGGGCCTCCCTTCCTAGTTAAAATATATATATATATATATATTCCTGTATGTCTATTTTTCATTTTATTTTTTGTGAACATGTTAATAGCCAAGTTTTGAAATAGGTCTGTGGATGATAGTCTGTTGATGATCTTTACATTAATTTGTGATAATAGTAATTGTTGCAAATGGTGCTTTTACCTAGTGGTAAAACAAATATACTTCTTCAACTATACTTATCACATCGAATGTGTTGTGCCTTTCCCTGTAAGAGTTATTATGAGTGATTGCTTATGTTCCTCATTAATTATTCAAGCTTCTAGCAAAAGAGCATGTTCTTCTGAGAGGCAAAAACATATATACATAGAAATTATACATGTACGACCATAAAAATACTGTTGGATTTATATAGAACCTTCTATGGTAAACTGTTTTTTTTTTTTTTTTCAAGGAAGCTAACATCCAGAGGTTAGGTATGATACATTTTGCTTCAAAATATTACTTGTATATATAAAAATATATATATATTTTTGTAATTATATTTAGCTCTTAATAAATTAACTCATATAGGCATAGGATGAGCCAAATCTCCTTATGTAACAGATCACCCTGTTCCTTAATACTACGTTCCGTCAACTGATCGGTATATGAACCTAACCAAATGGATTGCCTCATCTGGTTCATATACCGAACACCTAGACCACCCTGAACTGTTGTGTGCCTCTAGTTGACCCACTTGACCTCAATCACACCTCACTAAACCGCAAACACTTGAACGTTCTAAGTGGTCGGCTGGGTGACCCCCGTTCGTATGGACGAACACGAGGTGGCGGCCATCTTATTTTGTCGAACGCATCCAGCTGTGTTTGGTTGTCAAGTGCATAGAACTATTATCTGACATTCGACGACATGAACACCACTGAGACTTCCACTCACCCCTATGTACGACTCTATTCATCTGAGGAAAGCGGCGTTCGGTGGGAACAAACTCCAGAAAAAGAAACACTGGGTGAACGTACGCACGAACAGTTTATTCATTTATTTGGTTCGATTTCGTATTCCTGAAAGAGACCGACCGCACAGCCTAATTTCATGGAACTATTTTGGGCAGGCTCCTCATGTGTGGTCGGTCTAAACTATACCCCTGTAGCGTTTCGGCTTCATTCATGGGATCTGAGCCATTTTGGGATATGATGGGCGCTCAGATCCAGGCAATCCAGGGATATAAGACTTTAGGGAGTACCTTGTTGTGAATTATAGATTTTGATTTTGGTTTCTGTTATGCATGTCCTGGACCTGAGAGTTAATGTAATTATGTTGTACATTGAGTGTCTGTCCCCTCTCAGGTCCAGTAGGGAATGCCTCGGAAACATGTTACTGTAGACCCCTTGCATGGGGATTCACATAAAAGGCTGTGTGTGGTCCCATTAAAACCAGTTCAGCTTTACCCTCAACACAGAGCCTTGTCTCGTGCTTGTAGGGACCCGCTATACCAGCTATACCTGCTTCTGTACCGCTTGAATTTATGCTTGGGAATACTTTAGCACTCTTCATACTAGGGGGAAAGGACATCTCTGGTGGCGGAAACCCCAGCTCTCACGGGGTGGCCATCGCACCTTATATTCTATCATGCCTTGTGTCATTTGTCCTTAAGAGGTCAAAGAGTGACATTCTCAATCCCAACACATAGATACTGTTCCCGTGACAATAGAATGGCCTAGCACAGACAACATAAAAAAATCCTTGATTGAAAAGCCCAGATATAAGCTTCTCATTAGTTCAATATGTGTTAAAGAGGATAAAAGCATTTTAAATTATAAGCAAAGACTACATCAATAAACATATGCATGTGATGTGTACAAACAAATTAATTACTAAAGAAACCATTAAAGTCGTCAACAGCTGGGAGAAAGATTGCAGTATTTACAGGAATAAATTGTTCTTTAAAAAAAAAAAAAAAAAAAATAATAATTACAAGGTATATTAAACCCACCTGTTATTTCAAATGTGATTGACAAGAAAGGTGCAGCACTAGACTTTGATGAACTGTGTGCATGACTGTCTGAAATTAAAGGGAAACATGAGTAAGTATATTGCATTTTTCAAATGATGATATATGGAAAAAATCCCATTATAGAAATATGTACGAAAATGCTAATCAAATCTAGATATGCTTTAAATTATTCCGTTCGAGAAACTCTTTCTGGCCTCATTTATTATAGAAGTTTTATTTCTGAATAACCATTCCCATATTTATTTATTCATAAACCAGTTTTCTGTTAATCAGAATCTCAAATTACTTAGATGTTTCCTCTTGGGTCTCAACATAAATCTCCAAACTTTAAATTAGAACACTATAAAATGAGTAGAAAAAAAAACAATTACTGAAAAAGAGAATTATCCAAGGATTAAACAACCAGTTGAACTTTTTTAAGATATATGCTGTTAATTAAAAATACCTATATCATTTCGCTGCTCATTTTTAATTTCCAGGGCTTGATTTGTACTATTAAAAAAACAACTTTTAAGATCAATTTAAAGTAACACTACAGTCACCCAGGTCACTATATCTTAATTAAGTGGTCTGGGTGCAGTGTCCTAGTCCCCTAAACCCTGCAATGTATGACATTGCAGTTTTTGAAATACATTTTTTGAAAACTGCAATGTTTACATTGCAGGGTTGAGTCCTCTTCTAGTTTCCACTAGAGGTGCTACCGCTGCACTGACCAAGTAAAACTCAGTCACGTTACTCAGAAACCCCATTGATTTTCCTATGGGAAAGCTTGAATTAATTCACAGTGCTCACAGTGCATGCACATTCGGTCCAAAGATCTCCTCTATGAGGAACATTGCATTGGACCGTCCAGGGCCTTCTCTGTGACATCGTCAGAGGAGGAGAGGTGAGCAGTGTGGAGGGAGTCTGGGTACTGGAAAAAGCTGAGTAAATCTTTACTTTTTAAAAAGAAATTGTAGGGACAGGAACACTTTAGTGTTAGGAATACAGATCTGTTCCTTTAAACATAAGATTTAGTTCATCCTCAAGAGTTTTAGGGTAATATAATTTATGCTATGGGCACACTATAACTGTTCATGACTTTAGGAACCAATGTTTTTCTGTTGTTTGAATGGATGGAAGACCGAACTTATTGTTCATGAGATTCAATGGTTTAACACCCTTTAAAAAGTATATATTAGTACTAGATATTTCTTACTATGTAAATCTCTTAGTTATAATGCATTAACATAGACTATGATACTAACAACATAACTGATAGTAAGTAATGTGTAGTTCTTAGTATTGATGCTGATGGACAAATATTTCAACAGGTGCATAATGCATACAATTATCATCAACATTGAATGTTATATTGCATTACAATAAATTGCATGCTGGACAGATCAATATAAATTAAAGTATTATAGTATTAGACATTATTTAAATGAACACAAAGAGTTTGCACTTATTATAAAATACATTTTATATTTGATATGTTCAGCAAATATGCTTTAAATAATCCTGGATGCACAGTTGGTAAATTGTAATCAAGAAAATGCAGATGTCCTTAAGAGAAAGCCAGTGTTTAACCGGTATTACATTGTTTTCAAATGGTTTAACACAGAAGTAGTGTCACCAGGTGTCAGGTGTCCCCGGGTGTCTATTCTTTAGTGCTTGGGTAATAGGGAAACAATCAAAATAATCGCTCAGTCAGTGATTGGCAGCCAGTAACCAGTTGATGCTCTCTGCCTCTCACTGGCCGCCCATTGCAAGTACAGCTTAAATACTGTACGTACACAGAGAGATAATACTCCTAGCCTGTCATTCTCTGCCCTTTGATGCTTTAGAAGCAGCACATATTAAACCATGCAAAAACATCTTAAAATAGTACAAGGCACCATAGCCACTTCAAAGATATAAAGTGGTTATGGTGCCCGTAGTTCCCCTTTAAAGATTATATAAAATGTCAACATAGACAGATATTAATTACTATTTGACATGTAGGTTCCAAATCAATTGCTCTTTTTTAAAGAAATCTGCAATTCAATAAAAAAAAGTTACATAAGAATATTTATAAGATATCTATAAGAAAACGAAGACAAAGAAAATAACAGTGAGTTAACCGAAACTTTTAATTTATCTAGCAGATTCTTTTTTTCCCAGTTTGACATTTTACATGATGTAGAAATGGGTAACTGTTGTGTATTTTTCATTTTTGTAAGTTTATTTTTTATTAGCAACTGGTGTAATACACGAGTATTATAGAAACAATTACTACAACTTAAATCCTTGAATGAAATCTATGAATGGCTGATCATTTTATTTATTATATCATTATAAGGGACATATATTAAACTATGCTTTCTGCAATTAATACATTTTTAGTAACATTACATAATACAGAGCCTACTTTAAAATAAAATACATATATATTAATAAAGAGGATGATAACATTCAATATCCTTAATACAATCAATGTTATTCTTTCTCTTGCGTGAGACAAATAACAATTTGATAAAACACATATTATTCTTATACTGACATACTGTATTATTCTCCTGGGGTTAGTCTGCTTGGAAAAGCCATGGCTCTTAGAGTTTTAATGTTGGTACTTAATGATGAATCTTACAGATGGATATTAGAGCTTTGGGAATTAAAGAAGAGCTACATTTTTATATACCATATCCCGGTAAAAGGATTGTAACGTTTGAATTAATATGTAAAAAAGGATTACATTCTTTGTACCAAATATGATGCTTTGTTTTCATGCATGTATTGGATATTCGATTTATATGATGAATTAACTTGTAATAAAACATCATTGCTCGTGGAAGAGATATGTTGTGTTGGCATTTCCTGAAAAATATTCTCCTTTCATTATTTTATAAGGATATAAAAAGCAAGTTGTAACCAAATGTCATATAGCATTGATGGCATTTCCAAGGGCAGACAGCCAGTTGTTTTTCTTATACCAGTAGCTATGCAGTTATTTTACAAGGTAAAAGAGCAAATGATAATTCTGATCCTAAAGATTCATCGTCAGCCAGTTTCCCTTGTCACTTCAGATAATTTCTCACAGGGTGCATAACCTGTAAGAGCATCAAGCTCCAGGGGCATTATTAAAGGATAAGGAAAGCCTTCCTTACTGCTAGCTATTCATTTCTGAAATGGTTTTAGGTAGAGTAGCAATAATTAATAGATGTATTTTTAAATTGAATTCATAAACAGTTATTGTCTAGAATTCTAGCTTCATAATTTAAACAATGTGTAACACCCACTAGTATTATTATAATTATCTTTATATAGCACCAACAAATTCCAAAGTGCTTTACAACTGGTGGACTAACAAACATGATATTGTAACCAGACTAGTTGGGTGCATAGGAACAGAGGGGTTGATGGCCCTGCTCAATGAGCTTACATGCTAGCATAATAGTATATATGAGGGGCTTATACAATAACTTTCATGCTGTCAAAACATGGTCATGTGGAACTCCACTAGACCTCGGAATGTGTCCTTTGGTATCTGGCCTTAAGACATTAGCTACAGATCCTGTAATTTATGCAAGTTGCGAGGTGGACGCTCCATGGATCGGATTGGTTGTACCAGCACTTCCCACAGATGCTCAATCGGATTGAGATCTGGGGAATTCGGAAGCCAAGGCAACACAGTGAATTCTTTGTCATGTTCCTCAAACCATTCCTGAACAATTATTGCAGTGAGGCTGAGTGCATTATACTGCACCATTGCCATGAAGGGATGTGTGTGGTTTGAAACAATCTCAAGGTAGATGGTACGTATCAAAGTAAGACCCATGTGAATGCCAAGACCAAGGTTTCTAAACAGAACATTGCCTATGTTGTGTTTGTGGTATAAAATATGTGGCTAGGGGCTGTAGTGTGTGTATAGGGGATGCTGCAATTGTGTGCATAGGAGTTGTAGTGTTTGTGTGATGGGTGCAATGTGTGTGAGGTTTGCAGTGTATGTGAGGGGTGCAATGTGTGTGTGCATGGTGTATGTGCTAGGTGCAGTGTGTGTGTGAGGGGTGCACTGTGTGACTGTGTTGGATGGGGCCTACAGATTGTGTGGGGGGTTGGGATGGGAGCAAATATGCAATTTGTTCATTATTATTAGAAAAACAAACAAAAACACACTTTATGTTCCCTTTCCCTTCTTCTTACTATTTTCACAGAGAAGGGGGACATTGCAAGCCCTTATGATATGATGGGAGTGACTAACGCTAAAGTTTATTACTCTTGCAATCTTCTCTGAGAGTAGCCATGGTAACCCTTAATGCTTAAAATTGGCCAGTTCATGGGTGGAACAATCAACCTCCGGTCCTCCCCTTATTAATCTCCCCACAAGCCCTTAAAGGTACACAGCAAGGCCAGGGCTTTGTCTGGCAGGGGATGTCCATCGTTGGCCTCAGCCCATGGCCATCGTGGCCCACCATGCATTTGCCTAGTTTGCCTGATAGCCAGTCAAGACCTGCTGTCATCTAACCATCACTATTTGGTCCTTGTTATATAGATAGATTGAGATATTTTCGTTTGCCAATTTTTCATTGTTCCAACACTTGAAATTGAAGAACTGACTGTTAACTTTCTGTCTAATATATCACACCCCTTGGTTCCGTTGTAATAACATAATCAATGTTATTCACTTCACCTGTCAGTGGTGCCAGTGTTAGTGTGTGTGTGTAAATATATATAAAATGCCAAAATACCCGAGTATTGCAGTATGCAATGATACCTTTTTTATTGGACTAAAATAATATTTCAAAGACAAGAGTTTCCTTCTCTTCTTCAGGTCTGAAGCAATATTCTGGCATTTTGTCTACTGGACTAATGCGGCTAATCCAATCTACATTATAGATATGTATCTATAGTGTAGATTGGATAAGCCACATTGGTCCAGTAGACAAAATACCAAAATACCAGACTTGTTTCCCCCAAAAACTAAGAATAATACAGCTAATCCAATCTACACATTGGCGGCATATATATATATATATATATATATATATATATATATATGCAGCCAATATATATATATATATGCAGCCAATGTGTAGATTGGATTAGCTGTATTATATATATATATATATATATATATATAGTGTAGGTTGGATTAGCTGTATTATATATATATATGCAGCCAATGTGTAGATTGGATTAGCTGTATTATATATATATATATATATATAGTGTAGGTTAGATTAGCTGTATTAGCATTAATTTTATGGGGAAACAAATACAAAGCTGGCAACACCCAAAGTGGCAACATGCATAAACTGATAAACTGTGCACACATAGAAAGTCTGTATGACATCCCTTGAATCGTTATTGGGTATATTCTGTGTAGTCAGATCTTAATTAGCAGGGATTTTAAGATTTCTGTTTATCTTAGCAGGTTTGTCTAGATATACAGTGATAAGAGCCTAACTTGATGGTGATCATCCTCTTAGGTCGTTATCATGTTTTGTCTGTGATAAGTGTGTGACTTCGCTTGGATAGTATCATCAAAATTGTATCACAGGTATTGGCTGCAGAGGCGGCTCTAGACTTTATGAGGCCTTACGCGAAACTCAAACATAAGGCCCCACTAACACCAAAATTGAAAAAAATAATAGGGTTGTATTTTATGTGACAGGATTAGAGGCATTAATGTGACAGCATAAGTGTGGCAGGGTTGGGGGGAAAGTGTGACAGAATTAGAGGGTTAGTTTGACACGTTGAGTGTGGCAGAGTGAGTTTGGAGGGGGTGAGATTAACAAGATTAGGAAATGTGAGTGTGGATGCGTAAAAAGGGTCTGAAAATGTGGGGGGGATGACCGTGTGTGGGGAGGCTGACCGTGTGTGTGGGGAGGCTGACTGTGTGAGAGTATGGTGACACTACATTGTGGGGGGTGACCGTGTGTGGGGATCATGACAGTATGTGTGAAGGGGGTGATACTGTGAGAGAAGGGGGTGATACTGTATGCAATGAGGGGTGATACTGTGAGGGGGGTTATACTGTGAGGAGGGGGGTGATACTGTGAGGGAGGGGGTAATATTGTGAGGGAGGGGGAGGGGGTTAATACTGTGAGGTGGGAATATTGTGAGGGAGGAGGTAATACAGTGGGAGGATGCTGTGAGGGATGGGGGTGATGGAGTGAGTGGGATACTGGGAGGGAGGGGGTAATAGTGTGAGGGGAATACTGTGAGGGAGGGGGTAATACTTTGTTAGGGATACTGGGAGAGAGAGGTTTAATGCTGTGGGGAGAATACTGGGAGTGGGAGGGTTAATGCTGGGGGGAATACTGGGAGGCAGAGAGTTAATGCTGGGGGGAATATTGGGAGGGAGAGGGTAAAAGCTTGGGGGGGGATACTGGGAGGGAGGGGGTGATTAAATACCTTGTTTCTCTCCCTGGTGATCTGGTGGGTTCCCTGGTTGCCTTGTGGCCATGGCTGCCGGTCTGCAACTCCGCAGTGTGCAGAGCTGCAGACCATGTACCTTGCGAGATCCAGTCAGAGAGTTGCCATGGAAACCCGCGGCAACGCTCTGATTGATCAGAATTTGAGAGACATATGGTCTGCAGCTCTGCACAATGCGTAGCTGCAGACAGGGATCTGCGATGGGCGCTTTCCTTAACTTTCAGATCAACTTCCAAGGTAAATATAAAGTACTGGAGTCTGAACGCAAAACATTCCCTTTCATCAGAAAACAATATACATAATTGCAGAAAACACCAGAAAGAGAGTCTGACTTGCAAAGTTTTCACAGGGGAAGTATAATTTTGTTTATATATCACATCTGATATTACAACACGTGCCTTTTTACATGCTGTCACTTTAAAATTAGGTAGCTCAGAAATGTGTAGCAGCATGTGTTCCTTCGAGCAAACAATAATCACTGTTAATAGGAATCAATGCATACTCATACCTTCTTTATCTTTTACAGTGTTGAGATGAGAAAGAAGATTTTCATTTGCTTGTACACAGTAAATTTCCCGTGTTTGAATTCCTCCTCCACATAGCGCTGTCTGGTTACCCCTCCTTTTATCCTGTTGACTCAACAATGGATCAATTCGACACTCTGTCCATTCGGTGGCTCTCCAGTTATACCTAAGTCAGACGTTGCACACAATTAAAGACTGACAAGGTTTTGAACACAAACGTGCTTTCTTTCATTTTTAAGTTTCCTACAATAATATTTCCAAAGATCATAAATATATTATTTGTGGTTTTGGTATTCTGGAACACACAGTAAAAAGAGAACAAATATTATCATGAAGGTTTGTTGTTTAGAATTAAGTACCAAGTGGCCTTCAAAAGTTCTTCTGATCTGCTTTATAGAAGCTGTGTAGAATGTAAAATACTTATTGCAGCCCCTATCTATTTTGTAGCACTTTTTAGTCTAATATTTTTTTACGGAGGAAAGCTGTCCACATTTTGTTCTTTAAACAGGAATTGTATTCAGAATTTGTTTTTGGTGCAAAGTAAATGTTGTGTGATCTAAATATCACTAAAGTGTATTTTAAGGGGCACAATAGGCACCAAAACAACTATAGCTTAATGAAGCAGTTATGGTTTATAGATCATACCTAAAGTTGTTTGGTGACTATAATGTCCCTTTAAGTGATGTTTTCTAACCCATAATGTCCAAACAATTACTTTATTTTTATTTATCTATACTTTATTTCATAAGAATTAGTTAAAGCGTCACTGTCAAGCCGAATTCCGTTTTTTTTTAACCCCCCTCCCGCCTCAACTACATCTAATCGACCCCCTAGTTACCCCCAAATGCCCCTAAGCCCCCCACATTACCTATTTTTTATTCTTTATTTTGTGCCCCGATCTATATTCAGGGCGCCGCCATCTTTGTGTGGGTAGGTGAAGTCCCTGTGGGACACGTCATCTACCCACACTACACAGACTGTAAGATTCCCGCACATGCCCAGTGAAACACCTGGACATGCGAACGGGAATTTCACCTATTCATTCATTCATCAGACAGACGAATGAATGAATAGAAAAAATCAGATGAACAAACTAACACTGAGTATCAGTGTTCGTTTGTTTGTTCGGTTTATTACAAGGAGGGAGCTATCGGCTTGCAGCTCCCTCCTTGTAATATGTAACTATAGAAGCGGCAGGGAGCAGTGCTCCCTGCCACTTCATAAGCCCCCCAGGTCCCCTCCTCACTCTATGGGGGTCAATATGACCCCCATAATAGCACAAGGGAGATTAAAATCTCCCCAATGCCCCTACTCGCTATATCGCGAGTAGGGGCATGTCCACTAAACAGTGAGCAGCCAGGAAGCATTGAGGGAACTGGGAGGAACGGTAGGGATCATGGGAAAATTGCTCTGACCAGCGGAAATGAAGCACACTTTGCTCCTCCGCTGGTCAGAGCTGGTCAAGCTGAGGAATCCTCCATAAGACAAAGAGTCCCTACTTTGTCTTATGATTTTAAAGAAAACTAAAGAAGATAGGAAGAAACGAATAACAGATCCCGAGAGAGGGGGAGAAGAGGAAGAGATTGAGGAAAGGTAAGTTCGGCATGACAGTGCCGCTTTAATATTTGTTTTAAATAGTTTAATTATTTATATATTGCTTTGCCAGGAGTGAAAGATGTAAAAAAGAGTCCAAGAACCTATTTGTTCTGTATTGTAAAGTGGCACTTAATAGTCAACTATTAACTAGTAAAGAGGCTAATATATGAGGACAATGTTCCATTCTATTATTCATCTCTTTCATCAATTGCCCCAATTTCATAGTTCGTAAATATGCCCCCCTATGTTACAAAAACGTACACATCCCACAGCCGATGGGAGAAGGGGTAGGTAAGACCCACACCACACTCACCCCCAGTTATTTATTCATTCATACTCTCCTCCCTGGTCAGTAGATGGCAATGGGTTTTTTGTTTCTACAATGTGGATGATAGAGAGACCAACCCATAATTTAGCATGAATTTTAAAGACCATTGATTTTTTGGATTTTTGTTTCCATTTGATATTAGTCAATGTATTACTTTTTTGGAATAGTAGTGCTTTTACTGTTAAACCCTAATCATCAAGCCCCCAGAATAGATGGAAGAAGTAGCAAGGCTAATTAAAATCCTGTTACTTGGCTAATCATACTTCCTATCATCTTGCACATTAACTGAGGAAAGAGACAACAGTGACTCCCTTTGGGTTACCACGAGTCTTTGTGACACCTCTTTTTTTGCAGTTATTAGACAGAGCTTCCTAAGCAGACAGATTAGTGTGATTATCACACTGGGTAGGTCCTCAGAGATTCACAGTTTGCAGCTGACATAATGAAAATGCATCTTCAATTGTGTGTTGTGGCAATGGTTTAACCTTGTATATTTCTGGATACTCACATACATTATTTAACTTCAATGTGAATGAGAAATCAAAAATAGACATGTTTTGTTTGACTGAGAAATCCATACAAAAACATTATAAAAGTGAATGTTTTTTTAATTATGGGCCCTTAGGCATGTTTATCTTGGACATGACATTGACAGTGCAAAAGAGAAAAAAGGAAATTAACAACATTAATGCTCATTTAATTAAAAAAAAAGGACAGTTCATCTTTCAAAAAGGCATGAAATGGGTTTTACTGCTTTTATTGCAGAGCAAAATCAGTACTCATTTAAAGAATGCACATTAAGGCCCCTCATATTGTACAGATGGCTTGCATATCTTACTGCTGCCGGATGATGAATAATGAAACATTTAAGAAACCGAGTGTGCTAAGGTCATTTAAAAAAAAAAAAAAGGTTAATATAAAATACATAATTTCATTTTGTTTTTAGTAGCTTCTTTAGCAAAAAAAAAGTAAAGAAAATGTATATGCATTTTCTAGTTTACTGATGAATGTGAATGCTTTTGGTTTACTTATGGTTTTACTAAGTCAAAGGGAGAGAAGTACATGTACATTTATATGATAAAATGTTTATTTCAAATCTGATGTAATTTCATAAATTATTAATATACTTGTCTACTTTCTGTTACAATAACAGTCAAATTATTTTGTATAATGGGTTCAAGACAGACTCATTACTGAAGCATTATCCTCCTACTATGAAGTCGCTAAGATGAATGACTTATGACTAATAAAATGCTTCTCGTATAGAAGCATTGTGGAGATGCAATGCATGCACAGCTATCACAGTAACCCACCAATCCAATGCTTTATGACCTGCATTGCATACACACCCAATTATTGACTTTATATTACTTTGAAGTCTCTCAATGGTGTTGGCTTTACAAAAAGAAAACCCTGCATTCAACAGGAGTACATCAGGGACTATGTAATAACAATGACATTATTTTGGTGTTTGGTGTTAGACTATTCCTTTAACCCCTTAAGTCCTTAATGTCATGATTCCCTTTTATTCCAGAAGTTTGGTCCTTAAGGGGTTAAAGTAAAAGTTCAGAATTGTAACCAGTATTTTTTCTCAAGGTAATTAACATGACTTTGACTTTGGTATAAAGATTAGAAAATTTGGCCCCCTGAAGAACGGGAAAAAAAAATTGTTTTACATCATATTTCTACTTCCAGACATTTGAAAAAGTCACAGGATATCATGAAACTACACCATCAGGGCTTTTCACTAAAGTGAGAATTCAAACAGAATTTAAAACTCTAGGACAAAGTAGCTGGACTTAACTTTAAAATTATCATTTTTACTACTGCCACCTGTTAAGCATGGTGGAGGTAACTATTGATATGGGCATCGATCTCCTTTGACACATTTGGTCTGATGGTTGTTCTGTAGTGCACATTGCTGCCAAAGTATGTACGGTCATTTTGGAGCATCAGGTGCATACAATAATTCAAACAATGTCCTTCCATACGGCCCAATACCACCTATCACAGTGCTAAATAAGGGTAGATTCTTGAACACTAGGTTGATGTCAGACTTTTTCTCATATCTTGTCAGTTACCAAATCTAATTATTATTGAAGAGTTCTGGCGAGCAAATTAAATTACCACCTCTTTCACGTGTCCATTACTCACAATTCAGCTGATTTCTTCAGAGCACTGAAGAGAAAATTAGGCAGAACATATTCACATACTCCCTTGAAACCCAAGCACAAATATATGACTATGTTTGTGCAATTTTAAATCATTTTCATCTTCCTTGGCTTATTTTAATATATTTAATTTAATTGTTAGTACTTACTTAATGCAAGCATGCGGCCCATCTGCAGATGGAGTACACTGTTCTGTTTCTTGTAAATTAGGACATTCATTTGAACTGCCGATGGGAAATAGTTTTATAGTCCTTTTTCTGGTACGATGCCCAGTAGAAGATGGAATGTTGCAAGCCTTGGTACAAGGGCTCCATTCTGACCATTCTGATACTTGACACTCTTTATCGACAACACATGCCTGGAAGGTAATTGGCAATTTCTCCTGCTGGCAAAAACTGCAAGAAATATTCAAAATATCTAGTTAAAAAACAGAATATCAACTATTACATCACATTTCCACCACTGCTAATGTTTGCTTGCCCATTGTTTACATTATCCCTTTGTGTGTGGCACTCAAGATTAAATTAAAATTAAAAGACCATTCACTGCTTTCATATATAAGCATAGATACTATGATTTGTAATTAGGTATTAATGTTTATTTGAGTTCTCATCAAGTTTGTGGTTTTACTTCACACAGAACACAAAAATATTTAGTACAAATATGAGCAAATTCATCCGGTTTGTAATCGATCAATTACTCACATGTTTATTCATATCAGAGTAGTGTATACTTTGCTTTCTCAATTTTTATATGTTATTTTTTTTATTTCACATTTTCGTGTGTGGGTGTGCAATTTTCTTTTTGAATCGCAAACTAAGTCAAACTAATTCTAAAAGAAAGTGTGTAAAATTGTGTGCTTTGAAAAAATTATGAATGTATATTGTATCGTTTCATAGTCAGGATATTATGTTGAGTAAAGACCTTCACATAGTTATTATTTATTAATTAAGTAAATATAATTAATTAACTGAAATTCAAAAGTTAACTTTCAGTTCAGTTGTCTCTTTTTACATTAATTTGACTTCAATTTGTTGTATTTACTAATCGTCTTTCTTTTATAAGTTAGTATATGCTGCAAAATCACTACTATTAAAATAAAAGTATAAATTAAATAAAATATAGGTTGGGTCCCTAAGACTCATTTTCACTAGAGATGTCCCGAATAGTTCGCTGGTGAATAGTTCCTGGCGAACATAGCTTGTTCGCGTTCGCCATGGCGGGCGAACATATGCGATTTTCGGTCCGTCCCCTATTCGTCATCATTGAGTAAACTTTGACCCTGTACCTCACAGTCAGCAGACACATTTCAGCCAATCAGCAGCAGACCCTCCCTCCCAGACCCTCCCACCTCCTGGACAGCATCCATTTTAGATTCATTCGGAAGCTGCATTCTTAGTGAGAGGAGGGACAGTGTAGCTGCTGCTGATTTAATAGGGAAATCGATAGCTCAGCTAGTGTCCACTACAGTCCTGAAGGACTTATCTGATCTCTGCTGTAAGGACAGCACCCCAAAAAGCCCTTTTTAGGGCTAGAACATCAGTCTGCTTTTTTTTTCTGTGTAATCTAATTGCAGTTGCCTGCCTGCCAGCGTGTGTGTCAGGCTCACAGCGTATACTGTGCCCACTTGCCCAGTGCAACCACTCATATCTGGTGTTACAATAGCTTGCATTTAAAAAAACAAAACCTTTTTGACTGTAAAATAATAGCAGTCAGTTTCCTTCACACGTGTGCGTTTCAGGGCCTGCCAGGGCACAGTGTCACACCAGTGCAACTCATATCTGGTGTAACAGTAGTCTACATTAAAGAAAAAAAATAGAAATTTGACTGTGAAATGATAGCAGTCAGTTTCCTTCACACGTGTGCGTTTCAGGGCCTGCCAGGGCACAGTGTCACACCAGTGCAACTCATATCTGGTGTAACAGTAGTCTACAGTTAAAAAAAACTAGAAATTTGACTGTGAAATAATAGCAGTCAGTTTCCTTCACACGTGTGTGTTTCAGGGCCTGCCAGGGCACAGTGTCACACCAGTGCAACTCATATCTGGTGTAACAGTAGTGTAGATTTAAAAAAAAAAAAAAATTTGACTGTAATAGATTGAATAGCAGTTAGTTGTCTGCAAGCGTGTGTGTCAGGCCTACAGCGTCTACTCTGCCAACTTCTGCCAGTGCACAGTGGCACTCATATCTATTGTTACAGTTGCTTGCACGCATAGTACCACTAATCGAAAAAAAAATGACAGGCAGAGGCAGGCCACCCTACAGGGGCAGTCGTGGTCGTGGTGCTGTGATTCCCTTTGGCCCTAGAATATTGCCCAGTGTTCAGAGGCCACGTACCCTGAACTCGAAAAGTTCTGAGGACATAGTTGACTGGCTTACAAAGGACACCCAATCTTCTACAGCTTCCGCTCGGAACCTTGACGCACCATCCTCCTCCAGCTTAGCTTCAGGCAGCTCTCAAGTTACCACTCGCCCGCCTGCCTCCACCACCAACAATAGCACCACAGCCGCTTCACTTGATCTATCAGAGGAGTTATTTACACATCAGTTGGAAGAAATGAGAGATGCGCAACCATTATTGCCAGAGGATGTAGATAACAGGGATATGTCTCAGTCAGGCAGCATTACACACATGGACCTACGGTGTGAGGATGATGATGTTGTACCTGCTGCTGCTTCCTTTGCTGAGTTGTCAGATACTAGTGAAGCGGTTGATGATGACGATGCGTCCGTGAATGTCACGTGGGTGCCCACTAGAAGAGAAAAAGAACAGGGGGAAAGTTCAGATGGGGAGACAGAGAGGAGAGGAGACGAGTTGGAAGCAGGGGGAGGTCGTCACAAGGAGCTAGTGGCACAGTCAGACAGCATGCATTGGCACCCGGGGTCAGCCAGACAGCACGCCAATCAACACATGCTGTTGCCATCACCAGAATGCCGTCATTGCAGAGCTCAGCAGTGTGGCATTTTTTTTGTGTGTCTGCCTCTTACAACAGCGATGCCATTTGCAACCTGTGCCAAAAGAAACACCCAAAGTCCAACACCCACCTAGGTACAACTGCTTTGTGAAGGCACATGATCGCACATCACAAACACCTATGGGATCAACACATGAGTACAAGCAGCACACAAACTCAAAGCCGCCATCCTCCTCCTGGCCCAGCATCTTCAGCCACGTCAAACACTGCTGTCCTCCTTGCCCCCTCTCAACCATCCGCCACTCCGTCTCTCGCCTTGAGCAGTTCCTGCTCATCTGCCCACAGTCAGGTGTCTGTCAAGGACATGTTTGAGCGTAAGATGCCAATGTCACAAAGTCACTCACTTGCCCGGCATCTGACAGCTGGCTTGTCTGAACTATTAGCCCGCCAGCTTTTACCATACAAACTGGTGGAGTCTGAGGCGTTCCAAAAATTTTTAGCTATTGGGACACCGCAGTGGAAGGTACCCGGCCAAAATTTCTTTGCACAAAAGGCAATCCCCAACCTGTACTCGATTGTGCAAAAGGAAGTAATGGCATGTCTAGCACACAGTGTTGGGGCAAGGGTCAATCTGACCACTGATACCTGGTCTGCAAAGCATGGTCAGGGCAGGTATATCACCTACACTGCGCATTGGGTAAACCTGCTGACGGCTGCCAAGCATGGAATGCGTGGCTCTGCAGAGGAGTTGGTGACACCGCCACGACGACTCCTACTCCATCCTCTTCCATAATCCCCTCAGCTGAGTCCTCTTTTGCTGCTGCGTCTTGGTCCATATCAACGGCACCCCTCCAGCTTCCCAGGTACTATTCCAAATCAATGATGCGGCAGTGTCACGCCGTCTTGGGGTTGACTTGTCTGAAAGTAGAGAGTCACACCGGACCAGCACTTCTGTTCATCATGAACGCACAGGTGGATCAGTGGCTGACTTCGCACCAACTGGAGATCGGCAAAGTGGTTTGTGACAACGGAAGAAATTTGTTGGCGGCATTGAATTTGGGCAAGTTGACACATGTGCCGTGCATGGCACATGTGTGTAATCTGATCGTACAACGCTTTGTGCATAAGTACCCAGGCTTACAGGACGTCCTGAAGCAGGCCAGGAAGGTGTGTGGCCATTTCAGGCATTCCTACACGGCCATGGCGCACTTTTCAGATATCCAGCGGCGAAACAACATGCCAGTGAGGCGCTTGATTTGCGACAGCCCGACACGTTGGAATTCAACACTCCTAATGCTCCAACAAGAAAAAGCCATTAACTACTATTTGTATGACCGGGGTGCTAGGACAGCCTCTGCGCAGCTGGGAATTTTTTTTCCACATTACTCGACGCTCATGCGCAATGCCTGTAGGCTCATGCGTCCTTTTGAGGAGGTGACAAACCTAGTCAGTCGCACCGAAGGCACCATCAGCGACATCATACCATTTGTTTTCTTCCTGGAGCGTGCCCTGCGAAGAGTGCTGGATCAGGCCGTAGATGAGCATGAAGAGGAAGAGTTGTGATCACCACCAGAAACAGCCTTATCAGCATCGCTTGCTGGACCTGTGGCAATGCTGGAAGAGGATTGTGAGGAAGAGGAGTAAGAGGAGGAATGTGGCTTTGAGGAGGAGGAGGAAGACCAACCACAACAGGCATCCCAGGGTGCTCGTTGTCACCTATCTGGCACCCGTGGTGTTGTACGTGGCTGGGGGGAAGAACATACCTTCAGTGAGATCACTGAGGATGAGGAACGGGACATGAGTAGCTCGGCATCCAACCTTGTGCAAATGGGGTCTTTCATGCTGTCGTGCCTGTTGAGGGACCCTCGTATAAAAAGGCTGAAGGAGAATGACCTGTACTGGGTGTCCACGCTACTAGACCCCTGGTATAAGCAGAAAGTGCCTGAAATGTTACCGTATTACCGCAAGTCGGAAAGGATGCAGCAGTTCCAAAATAAATTAAAAAGTATGCTTTACACAGTGTATAAGGGTGATGTCACAGCACAACGGGAATCTAACAGGGGAGGAGGTGAAAGTAATCCTCCTCCTCCCACGACCACGCCGGCAATGACAGGACGCTTTACAGATGTGTTGTTGATGGAGGACATGCAGAGCTTTTTAGGTCCTACACATCGCCACAGCACTTCGGGGTCCACCCTCAGAGAACGACTTGACCGACAGGTAGCAGACTACCTCGCCTTAACTGCAGATATCAACACTCTGAGGAGCGATGAACCCCTTGACTACTGGGTGTGCAGGCTTGACCTGTGGCCTGAGCTATCCCAATTTGCGATAGAACTTCTGGCCTGCCCCGCTTCAAGTGTCCTGTCAGAAAGGACCTTCAGTGCAGCAGGAGGTATTGTCACTGAGAAGAGAAGTCGCCTAGGTCAAAAAATCTAGATTACCTCACCTTTATTAAGATGAATGACGGATGGATCCCGAAAGGAACTGACAGTGGGCGATACATTCGACTAAAAAAGGCCTGATGAGGGGGACGTAACAGGGATTAAACTGATAAGAATAGTACTACTTAACACACCACTCCTATCTGGTGGCACATTAGATTGCATGCGCAGTGCCCCAAATTTGAAGTAGGAGGACCAACCAAGCATCTTTTTCCATCTCCCGGTTCCTAAAATCGATGCCATATACACGTTGCCCTGATAGGGGACGTAACAGGGATTAAACTGATAAGAATAGTACTACTTAACACACCACTCCTATCTGGTGGCACATTAGATTACATGCGCAGTGCCCCAAATTTGAAGTAGGAGGCCCAACCAAGCATCTTTTTCCATCTCCCGGTTCCTAAAATCGATGCCATATACACGTCCCCTAATAGGGGACGTAACAGGGATTAAACTGATAAGAATAGTACTACTTAACACACCACTCCTATCGGGTGGCACATTAGATTACATGCGCAGTGCCCAAAATTTGAAGTAGGAGGACCAACCAAGCATCTTTTTCCATCTCCCGGTTCCTAAAATCAATGCCATTTACACGTCCCCTGATAGGGGATGTAATAGGGACTAACCCCTTAAGGACACATGACATGTGTGACACGTCATGATTCCCTTTTATTTCAGAAGTTTGGTCCTTAAGGAGTTAAACTGATAGGAATAGTACTACTTAACCCACCTTATAATAACGCAGAGAGAGGCAACGCAGAGAGAGGAGTCTGAAGAAGAGGAGTCAGAGGAGGAAGGTGGCTTTGAGGAGGTGGAAGACCAAACACAGCAGGCGTCCCAGGGGGCTTGTTGTCACCTTTCGGGGACCCTTGGTGTTGTACGTGGCTGGGTGGAGGAAGAGACCTTCAATGACATCAGTGAGGACAAGGAACGGGACATGGCTAGCTTGGTATCCAACCTTGTGCAAATGGGGAGTTTGCGGTTGTGCAAATGGACTGTTTGCGGTTGTTTGCGGTGAGTTTAACGGGGAGTATGGTCTGTCACTGTGAAGCGGGCGTAACCCTTACACTACCTGATCGATACAACATCATACCTGATGTTTTAAAGCACGTTATTCCAAACAATTTAGGAATGTTAGGTGATTTATGCCCTTTATGGATTAAAACCAGACTCTGCATCAACTATGTAATTTTCCATGGGAGTTTTGCCATGGATCCCCCTCCGGCATGCCACAGTCCAGGTGTTCGTCCCCTTGAAACAACTTTTCCATCACTATTGTGGCCAGAAAGAGTCCCTGTGGGTTTTAAAATGTGCCTGCCTATTGAAATCTATGGCGGTTCGCCCGGTTCGCCCGTTCGCGAACATTTGCGGAAATTCGCGCTCGCCATTCGCGAATGGAAAATTTTATGTTCGTGACATCTCTAATTTTCACCTGTTTAACTAGCTAATTCCTATGGAATTTATTGACAAAATATTTGGTACATATGGTACTGTGTGAGCATTTTAATTCTTATATTTCAATTTAGTGATAGTGACCAGGGGATTGAGCACCTACATATAGACATTTTGTATCATGGACAGGTATGTATTACTACTTTTAGAAATAATGGTTTGGGTTTCATATAGGTACATTAATATATTACTAAGTCAGGTCACAAGGACAATATTTACAATTTGCGGGATGAGAAAATGAATGGTTATTACGGACACATATTTTTAGGGCATCCTCACTAGACATGCTAGACATGGGCAATTTGTTTAGTTCAGAATCGAATTCTGTCTGTACTTGGATGAGTTCCAATTTCCAAATTGGCAGAATCTGAAACAAAACCAGAAAACCCACAAATACCTGTAAATGTGCCTAGGTTTACAGATTTGGTGGCATACATATCCAACCCATCATGTTCATCACAGTAATTTTACCTGTTTGTTGCCAAAAATAATGAAAAACAATATAAAAAACCCGAAAAATAAGTAATGGTCAACTGATTTGCATTTATCCAATAGCTTCTTTTTTTTTTTTACCATTTTGGGTTTTGTAAGATAATTATGCAATATGGTTGATAGTTGAGATATTAGAGAATAGCCTCCCAATATTGTGTTTCACTGTAAAAGTAGATTTACATGATTAAAATTGGTCAACCGTAGAATCTGTTCCACAACAGTTATAGACGATATAGAGGTCTATTGAGGTTACAGATTCATAAAATAAAGAACAATATTAGTAGTAGTGTAACAAAATAAAATATATTTTTATATTAGTCATGCTGTTGCTAATGGCAGTAATAAGTCCAATAATTTCTAGAAAACGGCAGGTTACCCAACCCTGAATTAGTCTAAAACTGAAAAATTATTGTCATAATATTTAATGCAGCTCACCAAGGGATACTGTCTCTTTTCATTGGATTATCTGGTCATTATTATAAGCTTCCGCTATGTTATGAGTCTTAGATCTTAGAATAAATTGTATAATTGAATAGATTGCCTTTTATAGACATTTATCTGCAGTTCACGTTACTCTCATCCCGGGAGTGAAGACATCTTTATATTCCTTTGCTAGGGATTTTGGATGTAATTCGGAACTAAGACTGTAACTGTGCACAGTAAGTAAAAAATCAGCAATCCTGGCAGAAAAGGACCTTTAAAGTTCTATACTTGTGGAATAACAAATCCCAACACTTTTACACTGCAAAGCAATCTAGGCATTTCAGAAACGTGTAAAAATCATTGGAAAACCATGCAGATGCTACGAAGATCCTACGCTAATACAATCACACATGCAATCAAACATACACAACAAGGTCAGAGATACTAATAGTTTAAACACATTTTTTTCCCTACGATCTAAAAAAGATAATACAAGTTAGAATAAAGTCATATTGGATTTTTAAACATAGATCCAATTTATGAAAAAGTTCATAAATGCATTATTTAATCAATGGTATTGACAGTATAAAATATATTAAATTCCCCCGAATAGTAAAATATAACCTCAAGTGTACTGCTATGTTACAACAGTTAAAAATGATAAAAGAGTATATACCATAGAACATTTCACTTATTCCACAATTACACAGAATGGCGTAGTGACACGTAGAGGAGATCAAGTACTTTAAGTGCTCAGAGGCTGCACTAGTAAAGAAATATAATAATATAAAATGCCTGGCCCAAGTTGACAGACAGATGTTTTGACAAGCCCATCTCAGGACAGACCACGCACAGTTCACTACACAATCTTAGTGCGCTGATGCTAGTTAACACACTAGTTGTGCATCTAATGTTGAGCTCACATTGTGCTGTTTGGTGATATTTCCACATCTTTGGACAACGGGGCATGAACCTGGGACAGAAGGAGAGAGCCCTACATTACGAAACAATCCTGCCAACCCTACGACATTTGGGTCAATGTAAGACAAGCACTGTCTGTATGTAAACAAATGCAGTAAGTAAACATTGTTCATTATTGTGTATGTATTGTGGGATTCAAGAGAGATGTTGCAGTTAAATAAATGTACTATGATAAATAAAATTATTACTAAGCAGAGAAAAACAACAAAATAAAAAAAAAATTCTGTGAACAGTGGCTCACATCCATCTATATTTATCGACATGTATAGTACATATTGCATTCCTCTCCATCAGTTCAATAAATCATATTATTTTCCCAGGAGGCTGACTCCCAAGGCTTTGTCTGACAAATACAGAAATGTATATTGTTTATTGGTAAAGCTAACCTAATTCAATTTACAGTATTTTAATAATATATTGTCCACTTTAGTAAAACAAAATATCATAACATGTATCTGACAAGAATACAAAACGTACTGTATTGCACCTCCGTAGTCATTTGAGTATTTCTAATTATGCTATGTTTTCAAGTTTTGATATTTTATTTAATTCGTACATTGCTTTATTTAAGATAAAATATGAAGCTAAAATCTGATAAACTCTGGACTTAGCTTAGATTTTTTTGAGTGGTTTCTCCTAGTGTTGTTCCTTATTGCAAAATGCCGACCTCAGGCCTTTATCTCCAAGTCATGCATTAGGTAATGTGATTTGCTTTATCAACATTAATAAACTAATGGTATCGTTATCTGACCTTTAAAAAGTATGCTTAATAAAGAGATTGCTGATGCTTTTTTCTGCTGTCACATGAAGGGTATGCTAAAATTGTACTTACTAACTTGCATATCTGTGCTGCATGCAAGAAAAAGAAGCTTCTAACTGGAGCAAAATAACTCTGTTGAAAACCACAGACACCATGATGCCACTGTCATTTTTTTTTGCATAGCATTGTATGCTTCCTGGTGAGAGAAAGTCTGTTTTGACATAGTTCCTTTGTGCAATGAGCTAAAAGGTAGCCTGACTTGTGCTTGCTCGCCAAAGTTCAAAGTAATGCTTTTCATGCCACAGTGGAAAAATGTTCTGCTCTGTTAAATGGTGCTAAAAGGACAAATACAGGTAAAACCAGCATTTCCTATATGTAAAGCAGATTAAATGAAAATATGGGGCCCATTAAACTCCAATATCTACCAAGGTAAATCAGTGACACACCCTATGTATGTAGGAGAGTGGAGGGAGTAAAAATGTCCTGAGATGTGAAATGTCCTGAGACTGAAAAGAGCCGCTATCCTATCCCCTCTACTACTTAGTTACTGGGATGGAGGATATTATATATTATAAGAAGGGGGAGAGTTTACAGAAACACTGTACTCACTATAACAACGTTATCTATTTGAATAGTGCCTATAGGAGTTCCTACCTGCTTAGTGGCCCCAAATCACGTCATTTTAGTAATTAGAAGGCTTAGAATTGCAGGTTCAAGCCACGCCTCTAAATAAAGGAATTTAAGATTAATGACCTAGGTAAGTAGTAATTCTAATACTTTGTACTTTTTTTTAGTTATGTAACTTTGGGATCTGCTTACCATGCTGCTTATATCGCCATCCAAAACTAAGGCACCTTTCTTTACATTTAATAACCTTCAACATACTGCACAGTAGAGTAAATACATCATATAATAAGAAGCTATTAGCCCGGACCTCCTGTTTTATATTGCAGCTGAGGACCCCATTCCATTTTATTTTTCCTTCCACCCACGCAATAAATGGGGTTGAATAAATGGAGGCTGTCCACTGGTTCCCATTGGGATTTTGAGGACCCTTACAAATTATATATTGTTTTTAAATACAATTTTTTATTGTGAATGCAAAATACACGGCATACATGGAAGCATCAATTATATAAAACAAGACAATGGTGATAATGCAGTTGGCATATCGAACATTTACTTTTCCGAGTGTAAAACTAAATAAAGGAAAACGTATTAGAAAAGCATATAATGTTGGGGGACGAAAAAGGTTCCACTGGGAATTAGTGGGGGAAGAATGTACTTCCCCAAGGTACCTGGTTGTGAATCTGGAGCAACATCTATTGTGTAATGATGCCTGCAAGGCCATAGTATACCGCATAAGCAGTCACATGAACGCCAATAGAGCCATTGGCACGTGATCCGGTACATAAGCAGTGGTTTGATTGGGAGAATTATTAATTAGTGTTCTTTCTGGGATCTCATTGTGAGTTTTCTTATTATTTTAGATTTCTCCATTATGGAGAAAACATTGATGATGTTTCATGTGGCTACAACTAACCAATTAACCATGTTTTGCAGTAATCCAGCACTTAATTGGAGAAATCCATATGATGGAAATTATGTTACATTCAGAAGTCAACTGCCTACCTGTTACTAAATAGCATAGCATTTTCTTCTAGTTACATTTAGAAGTCAGTTCACTAGCATTGCTAATACATAGCACAAATTTATCTTCTGACTTTTGAATGAAAGTCATTTCATGTGCTGCACATCTTCTCTGCAGCTTACACACACACACACACACACACACACACACACACACAGACACTATCTTCTAGAAAGTCTGAACTCTGAATTGCAACCCAATTTAAAATTACAATTTCCTCGTTTGTATTATGTAATCCCTCTCTTGCCTTTATATAATTGCCATTATTCTTCCATGTACATTCTACAGCTTCTTGATGTGCCTAATATATCTTCCTCATGTTTCTTCTTTTTCATCTAAAAGCTTGGACAGGAAGAGAATGTTCTGAAAAGCAATCACACTTCTATTGATGAGTATGTGATCGATAGAATAAATGTAATGTATGTGTCAATATTATGATGCATGAAATATAATTGTTGTAGCTAAAAGAACAGAACATACACATACAATGTATCGTGTTTACTGTTATTACATGTTATATTAATGTTATTTGTTATTTTATACTTTATATCTCATTTTCTGTTTGCATGTCCTTGTGTTTTTATTTGTCTTGTGCCAAAAATATTCCCTATATCCTGTCCATTCGGCAGGGATTTCTCACGACTTAGACAGGCTTTACTAATTCTAATAAGGGCTCATTTATAAAAATCAAACTGCCTTCTAAACAGACATATAATTTTAGATGATATTAAAATTTAAATAGTAGCTAGACTTGCACGGCATGATTGCTTGGTTCTTCTGAACAAGTTTTACAGAGATGAAAATTCTGAATTCTGTTTGCGACATTCAATGCTTGCCATGAAAATTAAATGGTGAAACCAAAAAACTCTGCGGCACAAAAGTTAATCATGTGTCAGTTAGTCAGTGCTTGATAGTGGTCACTGAGTGGGGGCTTTAAGTGAAATGACAGTGACCTGTCAAGCTCCTGCCCCCTATTGGGTGAGGGCTCTAATATTGATAACGGGGGGATCCAATGTTCCCTCCCAGCCTCCACTCATGAGCAGCAGGTGGTGGGGGGGGGAGCTAATAATGATAAATGGAGACAATATAATGTACAACTCCTAACCTCCCCTAGGGCAACTGGTGGAGGCTCTAATATTGATACATGAGGGGGCCTAATGTCCTCCCTAGCCCTCACAGATGGGTGGGAGTTATTTAATAATCATTGGGGGATGAACATGCTATTGTCCACCCCATATATGGGCTTTTGGTAGGGGGATTATAAATATGATAAAAGGGGTAGACATGCCATTGTCTGTCCCTCCCCTCCCCCCCAAGTAATACTCAATTGAATTAGCCTCCCGCTCCCCCTAATAATAGATGGGGGCTCAATTTGTCTAATAACTGTAAAAAAAAAGCCATAAGTCATACTTACAGTTATATGTCTGCTTTTTTTCTTAAATCTTTTTTTCAGCTCTACAAAAGGCCAAACTAAAAAAACAAAATAACCACTGCGACTATTTAAAATAAAAAAAGACCTGATTTGCAAAAAAAAAACACAACAAGGCAGAAATGAGATTGCCTAGTGTGAGAAAAAACTTTAAGGGCTCTCCTCTGCTATGTAAGCCCAGTCAGACTGCTCCAGTTGGTTGGCTTACAACCATAGTGCAGGAGAGGCCTTATAAGGGTTTTCCCCCTGTTATTCAAGCTCAGTCTTTGCAGAGCCCTCCATGGGTAAAACCTTTTTATTCATAGTCATTTTTATGTTTTCACTGCAATCTTTTGCGAATATGGTTCTTATTTTTTTTTTATATAGTTGCGTTGGTCACAATTTATAACCTCTACCTGAAGCCCATGGGTGAGGGGTGGAACAAGGCATGTCCTCCCCCCCCATTAATAATTAAATAGTCACCACTCATTGCCCATGGGGGTAAGCTGGGGGGACATTAGGTCACCCTATTTATAAATATGAAAGTACCCACTCATTGTGCATGGTCGTACGAAAAACTAACTTTTCGTAAGAGGGAACATGACCGTTCCTCTTTAACAATTCTTCAATCTTGTGGTTTCACTCTGTGTCATATTGTTGGTAGAAAGCAGAGTAAGTGATGAGAACCGCACTCAGTCCCAACGGCCAAGGGTGCTCCAGAGCAGGACCAGCAATCCCAGTACAATAATCCAAGAAGAAAAAACTCACAGGCACTCCAACTTCAAGCCGCAGGCAGATTTATTATGACAGAATGCAACGCAACGTTTCGACCGGAAAGGTCTTTTTCAAGCTTGAATATTCCAAGAAGAAAAAACTCACAGGCACTCCAACTTCAAGCCGCAGGCAGATTTATTATGACAGAATGCAACGCAACGTTTTGACCGGAAAGGTCTTTTTCAAGCTTGAAAAAGACCTTTCCGGTCGAAACGTTGCGTTGCATTCTGTCATAATAAATCTGCCTGCGGCTTGAAGTTGGAGTGCCTGTGAGTTTTTTCTTCTTGGAATATTGTTGGTAGAAAACACATTCAGTGACCAAAATTGTTACCAAAAAAATCAACCAGAATTTCAAAGAGTGGCATGGCTTAAATATCTGTCGATCACATCTATCATGTTCTTGATAAGTTTATTTTAGCAACCGATGACTCGGTGAGCTGTCGAGACTAATTTTCAATTTACCAAAATCTGTTATGCTTTCGAATCACATATTAAGAAAGCCTCTGACTGTTTTTTATTTTTTCAGTGAATAGTTTTGTCCGTCACTAGATAAGTCCCTAAAAACAACGAAAAAAGAAAAAATGTACTTCATGGAAGGATAATGTATTCAAATATGCATGACATTATTTTATTTGCCAATTGTACGGGTTTTGCACTACACTTATCTTTGTCTGGTGCAAAATGTTTTTGTAATTGGCAGGAGCACAATAGCACAAGATCCCTTAAAACGCGACATGATTTTAAAGCAAGTAGGATGCAATATTTTATTGATAATATTTTATAAAATGTTAAACCATTACAAAATATTAACACAACATATAGACGGTGAATGTTCTATACATTAAATCATTTTGGTATAGTATGAGGCTATCATTGTAGAATGCACTAAAATTAGGAAAATGTGTCACAGTTTAGTACAGTGACAAATAAAGAAGTCAAGGATGTCCCCCCTTGACATGTGCTGTCCATTAAGCAGTGATGGCTTGAATATTGCCAGATACAATATCATTCCTACTATAATTTACATTTTAACTGCATTCAAAAGATCAGCTTTTTAGACTCATTTATTTATACCTCTTTAAAGATGCTCAGATATAATCTTGTATGATAATATTTTTTATAAGATCAACAAAATGCAAAAGAAGAAAATTATTTATAATCCCTTTCTAGTGCATATTAATCTGGATGAACATACATTATACTTAAAATGCAAAAGATTATTTAAGTTAATCTTCCTCTTATTTGTTCATTTTCTCTTTGCAATTCTTCGTGCCACTCAACATAACTGAGTATTTTTTTTTAACTGAACCTTTGTCCTAACCCACTTACTGCCACCACAATTATCTACTTGCAATAATGCTACCAGCTATAGAATATATAGCTCATGTAAGTTTTGTGAGTATTGTCAAAGGGAAATTGTCACCTGGGAGGTATTAGCAACAAGGCAGAATAGAACATTAAATGCAATTCACTTGCAAGTATAGAGCTCCCCCAGGGCCCATAGGATGATTAAGAGGTAAAAGAACATGAGGTCCTTGAAAGGAGGCCTGACTGAGCTTCTGGGAATGTTCAATTATTCAATTGTTGCTTTAAATAGCTAGAACCTGATGTTATATTTCAATAATATGTATAAATACCTTCCAGAGGACAGACCCTATTTTGAGTTCAAATTCCTCTGTTCCTTTTTTCTATCAAAATGTATTTTCTAGGAACTTCATATTGTTGGTGGATCTGAGTGTATAACAGAGCTCCACAACAATAGTACTCTAATGTGTCTTTATGCTACAATAAATGTATTTAGAAATCAATCTGTGTAAATAAGATACACTGTTCTTATTCTAAATTCTATTTTTGTTGCATAAATTGTTATTAGTAGGTCACCTAAAATTTATCAGCCACATCCCTGGCTATACTGCCACTCACACCCCTGAAATTAAAGTACTCCACTTTGTCCATTTGAAATTTTGGACGGTATGGACACCCTGTTTTAGGAGAGTGACTGTGTGCTTGCTAAAATGTGTGCGTAGTAACTTTTTTGTTACTTTTTTGTTTTACCAATATCTACACAATTGTCACAGGAAACTTGGACTTTTCAGCATCTTCAATATGTAAACAGTTTTGCAACAAACTAGGAAATAAATTCCAGAAAGGCAGTGAGATATATCGTTGAATCAAAAGCTATTACCCGAGGGGCAGAGCTTAGCTGGAGAACTGAACGGATGCCGTTCCTTAGAGCTCCGGCACTAACAATAAAAATCAGCTAAATTACTCGACTAAAATACAACATCTCGACGACACCCCAGCTTATACCGTTCCCCAACACGGTGTGGGATCGCCAGATGCCTTTCCTTTACCCTCCAACAGGCAAACCCCCACGCCAACGGATTAAGGCCTTTCGCGCCCCTCAGCAATCTACAACCTCCGTGCTGCCCTGGGGCCTGTCATTGGAGGACCTGCTCTACTACTCGGCTGAAAGGCCGACCCAAGTCGTGAGCACTCATAACATAGGCCGCCGATCCCAAAAACAACCTCCGGCAGGAGCAAATGACAACCCAAACCATGTTTCAATCCCTGAGTACTTCCAAGATGGCCACCCAGGCGGCAGGTGAGGCCTGCACACCAACGCCCAGACAAACAGTAGAGGAGCCGGCCCCTGTTCCACTAGAATGGCCAAATGCACCCACAGAGAGCCCACGAAACAAGACATTGCCAACCTGCTACAAAATATCAAGCAGTTGTTTGCAGCAGACCTCGACCTTATTAAAGTGGAAGTCCAACCAGTGACAGCTAGAACACAGCCTCTGAGGAGGATATTATGGATCTGCCCCAAGAAGTCTCCACAATAAAAGAATCCATACAACAGATGCAGAAAAATCAAACCTCCTTAGCCCTGAGAGCTAATATCCTGGATGATCGTAGGCACAGAGCTAACATAAAGATTAGAGGCATCCCAGACGCAGTCCTGCCTTATGAAATGCCACACTATCCGCGACGCCTGGTAGCATCACTGATACCGGCAACACAGGCCAAGAGGATAGTCTTAGACGGCTTCTTTCGTATCACTAATTCACCGAAAGCTCCTGCAGTGGCTCCATGAGACGTGATAGCACGATGCTAAACACTCCATGAAAAAGGCCACATCTGGTCGGCAATAAGGGGTAAAATACCCTACACCTTTGAATCTTCCACTCTCACTTTTTACCAGGACTTGCACTGGTCCACCCTCCAATGGAGGTGTTCCATGAGCCCCGTAACTCGCCAGCTCTGAACTGCAGGGGTCGCTTATAGATGGTCGACTTCGAGAACCTTGTGTGTGGAGCAGAACGGAACAACATACCAGTTATCCTCAACAGCAGAGGCACCTACATTTCTCTAAACCCTGGACATTCAAAATGAGCAATCCAGCCTGACAGCCTCCCGTAGATCACAGGCCTGGGACCCAGACCGAATAACCCCATTTGTGCCAAGGAATGGCGAAAGACCGAGCCCAGTAACTTGAACATTGACAAAGACCAGCTGATTAATACATTTATGTTCTTTTTTCCTCTTTCGTTTATATTGGATCTTTTATCCGCAAGAGTTATGTTTTATTCAACGGTTTTTCTTTGTTTGATACTCCCCCCCATCACTAATCAGTTTGCAAAAACACACAACGCGCATGTAACAGGTGGGTGCCCAGCTTTTCCATAGAGTGCACTCGACACAGCAAAGACCCTATACCCCTCCCAGGGATCCCCTAGGTTGGGGTCATTTAATCACACCAACACACGGCTGCAAGAGAAGCTGACCCGATATACAGATTAGGAGCACATACCTCCACTGCACACGTCCTCTACTGACTATGACCCAGCACACATATAGGGGCTTAATTAACAGATGTCGTTACACTAGACTTCACATAGTCACACTGAAGTACTACTCGACACTTACCCGACAAAACAAACATAGGCATACTCTAATCAATAGGCTAATCTGATTATATCGAACAACATACAAGGGACGCACTTGTATCTATACCCAGTATGCTAACAACACTCACTTATTTTACCACGACATGTGTAAACATTGCAAATGCCTCAAAGCAAAAAGAGAATGGAAGGTATATTAGGAATTTGCATACCCCAGCTAAGGACACAGGGTTCACTAGCTTGGGTTCAATATAATCTTTCTTTCTTTGTTTTACTATATGCATTCCATCTTATGCTTTGTTATACCTTAGTTTGTTTTATAGGCAACCCACACTTTTTACTTTTTCTAAAAACTGTGCAGTAATATTGACATGTATTAAGAAAGGATGTATACACTTTTTAAGATTGTACATTGACATGTCTTCGCATACCTGTGATCTTATAACAATGCACTACAAAAATAAAGAATTATAAAAAAAATAAAAAAAAGCTATTACCCTACAGTTAAAATAATTATATAATTGAATATTGTGTTTTTGCAAGTATTCATCTAGTTGCTGTTTAAATATCTGTTCAGACTCTTATAAAACAACTTCTTCAGGCAGAGAATTCCACATTCTTATTGTTCTTGCTTTTAAAATACTTTCCTTTACCTTAGACTAAATCTTCTTTCTTCCAGTCTAAACGCATGACCTTGTGTCCTATTCACGGTTTTTGAATAGATTTCCAGACAATGATTTGTAATGTCCCATTCCTTTTATTAATTTTGTAGCCCACCTCTGCACTTTTTCTAGTGCCATAATATCCTTCTTTAGAACAGGTGCCCAAAATTGCACAGCATATTCAAGATGTGGTCAGTGATTTATAAAGAGGCAAAATTATATTTTCATCCCGAGAATGAATGCCCTTTTTTATAGATGACGATACCTTACTGGCCCTAGTCACTGCTGATTGACATTGTTGCCTAGTTTGTTATCTATAACAATTCCCAAATCCTTCTTTTTGTGGTTATCCGTAATTCACTACTATTTGTAATATGTTTGTAATATTTCTAATATCACTGTCCACAAACACTTGCTGAGGTATAAGGTGTGTACGGAATGGTCAATATCAATCTGAAGCTTACACGTCTGTATGCTGTAATCCAAAATAATGCATGTTCATGATACTTAATTAATGTAGTATAATGTCAGGGTGGTGTAGAGTATCATGTATGATATTAGATCCGCAACTCAAGTCTGGAGAAAAATATAGCTGGCGATCAAGAACTAGAGTTAACCCATAAGAAACTGTTGGGGAACTAAACTCCAACCACTCTGCTGAAAAATCAAAGGAACCACAATACCCGTTAACTAAGTCAATAGTTGGACTGTGCTACAGAAAAATAAATGAATGGGGGAAAGGAGAGGGGAGTAGAATTAGGGTCATTGCCTAAACCAATCAATGGATCAAAAGTGAATGCAAGGCTAAATCTCCCCCCGTGCCTTCGAGGGCACTTATTTCTATTCCCCATCTACAAAGCCGTACACTGAAAACAATCCCTTTGAGAACATGATAACTAAGTGATAAAATGATTTAAGAATAGCACAGTCGATGTGATTAGTACTGCATATCAATTAGCTGTCTGACACAGTAGAAGGGCAAAATAACTAAGACCCCTGACGCATGCGTTTTGCCCGAGCTGGCTCATCAGAGGGGACATTCAATATGTGGTCAGTGATTTATAAAGAGGCTAAATTATATTTTCCTCACGAGAACTAATGCCCTTTTTTTATACATGATGATACCTTACTGGCCCTAGTCACTGCTGATTGACATTGTTGCCTAGTTTGTTGTCTATAACAATTCCCAAATCCTTCCTGTTTGTGGTTATCCATAATTCACTACTATTTGTAATATGTTTGTAATATTTATAATATTATCTTTTTTTATTCAAATTTAGAAGAAACAACAAGCATTGACACGATCCCCACTTTATCAAGTGTTAAGCATTTCTAAACAAAATAACAAATGCAATTCAAGCATGAATTGTGATAAAAGGTATTGAGGGCCTAAAGCACCTAAAGCCGCATCATCCAAAGGGTCATCAATATTCTGTATAAGCATCAGAGAATTGCTAATTTCTATAATAATTTTTTTCAAACATAATATTAATAATTAGGCATCTTAGTAATGCTGTTCTTGTAAGTACCAATATTTTGTTAAATACAGTATTGCTCATATGTATATCCTGTTGCCTTAAATCAAAGTGTCCATTAATAATTCCCTATAAAGATGTGAGAGCTCCCTGCAATTCATATTTATATATATGTTGGCTGCTTTATACTTTGTACACACTAAATAGATGTATCATGTCACTTGGTTCACAGCAATTTTCTGAGCAATTAGGTCAAATGATGATGTATAGTTACTAAGACCACTTTTTTCATAATATATAGGAAAGCAGCGCTATTCTCTCACTCTTCTAACTGCATGAACAACAAAACACTTAGCTACTAATTGACTAGACATGGACGGATGCCATATTGGTTTTCATATTGATAAACTATCGTTTAAACAGTATTATAAGTGTGATGTTTATAAGCATGTACTGCTTAAACATATAGTAAGAAACAAAATGTACAGCAATAGTTTGGCAGTAGTTGGCAATGGAGATACAGTAACTACATTTGTACAGTAAATCCATTTAATTACCTAGCATAAACAAAATACACTGTTACTTTGTTCTTTAATTTGGTTATAATACCTGTTATATGTTTAAGAACTATGCTTGTTGACGCTCGAATTGCATGGCTACCTTTCCTGCAATAAAAGGATAGGGTAAATTTGAGTCTTGGGAGATATGTCAATGATGATTGGAATCATTGTTGGGGTTAAATCAAATATAGGGTTACTTGAGAGAGCCAAAGTGAAGAACACACTCATAGAACTTCAAAATAAACAAGATAAAGTAATTTGTTTTTTACACCTGTGCAACAGCATTTGCTCTTTAGTTTACTTTGAAGCACTACAAGCGTGAGAACGTCCAGTGTCAGTTATTCAACGTTTTTTATACTTTACTTTTCGAAATAAACCTACGTTTCTATGAAAACTGACGTTTTTGTTTTTTTGCGGCCCACATAAACGTAAACCTTGTTTATTTGGCCCGTGTTAGCCTCTGAGTTTGAAATGCTTGGTTTAGAATATTCTTTAGAAACAAGTTAACTTCCTTAACGCATAATCTTTATAAGTTGAAGAATGTACTATTTGTTATATTTAGTATTCTGCTATTTTATCCCTTGGGGACCTTGAGTTTGGCAATCCATTTAATGTCAATCCTGGCATTTGTTTGGTTCTTAAGGAGTTAAGTATCAGACTTTCCCATAGATTCCCCTGTTGTGTAGGGGAATATTATAATTTCCTTTCTGCAATAAAAGGTATTATCTTGGGCTCATATGTTCCAAATATTTTAAATGACATTGGAAGGTCCTTCAGTCACCAGACCATTCTACCAGGTTTACTATTTCAGGTAAAATTTACCTGCTACCAGAACAATAAGGGAAATCGCTGAACATGAAGTCCCATTTCTGACCTCTGTTCTGATATTCATTGAGATTCTTTTGGGCATACTACTTTCTGGACTTCGCAGCCAATGTATGCTTTAAGCCAGGGGTGGGCAATCTGCGGCCCTCCAGATGTTTTGGACTACATCTCCCTTGATGCTTTGCAAGCATTATGGCCCTAAGAGCATTATGGGAGATGTAGTCCAAAACATCTGGAGGGACCCAGATTGCCCACCCCTACTTTAAGCTGTTGAGTCATCCTGCATAATATAATATCGTAGCTTGTTTGTGACAAACATTTGGCTGATATACTTCACATGGTCTCTGTACCTAGATCCGCATATATGTAATGGTCATTCCTAATATTACATTGTTGTAATGCTTGTGGATCATAAGCTTGGACTGGTATTGATATCTTTGCAGATAAAACAAACTGCAGAATGATCTTATCACCATAGGATCTACGATAAGTACTTCATCAATATCTGAAGATAAGGTCAGTGTAAATATGTGGTTGCTTGTTCTCAGAAGGACAACTCTATATCTTCTACTATTCTGCTTATTATGTGTGTGTGTTGCCACAATGGATCCTGCACCTCTGGTTACCACCTTTTAATCGGTGTCCAGTCTATAGCCTATCTCCTATTGACATTGCACAGCAGTTTCTAATCAATTTGATTCTACTGTTTGAAATAATTAGTGCTATTTACAATATTTTTTACTTTGCATGTAGGCCCTGATGTTGTTGGCCTTCATTGCCTACTTACATTTAGTAGCTGCCACAATTTCTATGGTTCATACTGGTATTTTTTTAACTAATCTGAATGATGTGATTCTTCATGACCTTGCCCAGTGATATCTACTTGTGTTATTGGTTTCTACCTCTCCTGTAACTGTTCATTACTGTGTCAAACAATTCATTCACAGAGTGAGATATTGCTGAGAGTCTGACTTTTTCAATATATAGTCATTATTATTGGTTTTTAACAGCCGACTCTCCTATTTCTCTACTAGGCTCTGCCTTTCTCTTACAGGCAGATTTTATTTTGTTTCCTATATCTACAGGTAAGTAGTTCACTAAGCAAGACGAAGCAGCGTGAACTGTCTTCACTAAATACATCCAGAAAATCGTTGGATTTTCAGTTTAATTCTCACCCTGCTATAAAACAGGGGATAACTGTTTTCATCTAAAATTTTGTGGATTGTTCCAGTCTGATTTTTGGAAGTTATGCTTTTGTCAAAGTTCTGTTTGATACAGCCATCCATTTGGTATTTAATTTATATTAGAGAAGGATATTATAGGTCTTGGTTTTATGGAGTTTATCTATCTATCTATTTATTTATTTTTTATTATCCATAACAGGGCAGGTGTCTTTTTTCTCACAGGAGTTTGTTTTGTATAAGTCTAACCTTGTTTCTTCAATAGGTTTGGCCATGACCTTAATGGCTATCTGGCTCTATTTCTCCAGGGTATTTCTGACATTTGAATACCAGTGGGTTGCTGGCCTTGCAGTCCCTAAGGTAAATTTACTTGTCTGAACAGATTTTATGACAATATCCTAGGGATTACTGTTTGGCTTTTTTAAGTCTTCTAAGGTTTATGATGATTTTTATAATTTTAGCTTTATTTGAACTATGTCCCTCTCTCTCTCTCTTTATATATATATATATATATATATATATATATAAAGATAAAGATAAGATATATAAAGATAAAGGTAGATAGCACTCCACGGACTCAATCTTCAAATAAAAATTAACTTTTAATGCTCCAAGTTAAAAAAAAAGGATTTTTAACTTGGAGCATTAAGTTAATTTTTATTTGAAGATTGAGTCCGTGGAGTGCTATCTACCTTTATCTTTATATCTTCGCCAGACAAGCACCCGGCATTAAACATTGTCTACAGTGAGTGCAACACTACTTGTAATTTTTTATATATATATATATATATATATATATATATATATATATATATATATATTTGTGTACGGCACATTCCGAGGACGTAAGGAAAACAGGGTTTAAAAATAAGTAGTTCCTTAATAGCAAGTCAGTTGAGGTGTGCCGAAACTGACGTAAGGTTAGGCCTGTAAAAGAGGGCCCACCTAGGAAAATGATAAAATTGAGGGTGCGGTGGGAGGGGCACTTCCGAGATCGTCGAAGACAGGTAAGCAGGGGCTCACTGGGTTTAAATAGGGAAATTAAGTGCCTCCCACAATTACAGGCCAAGCCTTCTATTTGTGTACGGCACATTCCGAGGACGTAAGGAAAACAGGGTTTAAAAATAAGTAGTTCCTTAATAGCAAGTCAGTTGAGGTGTGCCGAAACTGACGTAAGGTTAGGCCTGTAAAAGAGGGCAAAAATAATAACCATTAAAAACAAAATGCGTTTATTAAGCGGTACATCAATTAGTCATATCACAGAAAGCCAGCCTTATCTCTTTCTCTGGATTGGGAATGTATCTGTTGTATGCGGATGATTTCCACCTCCCCATGTTTTTAATTATGTGTGTCGGTACATGATTACCTGAGGCAGCTGTGGCTGCTCCAATGCGAAAAGAATGGCCCGAGAATGAACGTGGGTTTTGTCCCAAGCGGAGTAAAAGGGTGCGTATGTAAAGCATGAAAATTTTTGTGGTCAGGGGTTTCCCTAGTATAGCTAGGGAATATAAGTAGTGATCTAGATTTTTAATTAAGTGTTTCTTTTGGAGGCACGAGCTGAAATCAGAAGCTCTCTCTACAGTGAACTCTTTGGGTCTCAAGAAACCATAAAAGGCTAGATAAGCCGCTGATTTGATAACGAGGTTTGTGATATGTTCGAAAGGGGACGTGTCGAGTACATCGGACAAATTCTTAAACAGCTTACTATCTATGGGAAGGCGTTTAGAGGGTATGTGTACTGACAAGTTATGAATGCCTTTGAGGACACTTTTAAGAGGGTAGGAAGATAGGAAAGGAGACTTGTTGGGAAAGGAGGTTAACATGTAGTGTTGGATTCCCGTTAAGTAGAGTTTGATTGTGTTGTAAGCTAGATTAAGAGAAAAGTGGCAAAAAGTTGTGAAAGCAACCATGGTTTCAACAGAAAAAACATTTATTACACAGTAATTACGAACGAAACACATAAACAGTTCATATGCTCTGTAATAGGCTTTCCTCGTGTTAAGGGATAGACCCGCCTGAGCAAGCGTGCCGCTTAGTTGCAAGAGAGAGCTTAACGCATTACCAGGTCTTCGAATTTTGGAGGTACCCTGGGTTGCTGGGAAGCTGTAGGATGTAGTCTGAAGAACTCCTGCAAATTGAAGCGTGACAGAGCATCAGCGGCAGTATTTTGTATACCTGGGACGTGAACACAGGATATGCAGAACTGGAGATTAGCTGCTAGCCAAGTGAGTCTCCTGACTAGGTTCATGATCGTGAGGGACTGAGAGCGGCCCTTGTTGATGATGTTACAGGTAGCTAAGTTGTCACAAAAACACCTGACTGACTGCCCCCTCCACTCTACCCCCCACGTGTAAGCTGCTGCTACGATAGGGTAGATCTCAAAAAGAGAGGAGGTGGTACTGAAACTCTCGAGTGACGTAGTTCCGACCGGCCAGGAGTCGTACAGCCACTCGTCTCCAAATATGGCCGCATAGCCTAAGGTACCTGAAGCGTCAGTCCAGAGTACTGGGGAATCGTCGGAAACGGGGGGAACAAACAGTGACCTGCCATTCCACGAGGAAGGAACAGCTGCCACATTCTCAGGTCAGCTGTAGCTGACTCGTCTAAGGGTGTAGTGGAGTCATCGTCATGGAGACCGTGCAAAAGTGAAAGGATTCTGGAAATGAAAGACCTACCCTGTGGAATTATTCTCATGGCGAAATTAAGTGAGCCTAAAAGTGACTGTAGCTGTTTCCTGGTGCAAGTGCCTAGTGACATGCAGGTGCTAATGTAAGACAGAATTCGGTCTACTTTCTCCTGGGGCAGGCTGGCGTGCATGGTGACAGAATTGAGTGTAATCCCCAGAAAAGTAATTTCGGTCTTGGGACCTTCAGTTTTGTCCTGGGCTACGGGGACACCTAAATCTTTGAAGAGCGTGAGCAAGTGATTAAGGCTGCGTGGAGTGCAGTGGTGAGGTTCAATGGTGAGGAAGTCATCTAAATAATGAATGACAACTGGGCATCTGCAGAAGTTCAGGAGAAGCCATGTTAAGGTTTCGGCGAACAGGTCGAATAACTTGGGGCTACTTTTGGAGCCGAAAGTAAGCCTGGTAGCGAAATAGCAGTTGTCTTGCCACTTAACTCCGTGCAGATGCCAGAGTGATCGATGAATGGGAAGTAACTTAAAGGCGTTAGTAATATCTGACTTACTTAACCAGGCTGCCTTCCCGGAGTTAATAATCGCTTGAATGGCATCATCGATTCTAGCGTACTGAAGAGAAAAATCTTCTGACGGGATTAGTGCATTCAGGCTAGGTGTGGGAGAGGCGTGTGGTGCAGAAAAGTCAATAATAAGTCTCTTTTTGTTGTTAAACTTCCCAGTGGCGATACCTAGAGGGTTAGTTCTCCATGAGGAGAAAGGAGGAGTAGTGAAAGGGCCTATCATGAAGCCGTTATCTACTTCTTTCTGTAAGAGTACTTGTAGGGTGTCGGGGTCTGTGAGAGCTGACTGAAGGTTGGGGCACTCCAAGATGCCTGAGGGGAGAGAGACAAAGCCTGTGTGAAACCCGTGAGTGAACCCTGACGTGAGAAATTCCACCAGATGTAAAGAAGGATGAATAGCCAGGTAACGTTGCAAACTCGGTATGTTTATTGGAGTGGATGCCTTTTTAGGGTACAATTTGTTAGGGCACATTGTCTTGGCATGAAACAAAGCGAGCACACATGCAGCAGTCTACAAGCACTGTAACTACAACCCCCAGCATTAAAATTATTGCAGACCTGAGCTTTGCCCAAGAACACTATTGGCCTGCCTAATTTGTCTCTAATCTCCTTCTGGTTGGAAGTTGACTGAAAATCGGAGTTGGCGTTACTGGTAGAGGGGATAGCTACATTTTCAGGACAGAAATTAATGGAGTGAGCCGCAGACGAGCATATGGCACAGGAAGGGGTTTTGAGACCTGCAAAATGCATGAGAAACAACTCTGTGTCTAGCTGACCCCAGTCCGTGACTGCATTATATTGAGACAATGAAGCGGCTGACCTAGAGGAGAATGACTTGTGATAGTCGTAAAAGGCAAAGCCCCCGTACTTATAAGCTAGCTCTATCACCTTGTGTAGGTACAAATCTAGCTCCTCTCTGCGGAGGGGAAAAGCAGTACAGATAACATCTCTGTATAGGCCAAATGCCAAGACAAACTCAGGAATGTTAAGTTTCCTATTCAACCTAGGGTCTCTGGCCCTCATTACTACTGATAGATCCTCAAACGTGTACGCCCTGTTTTCTACCACGTCTTGAGCCGCTATCAGTAGCGAGGCCAAGTTAACATCCTTTCCCTCTATGATGTCACGTCTGAGAGACTGCGGTATTAGGTGAATAGGATTAATAACGTTAGTAACTTTCCTAGCCGGTGGAGGGTTACTGTTACCTCCTAGGGCGGGCGTGCATTGGACAACCGGCCCGGGAATCTCGGGGACTGTAGGAACATTATTAGCTTCCAGGTTATCCAATCTGTTATTGATAGTGGCAACTGAGGACACTAGGGAGGCCATCATGGCGTGTAATTCAGCCAGGCTATTAAGTACATTAACCTGTGAACTAGGGCCAGGCCTTTCGTTATCCTCAGTAGAGTTTAATAAACGAAAAAGTTCACTCTTCCTAGCTGAAGCCGGATAAGGGATATTCCTCTTTTTAAGTTCAGCGGTAATCTTAGGGATAGTCCAGGAGCGATAGCTGGAAGCTGGACTTGGAGGGGTTGGTTGCCTTCTCTGCGTGCCCGACCTGAGAGGAGTGCTGGTAACCGACAGATTGTCTTCTAACACCGAAGCGTTGGACATTCTAAGGGGGGCAGAGAGGGTGAGTTTAGTACTGAAAAATAAATAGCTGGAGGGACCCCACTTACTAGGCTAGTGCCCATAGGCGAAATTGTATTAGCTTAGCTTTCGTTGGTGGCAGATGAGGCCCTAACTACTTGCCAAGTGGCTATGAGAGGCACTAACTATGATTTGGCTCGTGGGGCCTTGGTGCCACTGAGGTGGGTGGCGGGGTGTTGGCCTCTCGGTGACATGAAAAAGAAGTAAAACGTTTGGCCGTGACTGGTGAGGCCCTAACTAAGTTTTGAAGCAAGGCTATAGCTATGCGTTGGGACGATTGGCCTGAACCTCCGAACGTAAGGGCTGACCTATGCCTTGCGGGACCTCTAAACTTATAGGCAAAGAGGCCTATGGGAACATACCTAAGTTGGCGGGAGAATTACAACTAGTCCTCGAACCCCCCCCCCCCCCCAGGACACACCAATAACATACCTGCAGAGGAAGGAAAACTTTACTTGACCTAATAAAGGAGTATTATCCTGAAGGGAACCAACGGAACTAAAGGAAAAGAAACGTGACCTATTTATGAAACGTACTATTTAACTACAATATACACACAAATGAACTGGGTGACACAGAGGCCTACCTCTTTAACAAAGCTGCGAACACGTATACCCGCGAAGGGCCACTTGCGAGAAGTGTCAGTACTAGTAAGGACTACAACAAAAAATAGGACATGACCAGCCATTTAAAACAATGGAACAACATACCCCCTATTTATTCTACTTAGCTATTTAAGACTTTAAGGGGACCATATAAACCACTTTAAATACAGAAGTTTAGAATACTGGGCAATACTACAAACCGCCTAAACCCCTTTTATAAAACGTAACTACCAAATTATTGCTTAAAATGTGAACAATATCCAGAAAACGGAACAGAATGAAGGTATTGCACCAACTGAACGAAAAACGTATGGCAACCCGGTGCGGCTAAACGAGACTACGAGGTGTAAGTGTAACTGAACGTGTTACACTGACCGAGAAAATGCAGGAGCGGAGTGAATCCGAGCCCGTGAGCGACAGGGCTAAACTTACGATTTCGATGCCGTCCGTGTAAGGCAAAAGCGTTATACTCACGAATACAGCCGCAGGGCGTTTGAACCGGGCTGCCGGCGGGCGGGAAACTGACGTCACGGATCTGTAAACCGGAAGTACACTGAAGCACTTCCGAGATCGTCGAAGACAGGTAAGCAGGGGCTCACTGGGTTTAAATAGGGAAATTAAGTGCCTCCCACAATTACAGGCCAAGCCTTCTATATATATATATACACACATAGTGTATATGGGGGATAACCAAGCAGTGTATAGTTTATACACATATACACTATACACTGCTTGGGTATTCCCCATGAGTAAATGCTGCCATGATTGATCAGGAATATGGAAAATTGTTTCATACTTGCCGTAATTTTCTTTCACTGATCATTATTCATGGCAGCAATACGTTCCCACACATCTACTTTAAGAATTGTGAAGCTAGTTACAAAGACTGCCTGATGGGAAGGGGGAGGATCTATTTATACCAACTTCAGAGTTCTATTTCCTTTCTGCTGTGAGGGGAGGAGTTACCCCATGAGTAAATGCTGCCATGAATGATCAGGAAAATAAAATTATGGTAAGTATGGAACAATTTTCCATAATAATGTTAGTGACATTTTGTTGACACATAATGTAGTAAGAAAAGATACACCAACAACAATGAATGAAAATCATAACAAGCATGTATCATCAGGGATAACGATTGCTAAATTGGAAAAACCCATTAGTTGAAAAGAACAAATCTAAAGGTTTATCAATGATAATGAAAAGGCTTCCTACATCCACATATTCGAGAAAAAAAATTGGGAATTTATTGATTCTCAATTTAATTCAACAAATATTTTGGTGTTAAACCAGAATTACCTACGTGAGATACACTTCTAGTATTCGGGTTATATAAGTGATAACATAAGGAAATATGTAGAAATGTTTTAAAATGATAGTGGAAAATGCATAATTAATAATGTGAATGTATTTATTATCTGAATGAAAACAGTGTGCTATAGTTTGTAAAACATGTTGTTATATATTTCTTGTAAGTGGGATGGAACAACCACTTTGAGAATTTTGCAGCAAACATTCCTAGAATAATCCGATTTCTCTAAGGTTTTAATAGATTGACAGCTATTGCAATTTCTGCTTATTCATTTGTCTACATGTGAAATAACTACAATCTAGAGTGTATACTTTAATTTTAATAAGATGTATTTTAAAAAATGACCTTTCTTCAGTGAAGATACACCAGAGCATAAAAGGGCAAGATGGTCACTACGGAGGAGGATTTTTTTTAATTCCTGGGAGGTATTAAATATGAGAAAAATGTGTTCAATACCCTGTCCATAATATAATCTGCCTTAGTAATATATTTTTGATTAGTCCATTGAAGACATTTCCCTTTATGGTCTTTCTCTAGAAAAGCCATGAGCAATGAGGCGTCCCATATTAGATGTCTTTGTAACATTGTGTGAGAATTATAGCTTTGCAGAATAAGATACTGCATCTCGATTAGCAACAATTTAGTCATCATAATGTTTCAGTGAAGTTAGAAGCTTATTTGATACAATGCCACTAGGGCTCAAATTCCTTTTTTTCATTGCCTAAGAGAGACCGTATCAATCCTCATTGAGAGGTTAGCATGGTCTTCTCATCAGGTAAAAGGGATTAATTTTGAAGATGGACCTTTGGTACAAAACAGGATGAATTTGATACTATAAGGAAAGTAAGTGTTATTCAGAGGTTCCTGGTGTCTTGTCTTTGTGTTGACCTGTAGGTTTCCAGTTATGCATTATTCCTGATTCATATCATGCCCTTGTGAACTCTTTATGTCTCATATTGGTTAATGACTTTTGACTTGTTTTATTAGCTATGAACTAGCTATGAACTAGCCTCTAGCATATATGCATCTAATTGAGTTGGATAAAAGAGGATGAAGGTCTCCTACAACCTCTTCTGGGTCACCCATCTTCAGCTATGATCATGTTTAACCCTGCAGCTTTTTTCAGCAGAATTTTACTCTGGTCCTGCAAATCCTGGAGCTTAATACACGGAAAAGATAAACACATTGCATCAGTTACCTGCTAAGAAATTTCCTACACAATAAGCTCATAACAAAATTCCATACTAGTTCCCTGGTTTAGGCAAACCCAACACAGTGACAGACACGGCTGTACTGTGACAACTTTTTTCTCGCAGAGTTTTAAGGTTTGAGCAGCCCAATATGGGTGGGGGTTGGTGAGACCAGAGAAGGGCATGATGTGTCACAAATGTCTAATAAAATGTCCAAAAGTCGGCATGACAGTTTGATCTTTCCAAGCAAACCATGTAAAACCCTGCCAGGGAGCTCTGGCATGAGGAAAATGCCCCGTGTGAAGTGTTTGTTTAGCACAGTGCAATAAAATGTAATAACACTCTTGTTCTACATTTGCTGATGACTCTGGTGTCCCTGTAAGTGGAATATCAGAGGAAAAAAGATAGGTTGTGATATATGTGGGGGCATGGGGAGTAGTGTATGAGGGAGATATTGATTGTAGCATGTTGAGGATAGGGGCTGCAGTTTTTTGGGGGGTCGGCATTGTAATGTGGATGGGTGTGATGGGGACTAAGGTGTGGGGATAGGGACTGTGGTAGGGTTATACAGGCTCATAATAGGGACTGTGAAGAGAGTATAGGTGCAGTATTTTGTATTTATTTTTTATAGTTAAAGGAACACTATAGGGTCAGGAACACAAACATGTATTCCTGACCCTATAGTGTTAGAAACACTATCTAGTCCTCCTGGCCTCCCTAAATATATTAAAATCCTACCTTTATTCCAGCCTGCTGGTGCTGGCTCTGTCCCTGATCTGCCTGCTTGGAGAAAAAATCATCAGAAGTGATGATCTCTGTCAATCATAATGCTTTCCCCTAGGAAAGCATTGGATTGGCTGAGCTTGTCAAGGAGGCAGATCAGGGTCAGAGGCAGCACAAGCCAAACACAGCCCTGATCAATCAGCATCTCCTCATAGAAATGCATTGAATCAATGTATCTCTATGAGGACAGTACAGTGTCTCCATGCAGAGGGGAGAGACACTGAATGGCAGTTCTGCTCACTGTGCAACACTGCCCCAAGAAACCCCTCTTGTAGCCAACTGAGGAGTGGCCGCTGGAGGTATCCCTAGGCTATAATGTAAACACTGTAGTTGTTCTGGTGACTATAGTGTCCCATTAAATAATAAAAAGAAATCTAACATTTATTTCCTCCTCTAAGAGGCGTACTGTTGACAAGGGAGGGAGGAGTCCTGGTTGTTTGGTGGGAGATGCTGCTTGTTTCTGGACAACTCTGGGGAAAATATTACAGCAGTACCATGGTAACCCACAGCAATGCTTTGATACTGTAAAATGAGGGAAACTGAGTTCCCCCTCCATCCCCTTAGCATAAGGGTGGCCTGTCTTGTGAGAGAAATCTTTGATCCCCTCTTTGTCCTACACGGTTCATAAGTGCTCAAGCAGTGCCAGCCTGAGGTGATCCCTTGTTCTTCCCTGTTGGCCTTGGGCCTACTGGGCATTTGCCGGATTGTTCGATGGCCTGTTGGGCCTGGTGACAGAGCCTTAATTTGTTATATAGTTTTTTTTGTTTTTTTTATAATCCCACAAATACAGAAACATTACCCGGATTAATTATCATTTGTTAGGCAGCAAAAGTGCATCAAATTGTCTAAAAAGGGATCTATTGTTTTTAGACCAAAGCTGCAAAATGTAGGTCAAAATGGCAGAAATAAAAATGTTCTCCAACTATGTCACTAATTCTACTTTTACTTGGGATAGTACATTTTTAATTCACCACACATGACTGCTTAGTGGATAAACCACTGTAACTATCAGTATTAGATATCTGATCTGAAACACCATACTGTTTAGTAAGAACATTAAATATGGCATGCAGTCACCCAGTTTAAAATGTGATTAATGCTATCTATCATTTTCTAGAAGTTAGAACTGTGTTTACTCTACTGTTCCCAGAGCAATTCTGATCTGCCAAGATGTGGCTGAACTATTACCAATTGTTGGCTAATTATATGGGATGTGGGACCTATAATAGTAATTAGTCTTTTTTTATTTTACAGTTCAGCTAACTTAGCATACACATTAACAATTCTCCATGTTGAGAATAAAAATGGATCAATCCCCAAATAGGTATTTGCCTTAGAATTCTAATCTCCTTTGCCTAAATAGGCATCAAATTACAGCTCAGTGTAAATAGCATTTTACTGCAATTTTAGCACACATCATGTTTAATAAGAATGGCAGACAAGGACCAACCCTGCAAATATCTTTGAACTGAAAGATAAGTGTTTAGCTTGGAGAGCTTTTAAACCTCTCTACGGTGAATTCTAAGTTTCTGGAGCTATTAAACCCCTTCTACGGTAACAGACTACATTTGCTATAATTTCATTTCTGATAAAGAGGGTACAATGATACCCTAGTGATTCAAAACAAAATTACATTTCTATGTAATGTCTTCTCACTATTTCCAGTTTGATTTACCTGCATTTATTTGATTTGGTCTTTTTCACAGTCTGTGAATTTGTATCCTGAAAGCACTTAACATTTTACTGTAAATGTAATTGAATACATATACTACAGATGGCAGGTAAGAGATCACATTTAAAACAAAAAACAACAACACAGCACTGGGATTGCGCAATGTAATGCATCCCTAAAATAAATACTATAGAAAACCTAAAACCTACAATTATGAATTTCTGCAATATATTAGCATATAAAAAAACAGCACACAACATTGATATTCTGCATAGACTAATGATAGAACAGATCTACCACGACTTCAACTGTTACTCGGTGCAGGATATCCAAGGGCTGCTGTGTCTTCTTCCCCTGTCCCCCTACCCCCACCCCTGTTGCTCTCTCCCCATATCCCATATCATTGCTAGGTTAAGGGTGTCCCGCATTGGAGTCCTGAATGGAACTCAGGTCTGATATTTTCAACCTTTCATTGCTTGCCCCATAGTATCATAATTGAACAATGTTTGGAAATCTACATTACTCGATATGTCTCCCAAGTGGAAAAGCATGCAGTCAGGGTGCTGTGATTGGCTGGCTTCCAAGCACTCACAGCACTCTAATTGACATTCCAAGCCTCTGGAAGGTCTGGCTTCTATGCACTCAGCATTCTAACTGGCATTCCGAGCCATGGAAGGTCTTTATAAAAGTCTCTCCCATCCTGAATGTTCCAGTCAGTGAGGAATCTCCAATTGGCTCACATGGATTACTTTTTTTAGATTGTTTTTATTTTTAACATTTGGGGTTTTTATCTGGCCCAGTTTTATGCTAGAGCAAGAATGTTGGGCAAAAAGGCTTCAAATGATAAGTATTATTACATATATTTGAGTTTTGCAAATATGTTGCAGGTATTCTTGGACTTTACTGAATAAATCTCACAAATTCGTAGGTTTAACCCCTTAAGGACACATGACATGTGTGACATGTCATGATCCCCTTTTATTCCAGAAGTTTGGTCCTTAAGGGGTTAAAGGGACTCTCCAGTGCCAGGGAAAAAAAACAGGAAAACAAACCCCCCTCCCTCTCCCATGTTTCTGAAGGGGTTGAAATCTCTTTAGTGACTTTCCTGAATCCAGTGCCGATGTCAGCCGGCAGGGGAGACCTAATGCGCATACGCGGAAATGGCCACACGCACAAATTAGATCTTACCATAGGAAAGCATTATTCAATGCTTTCCCGTGGGGATTCCGTCGAGGCATAGCATGAGGACGTCCAGCGTCATTTAAAATACTGTTTGTGTTCTACGAAGCCTGATGGACAGCCACTAGAGGAGGACTTAAACCTGCAAGGTAATTATTGCAGTTTGTAAAAACTGCAATAATTACACTTGCAGGGTTAAGGGTGATGGGAGTTGGCACCCAGACCACTCCAATGGGCAGAAGTGGTCTGGGTGCCTGGAGTGTCCCTTTAATGAACTAAAGTTCAAATTGTAGTTCATTGAATTCCAAAAGGAATTGAGCAAAAATGTAAATATCAAAATCCGCTATAGTCACAAATTGTTTATTTTTGCCTACATTTTGGCATCCAGATTTCAATCCGCTACCATTCAGAGTTTAAACCACATGCTCTATGTAATTTGCAGCCTCCATGTACTCAGTTCCTAATTGTTTATTTTGATAATATTTTTATGCAAAATCAGAAGTGCTACTACCAGAGTGATCTCACATTTTTGAAATAGTCATATTCTATTTTTAAACATTAGCAATTTTAGTACCTTTTTGTTTGCTTTTTTCATAAAAGTCTAAATCTTGTTTTGAGATACATACATGCATGCATTTTTTTAATGTCAAACGTTTAAGAAATACAATGTAATCAGGGTATTTTTGAAATGCAGGGAAAAAGCATTACCTGAGTGCAGCTGTCTTTCCATTTCTGTGCATACAGGTCACCAGTCTTGTCTGATAACCAATTTGTATATCCCAGTATCTGCTGTCTTGCCTATTCTTCCTGTTTCGATTTCTCTTTTTTTTAATGAGTTCACGGGCCTCTGGGTCTTTCACTGCCTTCTCGCGTTCCTTTGCTCTTTCTCTGTTTCTCCCTCTCTTTCCAACTTGCCTTATGTGCCTTGAAAGTGGAATTGAACATGAACTCCAGGGCCCAACATTCAGGCTGTACATGTTTTCTTCACCTTCACAGGGAGCAGATTGACAGACTTGGAATTCTGTTAAGTTTGGACAGGCTGATCCGCCAAATTGAGCCACGGCAACCACATATCGTGTCCTATGTTGCAATCCATTGCCACACGACTTGGAACATTCAGACCATGAAGAAAACTCAGACACTATGCAGTCCTGAGGACATGGAATGAGACATCCTTGTTCTAGACGTGGCTTGGGTTCAAAATATTCACATATACTATCATCTGCTGCTGTTCCTGTAGCCTTCTGGAGACATGTAACTTCTCGAGTCTGAATCCCTTCCTCACCCTTGGTACATTCTGTTTGCTTCTCTGAACTTCTTGAGATGACTGGGGTACACTGATTCCAACTTCCCAGATTCCAGTCATACAGTTCTTTATGCCAGTCGCAAACCCTAAAACAATTTTGCTGGTTTTCTGGCCTATCAGTCTGTATACAGTTTGTGGGAAGAGTTGTCCATCCTTCAACATGGGCACACCAAACTGCCCTAGTATGAATGCCACCAGGTCCACATTCATCTCCCATACATCTTCCCCAGGGACCTATAGAGGTAGAAGAAATTTATATTAATTCATACCAATACCACTGAATCAATGGCAGAGATTTAATTTTCATAAATGTGCTGCTTACCAAATCCATATATATATATATATATATATATATATATATATATATATATATATATATAGATAGATATATATAGATAGATATATATATATATATTTAGCCCTGAATTCACTAAAATAGTCATCAGAAAGTTCCAATAACCAAACAAATTGTGTGAAATATTATTGAACGGCAAATAAGCATAGGGATGTATTAAGATGATCTCAATGCTGTTTAAACATCAATGTAATAAACACATTTAATTCAAAGAATAACTTATTCCACATTGCTCCTACTATAAACAGCAAGCAAATATTATTACAGTATTTACCAAATATATAATCACTGTTGACATGTAATATATCATTATCGTTCTAGTGGAACTACAATTACAACATGGATATAAATATTATTAACATATAGGTGCTTTCGCTGCTAAATAATACATTCCATCCAAAATGCTGAAAGAATGTCAGTATTTATTTATTACACCTAGCCCACATTTCATTAAAATACACTAAATTACCTCTGGCTCAGAGATGCTGATTGAATTATTCCAAACATAGGAAACTATTTCTTAAAGGTGTATTCATAAATTAATTATTAAATAGTAAGCGATGTTAAACAATTGTTCCTAAATAGAACTGCTGGCAAAAAATACCCAGCTCAAACTAGACATTATTTAAATCTCTGCTATGCTGGTGGAAATTGTGCATATTCAGATAAACCATGTTCACACTTTATTGGAGAAACTACTTTATAATCTGTTCTTGTCTATCAAGAGCTGTTATGTCCATACGCTCACATATCATGGAAAACCGTTAATTCAGACAGGACTACCATGGGTTCTTACATTCATTAATGATACATAAGTGATCTATGTATACCGGTGTCTTGTTTTTAGTATTTAACCCCTTAAGGACAGCGGGCATTCTATGCCGTCCTAAGGGAACCAGCTCTAAACGCCGGAGGGCGGCATAGAACGCCCTAAATGTCCTTTCTACTTACCCAGTCTCCGGCAATCCCACGCTGGCGATCCCACGCCGGCAATCGCGGTGTGGGTACTTACCTGGGAGCCCAGGGAATCCCTCTCCATCCTCTACAGCCCCCCTGGGCCATGTGATCGCGAGGTCCTTGTGAGGACCTCACAATCACATGGACGGCATAGCCACCCAAGGCATTGCCAGCAGGGGGAGTGCCTGTAATGACAGGTACTCCCCCTGCTGCCTGAAAAAAAAAAATTAAAACATGTTAAAACAGTGTAAAAGTAAACAATATATACTTATTTATATATGATCTAAATATATATATATATATATACACATATACATACACATACACTGTCTAAGTGTATTTTAATATTAATATACAGGGAGTGCAGAATTATTAGGCAAGTTGTATTTTTGAGGATTAATTTTATTATTGAACAACAACCATGTTCTCAATGAACCCAAAAAACTCATTAATATCAAAGCTGAATATTTTTGGAAGTAGTTTTTAGTTTGTTTTTAGTTATAGCTATTTTAGGGGGATATCTGTGTGTGCAGGTGACTATTACTGTGCATAATTATTAGGCAACTTAACAAAAAACAAATATATACCCATTCCAATTATTTATTTTTACCAGTGAAACCAATATAACATCTCAACATTCACAAATATACATTTCTGACATTCAAAAACATAACAAAAACAAATCAGTGACCAATATAGCCACCTTTCTTTGCAAGGACACTCAAAAGCCTGCCATCCATGGATTCTGTCAGTGTTTTGATCTGTTCACCATCAACATTGCGTGCAGCAGCAACCACAGCCTCCCAGACACTGTTCAGAGAGGTGTACCGTTTTCCCTCCTTGTAAATCTCACATTTGATGATGGACCACAGGTTCTCAATGGGGTTCAGATCAGGTGAACAAGGAGGCCATGTCATTAGATTTTCTTCTTTTATACCCTTTCTTGCCAGCCACGCTGTGGAGTACTTGGACGCGTGTGATGGAGCATTGTCCTGCATGAAAATCATGTTTTCTTGAAGGATGCAGACTTCTTCCTGTACCACTGCTTGAAGAAGGTGTCTTCCAGAAACTGGGAGTTGAGCTTGACTCCATCCTCAACCCGAAAAGGCCCCACAAGCTCATCTTTGATGATACCAGCCCAAACCAGTACTCCACCTCCACCTTGCTGGCGTCTGAGTCGGACTGGAGCTCTCTGCCCTTTACCAATCCATCCATCTGGCCCATCAAGACTCACTCTCATTTCATCAGTCCATAAAACCTTAGAAAAATCAGTCTTGAGATATTTCTTGGCCCAGTCTTGACGTTTCAGCTTGTGTGTCTTGTTCCGTGGTGGTCGTTTTTCAGCCTTTCTTACCTTGGCCATGTCTCTGAGTATTGCACACCTTGTGCTTTTGGGCACTCCAGTGATGTTGCAGCTCTGAAATATGGCCAAACTGGTGGCAAGTGCATCTTGGCAGCTGCACGCTTGACTTTTCTCAGTTCATGGGCAGTTATTTTGCGCCTTGGTTTCTCCACACGCTTCTTGCGACCCTGTTGACTATTTTGAATGATACGCTTGATTGTTCGATGATCACGCTTCAGAAGCTTTGCAATTTTAAGAGTGCTGCATCCCTCTGCAAGATATCTCACTATTTTTGACTTTTCTGAGCCTGTCAAGTCCTTCTTTTGACCCATTTTGCCAAAGGAAAGGAAGTTGCCTAATAATTATGCACACCTGATATAGGGTGTTGATGTCATTAGACCACACCCCTTCTCATTACAGAGATGCACATCACCTAATATGCTTAATTGGTAGTAGGCTTTCGAGCCTATACAGCTTGGAGTAAGACAACATGCATAAAGAGGATGATGTGGTCAAAATACTCATTTGCCTAATAATTCTGCACACAGTGTATATATAAAATTATAAAAATATATTAATATCAAAATACACATACAATGATATTGATTAAATATATATATAATTTTCATCATAAATATATTTATAAATAATATAAAATAAATATGTAAATACGTTAAAAAATTAAATAAAAAAATAATAAAAAAAATAAATAAAAAAAATATATGTGTAAATTCGTTCTAACTGTATTTTAAAATTTATATATATTGATATTAAAATACATGTAGAACGAAATAATATATATATATATATATACATAAGTATATTCGTATATATCACTATATATATATATATATATATATATATATATACCTATATATAAATAAAAAATATATATACATACACACACACATATATATATATATAAAAAATTCTACATATATATTTATGTAATAATTTTACATAATTAGGTCATTTTATTAATTACAATTAGCGGGACCTGCCTGACAACCCAGGTCAAAAGTCCAGGGAATTTAATTTGCTAGCACTATATTTGACCCTGTAACTTTCCAAGACACCATAAAACCTGTACATAGGGGGTACTGTTTTACTCAGAAGACTTTGCTGAACACAAATATTAGTGTTTCAAAACAGTAAAATGTATTACAACGACAATATTGTCAGGGAAAGTTGAATTTTTCACACACAAATGGCACTTAAACGGGTGATAGAATTGTTGTACCCCTCCTGTACAGGGTTTATGGTGTTTTCAAAAGTTACAGAGTCAAAAATAAGGCTTGCGTTTCAGTTTTTCACATTCGCCAGGTTGGTTATGTTGCCTTTGAGACCGTACGGTAGCCCAGGAATGAAAATTACCCCCATGATAGCATACCATTTGCAATAGTAGACAACACAAGGTATTGCTAATGGGGTATGTTCAGTCTTTTTTAGTAGCCACTTAGTCACAAACACTGCCCAAAATTGGCATTCAAATTAGTTTTTTGCATTTTTCACACACATATAAATATTAACACTAACTTTGGCCAGTGTTTGTGACTAAGTGGCTACTATAAAAAGACTGGATATACCCCATTTGCAATACCTTGGGTTGTCCACTTTTACAAATGGTATGCCATCATGGGGTTATTCTTATTCCTGGGCTACCATACAGTCTCAAAGGCAACGTAACTAATCTGGCGAATTTCAATGTGAAAATACAGAAAAATGTTACATGCTATATTTGACCCTGTAACTTCACAAAACACCATACAATCTGTACATACGGGGTACTGTTTTTTACGTGAGACATTGCTGAATACAAATATGTGTATTTTATTGCAGTAAAAGCAAACAGTATTATGGCATTCACAATTAGAATGTCACGTAGAACAAATTTTTTTTATTTTTTTTTAATATTTTATTCATATTAAATTATGTTTCACATCTAAATATTTGATGTTAAATGAAAGCCCATTTCCCCCTGAATAAAATGATATATAATAAGTGTGGGTGCACATAATATAAAAGAGGCGAATTACGAAAAACAGACATATAGCGCAAATTCAAGTTTTTGTTTACGTTTTGTTTTGATCACAACGTGTACATTTGGCTCAGTCCTTATCCCCTTAAGGACAGAGCTTCGGAAGCTTGTCTTTCACTTAATGACAACGGCATTTTTTGCATTTTTTGCTGTTTGCGTTCAACTGCAATTTGCATTTGACTAATTTATTGCACCGACGCATATTATATACCGTTTTTTAAAGAACAGAAAGGGCTTTCATTTGATGTAACATATATATATATATACATGCTTATTTATTATAAAAAAATACAGAAAAATGCAAAAAAAATGAAAAATTTTGATTTTTTTTACAGTTTTTGCAATAATAATGTGTGCCTAATTAGTGCAGGTTAAGGAAAGTAATTAAAAATAAATTAATTTAGTTGTTCTGATTTACAGAATATATAATGTGTCTGGGATTTTAAGTTTTTTTTGGTAGTTACAGGTCACAAAGCACAAGAAGTAAAATAAACTTTTAATGTGGAGCGATTTTAGAATTTGGTATGTTTGTCTTGTAAGCTTAATAGCCATAAAAGAAAACAAATTTGCCACACAAAAGTATATATTTATATAAAGTAGACACCACAGGCTATTTACCTAAGGTTGTTTTGACACTTTCTACGTAGCCATTTTACCGCCAACCTCTGCTAAATATTGGAGTAAAATTGTGTTTTTGGGGGGTTTTCGCACACAAACTTATAACAAAGAACTTCTCATGTGTATTTTGTAAAGTTGGTGTGTGCTATTCCAGTTTTATTATGTGTTCAGTTACTTCTGCTGAGTACAACGGTACCCCCATTGTATGTCTTTGGCACTATTTCGTGAAGCTAAAGTGCCATATAGGAGACCTGTCCTTTTCAGTATTCACAGTAGAATTTTGAGAGACGGATTTAATGAGCCTATGCTTCCTTTTGGGGTATTATAACAGTTTGACTGTTCAAAAAACCCCACAAAAGGCCTACCATTTGTAAAAGTAGACACTCCAGGGTATCTCATAAGGTGCATATTGTGCCTTAACATGCCCCCATTTTTTTACCATTACATGCCAAAGTATGTGGTAAAAAATAATTTTGTGCATTTTTTACATACGGATTGCATTTTTGCTGGGCATTTTGTATATTTCATATGTGCCACGAAGTTCAAACCCCCCAAATTATGCTCAGCTAAGTCTTCTGAGTAAAAGGACACCCCCATTGTATGTCTATGGCACTATTTTGTGAAGCTACAGTGCCATATAGGATACCAAGTCATATCAGTTTTTACCGAACTTTGAATTTTGACGCCGGGCCTATGTGCAATTTCCAAGCATCTTCGCAGGTTTTAAATTCAAACTACCCCACAAAGGCCTACCATCTCTTAAAGTAGACACCGCAGGGTATTTCAAAAGGCATATTTTGAACCTTAGCGTGGGATCATTTTTCCGCTAGCGTGTACCAGGTGTAGTGGTAATAAGCGTTTTTTTCTGCCTTTTTGACACACAAAGTGAGTTTGCACAGTATATTTTGCAAACCATATGTGTACTACCACTGTATAATACTTCATATGTTGCTCAGCTATGTCTGCTGAGTGCAAAAATACCCCCGTATGTACCTTTGCCAGGTATATGTGGACATCGGAGGGGCACATTTGGGACACAGCCATTCCATTTTTTTTTCAAACTTAAAATTTTTACGCTGTGCCCATGTCCCATTTTAGAGTATTTTACCAGGCTATATAATCCAAATACCCCATAAAGCCATACCATTTCTTAAAGAAGACATCCCAGGGTATTTCAAAAGGCATATTTTGCACCTTAGCGTGGGATCATTTTTCCGCTAGCTTGTACCAGGTGTAGTGGTAATAAGCGTTTTTTCTGCCTTTTTGACACACAAAGTGAGTTTGCACAGTATATTTTGCAAACCTTATGTGTCCTACCACTGTATAATACTTCATATGTTGCTCAGCTATGTCTGCTGAGTACAAAAATACCCCCGTATGTACCTTTGCCAGGTATATGTGGACATCGGAGGGGCACATTTGGGACACAGCCATTCCATTTTTTTCAAACTTTATATTTTTACGCTGTGCCCATTTCCCATTTTAGAGTATTTTACCAGGCTATATAAACCAAATACCCCATAAAGCCATACCATTTCTTAAAGAAGACATCCCAGGGTATTTCAAAAGGCATATTTTGAACCTTAGCGTGGGATCATTTTTCCGCTAGCTTGTACCAGGTGTAGTGGTAATGAGCGTTATTAAATGCATTTTTTTACTTTCTAAAACTTTTTTTACTTTTTAAAACTATTTTTTTAACTTTTGTTTTGCTTATTAATTTTTTTAAAGTTTCCTAAACTTTCGTAAAACTTTATTTTACAGATTTAACATTTTTCTAAGCGTTTTTTTTACGTTAACCCCTAACTAGCAGTAAGCAGCACGAACAGTAAATTCCCCATTTTCCCATAACTCCCACCCACCCCAGCTAGCAAAATATTTAATTATACAATATTTAAATTAGTTAATTAAATAAATTTAACCCCTGAGGGTTAAAAAATAAATAAAAGTTAATCGTCAGGGGTTAAGAAAAAATTAGATCACAGTATAATACTGTGATCTGTATTTTGATCACTGTAGGCAGTGATCGACTGGCAGGGAAGGGGTTAATTTTTATTTGGACTGGGTAAAGGGTTTATTTTTTTATTTTTTTTTACTTAAACATTATTAAAACTTTTTTTTAACTTAATTTTGTAACTTTTTAAAGCTTATTTTTTAAACTTTTTTTAACGTTAACCCCTAGTTAGCCTAATACTAAATCCCCCAATTCCCCACTAACTTCCACCCTCCCCAGCTAGCTAAATTTATAATTTTTAAATATTTAAATTAATTAATAAAATAAATTTAACTCCTGAGGGTTAAAAAAAATAATAATTAACCCTCAGGGGTTAAAAAAAAAAAAATCAGATCATAGTAAAATGTAATCCCTGCCAATTGATCACTGTAGTCAGTGATCAATTGGCAGGGAAGGGGTTAATTTTTTATTAAAATGGGTAAGGGGGGGTAAAGGGGGGTGGGATTTTAAATACACTTTATTTTTTTGTCACCAGGGGGCAGGATCAACACTGATCCGTCTCCCTGCACTTCACACTGAACCCGGAAGTGCAGGGAGGCGGAGGTGAGTATAAAGAGCACATGTGCCCGCTCAGACATGCTGTCAGAGCGGGCACATGTACTGGGGCAGCCGGATCCGGTGCTCCCGGTCTGCCTCTAATGCAGAGGCAGACCGGAGCACCATTAACCCCACGATCGCCGCGATTGCGGCGATCTGGGGTTAATTTTAACGGGGGACGGACGAGGTCTGTCACTCGTCATTAACGCATTCCCCTGAGTGACGGACCTCGTCCGTCACTCGTCGTTAAGGGGTTAAAGAGCAAATGTTACCAGAAATCTAGTTTCCTAAGAATCCTTGCAGTATGTAATGAAAAGATTATCAAAAGAATAAGATACCCAAGAGTTTAATTCTTGGGATCAGTACACCAGTGTAGACACTCCAGTAGTGTCCGGCTTAACCCTAATAATAATAATAACACAATGAAGATTTACCTAATCAACAATAATGTGGACAAGGTAAAAACTGGTAACATTTAATCAGTATCCTGAGGTAAATGGGATCACAGTCCACTCTGCATGCACCAATACATACACAAACCACCCCAGTGCAAGTGAAATATACTAGCCTTGTAAGGCTACTCCTCTACCTTTAGTGTCCTGTGAAATGTTTACATACACTTAATTTTAAAAAAATACAATATGTTTTCATTACATTCTGCAAGGATTCTTATATTAATAAATAAAAATCTGGTGACAGTTGTCCTTTAAAATCAATATTTAAATGTGTACTTAAAGGACCACTATAGTGCCAGGAAAACATACTCGTTTTCCTGGCACTATAGTGCCCTGAGGGTGCCCCCACCCTCAGGGTCCCCCTCCCGCCGGCTCTGGAAAGGGGAGTGCTGGGCGGGGAGCTCTCTGTCTCCGATCCTCCTCCGTTCCGCCCTGTCGGCTGAATGCGCACATGCGGCAAGAGCTGCGCGCGCATTCAGCCAGTCGCATAGGAAAGCATTATCAATGCTTTCCTATGGACGCTTGCATGCTCTCACTGTGATTTTCACAGTGAGAAGCACGCAAGCGCCTCTAGCGGTTGTCAATGAGACAGCCGCTAGAGGCTTTGGGGGAAGGCTTAACCAATTTATAAACATAGCTCTCTGAAACTGCTATGTTTATAAAAAAAATGGGTTAACCCTAGCTGGACCTGGCACCCAGACCACTTCATTAAGCTGAAGTGGTCTGGTTGCCTAGAGTAGTCCTTTAAGTTTATGAGGTGGGGGTAGAAATCCATATTAGGCTCATGATAGGTCCAGCATTGGAACCAATCATAATACTTTGATGTCTAGGGGTAAGGAAAGGGGATTATTTTACCTCTATTATGCTAATCTAGTCTATCTATGACCTGTTGTCCACTGCAATCTATGGTATTTTAATTTTTTTCTCATTATTTGGAAGCATTTATATTAAAAAATATATATTTTTTCTACCTATAGTCATACATGACTGTCACGTCCAGGGATGTTCTGCTGCTCTTTTTGATATATTTATATGTCTGTCCTATTAATTTTGGGAGCAGTGTGAAGAGAACACATCACTTTGTGCTGTATATGACCCTAGTTCTAACTGGTGGTCCAGAGAGAGAGAGAAATAATCTGGCAGTACAGGTTAAACCATTTTCCCTGTTATCAGTAGAGCAAAGGGGTAACTTAACTTATTTATGAAAAGGCCAAGAGTTTAGCTGAATAAGATGTGATCATGACCCACCAATACCAGGGTTTGTTCTCTAGCTGTATATAAAATTGCATTTGAGAGCATACTTTTTTAGTAATATTGTAATTCTATTTGTGGACCTAAACATTTAATTAGGATATATATTTATACACATACAAACAAATCATCGAGACAATTTGTAAATGTATGACTTCAGAGACTGAGTGCTTCTTTTAAAAATGAATTATGACTGTGAACTTTCTCCATTCTAAATCCATGGGTACAGGAAATGCTGGAGAGGTGCTGGGAGTTTGGGCCCTTGCTTTGGATGTGCTGGGGTAGGGCCAAGGCCACCCTACAATTGGCTGCTTGCCAGTTGGGGCAGCTTACTTGGCCGGACAAGGGGAGGAGAGGAGGATATACTGGGGACATGGGTAATACTTTTCATCCTATTTAAATAACTTTTCATACCTGTCATTGCTTGCTTGTATGTGTCCCTACACTTACACTTGTCATTAATATGGTGCTGTCTTTTTTCATAAAACCTTGCCTGGATTTTGACCTCTTGGATTGTCTGATCTTGTGCCCTGGATTAACTTTTTCTGCATTATTTGCCTCAGTTTACCTATATCCTTATTATAGCACTTATTATAGCACCTAGGGTTTCAGCTACAACAAGCCTAAGAACTGGAAACTATTAAGTTTTACTAAAACTTGTAAAAAAAGATTAGGTCTAGCACAGCTGCCATTGACGTTATAATATCATATTATACTATAATCCAATTGTTTTTTCCATTTACAATTATTTTATGTTACAAATTATTACTCTGTCACAAATTATTATAACATTTTAAAAATATAAAGCTGAACAGATTATTAGTAATTGACTGTACTTCATAACCATTTTTTTTATTGTGCCATTTATTTTTCATGTAACTTAAGAATATAAAGTAAATAAAGTGATGCATAGAATATATTGTCATAAAATATTTTAAGTTATCAACTTATATATTTCTTATACCTGTAATATTCCATGCCTTTTTTTTTGCATGAATCAACCCAGCCAGCTGGTAAACATAGATTAAGTTCATAAAAATTCTTGTGTTTCCTGTTCTCTGCTGATTACTTTTAAATCATAGCTTCAAACATTTTCCTTCCACCTCACGGCTACAAAATAAATATATAGTACATACAAATGCAATTTGTTTTCTATTTCAGCAAGATTATACCTTGCTTTATCTTTCATCAACCTCGCACACATAAGATCACAGATGAATTTACCATACTCCAAATATCAGAACACTAGTCATATGAATGTTGTACATTTCTAAAAGATTACATACGGGTTTGGTTTTTTTTTGGAGCCACCAATAGATACCTATATATTAATATTGATATTGATAAACATCACTATTTAGATGAAGGGCAACGATAGAATATCTATTCAGAAGACATAATACGATTCACTCAGGAGAGACTGTATATTCTACTTAAGTCTTATCACTCGTCAGCACCTTGGACAAAATGGTGTGTGTCTAATTAATATTTCTTTTTTTTTGCATAAAGCAAATATACGCAGTAGTACTCAGCATGAAAGAATGAAACTTGTGCATTCTTGAGTGATTCAAAATAATGAAGATTTGTAATATAAAGATAGTAGGTATGATTTTCAACAGCTGAGGACATTATATTCAATCAAAATAATGAGCCTGAATGGCAACATCCAGTTAAAAAAAATATTAATAAAAATAAAAATAAATATTTATTTAAACATTAACATTTATATATAAACATTAAACACCGGCTTCGGAGCTCACAAAATATAATACTTTTTTTTTTTTTTTTAAACATCCAACTTATGCAAAAATAATCGAAAAATTAGTTACAGTATATGATCATACATTGCATAAGTCTGCCACAATGCCACAACTTCATTTTTGGTCCTATCCTAGCAATCTAATGCTTGCTCTTATGGGATCAACCCACTTAATCCATCTTCCTGGGGCTCTCCACAGTGCAAGGCTAAATAGGGCATGGAATGAGGTACCTGTGTTAGGGATATAGTGTAAAACATATCTATATCTATCTATCTATCTATCTATCATTTACCTGTCGGCTTGACAAAGACCCCGAAGTTGGTTTGAAATGTTGCCGGTTCCACACAGGTGGTATAAATCTCGTTGACCCTTATTTTGGTGTTGTAGCTCTTCACATATATGTACACACACCAAAAAAATATATGGGTAAATGCTCTATATATATATTGGCTGGAGACTGGATCTAGCCAATTCATTTTCCTATATACTGTGTGCTTACAGCATGTAACCAAACATAGATAATAGATACACAAATAAATAATTTAGTTTAGTTTTAGTAACATTATATGTGAATTGTCATTGATTTGTTTACAGTGTCTGGTGCATTCCCTCCGTTCAGTGTTAAACCATTTTTGAGCAGTTTAACACTGAATGAGAGTCCCTGGTCACCCACAGCTCAGTGTCCACAAGGGGTATCACTAAATCAGAAATTACTCTTCTTTCTAGTCATATCAATTTATACCATAATTTGTACTATGATAGGCTGAAAGCAAACTGCTGACACTCAGCTAAAAACAACCACCTATTACTGCTCAAAGTAACGCTTCCTTACAGAGGAACAGCAGAGAGGGGATGGGCTGCTCTGCACTTTTTTTGTGCTATAATAGTTTTTACCTTCACAGATCATTTCTAAAAATTCCAATGCATAATCACTGTCATGCCCAGGGTGCATAATTTAATGTCGCGCTATAGAATGTCTCTTTTAAATATGATTTGTGTAATGCATACATGAATTGGCTACTTGGTAGAGGTGGTATGGCCAATTTCAGCATGGGAGGCTTTAAATTGATTGTATAGAAATGTTATTGATGTCAGAAGGTTTACAACATGAATTTCTCTGTTAAAGCTGCGACTCCAACCACAGTTGATTCTAAGTCTAGCTTCAATGTTCCTCTATCCCCTCCTCATATATAGTGGATTCTTTTGATATGCTAACTGGCCAATAACAGTCAGGAGACCATTGTCGACCAGAGTCGCATTCAAAAGAAAAATTGGTAATAACCCCAGAGATTACTAATCATGCCTCCTTGTGTGCCTATTCAGAATAGCAAAAGCATACTCTACAAAAAGAGTACAGTGGCTAGCACAACCTAAGCCATTTGGAAGGAATTGCCATAAATAGGAAGTGTGACATATCTATGAGATTGATAAATTGCAAAAAAATCCATAGATGCAATAATTATTTATGTGGCAGGCATAAAAGAGAAACTAAAATAAAAAAAAATCTATTTAGGTTGTTGTTGGTCTGACACACGAGGAGGTCACTTATTGTTCCTATAGGTACCATAGGCGTGCGCACGGAGTGTGCCGGGTGTGCCTAGGCACACCCTAATCCCCGGGGCACGCCTGTGAGTCCTGCAGGAACGCGTGGGAACAATGTTCCCACTGTTCCTGCAGGCACTCTGCCACCCCCCAATGCCCTCCGAGTTCCCCCTGTCATGTGGGGGCTGAGATGGAGACCCGCCGGTCTCCATCTCAGCCGCGGCGAGAGAGCTGTGTGCTCTCTGCTTCCTCTCGCTGCGCGCCGTTTGCTGTAGCTGGGAGCCGGAATATGACATCATATTCCGGCTCCCAGCTACAGCAGACAGCCCGCGCGGCGAGAGGAAGCAGAGTGCACACAGCTCCCTCGCCGCGGCTGAGATGGAGACCGGCACCCGACCCACTGGACCCCAGGTAGGGAGGCTGGGTGGACAATTTTTAATTAAAAATAATAATTTGTGAGTGTCTGTGTGTGTGTCTAAGTATGTCTGTGTGTGTGTCTAAGTATGTGTGTGTCTGAGTATGTGTGCCTGTGAATGTGTGTGTGTGTCTGTAAGTGTGTGTGTCAGTGTGTGTGTGTGTGTCTGTGTCTGTGAGTGTATGTGAATGTATGTGTGGGTGTGTGTGTGTCAGAGTATGTGTGTATCTGTGAGTGTATGTGTGTGTGTCTGTGAGTGTATGTGTGTGTGTGTGTGTACGCGTGTATATATATATATGTGTGTGTGTGTCAGTGTGTTTGTGCACGTATATATACACACGAGTGTATATTATTTTTTTTGGGGGGTGGGAATCTTGGGAGAGTTCTTACACTTTATTCCCCAGGACTTGACCCCTGCCGGCAGGAGAGATCTCCGGATCTCCCCTGTAGGCTCATGCAGAGCTGGCACTTTTTGAGTGCCGGCTCTACTCTAAGCCTCCATGGGCCGGCGGGGAGATCAAAGATCTACCTCACCGGCCCACAGCAGCATGGAGGGAGGCAGGAGAGGTCCCGGGGAGCTCCAGAGAGAAGCTTCGCCAGGTTCCTCTCGCGAGATCTGAGCATTGCCGTGGCAACGCTCAGATCTCGCGAGAGTGAACTCTAGCCCCGCAGGCTAGAGTATACTCTACACTGGACCACCACGGATGGCACATGGCAGCAAGGATCTCCCCTCCCTACATAAGGTAAGAAGGGAGGGGGGATATTTACTACAACACCCACACAGCGCACATACAGCACCCTCACACAGACAGCACACATACAGCACCGTCACACACACAACACTCTCACACACAGTACACTAACAGCACCCTCACAAACACACAGCACCCTCACACAAACAGCACACTCACAAATACACGACACAAACAGCACCCTCACACACACAGCACCCTCACACACACACACACATATCACACAAACAACCCCCTCACACAGCACAGTAACAGGACCCTAACACACCCGCACACACAAACTGCACCCTCACACTGTCACGGTAATATACCCCAACACGCAGGAATAGTTCACAGTCAAGAGACAAGAAACAGAGTTCGTCTTACCGGACCTTAGAATGGCCGGACTAGGACGAGAGAAAGACAGAGTCAGAACAAGCCGAGGTCAAGGGAACTGAGAGACAGCGTAACGTAGAACAAGCCGAGGACTGGTACACAGAGAACAAAACAGCGGATAAGCAAGCAAGGATAAGGAGAGAGCGGAGTCAGGAACAAAGCCAAGGTCAAGCACCAAAAAACCAACTGAACGATACAAGCACTAAAGGGAACTGGACAGAAACCACGATAGGGCAAAGAGCAAGGGAAACAGGTGAGTATAAATACCCTTAAGGTTCACTTTGATTGGCCCCTGTCATATCCACGCCCCCAAAACGTGAGTGTATGGGGAATGTGGCCTGACAGGGGCCAATGGGAGACTGATTCTAATTTAGTCTCCCACTGTCCCTTTAAGAGCGCGCCCGAGACGCGCGGCGCGCTCTTAGTGTTGGGCGGGACATGTGACCGCTTCTCGCGGTCACTGCCCGCCTGACTGATCCCATCGTTGGCTGAGCCGCGCGCGGCGAGAAGGGAGGACCCCGGCCGGCCCCTGGAGAGGGTAAGTACCGCTACACACACACAACACATTAACAACACCCTCACCCTCACACACACACATAGCACCCTCACACAGCGCACTAACAGCACACACACACAAACAGCAGTGTATGTGTGTGTGTATATATATTATATATATATATATATATATATATATATATATATATACACATACATGCGGTGCGTGTGTTTGTGCTTTAGGGTGCACACCCTAATGCAATAGGCTGCGCACGCCTATGATAGGTACGTCTTCCCTCCGCCTACACCACTTCTGGTCCAGCTTAGAAAATTGAGATGGATACTGGAGGTATAAATCCAATGATGTGCAAATGTTCAGTGTGCTTACTAGGGGCCCAGATCTAATTTTGATTAAGTCGCCATCTTTCCTTGCCAGAGAAAATATTGTTACTTTACCATTTAAGTGAGTAGTTAGGATTTCTGTTAATTTCTTCTTTTTATTTTTAATTGTTAATTATTTGTTTGTCATGCACTGTGCCTTTTTGTTTTGTTCATAATAAATACTCCTTTATTGAGTTCTGCCTTTGTCTGGTAAAGACTCATGTTACCTGATTAAACAAATGTATTAGTAGCTAGAAATTACATGGGTATTGTTTTATATCATATTTTGTGGGTTGTTAGTCTAATTTGAACAAGACACCCGGTTTATAAATTGTCTTGGTGGTGGCAGACAGTGTTATATTATTTATATTTTTATAATTACATGTGGGTGTTTGTTTAAGGGGATTTTTTTATCATTTTCTTCAGTACTAATGCAGACAAGTAGTGCATTTTAACACCTCCACTAACCGAACCAAGTCGTTAGCACGCTTGGAGTAGGGTGCTTTCGTGACAATCACCATTCTCACAAACTACCTTTTCAGACAAGAAGTTTATCCTTATTACGTTAGTTTAAAGTTTCTTCACACTATAAAAAGAGTAGATTTCTGTGAAAAAATAATAACAAAATGAAAACAGACAATCTTCATGGCTAATAGTTATAACTTAAAAGAATTGAAAGAGAAATTCAAATAAATGATTAAGAACTTGTTTTAAATCAAAGGAAATCACATGAATGCATGCTTACTGTGGCGAAACCAGCTTCGCCACTGTGAACTGGAGAGGCCTGGCTGCTGGCCTCCTGCCCGCTGACTATGGCCCCTGGACGTGTTGCACTTTAGAAACTATATTTGGGCATGTAATAATTTATATTGCTGCTACTGGCCCTTTAAAATCAGCGATGGACATATTGGGACTTTTGGGACTAATGTCCCTTTAAGACTTTGTAACATATCACAGTAATACTGTCTTAAATATTATGTAGGTATTTATGTGTTCAGTTAAACTGGGGATATGTAGAAATGTGTGTTTTATGTGTTAAATGTATCAGTAGGTAATTTTATGTCTTTTACTGTCTTTTTGCAACCATGTGGTTAATGGAGTCTGACTCTAGTCCTAGATAATTGAATTACTTCTCCAATTATCTCCAGGGCAGAAGGGAGGAAGCCGGGATGCATTGTGGGGGATGTTTTACTTCTGTTTGAGCCAGATTGTGCCATGCTGCAAGCCCAGGCCCAAAAGATACTTTTAGTAACTTTTAAACCCCTGGTCGGATTCATGCCATTTTTTAATATGTTGTTCCCCTGAATGGATTGATTGTGGATATGTATTTTTATGTGAATGTGATGTATGGTTTTAAAGTTATGGAAGTTGTGTAAAAGTATATTTTAAACTGTATGCATAATGGGATTATGTGTCACACTAAGGGGAGGGGATGTGTGGGAGGTAACATCTATGTCATTGGTTATTTTATGCCTCCCCCTGGGTGTGGCCTGTATGTGTGAGTTGGAAATAAAAGCCAGACTGGGTGTCCCAGTCTAGAGTTCCTGCTTAACCCTCAAAATGAAGTGTCGTCTCGTTCTTGGGGGGGATTGGATTGTAAGCTGACTGCCAAGAGTGTAAGCCGATTGTATGCTTTTCTTGTTCAGCTGTTCCAGTTCCGAGTGTTATTTCGTATCCAGCTCGTGAGTTCTGATGTTCTGCAGTAGCTGTGCCTGTCTATGGAAAAGGGGATTATCGCCTAAACGCATTTTTCCCCTTTTATGCTGAAACGGTCCGTTACAATTGGTGGCAAGCGGCGGGATCGTTCCTACAACCAGAGGGACAGCTACAGACAACACCATTTCTGGATTACAAATTGAGGGCAACGCTAGTATCCGTACAGCGACCCTAGCTACAAAGGAAATAAGAAAATGGAAGGAGACAGAGTCGCAGCTGCTGCAGCACCTCCAAGGGAGAAGGAGGAATCCGAGTTTATCAGGGAATACAGGAGCAGGATGGCTCTATTCTCACCAGCCCGAGCGGTGCAGATGGCATCCCGGGTCTACGACGATGTACAGGCGTACCTCATGCTGCTAAGGACGCAGAGGATCCAACAAGATTGGTCCTGTGAGGAACCACAACAGGCAGGTGGAGATGGGACCGAGGTCTCTCCACCGGGCCCAACGGGATGGTGGGCAGCAGGCCCAGATCCCCAGCGACAGAGTAAGTCCCAGGGAGATGAAGGTGTCGTCCTTCCTCCCCAGCGGCAGGCTGAGTTACAGGGGGCAGAGGTTGTTGTTCCTGCCCCCCAGCAGCAAAGTGATGTGCCAGGAAGGCAGTGTGAAGTGAAGGGAGAGGAGAGCAGCGTCCTCCCTCCCCAGCGGCAGTGTGTACCCCAGGGAGATGAAGGTGTCGTCCTTCCTCCCCAGCGGCAGGCTGAGTTACAGGGGGCAGAGGTTGTTGTTCCTGCCCCCCAGCAGCAAAGTGATGTGCCAGGAAGGCAGTGTGAAGTAAAGGGAGAGGAGAGCAGTGTCCTCCCTCCCCAGCGGCAGTTTGCCATCCAGAGAGAGGAGCTTGTTACACCCTCTCTCCCACGGCAACCTAACCCACCGAGGGGAGATGTTAAGCCCCACAACTGTGCAGATGGGACCGTAGTCTCTGCACTTACAGCACAAGGGATAGGGACGGTCGGTCCTGTTCCCCAGCCTCAGTGTGATGGATCCAAAGGGGAGACAGTCAGTCTCCCCCTCCGGCAGTCGAGCTGTGCACCTAAAGGGGAGACAGCCAGTCTCCAGCAACCAGGCGCCCACCAGACTACTCCCGTGGTAGTGCTGGCAACAGGACAGAGTACCGCTGGTCTCTGCCCCCTCAGCAACCCACCAAGGCAGCCTACCCGTCTCCCACCCAGCAGTGGTGAAACCCCAGAACTTGGACAAAATTCTTCCTCACCCAGATGTAGTAACCGGTTAGTGGGGGCGGGCTGCTCTGTTATTTCTGTTTTGTGGGTGGGTTGCTGGACTAACCAGGGCACTGACCGGCAGAAAGTCAGGTACCCTGTTAGTCTAATTGGCAAAGGGGAGAAATGTGGCGAAACCAGCTTCGCCACTGTGAACTGGAGAGGCCTGGCTGCTGGCCTCCTGCCCGCTGACTATGGCCCCTGGACGTGTTGCACTTTAGAAACTATATTTGGGCATGTAATAATTTATATTGCTGCTACTGGCCCTTTAAAATCAGCGATGGACATATTGGGACTTTTGGGACTAATGTCCCTTTAAGACTTTGTAACATATCACAGTAATACTGTCTTAAATATTATGTAGGTATTTATGTGTTCAGTTAAACTGGGGATATGTAGAAATGTGTGTTTTATGTGTTAAATGTATCAGTAGGTAATTTTATGTCTTTTACTGTCTTTTTGCAACCATGTGGTTAATGGAGTCTGACTCTAGTCCTAGATAATTGAATTACTTCTCCAATTATCTCCAGGGCAGAAGGGAGGAAGCCGGGATGCATTGTGGGGGATGTTTTACTTCTGTTTGAGCCAGATTGTTACATGCTGCAAGCCCAGGCCCAAAAGATACTTTTAGTAACTTTTAAACCCCTGGTCGGATTCATGCCATTTTTTAATATGTTGTTCCCCTGAATGGATTGATTGTGGATATGTATTTTTATGTGAATGTGATGTATGGTTTTAAAGTTATGGAAGTTGTGTAAAAGTATATTTTAAACTGTATGCATAATGGGATTATGTGTCACACTAAGGGGAGGGGATGTGTGGGAGGTAACATCTATGTCATTGGTTATTTTATGCCTCCCCCTGGGTGTGGCCTGTATGTGTGAGTTGGAAATAAAAGCCAGACTGGGTGTCCCAGTCTAGAGTTCCTGCTTAACCCTCAAAATGAAGTGTCGTCTCGTTCTTGGGGGGGATTTGATTGTAAGCTGACTGCCAAGAGTGTAAGCCGATTGTATGCTTTTCTTGTTCAGCTGTTCCAGTTCCGAGTGTTATTTCGTATCCAGCTCGTGAGTTCTGATGTTCTGCAGTAGCTGTGCCTGTCTATGGAAAAGGGGATTATCGCCTAAACGCATTTTTCCCCTTTTATGCTGAAACGGTCCGTTACACTTACATTATCCTCTAAGCACAAGGGACAGGTAACGGATGGGCAAGTTGCTGAATTATTGAATAATTTTACCTCTACCTACATGATATTAGGTTCCATATCCATAATTCCTAGTATTGTGTTACTGAATAAAACATTCAGTATTAAATTATGTAGTTTTATGTTTTAAAATGATGTATAATTATACTTAATTTAAGATTAATTTTTCCAAATAGTACCCCTAAAGTATGCTCCAACAAGCTACTTAACTAAAACCGAAGAAATAGTACTGCTGCTGTGTATGCAAAGATTTGTATCGTGTTGTGTACGAAAAAAATAAATGCACTTGCAATGATAAAATATTATGCAAAATAGTTGGATAATGGCTTCTATTACACAGTGCTAACATCTAATAGAAGAGTGTTTGAAATGAAATGTTTAATGCTGTAGAATAGGCACAGTGCAATACAGAACCATTGCTGGTTATTCTGAACAGTGCAGTTGCCAATAAGTCAATCATTCCAGATTTCAAATCACCCACATGGGAAACCATCACAGTTTGAAGCTAACATCAAAGTAAAAATGTTCACTGAACTTAACATCAAAGTCTATGTTTCATGCAGCATGACCTTAATTTCTTATCTCACTACTTCCTTCTGAAAAACGGTTCGCAATCACTGGCCTTGGCACAGGTTTGGTCTGCAGAGTATTTCTTTCAGCTCATTTATAACTATATATTTTTTATTTGTCAACAGCCTCTTTAACATTATTAAGTGACAATGTTTTCATATTACAATTTTTACATTCTAAATACATATTTTTTTTCCAATTTGTTCTCGTATCTTCAAATAGTTTAGCTTTACAGTTATGGAATTTATGTAATTTTTGTACAATTATGGTTAGGAGGTTGTAGATGTATTCAGTGGAATCCATATTTTGTGTACTAGTCTAACATGTCCTCCATAAAATATTTTGGTAATTTTTGTCATTATTTTTATTTTTTTTATTTTTTTTAATACATCTAATGCTTCTATGGTGTACCTCCTGCAACGTAGCAATCAATGGATATATTGATTTCACAGAAATCTGCTCTTTTCACATTTCTATGGTCTATCTAAAAGTTTCACATTTTCTGGACTATTAAGACTGTGACATATCTTATTCGGATTAATTTTTTTTAGGTCTTCTAAATACTGTATACAGATCCTGTTTTTTTTTTAATGTTATATAATGATATTATCCAGGGCTACAAGATGGTTTATATTACTAACTATATATCAATAAGCACATAAAAAATGCAAATAAATTGAGTCTTCTGTGTTCCAGGAAGTTGCAGAACAGTACTAAAGAAAGTGTTTGATTTAATTGGAAAGTTTGTTCCATTTTGAGTTCAAAATGCTTCTAATATCCTGTATCCTAAAAGGGACACTGTAGGCACCCAGACCACTTCATCTCATTGAAGTGGTCTGCGTGCCCGGTCCCTGTTTTCTTAACCCTGCAATTAAAACATTCCGTTTTAAATAAACTGCAATGAGTGCTAAGACTGCCTTTAGTGGCTGTCTGGTAGACAGCCACAAGAGGCACTTCCTGCAGTTTCATGAAATGACACTGGACATCCTTACACTTTGCATGAGGACATTAAGTCTGTTGAAAAACCTCATAGGGAAGGCCATTTATATCCATGGTTCGATCCCTCAGGAGCGTGTGTTACCATGCCCCAAATATAATTATTTTATATCCATGTTTTACTAAACATTCCAGCTTCTTGGATCCAATCTCATATGAAATCTTTGTTTTCCATTTCTGTTGCAATATTGCAATGCCCATAAATGGATTTTTCTGCCTCAGCATGTTGACCGTTGTGCGATCTATACAACTAGAGGTTTGAGTTTAACTCTAAATTATTGGTTCTTGTTTCAAACTCTGCTTTCCATATGTGGCTCGGCCCTTTGTCCATTGTATATAAGAAGTGCTGATTTGTTCCAATAATCAATTTCTGTTTTGGCTACAATGTGCCAGTCTCATCTGTGTGATTGTCAGTCTACTAACAGCAATTAAAGGCAAATTTAACGTGATGAATTCCTACAGCTGTCCAGTGCAGGAAGCTTAACGGAGCAGAATCTCTGGGAAGACAGGAAATCACAGAATGAGAACTAGGGACATGATAAAGGAGCTTTCACCAGATTTTCCAGTTCTATTACAGCTCATATCTAAAATATTCTTTAAACATTAATGGCACAATTTATTAGTGCACATAAAAACCAGTATGAGCAAGAAAATGTGTGTTTGTGTTTCTTTTAAAAGATCCTGAGATTTACTAGCAGAATTAATTGCAGTAATGTAAACTAGCGTAAATATCTAGACTCAGCTTAATAATTTTCCACGTGAAAAACCTTCAAAATAGCAATGATATTATATACACCAGACCAGCCCTGTGCTCATCAAAATGTGTGCCTGTGGGGTGCATTGTGTGTGTAAGAGATGCATTAAGAGAAGCATTGTGTGCTTCTGTGTATGTGTGCAAGGGCTGCATTGTGTTTGTGTGTAAGGAAAGAATGGTGTATTTCTGTGTGAGTGTAGGATGCATTGTATGTTTCAGTGTTTGTGTGTGTGAATAGAGATGCATTCTGGGCATGTGTGTTTCTGTGTATGTGTAAGGATGCATTGTGTATGTGTGTAGTGTGAAAGAGAGGATGTGTGGGGTAGGATAGGGGCTGAGATGGGAGTAGCTCTTTATTTTTATTATATTTATTTTAAGATAGCTTTTTTGTATATTTGTTCTTTAAGTTTTGTGTCTTACACTCCCATTTAGTGTATCTTTTACAAACCCCTTGTGTGTCTCTTATCCCCCTTCTTTGTATGTCTCCTACATCCTCCCAACCCCTTTGCATGTCTTACTCCCCTAAGCCCCTTTGTGTCTTACTCTACCCAGCTCCTTGGTGTGCCTCTTTTCCCCTCAGGCACCTATGTGTGTCTCCCTCACAAGCAAATCTGTGTGTCTCTGTTTCCCCTATCAGCCCTTCTGTGCTTCTCTCTCACCCCTTCCTCAGCCTTTCTGTGAGTCTTCCACTCCCCCTGTCTCTTAGTGGTCTCAACTCCATGTCTAGCCCTGTCCCTTAGAGGTCTCCCCTCCTGTCCCTTAATGTTGTCTACTTCCCTCCTGTCCCTTAGTGCTCTCCCCTCCCCTCCTGTCCCTTAGTGCTCTTCCATCCCATAGTGATCTCCCCTCCCCACCTGTCCCTTAGTGCTCTCCCATGACCCCTATCCCTTAGTGATCTTCCCTGCCTTCCTGTCCCTTAGTGATCTCCCCTCCCCTCCTGTCCCTTAGTGCTCACCCCTGCCCCCCCTTTCCATAGTGCTCTCCCCCCTGCCCCATCTTTCACTTAGTGGACTCTCCTCCCCCCATCTTTCCCTTAGTCGTCTCTCCTTCCCCCTCCCCCAGTGTCCCTTAGTGGTCTCTCCTTCCCCCCCAGTGTCCCTTAATGGTCTCTCCTCCTCTCCCTCCCCCCAGTGTCCCTTAGTGGTCTCTCCCACCCCTTCCCTGTTGTGCCTTCTACCTCTGTGTCGCATGACTGGGCGTCGCGGATCGAGGTACAGGAGCTTCTGTTTCCTGTACTTAGAGAGCACTTCCTTTCAGTCTGACCTGGTACAGGAAGCTCCTGTACCGCAGTCTGCGCCACCCGGCCACCCTTCACAGAGTAACCTGGTAGGAGGGAGCGCTGTGCGCTTCCCTCCTGCTGGGTATCTCGAAACCCCTGCACCGGCCCTGGTGACATTGCGCAATCTCCATCAATTAATTCATTTGGAGGCTTAATGACTGGAGGAAAAAGTCAGTTGCTGAGTTATTCCCATAAAAAAATAATGGAAGCTGTTACTAAATGGCTTTTTAGTAGCAGTTGCTGGGAAATGCGTATAGTTTCTAATACTAAAGTTGGCAGATTTTAAACAGCCACTACGTGTTAAATGTAGCTATAGATAAATTAGTAAGTAAGCCTGGTATAAAGCAGCAACAGGTATGTAGATACGTCAGCCCTGCAAGCAAGGTATTTCTAATATCAACATGGTATGGAGAATACGATTGGATACGATAGTGCTATACAAATATAGCAAAGTGGGTTTTTTTTACAGTAAGAACCATAAAGATGTGGTATTCTCTACCCAAAGAGGTGTCTTATTAAATAGATATTTATTTTAAAAATAGGCCTGGATGTTTTTTTTTTTTTTTTTGTTTAACCCCTTAAGGACCAAACTTCAAGAATAAAAGGGAATCATGACATGTCACACATGTCATGTGTCCTTAAGGGGTTAAACAGAATATTTAAGGATAAAAATCAATATGAACAGGCAATTGATGAAAGGAGAAATCGGATTGCCATTGTGGAGTCAATAAGACTTATTCCCCCTATTGGTGGCATGATTGGCATTTGCTTCAAATTGGGGTTTTCTCTGCCTTCTTTTGGATTAACATCATAAGAAGTTTTTTTTTAACTCCATGGGCTTGAGCCTTTTTTCAAACTAGACTGCTATGTAACTATGCTTACATCCACTTATACATTGCTTAGTGTATAAAATAAACATACGTCCTGACAATTGGATGTATTGTATGGGGACAGTGAGGTTAAGGCTCTGAGGGGGCATCAGCAGTGAAGTGACTGTAATATTGGCAATGTCCATGATGGGAGGGTTTGCCCCGGAAAGGGGTGGACCACCCTCTCAATGCTGTCTGGCAGGCACCCAACCTTCAACACCATGTAGAGAAAGCCCACTGCACTGTGCTACCCAAGACAGTGGTCTGGTGTGGGACACCAAGGAATTGAAGTGGAACAGCAGGACAACACCAAAAATGAGTTTTCTAGAAAGAAATAACTGGTAAGATACGGGCCCAAGTAAACATCGTTTTGATGTAACTTTTATCCATCTCTAAATATTTTGAATAATTCAAGGGGAAAATCTCTTGTGTCAATAACTTTTCAATATTCTGATTTTATGTTGTATATTAAATATGATTTAATTGCATGTGCATTTGCTCCTGCTGAAAAGTGTTAAATAGTAATACGATCATCTACAGAGACAGCTTTCTAGGTCTATTCTCCTCATTTGTTATGTAAAAAGCATTTACTTTTAATACAGGGCTCTCATAAGAAGAAAAAAAAAAGATGAAGGCATTCACAATTAAAATCTATGTTTGCTAATTAGTCTTTGACAAGAGCTGTCAAAGCTGTATTTGATGTACGCTTTAAATCTAATTTTAGCCAATATGCAAATTGCTCTTTTTAAGCAAAATTATAAACACGAAAATGCTCATTAGCTGACTTAAGTGTTGAATATATAATTATGGAGAATTCATAGCATTCTATTAGTACACCATATAAATTAATCTGAATATGCTGGACATCCAGAATATATATCTTCTGGGTTCTTCTCTCAGATGTGGTACTCTTGAATATAACACTCTGGCAAACTGTAGATGAAGTACATTGTACATAAAACTTGTGTAAATACAGAAAAGCACACATTTGGGAATAATGAATATAGTGAATGAGATAATGAAATATAGCATTAGCCAGATATCCTTTATTTATATGGTCAGGCAAATGAGACCTAAATAAACAATTCTATTATATGATATACACTTTAATGTTCCTATCAGGCTAAGGTTATAGAAAAATAACCTTTACACTGTAAACTCTTACTTGGACATAAAGAGTGTAACAAAGACACCTTGAATGTTGAAAAGTTGTCCAACCCATCTATGTTTGATGGCTGAGTATACCAACATTTTGCCCCATTTATGTTTGCTGAGGAGTCCATCTTTCTATATAATTCATGTGATCAACATAATCTAGACTCTAAAACAGGTCTCAGCAACGCAATACTGTCAGACTCAAATGGGCCAGTCAGGACTGGGACAGTTGTCATGGCCCATTTGGCAGTCCTCGACAAAGCCACTGGACCACTAGGAAATGTACTCTCCCCGCTCACTGGATTGGTAAAAAGTAGGGGGGAAATAATGTTACATTTATTAGAATAAATGTAAAAAAACACAAAAATGCTTTCCACGGAATGCAGTAATTATTTTACACACACTACATACACTATGCAAACACACACTCTGTATACACTATACACATTAAATCCTCTACACAAACACACTCTGCATTCACTATGCAAACAGCATACATTACACAAACACACACTCTAAATTCACCATACACACTCTGCATCCACTACACACACTGCATCCTTTACACAAGCATACAATTTACATCCACTATACACATTAGATCCATTACCCACACATTTCATCCATTACCAAAGCATTGCATTAATTACGCATACCGCACATCCACTATACACGCATTCTACATCCACTATACACACTGCATCCATTACACACACACACACACACCACATGCACTACAGACACATTCTACATCCACTATACACACACCACATTCAATTCACACACACACTGCATCCCCTACACACAAACTGAATCCTTGTTGGCAGACTCAGGGTGGGCCCTGTGGGCAGACTCAGAAGAGGACTCAGGGGCTCAGACCTTGAGCTATGTCAAGGCCCCAAAATTTCTGATGGCAGCCCTGGAACCAGTTATGGAGATTAAAGCATCACACTTCTGGCCCAGTGCACCCCAGTGGCTGGAGCACAAGGAAACTGATGGTGCAGACACCAAAACTAATCATCCCTTGCGATCTTGTGCAATGGCAATGCTCTGTGTTGCCAGGAAAGCACCAGAATGAAGACTGAGGTACAAGTGGTCTGGTCCCATGCAATGTGCAGACCACAAGATTCACAATGATTACCAAGGATTAAAGAAGATTCTTGGCCGTCTCCCTGGCAAAAGGTAGGCAACAGGGATGGGGCATAAAAACTTTATGATAACAATTTTAATTAAATTATATAGTTCATTATTTATTGCATAAAGAACCCCCCACAATTCCCCTGCAATAAACCTTTCCTACATGTAATCCCTACACATTATTACAGGCAGCTACAAATACACAACTTTGCAAATATTGCCCTGCACAATACCAAAGACTGTCCAAATCACACATGATACAAATACTATATGCAACAGCATACACACATTTAGCATGATACTCAGCACACACATTTGCCATCATCAGCTTTGTACAGCTAAGCTAATACTAAATACGTAGAATGTCTCAGTTTATGGTAAGGTTTCAGAAGACTGGGTTATCCCTTCTCCGACCACAAATGGGCTAAATGTGCTTCATACTTCCTGTTTGTGTATTTATAGGGTTACTGATTTAGGTAATTAAGGAAGGTTTTTTTTGTGCAAAAACTTAACTTGGTACTGACAAGGTATCTTCCGATTTCACATTTTGATGTTTTAATTGAAGCCAAGCTATCATTAAATATAATTGGTTTTATTATGATTTAAAGATGCAAGAAACAACATCTTTAGTATAACTGGCAAAACAATACAGAACTTTATAGTAATGTCTATATTTTGGACAGTAATCATATTTGATAGTGTATAATAAATGTGTTTATGTTTACTACTTTACTAAATCTACAAATATTTAGCTGCATCTCATCTGATGTGACAAGATCTGCAGTACAAAAACTCCAACACTGTGAAAAACACTGCCAACTCGCATAATCAAAGCAGACAGGCTAACAAGATAAAATATTCATATTTTTTTTACGTTCTTTGATGCAAAGAAATAATGGATTCAGCTTGACACTTTTTATATAATTTTTTCCGGCAAACTGTTTTTACAAAGTAAAGGAAGGCGTTTTACTATGATTATCAATTAAAATTCATAAGATGTCTATACCAAATAAATATTAAGAGGAACTGCATTTTTCCATTTTCTTGACCATATCCTCAGTCATTATATTTTACATAAAAAGAATGACCCAAATTATCTAAACATTACAGTTCATGAAATTAATCAAAATTAGAAAGAAAAAAGTCTTAATTAACCAGCTGTAAAAAAATATTCTAAAAAATATAGTATAATTCCAATAGCACACATAAAACAGAATATATCAATCAATAACTGGTATTTTCAGTTAAGCTTGAAATGAAGGTGTTTATTTACTAGTGGCATATAACAGGGTGTAACTCATAAGATTATTTATTTGTTTAAATCCATAATAGTATGGATCACTTCTTGATTTCCGTATGTAACCTATCACATCTAGCATATTGTTTGTAAGTGCCGAATTGCCGATATACTGTGGAACAAATCAGAGTGAGACTCTAGCATTACCCTAGGAAGAGCAAAGTGTATCTCTAATACCATAGAGAACAAACAAAAAGAGGTTGAGAATGCACCTGGAGTGGTGCAAAACGCGTCCAGGGCTTCTCTAATCTTTCTTTAGGGTCGGCTTCTTTGGTGGTCTCTCCCCTGTACAGCAGCTGCGAATGGTCCGATGCTCAGGTTTTGGACTTTTTATACTTTGTTCACTCACAACGTTTTATCATTTTCACATGCTTGGACCAATATAGCAAACATGAGGACTGCTGCTCTAGTATCTTGCCATATGTATGTTCTTTTTCGACTACAATAAATGTGCATTCTTTTTCTACAATTTTATCCTGATGTATTTATGGGGATTCCCTATGAGTGCGGATCAACAAACTTGTCTTGTGTGAAATCATTTGATTACAGGGAGGATTCCAGCACCGAGAAGGTAACCCTGTTAATGCACCTATTGAACTGCCATAAGTATGATGAAAACCAGTATATCCATGTTTATTTTGGAGTTGCAGCTACATGTTTTTCGTGAGTGAGGGATTTTCTTTACTTTTCTGCCTTTTTACTACTAAGAACAATCAAAAAACCCAAACAAAACAATAGGAGGTCTCTCTTTGCTCCAGGATAAATAGATGGGTCCATTAACCTCCATCCCATAAACAGAGTGAATCTCTGGTATTGGTGTTTCTCCACTTCTCCACTTTAGTGTTTTAGGATGTGAAGACTAAAAAATACCATCTGCCAGGACACTACTCCATCAAATTGACCAGAAGGATCAACAATGAAAGCATCTTTAGAAGGCAGCAGTATTTACGTGCTCCTACCTGCTTAATAAATGTTTATTGAACTATGATTAGCTGACTCTAATCACAGTGCATCTCAGTCCTTTGAGTGATATTTTGGTAATATACTGCAACCAATTGCTCTGTGCTACTGACCCACAAGTGCTAGGCTCACCAGCAATGCCAGTGCCTTGTCTAAAACACATATTATTCAAGGTTGTCTTTGTCAGGATGGATACAGCTCATACCACGTCTTGTCTAATGCCAACAGTATCATTTACATTTACTTAATGTTTCCCAGTATGTACAAAATATCTATGAAATCTAAAAAAGAATATATGAAAGTGGAACAATTTTAACAAGCAAAAATATCGATATGACTTCTTTACAACAGCAACACTAAAAGTTTATTTGAAACAGCATATAATTCCATCTTCATTAGTTATTAAGCAGTTAAACAAATAGTTATTAAGCAGTTAAACAACATTCAAACATCCTTCACTGACTTGCAAATAAATCTTAATTGAAGTCCTCAATTCAATCTCTAGTGTATATATTTTGACAGAGTAAGGAAATCAGTTGAGGGTTTTTTCAAGTTCAATGGGTTAAAACAATTAATTCAATGTGATATTTGCAGCCAAAATGTCTACACGTGTCATTCAAAGTCACTTTGCTTTGCTGCTCTCATACAATAAAATCAAACCATCTCGGGCAGATAAGAAGAGGCTTAGTTGAAACAGTACAAATGATAACCACTGCAGTGGAGTCTGGAGACAGTTTTAATTCCATTCCAGCTCTTCCTGACCTTAGGCAAGTCACCTTATCTCTGACTGACTCACGCACCAAAATTAGATTGTAAACTATATGGGGACTTATCTCCCTGGAATAGATTTGTTAAGAGATAAATTAAAAAATTCTCTCTTTAAAGAAAACCATTTCAAGTTCATAGATAAATGCATAGATTATTTTCAAAATGGTCAGCAAAATTGTTTTTTTTTTTATCCTGTGATCAGTGAAGGTAATTATGATTTTCTTTACTGTCTTGGGATATAGAGAGCAGTACGGAAGTTTCCATAAGCATGCTGCTGTAACTCATTGATTGTGCTGTTCAATGAATGAACTAGCTGACTGAGATATGTGTTAACCTCACGCAACTCCTTCAGGTTCGAAAAAATAATTGGGGTAGCTCTAATCATAAAGATTTTGACAGAATCTTTAGAAGACACTGGTCAAATTCAACCTGAAAGAGATTGGGGAAATTTATAGAATGCATTCTATAAACTTTATAAGAATCACATTGAGGCAGTGCTTGGGACACTTGTAGAATTGTAAATAAATGCACATATCCCAATTCTAAAGAAGTGAGGAAGTGGGTGATCCATTCCTCCCAATCAAGCTGTAGTCAACATACTGCTCAACCTTGAGAGAAGAAAATGTTGATGATTTCATCCGAAATGTACACGGACTTATGAGGTTTTGCCTAATTAAGACCCAGAAGTATAAAGAGGTAGGATTAGCTGTTGCTGTTCTAAAGAGTTATGGTTCCATAAATTTCCTGGCACACCATTCCAAACCAGCCCCTTAATTTAAACTTATGAAGAGACTGATGAATAGGACTCTAGTGATGGAGACAATGATCGCTTATTTTGTTCAATGCCTAGTGAGGAAGAAAACAGTGATAATACCATCAGATGGCGCCTTACCAAAGGATGAGAATGAGAAAAGTCTCTCCAAAACAGAGATTTTGGAGCAACTAGTCAAAAGTAGAGTTTGGGCATTTACTGAACATAATATATTTGTTGGTACCCTACCATTACCTGCTGGTGAGAAAGATTTTAATTTGTGGAAGAGCAGTGCATCTACATTTTGAGAGAGTGGACTTGTACTGAAGAGGCTAAGTAACTCAAGTTGACTAGATTATTTGCCCTTGAATTAGTAAGAAAGCACTTATTAGGTTTTCAAGCTCCCTCTGCAGATAATACTTTGAAAATTCTACACAATGCTTATGGAGAGGAATGTGAAGAGAAAGAGCTACCCCTACAATATGTAGCCACTGTTCAGCATGAGAAAGAAAAGCATACATCCTACCTAGTCAATTTGGAATTAATACTGGGAAAGCGGTTTGAGAAAGGGATAATTGCTTCAGACCAATTTGACAAGTATAGGTGACGACAAGTTCTAAGTGGAATGCTACCTCAAGATCCCATCAGCTCTGACCAGTTTCGAGACGCAGAGGATAATTGGACTTTACAGAATTGATAAAGGAAGCAAAAGTCATAGACAAATAGATTAAGCATATCTTCCATCATAATGGTAGTAAAAATAAATCCAAAACTTTAGAAAAATCCATAGGGGACTGATTATAAACCTTATTCCTCTAAGCCTAAATGAAAGGACAAGCCAAACCAAGATTTTGGTGTTCCTCAGTTGAAGAAGTAAAAGAAAATTCTTTCTATGTAGAAACATTGGCCCTTGGCCAAGGGCACAGAGAAAGAACAGAAGAGCCTGCATCCTAAGAAACATTTCGGAGAAAAGTGGTCTTTTTAAGTGTAAAGAGGCCTTTCAACTCCTAAAAAGACTGAAGCACCTGTGTTAGCATATGCTGATCCTGATAAACTGTATGTCTTTCATGTATATGCAAGTTTGGAAAGATTAGTGGGTGTTTTCCATTCCATTTGAAAAAAACATTTTGTCCTGTCCATGTAGCCACTTAAAGTGTCTGGGTAGTAAAAGAGGTATTTAGCAAGAAAACAAAAAATATATACAAAACATAACATAGTACCTGATTTATAAGCACTTAGTACAATAAGTGCATCTCTTATTGCAGTCTCAGGTTTATATAATTAGATTATTAAAATGAAATATAATGTAACCTTTCTGAAAGCCTAGTTGAGAACCTCGTAATGAAACCAAACCTGCTAATTAAGCAAAGCCAACATTACGGCATAATAACATAATTTGTAAACTACTCTAAAATTAATTAAGATTTTAATTATAGGAATCAAATTTTCAGAATTGGCATGATCTAATATGGATATGGAAATAGAAGAATTAATTTGACTACTGGCATTTAACGTGAAAATACAATAAGAAGAACATCACTAACATAAAATTCAGCTATTTGGTTTTTTTTCTATTGACGTTCCAGGGCTTTGAATAGAAAACACACAAAAAAAAATGCAGATAATTTAATATTAACAGAATACTATATTGCATTCTGTAAAGGAAAATGCAGTCCCATGGTATTTCTCTCTGGTATTTGATTTTGTGATGTGAGTCTTTCTCTTGAAACATCAAATAGATTCTGATTTGAATGTCATTGTGTAGACAGGTAAAATATTCTTCTTGGGAAACTGGGTTTCTATGGAAGGGTTTCATACTATGAAATCCCTTGCTGGAGAAAAAGCCTTGAAGATCATCTTCCATGCATTTCTCCTTCTAAGATGTACATTTCGGCATAGAAATTGTAAAAAGTAAGTGCCGTGTGCATGAAAAACATATCGCTATTACTATATCCTCCTCCTAATAAGTGACTGGACATGTATATACTTTTAGAAGTCCTTACATAATAGTACTGGACGGCACTTGAGGCATAATTGCTTCCATATCAACCATGCTATGTACTTGGACATTATTGAAGGGGTTAAATCATAGTTTGTTAAAATGTAAAAAATTGAAATCACGAACGTGACATAATCAGAGCATCAGTATGCAAATGATGTGTAGGAAAACACATCTGTATTTTGTCAATCAAAAATAATAGCAGGTAAATGCCAGGAAAATACTGTAATTAGCCACAATATCAAATTTATCTTTCAATGCTTTGATGCCTGGATGCATATTAATATGTATCATACCGAGCTGATTTGTTCCTTTCACTGCAATCTCTCTTTCACTCTCTAGCACTCCACTTCTCAAACAATACTACCTTGGTGGAACAACTCCGAGCTGAAACATAGCATCCCAAGAAAGGTGCGCTCAGAGGATTTGAACTATTGAAACTAGATTTATTGCATCAAATAAAAAAGTACAATAGTTGTCAACGTTACAGTCTGCTACAGAGACTCTTTATAAATGTATCTGTAGTAGACTGACATGTTGACGACTATTGTACTTTTTGCTTGATGCAATAAATCTAGTGAGTTCCAAATTCAGATTGTAGATAGAGATATTTATAATGTTGACAACTATTGTACTATATTAAATAAAAAATAAAAAAAAAATCTGAATTTGAAACTCAGTAGATTTATTGCATCAACCAACAAGTTCAATAACTGTCAACATTTCAGTCTTCTACTGATCCTTTTAGAAAGGGTCTCTGTATAATTATCAACACCATTTCAATAGCGAAGTATCCACTTATCCATGGATTGCAAGCTTATGGAGATGTCAGAATTCAACAGGAAACCTGCACTGTGTTGCCAGAAAGATAATATTATATATAGAGAGCTTTGAATTATATATAGCATGCTGCGTGATAATGCTGAATAATAGCATGTTTATTATTATTAAATTATTTAGTTCTTGGAGGATATACATTGAAATGTTAAGTTAAATTTTTGCTTGCATACAAAACAGAGAATGGAATAATTCTACAGACTGTTAAAACGAAACAAAAAAAAGGAATGGTTACATTTGTATAATTTAATACATTTATATAACATAATAATTCTGTGTAGATTATGCTGGTGCTTTCAGCCGGTCACCAGCTGCCCAGCTAAACCTTATTCACACTGACGCACAGAGAGGAAGGGAGCTGAAGTCGTTGTGGAGGAGGGAGTTTTACCTTAAGGACCAACAACAATATTATTAAATTCTAAAAAAAAATGCATTGATCCAATATTAAAAAAACAATGTATCACTAATTTAACAGGAGGAGCTCCTAGTGACTGAACAGGACTTTCTATAACTGGCAGAAGGCCTTTGGGAATAAGACTATAATTATAATACAATTGGTCTTTAAGGGGTTTAACAGTTCATGCAGTTTATATCGCCAACAATATATCACAAGCTCTTTGGTTCATGCACCCTCTTTTTGCAAAGGGCAGTTGAATTTATAAGCACACCTTGTGTTCCATTTTAGACAGCCAACACTGCAGAACATGACATTAGTATCCGAGGCTCCTTCACACAGACTCCTCTGGAGCTAATTACCTATTGTTATCAGCTGACTTAGTGTCCGATATATGGAAGCCCAAAGAGGCCATGTATTTTTTTATATTTTACTGACTTGTTATCTTGAGATAACAAGTTGTTGATCCGAGTAAAAACAACTTGTTGCCTCGAGAAAACAAGTTGTTTTCTAGAGAAAACAAGTTGTTTTCTCAACATAACAAGTTAGAAAAATAATAAAGATGCATGGTTTCTCTGTGCTTTCCTACGGATGTAGAGCATGGTGAAAATTCTTCTACAACTTAAAAGGAGACACAGGAGAACTTCACAAAATAATATCTGCACAATGTAGCAGTCATCCATAAGACTAATGTCTAAACTATACAAACAATACAACCATCCCTTTACTTACAAAGATGATAAGGAATGCTTTTTGTGACCAATACCATTTAAAATATCCTGGGGTCATATACGGCAAAACAGTTAAGATACGGATTAACATTGATTTTTCTACTACTGAATTTAAATATATGTGTGCAGGAATATGTCTTCAGCCTTGTGGATCTTAAATGGTGTAGTAAGACAATGTTAAAGCCACACTACAGTGTATATATATTATTGACTGTTTACTATTATTTGATTAAATATCTGGAAATAAAATCATCAGGAACTCAATTTCCTGGTCCACGCCTTGCCCTATTCTAAGAATTTGTTATATCTAATGTATAAATCGTCCGTAAGACTAGAAAAACATTGTATCACTTTTTATCAGCTAACTTCAAATATGCATACATTATACCAAGTACCTGTACAATAATGATTGCAAACTTGCATGCATAAGCAGGCATTGATTATAAGGCTCAGAATCATGCTGTTTATGTGTTCACATGAATTTCAACTCTAATATGAGATTTTGGACCTCCCGCAAAAAAGGGAAACGTTGTAGGAATCAAGTCTGAAAGTTAAAGATATTTAATTGTATATGAGCCACCAGTATTAGAATCCCCGTAACTGTGAAATGAAAAATTGGTTTGCCACATGCAAGTACATTTTGAACAAAAGAATGAACGCAGCTGACCCAGTTTATTGTATTTAGCCTTATTCGAACAATATTCCTTTCATGTTATTATTGTGCTGGTATAATAATAAAACGTTACTTTTTTTTATCAAATCTGAACAGCATGTAACAATATTTCGGGGAGGTTTTCTTTCCATCTTTATAGGACATCTTTTTCTTGAATTTATTATTTTATTTAAAAGCAAGGCTTTTAGCTTCACAGCTTAGCTATAATCCAATGTCAGGGGAATCACGGAAAGGCAATAAGGCATGCAAGTGCTCCTATTTGTGGATCATGTTACAGTGATACGGTGTCAAGCGCTGTGACTGCTACCACATCTATCGACCCATCTTTAGTACTTCGGATTTATTATGAGAGCTGATTTTTCCTCCAATATCTCACAGCTTTTTTACACATAATAATAAAAATACAACATTAACTTCTAAAAGGCTATATCTATAAATAGGACAAAAGCAAAACAAACATATATATTATTTTAATTGGATTTAGAAGATTGCAAAAAAATATATATAATTAGTGGCACATTATATGAGCATCTTTCGTTTTTAGGTAACCGTAATTGTCTCATTTCTACACAAGGTAAAATATGAAGATATGAAAGTTATGGGTTCATAGTTAAATGAAGTCTAAATTGGAAAAAAAGGCAGTTTTCTTGAACATAATTGAAATTATAAAATTATTACATATGTTGGCTTATAATAAATATTGTTACAGGTCCCACTGTTGACAGAACTGTTAACTTTCATGCTAGAATAGATATCCAGAGAGGTAGAGATATATTCCAAACACTGTACATTTTTGAAAATATATTTAAACAAATAATTTTAAATGTGGATAAGGCTACAAATATACTGGTACCACATAGTCATGTACAGGAGCAAACACAAAATAGACATATCTCTCTATAAAAATAAAAATTAAAATTCCCAAAGCCAGTGTTTTAAATGAACTCTTCGAGCACCAAAACAAATTTAGCTCACCAAGATTGGTGTATAGACCATGCCGCTGCAGTCTAACTGCCTTATATCCTGCCATTAAGGAGATAAATCACTTTGATTTTGTAACCCTAGCCAGTCCTCCCTTGGCTCTGACTCACACAGCCTCCCTACACACTAACTGAAAAAGAGCCTGCCTTATCTTAGCTTCCCTTATTTTGCGGTGTGTTTATTTTAGATGTGCTCTTCTCCTGCTCCGGTGATTACCTACTAGAGTCTGCAGTGGTCTAGTGTGTGTGTGATTAAAGCACAATTAAAAGAGCATGAGATAAGAACTTCGAAAGTAAACACATTATGCTGTAACAATGAAACCCTTTTTTATGGAGGCTGTGACTCACAGAAAGAGGAAGTGTGTCTACCACTGTATAAACCAAGTGATCTAATTTGTAAATGGCAGATAATTTAGTAAGGAGATTGCTAGGGCATGAGCTATACACCATAACTGCCTCATTAGGCTCAAGTTATTTTGGGGTTTATAGCATCTCTTTACACACTCATGCTGAGATTTAATAGTGAGTTGTGGTGAGTCGATGTAAGCTGATAATCTAGCAGTAAAATTTAGGGCAAGATAGCAGGGCTAGGAAAATATTCTCTAAATTGTTTAATGTCTTTAACCAGGCTAGCGGTATTCCCGAGCGTGACTCGGGGTTAATTTTCGCTGCCAGAAGCGGTAACCCCGAGTCACGCTCGGGGTAGATAACAGAGCTGGCAGCGGAGTCTCCTTACCTTCTCCTTGCGATCCAGCGATGTCCCCGCGCTGTGATTGCCGGTGAGAGCCCCGGCGGATGCCTCCATCTGACTTCCTGATTCCGTCTCTGTGAGTCGCAGAGGCTCATGGGGGCGGAACTGGGCGGGTAATTCAAATGTTTCAAGCATAAAAGTGACACACACACATAAAGTTAGGTGATACAGTGAAATCCTGTCACATTACATTGTATCACCTCAGATTTGACACAGTATCACCTCAGATTTGAAATTTGATCATCCTACACTGCCCTGCCTGCCCTTTTTGCTGTAATTTCTGCCCATAAAATACATTTTTTACCATGGCATCAAAGCATCACTTTAGCATCTCCAAAGCGGGTTTGGATCAGATGAGTGACAGCGGCAGCGACACAGAGCCCCTCGCAGAATTGAGCGACTGCGATAGCGATTCGTGGCAAGATTCGTCATCAGACTCTGACAGTGACCGGAGAAGTGGCGACAGCGACGATTCTGCACCCGAGCTCAGTGATGTGCGCACTTGGTGCCTTATTGATTGCGGTATGGATGAGGTACCGCCGCCAAGATTTCCGTTTACTGGATCACCTGGGATGAAGGTAGACGTTGAGCACAATGATCCTTTGGCATACCTAAAATTATTTCTCACAGATGACGTCATTGAAAAGATTGTCACGGAGACAAATCGCTACAACGAGCAGCAATCAGCTACTATGCATAGCAAGTTTTCCAGGAACAGAAAATGGGAACCGGTATATTATTTATTAGATTATAATTCATGATTTTATGTTTCGAACTTTATCACATCTGAGAGTACTTTTGGTCAGGTTTAAGAAAGTAATTACTGGCCTACAATACATAACACCAAATTTCCATGCAAAAAAATGGTACCGCTTTTGGTACAAAATTCCTGACATAATCATACCGCCAGGGAGGCTAATTAACAATTTTTTTTTCTGCATTCACATATAAGTCACATGGATCAAACATGAAGGAAGAAAAAACTAAAGGCTGTAAGAGAAGATGTAGTGAAAATATTATCAGACATCAGCAACATAAATAGTCTGATTTTGATATCCAGTGAAGGGTAAACATTGATGAAGAGCTAATTACTTTTGGCAGCCAAAAAGGAGTTGGAACAGCAAAAATAGCATGTTTCTGCTGGTAACATAACAATTTACTAAAAAGGACCCTTGTAAACATTGTAGGAAAACTTGCAATATCAACCGATTGCAGCAACATGGCTAAGAGTTTAACTGTGTAATTGTTAATGATATGGGTGTCTTGAAGAGATGATGTGATTGGGTTGCTCCTTTGCTGATAATTAACGTGCAAACCTATTTTTTGTTTCAAGACTTTAGTTTAATAGCCCACTTGGAGTTTTTTTCCAGTTAAAGCATTGTGCATAAAAGAAGCAGGTCAGCTACAAATTTGCGTTTAGTGAATAATACACATGGAGATTCAATTTAGATCTGATTGAGATTTGGACGAATTTGGACGATTGTTTATTTGCCCGAAAAAACTAATTCCGGAAGGCCCATTGACTTAATCCCAAACCAATTGAAATGGCTAGTCATCGGGGAGAGTACAGCTTCTCTATTATCACAAATGAACACACAAACACATAGACACTTAATCGTATATAGATTTAAATATGTATTATCCACTGTAGTTTAATTTTTAATTTCCAAAAAAAAGCAGATTAAAACTCCGTTTACAAAACTGGGTATGCAATATGTGCAACATAGTTATATTCTGGGCTTTGCACACATTAATGCACTTTCAGGACAATCAAGCAATAGCTTCAGCATTAGTTATGTAGTTTGGGATAATGCATTGAAAGTTCCCAAGTAGCAGAACATAGCCCATTTGATTCATTTTACCCTTCACTTGCAAGCAAAAATCTAAATTTTTAAAAAGGAAAAATATAACTGGACTTTTACTTGAGATTTAGCTAGCACAAAGGACATATCAAAGTGTGCCCTTTGTGAAGTGCTTCCCTGTCATAATTGCATGATATGTACACTTTACAAATCAAAACAAAATGTTTTATACTAATTTATATCTGTACCGGCGTCAATTTTAAACATTGTCAATACTTTGCAACCAGACTGTGGTTATAATATTGGCTACTGAGGTTGAGAGGAAACATTTACAAATGTAAGTGGCCTCTTATCAATGTGTTCGGATTCTGAGAATAGTCCCCAAAGGGAAAATAATAGGAAATTAGATTTGCCAAATAAATATGCAATGCATTTTGGGAACCCCTATAAAATCAATAGAACCACAGGAAGAAACACTATCATTTACAATCAGTTAAAACGTAATTATATGCCTGTCTAGAGAAATGTAGAGAATTTATATTTAGCTTAAATTTTGGAGTTCCTGGACATTTCAATGGCACTGCCATCAAATGTTTTCTGTGCAAAATCATATTTCCAATGTCTTTTTTCTCCCAATGTGTATTTTATATGTAACCTAGGTGACTGTATTCAACCTCTTGTCACATGTCTTTGTACCTTATTTTTGTGTTATTTTCCCAACATAAGAAAAAGAATGTTGGGGGCACATCGTGAAATACACAAACATAATTAAAGGGATTCTATAGCCACCAAAACAACTTTAGCTTAATGAAGCAGTTTAAATGTATAGATCATGATCCTGCAGTCTCACTGCTCAATTCTCTGCAATCTCTTTTGTTTGTCCATGCAGCTCTAGCCACACATGCCCTGGCTGTGACACACACCAAGCATTAAACAAACATTTTTTTAACTTTCAATTAGATGCAACTTCCTTTATAAATTCGTATTCCTTGCTCTCTAAAGTGAACTTTATTCATACACAGAAGGCTTATGTGGGGGTCTAGCAAGCTATAAACCATGCAGGGGATAATACATTTTAAATGAAATATAATTTGCAAAGAAGGAAGTATTAACCTTAGCTGACTCTTTACAGGAAGTGTTCAGGAAGGCTGTGCAAGTCCCATGCAGAGAGGTGTGACTAAGGTGCACAAACAAAGTGAAATACCTCCTAAATGGAAGAGAATTGAGTAGTGACAATGCAGGGAAATTAGCTATACACCACAATTGCTTCAATAAGCTAAAGTTGTTTTGGTGTCTATAGTGTCCCTTTAAGTTCAGGAGGAGGTGCCAAAATACATATTTTCCTTGGGTGTAACCTTGGTATGCCTCAGTTCATTAATCCAAGGATTGCAGTGTATCGGAAATTGGATAGCAAAATGTAGGCCAAATATTTGATTTGATTTTTCATTAACTTGTGACAATAGGGCTATTTTAGTCTATCCCATTTTCAAGTTACATAAATTTAACGAAAACATTGTGTTACTCATGCTTCTAGCAGTCCAATGGTTAATGTATTTATTGCTGTTGGAGATAATGGATGAGACATCCGTATTGTTTCATGGTCTGAGCCCATTTGTCTATAACCCAGGCCCTGTGAGAAGAAATAGCACAGAACATATCAAATGACAGTATCATGTAGATTTATGTTTCTAGATGCTTTTAGATCTGTGCTAATAATTTCTTAACTATTCCTGGCAGTGACGACTCGGCTTTTCATCATTCTAAGGTCGATACAGTGAGTACCATTCAGTTTTTGTAATAGAAAACTTCAATACACAAGGACTTTATTAAATATCTAGTGAAAGCCACTATATGGCATTCTACATGCCATTATATACAATTTCATTAAAACTCTGTGCACTGGGTATTTATATGAACACACACACACATGCACTCACACACAGACACTCACACACAGACACTCACACACAGACACTCACACACAGACACTCTCTCTCTCTCTCAATAAATATGTGCATTCTCAGAACTGTTATACAGTCATTTTATGTGAATCAAACAAGGTTACATTAAATTGAGATTTGGGGTCCACCTGGGCCTTTTTAAAGATAACCCAAACCATACAAAAAACAATATATATATATACAGGAACAGAAATAAGAAGTACTCATAATTAAGTGTTATCATCAGTGTTCCGTGTAAACGAGTGCACTGACAGACCAGAGGTCACCACAGAGTGACGTCTGCGTAACCCTCGCTGTGGTTGCTATAGTAACCAATGCCATGCAAATATATGTGCTTGAATAGTGATATATTACATAAGACATCTCTGTCAAACATATATACACACAGTCTATAGTTATAAGAACAAATGACACTCTTGATAAACGAGGGTAACGCACACGTCACTTCTGAGCGACTTCCGGTGTGTCAGTTCACTAATTTCCACAGAACACGAATGATAACACTTAATGTTGCGTACGTCTTAATTGTGTCCCTGTAAATATAGTGTTTTTTGAATGGTATAGGTTATTTTTAAAAATGCCCAGTTGGGGCTAAAACATCGATTTGATGTAACTTTGTTTCACTTAAAATTACTGCATCAAAGTACTGGGAGTGCACCCATTTTTTTAAGATTAGAGTACAGCACTCAAGCAAGTGTGTTTAAGGTAGAGTAATGGCATCATACACAGAGAATATAAATACATATAAAAACCTCTACTCAATACAATACAATATGGCTGAAGGTAATAGATTGTTTATTGCCCTAAGCCCATTTGTCTGTAACAATGGAAGGATAGTGCAGATATATATCGAATTACATTTTCATGTCGTTTTATGTTTCTAGGGACTTTTAGATCCTCACTAGTCATTTCACAATCAAGTAAAAACTAAATGTACCATTTTTCAAGTTAATGTAAAGAGTTTACACAAACAGAAGCACTGCCCCGAATAATGTATATTTAAAAAAAAAAAAATTAATTGTTGAAATGAAGAATGGGGATAAGAGCCCCTTTTTATTGAAACAGCAACTCTGGGTACAATCTGATTTTTTTTTTTGCATTTAATTTAATCACATTTAGTTTTTTCACAATTTTTTTTTTTTAAATTTCCATAACGATATAATGGAATTATATGGAATTTTGAAAGTTATACCTAAGACAAACTGTCTTATGTATGCCTTTGGGTTAAGGCACATAATGCAAACTTGTGTTTTTTTCTCATCAGCCATCAATAGTGACAGCTGACAGGAATTGCATTTCATTATGCAATGTACAATCGATGCCTATAGCACTAAAATAGATGTGGAAGAGTCCACTGTCTTCTGGGATTTTCCACAGATTCCTATTTTGTACACTCATGCATGAGTGAAGGAACTACAGAGGTGGAACTCCCGGGAGACTTCTCTGCTAGAAGTACAAAAAAGAAAATGGAGGTGTGAATGCAAAATGATCCAAAGGGGATATTTCACCCCATATTTTGAGCAGTCATATTAAGAGAAAAGGTCAACTGACAGGCCCATTTTAAAAAAGGTTAGGTTACATATTATGCCATTCTATGCCATGCTAACAACTACTTTCTCACCTTTGCATGCACAATACTGGAACATATATTAAGAGAGTGAAATAGTGTGATTGTTGCTAGTTGTTGCTAGACTATTTGTTGCTAGTTGTTGCTAGACTATTAGTAGCTATTTAGCACTTTATAATTTGCCTTGATAGAACAAACTGAAGGATAAAACGACTATTGTATATTTGAAGATCTGCTTTGCTAATTTGCATAGCTACTATAATATAATATATGTGAAGTACTGTTAGAAAACAGTTATATATCTTTTAGTACAGAAACTGTCCCAAAGGATTGTATATGTTACGCAAGGTGTATATAAAATATTTCAAATGTTTCCTTATAATATAATATTAATATAGCTTCATTTCCAATCTCCATATAGTAACTGCATTTTTCACCCAACGTGGAACTCACTTGCAAGGCTAAAATAGATGATTTGGGTAAAATTTAACTGTAGAGCTGCGTCAAAGATTTTTAGATTCTCTGCAATATTGGCATATTTCTTGTAAGTCAGTTTTCAACTCACCCCAACTATTTTTGGATACGCTTTTTATTGGTTTTGGATAAACTTTTAAAATATTTTTTTCAAAAATATTAATATATCATTGATATATCTATATATAATATTTAAGAATAAAATATATTACATTTTAATATTTCTTACAATTTTAAATAGTTTTAAAAGTTTATTCAAAAATATTAAATAATTTGGAAAGTTTACCCAACAATATCAAATTGAGGCCTATATTAGGGAAATGTTTCAGATGAGTAACAATATCACACCACAGTTACATCTCATGAGCCATATAGTAGCTCTGTGAGTCAGTATTAAGTTATTGGTTGGAAGATGTTAGTCTTTTCTTAATTGACACTTAGAAAAGATGGAGGGATTACATTCAAACCCATTTGTTCAACAAAAGCATGTCTAATCAACAGACTGAGACTTATTGATAGTAAGCAATGTCTAGAGTAAAATAATCAAATGGTTGAGCGTCAGTACAGATGTATGCCTGGCTTACTTTTTAAGTTACAGGTCATACAAGGCCATTATGATGATCCAGTAGAATTAACTAAGAACGCTAGCGGACACAGTGCAAAGGCATGTTAATTAACTGCCAGATTCATTCTATTACATGTGTTGTGTTTCCAGGAAATCATACACTAACTCCCTGTACTTAAAAATTATGGTGATTATGTGTATGAGTGTTTGCAATGATAACGTAAGTGCGTTTCAGTGTTTGTGAATGTCAATGTTCGTTCATCTCAGTATTTCTGTAGCAACTCTTCTCTGTATCCCCCATATATTTGCACATCTCATACCATATTAACATACCATGTACAAACTCACCCGTATTCTTCCCAACTCACCACATTCCCATTCCCCAATCCTGAATATTTCTGACTGAATACATCTTCATGCCAATTATTTTCCCCTTCACACTTAACACCACCATACAATGGTTATTATTTATAATTTTCCTCTTTATTTACATTGGTAGGTGGTAATTATTATATACAACCATATACACCCAGATACCATCAAGTCATGCCTGAATTCCATAAATGGAGTTACCTCTGCCCTGTTACCATGAGACATACAAAATAAACAGATCCCCTTTATTTTTAATTTCTCTAGTAATATCGGTGCCATTAAAAAAATTATCAACAAAAACTGGCACATCTTACAACATGAGGAGGACATTAAGCAGTATATAGGCAATAAACCTAAGTTCATATTCAGGGGTGCAAAAAATCTTAAACAAATGGTAACATCTAGCTTCATTAAAACAGAAGCGCCGAAGAATTTTTAAGTAACTGGACGCATGAACAAAAGGGCACTACTGTGGATCTTGTAGAGCTTGTTGTAATACCCTAAGATTGAACAAGAAAGTGGAAAATTTCCATTCATCAGTGACCAAAAAAGAATACCATATTAAATCTTTAATCACTTGTCATTCTACCTATGTCATTTATCTCTTACAATGCAGTTGCGGATACCAATATGTGGGGAAAACGTCCCGCCTCAAGATAAGGATCAGCGAACATCTTATAATAATATTCAGAAAGGTTTTCCGAACCATTGTGTATCTAGGAATTTTTTACAACACCATGGTTCGGATCCCAGGTTTCTAAGTTTTTTTGCTATTGAAAAAGTGGTAGGACATTGGAGAGTTGGGGACATATCCAGAGCTCTCAGTTTAAAAGAATCCAAGTGGATCTTTGAGTTACGCTCCCTAACCCCAAGAGGACTAAATATCGATTTCGAAATCAATAAATTGTTATAATAGATGCATATTTGGATAGTCCGCACTTGTGGGTAACCCCCCCCCCCCCCCCACTCCTGCCCTTTCTTTTTAGCCTTTTTAGCCCCTTCTATTTTAATTTTTTATATGATGGGTTTTGTATATTTTTAAGATATTATTGATTATATATCTCCTATATGGAGTGGTTTTTTACTTCTGTTTTTTAGTTTTAGCGATTGTGGAAAAGAATTTGCTGGACAACTGGTTTTTATGTTTATTGTATTCTGATGGTACTCTGCACATTTATTTTGCACTGTGTTTATGAAGCACATTAACTTTATGCACTTTAAATTTTATGTATTTCACTTATCAACTCTTTTAGTGATATACATAAGAAATTCCTTTTTTGTTATCAAATTGTGCTTTATGATGTAACTAACATTTACATTTATTTCTCCTATTTTGTATTTAATAATTGCCTTGCGGTATGAGTATATACTTCTACATATTTGGACTGATTGCCCACTCTAAAGATGGCCACCTCGGCTTCAAGTTAAATGAACACTTTTACAACTCCATAAGAGGGAAGAAACTCTGCCGATTGATTCCTAGCGAAACCGGAAGTGACGCGACGGACAGACTCCATTACCATACACGTCACCGGAAGTGACGCGACGGGATACCGGAACGGACTTACAATACCCCCATCTTCATAGTCACCCACGATTTGAACATATCGTGTAGGTTGACTATGATGGGGGGAGGACATTGATTATAGTATTGAATATTTGTGTTTCTTGGTATCTATTGTTAAGTTCCGCCCCTTTGGGAGTTTATGTTTCCGAACTGGATGTGGAGCCATATTGGAGGTGGCAGATCACATCCGGTCCGGACCATATAAGGTAATTACCTATGCAGGTGTTTTTAACTAAGTAATTGAGCCTGTAATACCACCCCCTATATAAGCTATAGTATATTCATTGTAACCTAGAAGAGCACCTGAGGAAGACCACTAACAGTTGGTTGAAACGCGTTGTGCAATATTGCTTTTTATTACTTATTTTTTTAATAAATTACTTATCCTGATACTCCTGGCTCCTGGCTCCTGGCTCCAAACTTGACAATAGACGACTATTGAGATCCAAGGGGAACCTGCCTGAAGAGTAAAAGAAATGTGTATGTCCCATTTAAGTGACATAAAAGCTGCATAAGTCCTGAGCCTACTTCTAAACGGCTCATCAAAGTGTGAGTGATTTCATCTCAGAATTTCCCATTTTATTGTATATAATATACAGGTTGCACTATGTTCTTCTCTGTGTTTATATTTTTTGTTTAGGGAACTCTATAATTGAATCTACTTACTGTATATAAGGAGGAGATACCTATTATTTGTTATACTCCAGGTAAAAAAACCTCCTTGGTGTGTGTGTGCGCTTTTACCTTTTTTTGGTTGTACTATACCTCCACCATATCCATCGGCTGCTGAATAATCCCTATCGGTCCTTTGTTTTCAGGAATCACCCTCATTCACTCTAAAAAAATAATAATTTATTCGGAGGGCTCGGGTTCAGGGTCCCACTGGGTCTTTCCTAACCTGGACCTTTTGGCAGGTCATCATGGTTACTGCTATGAGTGATTGACAAAATGTATATAGAATGTTGCTTATTTTCATTCACTCAAAGCAGTAACACCAGTAATGTGACAATACACCTACAGCCACCTGTACCTACCTCTAGTCTGCATCAGAAAAAATACAGTTCAGGAAATTGTTGTTGATACCCATCTAGTAACTCAGAGGAAGCACTTGCCCTGGTGCTCCCTCCTGCATTCACCATTATATTAATGATACACCTTTTATAATGATACCATTATATTAGTGATACACCTTTTATAACAGAAAAGAAACCTGCTCTCTCCACTGTCAGCAGTTTCTGGCAAACTGCAAAGCATATTTTACACAGCAGATTATGAGTTCTTCAATTGTGCCCTTTGTGCGTATCTGTGCCCTGAAACATAATTGTAAGACAGGTGCTTTCTGTCTGCTGAGTTTTTCTTTCCAGGTGTCTTAAAGGACCACTCTAGGCACCCAGACCACTTCAGCTTAATGAAGTGGTCTGGGTGCCAGGCAGGGGCGTATTAGCCGCGAGGCAAACAAGGCATTTGCCTTGGGCGGCATTTTCCAGGGGGCGGCAAAAAAAGCCGCCCCCAAATGCCCAAGGCAAATGTCTTGTTAGCCTTGCGGCTAACAGACATGCCGGCGGTCGGGCGGCGCTGGCGGGCGGCCGGCGAGGGAGCACTTCCCCTGAGCTGTCTGTTCAGCTCCCTCGCCAGCCGCAGAGTGAGGCTGGGAGGCGGAGCCGGAATATGACGTCATATTCCGGCTCCCAGCCTCACTCTGAGGCGCGCGAGGGAGCTGAGCAGACAGCTCAGGGGAAGTGCTCCCTCGCCGGCCGCCCGCCCGCCCGCCCGCCCGCCAGGCAGTGCCGCCCGATCGCCCAGCAGCCACTGGACCACCCGGGAGGAAGAGACCCCCCCCCCCCAGCATTCTCAAAGGTAAGGAGGCTGGGGGGGGGTGTTAAATTAAAAAAAAAATTGTTAAAAATAAATTTAAAAAAAAAGTGTTAATAATAAATTAAAAAAAATGTTAAAAAGAAATAAAAAAAAATGTGTTAAAAATAAATTTTAAAAAAAATGTGTTAAAAATAAATTTTAAAAAATGTGTTAATGTGGGTGGGTGAGTGTGTGTCTGTGTCTGTTAGTGTGTGTGTTTGCCTGTGAGTGTGTGTGTATGTTAGTGAGTGTGTGTGTCTGCTAGTGAGTGTGTGTCTGTTAGTGTGTGTCTGTTAGTGAGTGTGTTTGTCTGTTACTGAGTGTGAGTGTGTCTGTTAGTGTGTGTGTGTTTCTGTTAGCGAGTGTGTGTTTCTGTTAGCTAGTGTATGCGTATCTGTCAGTGAATGTGTGTGTGTGTATTTAGAATGCGGGGCGGGGGGAAAGGTTGGGTGGGGGTGGCGCGGGGGGGGGGGGCGCCTGAGTTTTGTCCTGCATAGGGCAGCACAAAACCAGGATACACCACTGGTGCCAGGTCCCTCTAGGATTAACCCTTTTTTTTATAAACATAGCAGTTTCAGAGAAACTGCTATGTTTATACTGAGGGTTAATCCAGCCTCCAAAACCTCTAGTGGCTGTCTCATTGACAGCCGCTAGAGGCGCTTGCGTGCTTCTCACTGTGAAAATCACAGTGAGAGCACGCAAGCGTCCATAGGAAAGCATTGTAAATGCTTTCCTGTGCGACCGGCTGAATGCGAGCGCGGCTCCTGCCGTGCATGCGCATTCAGCCGATGACATCGCAAGGAAGAAGGAGAGGAGGAGTAGAGCTCCCTGCCCGGTGCTGGAGAAAGAGGTAAGTTTAACCCCTTCCTCCCCCCCAGAGCCCGGCGGGAGTGGGTCCCTGAGGGTGGGGGCACCCTCAGGGCACTCTAGTGCCAGGAAAACGAGTATGTTTTCCTGGCACTAGAGTGGTCCTTTAACAAAGTCTAGGCAAATGCTAAAGAGTCTCATATTCTATTGCAATGTGGGCAATATCTATATTTACTATGGACATGCATTAGTGCCTCTAAATAACCAAACATACCAAGTATATATGTGTCAGTCGTTCAAGCCTGCTTGATGCAGCATCTCTTAACATAGAGCCCGATGATCACCTTAAACACAAACATTTCTAGCTTGACTACCTCCCAGTGGTGTTATTTCACACATTTTTTTTAGATTTATTCCAAAGCTTAGTGTCTCAAGTCTGACATCTAAAACAATCTTATATAATTGAGCTACGTATCCCTTTTTGCTTGAGTTAAATAAAAAAAATACATATAATTTCCTGTAAACATCTTTTTTTTATTAGAAATCAGTTGCAGTCACACAATCTGCCATCATCAATATTTAATTCTTAATTGACTGGATAACTTGCCAAATAAATACATAAAAAGGAATCTTCTCACACAAGAAGTTGGACTCATACTGTCAGGATACTATTGAACAATTTTACTAATATTGTTCAATAGTACTTACTAGAGAAGCATGTATTCTTTAGTAAGGAATTGACAGGAAAAAGTAAGGAGTGTAGTACCAATAGAATGGCTGGGCTCAAGGTTGGATACTCCAACAAGAGTGTAATGCAACGTCTAGGCCTAGCTTAGGTGAGGGATACCAGAGAGATACAAATCAAATAAACTAGCCAACGTCAGGATAACAGAAAACTGGAAAGATGATATAACAATGGCGAGTCAAAACCAGAATCAAGCACAAGAACTCAATAGCTTATCGTGTACAGGGAACAATAAAATGGGAACTACAAAAGGGTGAGGTGAGTTTAAAAAGGCCAAACATTCTAACCTCATAATCCTGAGTCAATTTAGTTACAGTAGTGAAAAATAAATAAGTGAATACGGCCAGTAATAAACCAATAAAACAAAAGAAAACTATTTAGCAAAACAATACCACATATATTTCCTTTTAAAAATTCACACCAAAGTAATACTACAAGTAAATGTATTTGCACAGATATACATATAATGCATATTCAGTGCAGGATATTTAATTTTTCCTTTAAACTAGAAAATAGAGATTTATACAGCATTAGTTTGTAGTGATTTTTTCCGCTAATGATTTATGCAATAAATAAAGCATAATAATAATTGTAGAGAGACCACTAGAGGCCGCGTGTAGTCAATGCTGAGGTCTTAAGGCAGTCACATATTAAGCCCGCCTACTTTAGGAAACCTTTCTCCCCTAGTGCCTGCCACTCTAAATAAAACGGTTTACAGGAAAGGCTAGGAGACCTCCACTATGTAGTAAAGATCAGATCCCTAACCTTAACCTAGAAGTCATTATAGCTGCAGGAGGTGCCTTGGGCAGAACATTGCAAGTTATATGTTGAGGTTTTAGTTGTATCATGTATTTTACAACAAAGTGTTTGTCTTTCTTGTATTCATTTCTACATTGTTTTGCTTTGAGTACTATTTTGTTTTGTTTACTTGCAATAACACTCTTAAGCACAATACTTTAGAAAGATGTTTAAAGTAAATTGTAATATTGCCACCTAATATTACTATTATTTGATATTAATAGTTTGTGTAATTCCATTATCCACACATTCAACTGTAATACTAAGAAACATAAATATTAATGCTGTAACTCAGTGCTTTAATTACTGTATAATAATTAATAGATTCATTTTATATTCATGTTTTGGCCACAACATTGTAATACATAAAGATTCAATATATAGGAAAAACAAGTGAAAAAATAATACTTACATTCTACAGGACAAGTCGACTCTGCTATTAGTATATACATATTATAATTTTTATGCATGTACATCTTATGAAATGGATTAATGTTTTAATTAACTCTTCTTAATGTTTTTTTAATGTGCCCACTATGTACTAATGCAGTATTTTGTATATTAAAACATTATGGCACATGTTGCCATCATATGTATTCAGTTTTCAAACAAATTGCAATTTGTTAGAATTTTGTCTGATTGGTGGGTCATCTAAATTCCATAACTCAAAAAAGCTATATGGACGTTTCACAAAAAACAACAACATGGACAATGGCCAAATTGATTTGTTTGCTTCATGATTCAGTCTTCCGTCTGTGGCACCAAGTAAATGAGAAGTAAACAAGGGATCAGCTGGACCAAATGCTTAAAATACGCAACTGAAAAGTAGCTAAATAATGAAGATCATGGATATGGACTGAATTATAATTGTAAAATACCATTCAGTTTAATCTGAATTTGGTGGACCGAATTCTGACCGGAATAAATTTCACTTAAAAGGAGTTAACATAAGCCTATTATTTTACTGATAAATATCAGTACAATAGCCTTATTTTTATTTTCACTCCTTTTAAGTGAAACTAATTCCGGTCAGAATTCGGTCAACCAAATTCAGATATATATTTTATATACGTTTTTATGAGAGACTATATGGTATGATGAGTGTACGCAATAACAATCTTAAAACATTTACATTGCCCAAGGAAGGATTTTGTAATAAATTAATGAGTGGATTGGAGGAGTATGTAATTATAAAGCAACACTTGAGATTTGTTGTCCCACTTTGAGAAAGTCCAATAAGCAAGGTGAAATGCATGCTGCCACAGCGATCTTGGAAGATTCCATTAGACTATTGTTTCAAACAAGAAGGACTCTGCCCTCTCATGTGATCTGGATACTCAGGAGTCAGAATTCCACCCACCATCATGTAAACAGCTAAAATATATATTTTCATTGTAATAAATATTTCCTTTATATTAATTTTTCTTCTCCCTTCTAGGTGGCCTTTCTCCTTCCACCTTTCTTCCAGAGAATAATGGATATTGATATATAAACCAGAGGCTAGCCTGGTTCTGGTTCATCTAATTAATTAATAAAATACCAGTCATGAAATATTGAATGTGTGCCTCCTACAAAAGATTAGTGACTATGTTCGTGCACAATCTCACTAATCCTCCCATGAAAGTCAAGTACTGTCTGTATCTTTATTATGCTGAGAGCATAGGAGTTCAATTACTTAAAGGACAAGAAAAAATGGTGTTTTTTTTTTAGCTATTTCATCTAACATATTAATTTAATTTAAATTGTTGTTATCTGTTAGAACACAGATAGTGAATTAAACTAGCACTGTCCTTTTAAGAATATAGCTCAACATTCAAAAAATTTAGACATTTGCATAGTTGTTATAAATTGAGTTAAAAAAAAATATGCAGAAAGCTTTAGAATGCAAATCACTTTCCAATCACTTAGTGCTGGGAATTATTCCACTGAAGTAGCACATAACACAGACCATTGAATTAAGAAGATGCTAAGTTGCAGAAACTTTAAAATATGCATCTACTGAATGTTTAGACATTTAATTTTATGTATATTAAGTTTTTACCTTGTGAGATGCGAGAAGCCTTGTACTGAAAATATTTCAGATGAAGAAATAATGTCTATCAATTTTTAATTATTGAAAAATGAAAGGGACACTACAGGTACCCAGATCACTTCATCTCATTGAAGTTGTCTGCGTGCAGGGTCCCTGTCCACCTTAGCCCTGCAGTGTAAAACATTGTAATTTTAAAGAAACTGCAATGTTTACACTGCAGTGCTAAGACTACCTCTAGTGGCTGTCTACCAGACAGCCAGTAGAGGCACTTCCTTCAGGTTCACAAAATATGATTAGCTGAAACGACGCTGGATGTCCTCATACTTTGCATGAGGATGTCTGCATCTGGAGAAGCTCTGGCTTATTGCCAGCGGTGGAGTTGTTCTGCAGGGAGCGTAAGGCAATAGGTTTAGGGTCAGCTGAAGGTCAAGGGCTAGTTTAGCTAGGGGGCTAGCTGGCTAAATCCGGTTTACAGCAGTTTAAAATCAGGATATCCTCATTAGCTGTTTTTTGGCGGGCTTAGGTTGCACAAAGGCTGGAAAATGGTAGGCCCTATTGGTCAGGATTGAAGCAAGTGGCGCGTGTTAGTTAGGACTAGTTTATATATACCAAGTTTGAATTGCGTGGGCTTCATGCTCTGAGGGACTTATAGAACAAGAGGGATACTTTTTGAGCTTCCCACTGTCAGGGACCAGGAACCAGACAGAGACAGAAGTAGATGCAAACACACCTTTATTAATAAATAACAAATAAATAACAAAAGCAAAGTCCAGGAATCAAGCAGGGGTCAGTCACCAGAGCGGGTAGTCAGACAAGCCAGGATCAGGAGCACGGAGAGCAGCGGAGTCAGGAACAAGGCCGGAGTCAGGAAACAGGAGCAAACAGGAAACACAGGAACAAGGAGACTTCTGGGGAACAGGAAACCACGCAAGGGCAAGGAGGTTCTGGGCTTAGCTGCTTAACCCCTTGAGGACGCAGGACGGTTCAGGACCGTCATCGGCATTTTTGCGTTGCCGACCGACGACGGTCCTGAACCGTCCTAAATTTAAAATGTACTTACCCGATCGCCGTCGTTCCCCCGGCGGCGATCGGCAGTGCTCCCGGTGTGGGGAGACTGCCTGCAGCCCAGACAGTCTCCCCATGGCGGTTTAGGACCCCTGGGGCCATGTGATCGCCCAACAGGGCGACCACATGGTCACAATAGGTGTCCTAGTCTCTGCCTGCAGGGGGACTGTCTGTGCTGACAGGCAGTCTCCCTGCCAGTGTAAAATCATAAAAAAATTTAAAGTTATAGTTAATAAAAAAAAATATATTATTATATATGTGTATATATATGATATATAGACATATATTATACCTATATAATATATGTCTATATATCATATATATAATGTCATGCTAAGTGTATTTTTATATTAATATGTACATATATTAATATAAAAATACACTTATAATTAATTTGCACACGTATATATATAATATATATAATAACTATATATATTGTATATATATATTATTATAAAATACGAATAATAAATAATTTAAATTAAATTAAAAAAATTAAAAATAATAATAAAAAATTTAAAAAAAATTATATATCTATACGAAATTTTATTCTAACTGTATTTTGATATTAATATATATATATATTTATATCAAAATACACTTAGAATGAAATTGTATATATATCTATGTATATTTAAATAAATAAAAAGAATGCGAACTATTCATATGTCGATATACAAAATTACATAAATAATTATATAAATATACACGTAGACTTCAAATATATAAATATGCATATATATTTAAATTCTACGTGCGTATTTAGGTAATATTTTTACATAATTAAGTTATTTTATTGATTGCAATTTAAGGGACCTGCCTGCCAACCCAGGCCGAAAGACCAGAGAATTTAATTTGCTATCACTGTATTTTACCCTGTAACGTTCTACGACACCCTAAAACATGTACATGGGGGGGTACTGTTTTACTCGGGAGACTTCGCTGAACACAAATATTAGTGATTCAAAACAGTAAAACATATCACAGCGATGATATTGTCAGTGAAAGTGACTTTTTTTGCATTTTTCACACACAAACAGCACTTTTACTGATGATATAATTGTTGTGATACATTTTCCAGTTTTTAAACACTAATATTTGTGTTCAGCAAAGTCTCCTGAGTAGAACAGGACCCCCCATGTACAGGTTTTATAGCGTTTTTGAAAGTTACAGGGTCAAATATTTTTACATTGAAAATGGCCAGGTTGGTTACGTTGCCTTTGAGAGCGTATGGTAGCCCAGGAATGAGAATTACCCCCATGATGGCATACCATTTGCAAAAGAAGACAACCCAAGGTATTGCAAATGGGGTAAGTCCAGTCGTTTTTAGTAACCACTTAGTCACAAACACTGGCCAAAATTAGCGTTCAATTTAGTTTTTTACTTTTTTCACACACAAACAAATATGAACGCTAACTTTGGCCAGTGTTTGCGACTAAGTGGCTACTAAAAAAGTCTGGACATACCCCATATTGAATACCCTGGGTTGTCTACTTTTAAAAAAATATGTACATGTGGGGTGTTATTTAGCAATTTATGACAGATAATAGTGTTACAATGTCCCTATTGATACATTTTAAAAATGTATGTTTTGAAACCGCAATATCCTACTTGTACTTATAGCCCTATAACATGCAAAAAAAAAGCAAAAAGCATGTAAACACTGGGTATTTTTGAACTCAGGACAACATTTTGAATCTATTTAGCAGTTTTTTTCATTCGCTTTTGTAGATGAGTAAAAGATTTTTCACATAAAATTCAAAAAACGTGTATTTTTTTCAATTTTTCATCATATTTTTTCATTTTTTTTTAATTAAATTAGATGAGATTATATAAATAATGGTATGTAAAGAAAGCCCCTTTTGTCCTGAAAAAAACAATATATAATTTGTATGGGAACAGTAAATGAGAGAGCGGAAAATTACAGCTAAACACAAACACCACAAAAGTGTCAAAAAGATGCCTGGTCGCAAATGTACAACATCGCAAAAAAAGTCCAGTCCTTAAGGGGTTAAATAGGCAGAACTGATTAGCAGCAGGGTTGATTACTACTCACAGGTGAGTAACCGTGGCAACAAGCAGAAGCAGCTCATAGTAATTGCAGCTGAAAACTCAATCACTGAAACAGAAAGGGTTGCTGTTTAAAACAGCAAAGAAACCCTGACAGTACCTCCCCCTCAACGACTCCCCCCATCTCTTCTGGTGGGTCCGGGTTTCATGGGGAAGCGGGCATGATAGGAACGAAGGAGGGATGGTGCATGGACATCAGAGGCTGGAACCCAGGAGCGTTCCTCTGGACCGTATCCTTTCCAGTGCACCAAGTATTGGATCTGTCCTCTGAAGACCCGTGAGTCAATGATGCTGCGTATTTCATATTCCTCATGATTGTCAATCAGAACAGGACGTGGACGTGGCACTGAGGTGGTGTACCGATTACAAACCAACGGTTTCAAGAGGGAAACATGGAAAACATTTGAGATGCGCATGTTAGCAGGAAGGTCAAGTGCGTAAGCTACAGGGTTAACCCTTCGAAGTATACGAAATGGCCCAACGTATCGGGGTGCCAGTTTTTGTGAGGGAACACGGAGGCGTAGGTTACGGGAAGACAGCCAGACCCTCTCTCCGACCTGATAGGTAGGTGCAGGAAGGCGTCTGCGGTCGGCCTGGAGTTTGTAGTTCCGCGTTGCGCGTTGCAAAGAATTCTGAACCTGCACCCAAGTGGAACGGAGTTCCCTGAGATGTTCCTCCAATGCCGGTATCCCCTGTGGCAAGAACGTATCAGGCAACATGGACAGTTGAAACCCATAGTTTGCCAAGAATGGGGATAGCTGGGAGGAGGCATTAATCGCACTATTGTGGGCAAACTCTGACCAGGGTAGCAGATCAGACCAGTTGTTCTGGTGGTCAGAAATGTAGCAACGCAGAAACTGTTCCAAGGTTTGGTTAGCTCGTTCCGCTGCACCATTGGATTGCGGGTGGTAGGCCGAGGAGAAGGAAAGCTGAATTCCCATTTGTGTACAAAAAGCTCTCCAAAATCTGGACACGAACTGGCTACCCCTATCTGAGACTATCACTTTGGGTAACCCATGCAAACGAAAGACCTCCTGAGCAAAAATTGTTGCAAGTTCCTGGGAAGTTGGTAGTTTTTTCAAGGGAATGCAATGCGACATCTTCGAGAATCGGTCAACAACCATGAGAACGACTGTATTGCCACGGGAGACCGGAAGATCTACGATAAAATCCATGGATAAGTGGGTCCAGGGTCGTTCACCATTAGGTATGGTTTGCAGGAGACCCATTGGAGGGCGTCGTGGGGTTTTATTTTGAGCGCACACAGGACAGGCAGCTACAAAAGCGGTGACATCCGAACGGAGACTAGGCCACCAAAATTGCAGGGAGACGGACCATATTAACTGGTTTTTGCCTGGATGTCCAGCTGCTTTGGGGTCGTGGTATGTACTCAATAGTTTCGTACGGAGGTTAATAGGTACAAAACAACGACCATTAGGTTTCTCTGGAGGAGCATTACTTTGTGCAGCCAGAATCTCCTCGCCTAGGGGTGAGGTGAGGTTAGTACGGATGGTTGCCAGTATATGGTCCGGAGGAATCACAGGAGTAGGGGTTATCTCCTCTCTAGATGGAGGGGAGAACTGTCGAGACAAGGCATCAGCCCGAATGTTTTTAGTACCGGGCAAGTAAGAAACCACATAATTGAACCTTGATAGGAAGAGAGCCCATCTAGCTTGCCGGGGGGAAAGCCGCTTAGCTTCGGAAAGATATGTAAGGTTCTTGTGGTCTGTGAGGATGAGGATTGGCACTGAAGTACCCTCAAGAAGGTGCCTCCATTCTTTGAGAGCCAAAATTATGGCTAGAAGTTCTCTATCACCAATCTGGTAATTGCATTCCGCCGGGTTCAATTTCCTCGAGAAATACCCGCACGGATGCCTGGAGCTCTCAGGGTTAGGACGTTGAGACAGGAGGGCGCCTACTCCTGTCTCAGACGCATCGACTTCAAGAATGAATGGTAAGGCAGGGTTAGGGTGTGCCAGTATAGGAGCAGCAGCAACGGCAACTTTGAGAGACTCAAAGGCAGTAATGGCTTCTTGTGACCAATGCTGTGGATCAGCATCTCTCCTGGTCATGTCCGTGAGAGGTTTAACCAAGGAAGAAAAGTTGCGTATGAACTTCCGATAATAATTGGCGAAGCCCAGAAAACGTTGTATAGAGCGAAGACCCGTAGGTCGAGGCCATTTTAGTACAGCTGAAAGTTTCTCCGGATCCATAGAGAATCCAGCATCTGAGATAACATATCCCAAGAATGTGACCTGTTTGCAGTGAAACTCACATTTCTCCAATTTGCAGAACAGATTATTTTCTCTAAGTCTCTGTAGAACACGAGAAACGTCTGCGTGATGGTTCTCGAGAGATGTGGAATGGATCAGAATATCATCAAGATAAACCACCACACATTGCTGCAGCATATCTCACAGGACGTCATTTATAAATTCTTGGAAAACCGCCGGAGCATTGCAAAGACCAAAGGGCATTACTAGGTATTCATAATGGCCGCTCCTGGTGTTAAATGCGGTTTTCCATTCGTGGTCCTCTTTTATCCGGACGAGATTATATGCCCCTCTCAGATCAAGTTTGGTGAAGACCGTTGCTCCCTTGAGGCGGTCAAATAACTCCGTGATTAATGGAATGGGGTAGGCATTCTTAATAGTAATGCGATTGAGACCCCTATAGTCGATACAGGGTCTCAACTCGCCATCTTTTTTCTTTACAAAGAAAAAGCCGGCCCCGGCAGGAGAAGATGACTTCCGAAAAAAACCCTTAGACAGTGCATCGGTAACATACTCCTCCATGGCTCGATTCTCTGCTACAGACAGTGGGTAAATCCGGCCCCGGGGAGGATTGGTACCCGGTTGGAGTTCGATACCACAGTCATACGGACGGTGTGGTGGCAGAACGCTGGCTTGACCTTTGTCAAATACATCTTGGAATTCTTGGTACTCAGCGGGTAAGGAAGAGGCAGAACATGCGCCCAAAACTTTGACCGGTTTCTGGAGACAGGACAATGTGCATTGCTGGGACCATGATAATATCTCAGCTTTGCGCCAATCAATTGTGGGGTTATGCTTCTGTAACCAAGGGTATCCCAAAACAACCTGGTAATATGGAGAGGAAATGACCTGAAATTGGATCGTCTCATGATGTAGAGCCCCTACAGCCAGAGATATGGGCACGGTTTCTTGGGTCACGTGGGTTGGCTGTATTGGTCTGCCATCGAAGGCTAGTGGGAAGTTGCGAGACTGTAAGGGTATAGAGTGCTTTGCTGCAAATGCACAATCTATAAACAAGCCTGCGGCCCCAGAATCAAGAAATGCCTGGGTTTCAATGGATGAATCAGGCCAGGAGAGGATAATAGGCACCAAGGGTTTGCGCACACATATCTCTGGGTCTGCAGAAAGACTACCCAAGATCTGCCCCTGACAGTATCTTGGGTGCGGGCCCTTTGCCGGACGAATCGGGCAAAACTTTAACACGTGACCGTGGTGTCCGCAGTATAGGCACAGACCCTCCCTCCTCCTAAAGGCTCTCTCCTCGACCGAGAGGCGTGAGAAGCCTAACCGCCTTGGCTCCACACAGACAGAGGACTCAGGACCAGGAGGCATGGGAGGTTCGGGTGGGTAAGAAAAGCTCGGTGCCAAATTTACAAGAGGCGTCCGCAGGCGCTCCTTGGATGAGGAGCTCTCTCGGAGTCTGATGTCAATGAGGGTGACAAATGATATCAGTTCCTCGAGATCTTTAGGTAATTCTCTGGCTGCAATCTCATTTTTAAACACATCGGAGAGACCCTGTGCAAAGGCAGCCACGAGAGTCTCGTTGTTCCAGCCACCTTCTGCTGCCATGGTACGGAATTCACTGGCATACTCGACAATAGTTTTTGTGCCCTGAGCATTAAACATGAGTAGTTCGGTAGTAGGGGTGGAGCGAGCTGGAATATCAAAAACCCTTTTGAAGGATGCAACAAATTCAGGGTAATTGTAAATAATAGGCTTCTCTGCCTCCCAGAGAGGTTTTGCCCAAGCTAGGGCCTTTTCAGACAGCAAAGAAATCATGAAGTGAACTTTGTCACTGTCTGTAGGAAATGCCTGGGGCAGGTTTTCAAGGTATCCTTTAACCTGATTTATAAATTCTCTGCACTGTGCTGGGTTGCCCCCAAAATACTGAGGGAGCGGGACAGACCCAGTCATTTCTCTAGCCGCTACAGGTTTGGAGGCTACAACCGGTGCTAGAACAGGAAGTGAGGCAGAGGCGGCCGCAATCGCAGGCTGGCCGGGTACTGGATCCAGATGGGCATACTGGTCCAAATGGTGGTTCTGCTGGTCCCACCAGGTAAATAGGTTAGGTATAGGTGTCTTGCCTGTACCATCTGTATTCATGGCCCTTGCGTAATGTCAGGGACCAGGAACCAGACAGAGACAGAAGTAGATGCAAACACACCTTTATTAATAAATAACAAATAAATAACAAAAGCAAAGTCCAGGAATCAAGCAGGGGTCAGTCACCAGAGCGGGTAGTCAGACAAGCCAGGATCAGGAGCACGGAGAGCAGCAGAGTCAGGAACAAGGCCAGAGTCAGGAAACAGGAGCAAACAGGAAACACAGGAACAAGGAGACTTCTGGGGAACAGGAAACCACGCAAGGGCAAGGAGGTTCTGGGCTTAGCTGCTTAAATAGGCAGAACTGATTAGCAGCAGGGTTGATTACTACTCACAGGTGAGTAACCGTGGCAACAAGCAGAAGCAGCTCATAGTAATTGCAGCTGAAAACTCAATCACTGAAACAGAAAGGGTTGCTGTTTAAAACAGCAAAGAAACCCTGACACCCACCCATCCACCCCTTTTATTTTATTTTAGTGTCGTAGGCTGGGGAATTGTGGGTATGGTCGCCTCAAATATGAGGTGGATTGAGGCTTAAGGTTTAAGCAATATGGCTGGTTCAAGGGCGGATTGTTAAGTTTAATTTTGGTGAAATGGTTATGGAATTAATTTTAAAGTATTTTGTAATGCGTCTTATTACCCTCAATAAAGCTACGGCCTTTCCATCCAATGTTAAATGGTATCGGTTCTGATTTATTATTTAATATATGGTATTTGTTTTGTTTATCAATATGGTATTTGGTTTTGTTCATTTACAAATATGATCATCTGAAGGACATTCTTAAAACCCCATAGGAAAGCATTAAGACAATGCTTTCCTGTGGGGAAAAAGCGCATGCAGCAGGTGCAGCACATGTGCATTAGGTCCCCCATCAGCTGACATTGGAGTCCGAGTTAACGCTAAGGCACATTGGGAAGATGTAAAACTTTTTTTAACCCTTTCAAGGATGGAATAGGGACTGGGGAAGGGTGGTAAGGAAGTAGATGGACACTTATGTTTTAGGAAACATCTTTGTATTCGTAACACTAACATGTTCCTTTAAATATTGGTGATGCTAACAAATAGAAGCTTAGCCAGGCATATTGGGGAACCATTTCTTCTGAAAGCCTTCAACTAAGGATACATTTGACATATTTTTTAACTCTTCTGGCCATAGATGGATTGGAGACCACTGTTCTCTGGCTTACATTTTGTCTATAGCTCATTTATACATAATTATGAAATAATCTCTTTAATGACTTCGACATAAGACTCTGTCAAGAGCCCACCAAATCAAGTGCTCTTAGCAGGGGAGTTGCTAGGTTCTAGAAACCTCTGTGGCTTGAGCCCAAAAGAAAATGTGAAGAACCCTACATTAACAGAGAGGTGGGGATGTGTCATATCCCCACATGTCTATGCCATGTCTCTTGCTCTCTTCCTATAAACATTGTACTGCTGATGCACATGCAGCACACTGAGATGTTCAATGTGATCTAAGTAATAGAGAAGTGTGCAGCAGAGTTCTGTTATTCAGCACCCTCTCTTGGGAGTCACTTGGGAGGCAAAACGTTGGCAGAGTAGTACATGTATATTTTTTTATAATAGAGAACCAGCTGCCTGATGTAAAATGGAAAAAAAAAACATGAATATTCTCCAGTCTCCTGTACCAACTTAATAGCCCCACATCCGGTGCTTCAGGACCCACAGCCACCTCTCTCCTTAACTGTATTAGATGTCAGGTGTAAAGATTGACTTTATCTCATTACCAACTTTGTAACATCACCTTAAAGAGTCATGTCTTAAATGGTTACTCAGAGCATCACTGTAGTGTAGTAAATTGCTGGCGCTATTGCCCAGTAATATAGCAAATTTAGCAATGGTTTGCCTCTTATCTGGATCCCACTGGGTGCTGAGTGTCCCTCAGTGCTGAAGGAACTACATCCAGCTTTTGCAGAGCTGCATTAGTCGGATGCCAATTCTGATGGTCATTCCTGACTGAGAGCATCAGCTTATAACTCTCAGCCAATGAATGTGCATTAGCAAAAACTCTCATTACGGGCTGGCTAACGACACTTCTGAAGTTACACCCACAGCAGTAATATCAAATATTTAAGTATGTGCAGTGCTTCATTCAAAAAAGCTGCACATGCAGGTTCCTTGTACAAGGATGAATTCAAAACACTCAAGTGGTAACGGTGCTTGGACTAACCTGGTGCTCTCAGTAAACACTTTTATGGTCCAGTGTTGGAATCATGCCCCTCCCACCCAAAGCAGATACTAGCTCTTTCTCCATTCTCATTCAACCTGTCCTTATATATCCAGATATATTGTATCTCCTTTTAAAATGTCTGAATAGCTGCAGTTCCTGTCCTTCCCTTTTATGAATACCAGGTACATCTGTTAATGCTGTACAAATAAAATATACATACAATTAGGGATTGACCACTATTATTTTGCCAGAAGTGATGTTGATAGCTGTACTTTTTCCAGAAGTGATGTTGACAGATTAGCAGTCATCATCTTTTTAAAATATATATATATCTTATATGCAAAGACATATATAACTGTATGCCATTTACAAATTCAAATGTTCGACCAGGACCACTCCCTGCCACCACTACTGGCCATTGTGAGCCAAAAGCTTGTTTCACTATATTAAGTCATCAATCGATGCTCTCAGCCAATGAGCTATCCCTGCATGGCAAGGCGTAGCTCAGGAGAGCTAATGTAAGCTGCAGAACAGAAGCTTCTGGTCTCACTGACTAGCAGTGGACGCTAGGAACAGCACCCAGTGGACAACAGGTAAGAAGGTGGTGCCAGGGTATTCCTGGTAACATAACCAGTACAGATCACTGTAGTAGTTATGGTGCATGGTGTGTTCTTTAACTGTGACAGACAAAAGGTGCCATCTATTTTCCCCATTGCATGTATTAGAAAACAAGGGTTTGGCTGCACTCACCTAAACATACTTAAATGGGGTGCTGCTGGGGGCCAATAAGTACAGTAAAAATGAAAATCCAGCGCACTCACTTATCTACTAAACAGTTATTTTAGTGCTGAACAATTGTGTTAGTTTTATAAAAAAACACCTAATCTAGGCAAAAAATAATGGGGGTTTAGTTACATAAGATGATCATACATTTCATAAGCCTGCCACAACGTCAATGTACCCCATCTTTGGCAGGTCCTACTCTGTCTGCTAAATTAGCTACTCACTTGGGGAAATCCTTCCATCTCGAGTTCTCTGCAGTACAAGGCTTAAATAGGGTCCTGAGATAAGGCACCTGTAACAGGGAGGGGTGCAAAACCAAGGAGCTGGCTAGACTCCTAAATATATACATATAGGAGAAAACAAGGGTTTGGCTGCACTCACCTAAACATACTTAAATGGGGTGCTGCTGGGGGCCAATAAGTACAGTAAAAATTAAAATCTAGCGCACTCACTTATCTACTAAACAGTTATTTTAGTGCTGAACAATTTTGTTAGTTTTATTAAAAACACCTAATCTAGGCAAAAAATAATGGAGGTTTAGTTACATTATATGATCATACATTGTATAAGCCTGAAGGATTTCCCCAAGTGAGTAGCTCATTTAGCAGACAGAGTAGGACCTGCCAAAGATGGGGTACATTGGCGTTGTGGCAGGCTTATGAAATGTATGATCATATAATGTAACTAAACCCACATTATTTTTTGCCTAGATTAGGTGTTTTAATAAAACTAACAACATTGTTCAGCACTAAAATAACTGTTTAGTAGATAAGTGAGTGGTCTGGATTTTCATTTTTACCCCATTACATGTATTAACACATTGAATTTATGGCACATTGTACAGAAGATAATACATCTTTCATAACTACTGTCTCTAGCTATCTCTTATTACACTTTACATTTTATTGTTTTGAAGCTAATTATGAACTTTTCTATGCACAAAAAAGAATAAGTGATTCAGAGTGAAAGGCTCATTGGGCAGATAATTGAAGCTTCACAGCAGCATTTTTAAGGAAACAAAGGATCTTTCCTTTTTGTATGATGTTCATTCTATACTGAAATCAAATCTACGGAGGGTGTGATACACTGGATTTTTTTTTGGTCTTTAAAATTAAAGGAATACTCTCCGCTGTCCATGACGGGGTTAAATAACCCTTCTTACACTTACCCGATTCCCTCGGTGCTGGGACGCACTCCTTCTCTGCCATGGCCAGCTCATGGGGGACCTAATGCGCATGCATCAATGCTTTCCTGTGGAGTTTTGCTTGATGCTGGATGTCCTCATTCAAACTCCTTGAAACTGCAGGATGTGCTCACAAAAATCCAAGATGGATCTTTGAAAGTACAAACAAATCTCATAGTGCTGCACCCGGTGGGGTTCTATCCGTGATTTCTCACCTCTATTAGTAAAGCTTTAGATATTTTTGTGCATTCCTTAATCCTGTATAAATATTTTTACTAAACTTCATAATGCAAAGATGTAATTTTGTAGATTACTGCATCAATATCTCCTTCTTCACGTCTTTTCAAAGTGCCTAAGCTAGTAAATAAAAGATAAAATAAAAACAAAAAACCTTGAAAAAGCTGGTACTAAGTTACTCATCTTATATATCATATTGTGTATCCATGTTAAAGACAATGCAGTAAATAACAGTTTCAGGATGCTTTGTTTGAGACTAAAACTGTAGTTTTTTTTTTCTTTTTAATCTTTGTAATCATTACCCACCATTGTGAAATGCGTTGGCTAAAGTATTACAGAGACTAATGGTGCACAATGTGTTCTGGGAGACTCGTATCCTAAATAAAACATACCAGACTGGAAGACAAAAGAGAAATGGTAAAGCTTGAGAAGTTGGGAGGGTAATTGTAAAGCTGTAGAGGGTGGCAATGGAAGAAAAAGAAATGAGTTGCTAAAACAGAGTGTACAGGAAGGGCTAGAGGGACAGTAACTGAATGAATAAACCTCAGTTGTGGTGGGTTATGGAATTAGAAAAGGGAAGAACTAAAGAGACACTATAGTCACAAGAACAACTACAGATTAAGGTAGTTGTTCTGCTGCCTATATCCTGTCCCTGTAGGCATTTTCATGTAAACACTGCATTTTCAGAGAAAATATTTCATATTTACTTGTTAGCATGCTTTAAACTGACACTATAGTCACCCGAAAAATTACAGCTTAATGTAGTGGCTCGGAGGTCTATAGCCAGGGTTTTATTTTTAGAGAAAAGGCAGAGTTTACATTGGTGCCTGGCAATACCTCTGGTGGCAATCACTCAGACGACCACTAGAGGTACTTCCTAGGGTTCTGCACGGAGGTACTAAACATTTCCCATAGAGATGAATTCATTCAATCCATCTCTATGAGAAAATGTTTAGCGGAGGAGTGTGGTGTTTTTCCACACATGCACAAGAGCATCCCAGTGCTTTCCGATGGGAAAACACTGGATCGGATGATCAAAAGTGATAATCTCAGCCATGGAGGCAGGACCAGCTGAGACCTGTTCGGTGTGGGGGGAAAAAAGGTGAGTAAAATTATCTTTTCAGAGCGATCTAAGGGGGTGGGGAAACCTAAACAGCCACACGGCCACTATAGTGTCAGGAATGCATCCTTGTATTCCTGACACTAGCGTTCCTTTAATTATGGAAGCTATTTTCTAAGTGACCTATTTATGAAGTATTATCAGCACTGAAGCTTATGCTATTCAGATTTTACCCAAAATTTACAAATATAGGTTTCAGAAACTGGAAATTTTCATAAATGTATATATATATATATAAAAAAAAAAAAACAACAACAACTTCATGAGCTGAGATGAAAAGATAAATTGTATTTCAGGCCAAATTTTTATTGTCACCTATGCTTTTACAGCTTTTGACTGTTGGTTACATAAGGCTGCTTGTGCGTAGCGATTATTTGACAGAAAACTATTGTTATAATAGGTGATGGATGCTGCTTAGTCATGTAAGACTTTGATTTTCTTCGATCGATAAGCACAAACACCATCCGACTTGAAAATCTCTTTTAGATAAAATAGAAAGGGAAAACCTGCATGTCTAACCCAACGTAGGAGAAGTGAAGGTGGCTATTAATAAGAATTCCTGCTGTTATTGCAGTCATTGATTTATCACCTCTATGTAAAAATTGGAGAAGGTCAGGGTGAAGGGGAACCCATTCATTTGAGGTGACATTTCTCATTCTATAGCAGGATGCCACAAAATAGTAATCTGTTCATAATTAATGGCACACTACTGTGGTTTTATGATCATGTTCAAAGCAGTCCATAACACAAAAACAGCTTTCAGTGGGCGTCAGGTTCTTCGCCAGTCACAATAGATTGTATCTCTACAATTAGGAATCGTTATTTTGGGCCTTTAAATATCAATATATCTGGTGTATTTTCAGTGGTTGGGAAGGATTCTAGAACTTCACAATTCATGATTTAAATTATCCCGGAGCAGCTATATTCATCTCTTTTGACATATCACCAAGTAGACAGTGTTTGTCTGTTACTTTCATTTAACATCCAGAGCAGATTATCAGCGCTGCATGTTGATGTATGGTATGCTTAATAATTCATTATTAATTTCTGTTATCTTTGGTGAGCACTTGAAAGAAGAGTAATGCCACATTAACTAAATGTGTCTCGTGGTCATTTTTCATGTAATGTTAGCTTGTTGAAAGAACAATAAACACTGTTTATGTATATATTGCGTGCCGCAATGTAATCTGTATGATTTAACTTACTTAAAATAAAGAAAATGACTTCCATTTAGCTTCAAAGAGTGTTACATAAATTACAGTATGGCGTCTGCAGAATGGAAACAGTAAAGACAATGCGTGGCTCTGTTGTAAATATTGTACAACATGCAACTCTGTCTCTTTGCCTTTTATAACCAAGCTTAAAGAACATAAAAAAAAATAATAAGTAGAAAGTAGAGTATATAAATGCTTCTAATTGTTTTCACTTACTTTGCCACTGACAAGTTTTTTGTTCACTATCAAGGTTATTGATTAGGTGTGAATTGCTGTGAGTTCAAATTAAACTTAAAGTGAATCTAACATTTGAGGCTGAAATTGCCAAACTTGAAAAATCCTCCAAGTGAGTTATGTTTCCAATTTGGCTGTTTTGTAGAAAATTTGAAATTAAAATTGTATTTATTTTAAATTCCTGGCAATTCACACCTTAGTTATTCTTTTTACATGTGCATCAGTAACTATACTTAATTGTTTGTGTTAAAGAAGTAGTTTAGACACCATAGCCACTATAACTAGTGTTTGAAACATTTGGAACTTAGCTTGGTTCCCTAGTGCTTTGGTTCTGGCTTCCTATTCTGACATCACTAACATGGAAGTTAAGACTTATGAATAAGTGATATCTATTCTATCTGTGGACAGAATTAGTTGGCTGTAAATGTCAGCAGATACTGTCAGCCAATTCCATTCACGTATATATCTATTGTAAAAGATTAACCGGATTTTCCCAGGGGACCTAGGTCTGCATGTTGTAGTAGTTATGGCGCATGGACTGCACATGTAACCAATATTGTTTCATATGGCTTTGGTATTTGTATTTGGAGCTAGGCTTTCTCTTCACTACTTACTTTGTGACTGGGGGATATTCCACCCCTTATAATGAATTTATAGATACATAATAAGATATTATTTAATGGTGATGGGTATAGTAGTATAGAAAATATTGTATAGAGAGTTTGAATCAAGGAAGCAATGTAATCTGTTGGGTCCCTATTCAATGTATGCACATTTATGTTTCCATTAAATGTGGTGAAATAATTCTAGTCATCCCCTCTCCCCCCCCCCAACCCAGGCATCTTATTATTCCCCTTATTATTCCCCTCCCTCATGGAGGAACATTTTTCTGACACACACTGCACTGTTAAGGGAGTGTGAATATAGAAGAGACTGCTAACAGACCTTCAGAGGGACACCAACCCACTCTCTGTCCCCCGTCACAGCCATGAATTGTATGGCACACAGGAAGGATATAGAACCTAGATTGTTCTTGTGGGTGAAACATCAGAAAGATGCAATTTGAAATGACAAAATATAAGAAAAAAAAACAGTGTCTGTAATTTTTTCCTTTGTGAATATGAATAGCTGATTTGGAAGTTGTTGTTTTTTTAAAAAAGCTATATAATTCTCTTATTAGAGTTTTCTGCAAAGTCAGCATAACTCGTAATTTAATGAATAGACTGCTTCCATTTATTTTGTCTTTTCTTCTTTTTTTATTATTAAATAAGTAGATAAAGCTTAAATTAATAAAAGTTAAACATGTCCTTCAGTTGTGAATGTGTGTGTGTGCACGAATGCATGTGTGTGCGTGCTTATGCATGTGTATTTGTCCATGTAACCACTGTTAGTTGTATCTGTTAAACTGCTTGAAGTCCATGCCTATTATGTAGTTTTGTACCATTTGCTACAATTGAGAAATAATAGTTGTAAATATTTATCACTATAGCTAACATTGTTTTCCTGAGGGTACAGTTAATGGCCTGACCTTCATTTTATGACTCTTTCACATCTGAGCAAGAACCACTCTTAATCAAAGGAGATCCCTTAGTAGCTGAATGCCTTAAGCTCAATGTACTATACGGATAGGGTAGTCTGTAGTGCTTCATAAAATATCATGGATTTTAAAAACTTTATAAAAAACATACATTATTGGAATATAAGGCAACCTTGGGCTTATTGAGACAATGAAAAACCTCTTGACCTTCAGAATCACAGTTTATTGCAATGTCTCTAGAACCCCAAGACATCATCATTTTGCCATATACGCAGTTCAGCTTTACATATCCTCTCCTACTCTTAGTCATTAAAGTATTTATAGGGCTGATGTGCATGACAGAAATAGCTCAGTTGGTTAATGTTCTGACTGTACGATACATTCAAACTTAGTGGTAGCAGATTTCATTTCTGGCAAAATTAAATCAGTTCTACATGCTTCCAAGGTATGACAGATGGAAGACGGGCTATTGAATGGTTTATAAATCACATAGTCATTACTTATAAATCCACCAGACAAGACACGTCTGTGTGCGTGAATGTATATTTATACAAAGAGAAAAAAAGATAGAAGAAAAAAATTATAGGTTATGTTTGCTTATGTACAAATTCAATGGTTTTGTTGAGTTTTCAAAATATTAGACTAAGATGTTTATATTGAAGGGGAAACAAATAGATATTTGTATCTGATTTGGTTTATGCATTTTCAATGCATGATTACTCACAAACATATAGAGAGAATATTAAGGGAAGTAGGCAGCACACAGAGATGCACACTGACATTTGACAGCACTCTGTGTGTAACTGTGTGTGTCAGTGTATGCATATCATTGTGTTTGTGCATCTCTTTGAATGTTTTTGTGTGTGTGTGCGTGTCTGTGTGCACATATGGCAATGCACTCCTGCCTTCATACACAAAAATACCCGTATAATATACACCATATAAAAACAATCTTACATTCAAACACACAGACACTACATACAAATACCCATACATTCATACTCCAACACACATGCACAAATAAATGGTGTGTTTAACATTTATTAGTAAATAAATCTATGTGGTCTATTCATTAATGGATGGGTTATGCTAACTTTGCAAAAAAAAATCTCTAATTATAAAGGATTATACAGCTTTCTTGAAACAAATAAATAAATACATGCATGCATTCACATAGTCTACTCAATAAAAAAACACTCCAAATCAAAGGATTTAATAGATAAAGAATGCATTGTGCTGCAGAAAAAAATTGAAAAAATGAAAGTTGGGGTTCAAAAAAAGTAAAAGATGAAAAAAGAAATGTAATAAAGTGAGCCAAATATTCACCAAAAATGTAATGTAAAAATGTCATTAGGACTTTGATAAACCTCCCCCAAACTGTCCCTGTATTTTTTTTTTTTAATGTTGCCAACTGTACATTGGTCTATGTAACCCAATCCAAGAGGATGGGTGTACTGTACAATACTGAGCAGTACTGCAAAGACGCACGGCAAATCATAAGTTCTCTTACCTTTACTCAATCCTCCATTAAAAGCCCAGTTTAGCTAACTATCAGCTAATGTTATGGATTTTGCTTTCAGTGGCACTACAAGCTGCTTTCTGGTTCATCAGCTGAGTGAGAAAGCAATCAGGGGTACCATCTGGAATCTTTTCAGCCACGGCTGGCACTGTTCCCTGTTTTCTATCTCATGTCCTAGTAACTCGCTGGATGAAAACAGAACAGAAATTATTTTGCCACCTTCTCCTGGTAAGGATCATAATAGAATGCCAGGCTGTCTTAACCAACCTCTGCTTACCTAGGAACTAGACATAGAATTTACAGTTTTTTTGTGAAAACAGGGAGTTTTTTGGGTTTTTTTTAGAACCACGTCCATTGGGCCAAAAATGTGTTTATTAAAAAGGGCACATGGTTTAGCTTAATGAAGCAATTTTGGTGTATACACCAAGCCCCTGCAGTCTCACTGCTCAATTATCTGCCATTTAGGAGTCAAATATCTGCGTTTATGCAGCCCCTAGTCACACCTCCCCTGGCTCTGACATACGCAGCCTACATGAAAAAAATATATAATTTTCAATCAGCTCTTAACTTACTTTAACCACACACAAGAGCCTCTTGCGGGATCTAGGAGGCTTTTAACAAACTAGAAGACAAGAAATTTCTAAATTAAACAAAATGTGCAATAAAGAAAGTTCAAACATTAGATGTTTATTTACAGAAAGTGTTTAGGAAGGCTGTGTAAGTCACATTCAGGGAGGTGTGTCTAGGGCTGGATAGCAAAGTGATTTAACTCCTAAATGTCGAGAATTGAGCAATGCGAAGGCAGGGGTATGATCTATACACCAAAACTGCTTAATTAAGCCAAAGATATTTTGGTGCCTATAGTTTCCCTTTAGATAGTCTCTATATTTCTTGATCTTCTCTATCTTGCACAAAATAATAACAAATATATATATACTTTAAAGGTTTTTTGGTTTTTTTTACTAAATATTTTTTAAATATTTTTGTTTAAAATAAAAAAAAAAAACCTTACATATTTTTCCCCAAGATTTAGAAAACAAGATAGATAGATGACACTATGCCAATTAAATACCCAATGTAGGTGTTACTTGTGAATAAATCTCAGTAGAATATGCAAATAAAACAGGAATTTGTATTATTTCATCATTATATCATGTCTGGTATGTTATCAGTCTACATAGAACTAGGCACCACAAAGGATAATATTAGTTGGGCGCATGCAAAACCTCCATCATAGGCTTTATTGTAGCTGTATAAAACACTGATGTGTGACCAGTAGCTAGAATATCACAACAATTTGTATCCATATCTGCTTGTCAGTGAAAAGCTCTCTAGCTAACAAAATACATGTGGGATATTGACTTCATGTTCAATATCAAAAGGCTGGATTGATTGTACTATGTGTGTACAACTCTGGTAAGAACAAAAATCATTTGTTAAAGAAAAAAAAATGACAAAATGTGCTATGCCATCTGCTCCTGGACATTACATGTAAATGTTTCCATGTAGCATGTAGATTTTATTACTGAAGCCCTTAAGAGCTCAGTTGCGATATTCATAACCACATTAACATCGCAATAAATTATCCCAAATTCAGACTTGGAGACCAGCCTAGCATGCATTACCAAATTAAATGTGGATTTAATCATAATCTTTAAGTCACAAACGTTTAGCATATTTGCATTCATTAACACCTTAAAAATGCATGTAATATATTTTAAATTAGTTAAAAAGCAATAAATCACGTTAAAATGTTGTGTATTATTGATAGATATTTTGCTGCAAATGATTTATATAACTAAATTATTTCTCTGTATGTATAAAAAATGTGCTAGCATTTACTACAATGCATTAAATAAATGTACATATTTCTAGTGAAACAGATCACCAGCTTTCTCCAGCTCATCAATTTCTGCCTATGTTTTTGAAGACCCTTGTAAATTCGCCATAATTTATCGTTTAGATGCCATGGGTACTCTAGAATTGCTCTCATTCCTGGGGTCTTCAGATTGATCCAATATCATCAAAGTCTATTTGCTTGCAGTGATATTGTTACAGGTGTTGGTAATCTGGGGAGATCTGATTCTGCAGAGAGCAATTGGCCAGAAAACTACCATAATCATGTAACTAATTCCATCTCTAGTTGGTTGAGCATTGTTAGTTGCCTAGTGGCTAACCATTTGTTGCTGTAACATTTTTTTCCCCTGGAAATCTTGGAAGACTTACTACCCTTCTAAAAGTCATATGTCCATATCAGTTGGCAATGGGAGCTCTGAGCTCTACCAGCTACCAAACCCTAAGGACCAACATTCTAGTGATGTGGCTTTTAAGGAAGATGACGTGTTAGCTTGTCCTGTTCCAGAAGTCTATGCTATGTTGCCAGAGGTCTGTTCTTGAAAGATATCCCATGTTTCTAGGAGTCAATCTCTGAAGCCAAATATCTGTCCCTGATACATATCATTTATTTTTTAGCTGTGTTAGTGAAAGCCTATCCTGTGCTTCTAGAGTCTATTTCTGAGGCTTACATCAGATTTTCAGGTGCCTGTTCCTGATGCCTTCATTGTGTTTCCCAAAGCCTCTGATCCACTGTTTTTAGAGTTCCTTTTTTATTTAGTTGCTTTATTACCACATTTCGTTATATTCTGTTTCGGCTGCCTTTTAATCCCTGTGTTGACTGTTTTATTTACAATTATTTTGTGTTCGTTTTTTTTTTTTTTGGGGGGGGGGGGGGGGGGTTCCTGTTGAACCCTTATATAGACCTTATATAGAAACTTGAATTCTGTCAGTTTAATGATTGATCAGATACTAATGATAGGTACTAATGATAGGTGAATAGGGTTTGATAAGTAGATATCGTCACATCTGACCCACAAAGAGTTATGTATCATCATCTACCCTAAAAGCAGTTAACCAGATGAATGTTAAATTGCATATTAAATAAATTATTTTATTAATTTAAATCTTTTGTTTAATGGTGTCTGTATAAACATTGTATAACTTCTGCTAATTGTACTGTACAAATCTAAGAACCTATAAGGGCAGATAGATCTGGTTTAAATATGACATATCTCTCTAAAAGGGTTATAGTAGGTATGTGAAATAGCTTTGAACCATTATGGCATGGCCATTTTCATCTAAAGATTGTATTTACATTTTATTTATTTACAGTAGATCATACTCTAAATATAGTAGATGACTATCAGATATCTGAAATAGCAATTAAGAAAGCTCTGAATGCACATACAGACACACCATATTATTCAGGTAGGATGTTTTTTTTAGCTCTTTCAAAAAAATGGACAGATTGTTTTTTGCACACTTTGATAGTAATTAATAATTACAGGTTGTCCTCAAAAAAATTTAATTAATTAATGTTAAGGCTGAAGGAAATGTAAAATATTCAATATTTAAATATGTGACTTTAAACAAAATAACCAATCATTGTTTTTTTTTTTTTTTCTCTTGGTACACACATATTATATATTTACCTATTAGCTTTAGATCATGTCAGATGCCTGTTTGTGGTCATTTTTTATCTCAGTGTAGCTAACCTCAAATGCTGTGTATACTGCAAACATCCATTTATTAAATGGACCATCTAGCTAAAAGCCCTATTACTGCACATTATCGTGAACAATCTTAGCATTCCATGCTGCAGCAAATCATTCTACTTGCTGTGACACATAAAATACACAGTGTATTTGTGTTCACTGACATATGGTATGCCTTTTTAGAAACAGTAGATTTTGGAATGCCTTAACTCTACAGGTTTATTTCCTAAACAGTGAGGAGGTATGACATGAGTGACAACTTGTAAAATGATTAACATTGATGAGATAAATAAAATTTCCAGTTCATCACAGTTGGATACAGTTTGTCTGTTTGTGATCTGTTATTAATGTTGCATTTTAGTAGTTTTATTTTTAGTCATGTGTAAAACATTGTTTTATCAATAAATACAGTGTGTAAATACTGATTGGGTAACGTCAGATCTCTTTAACTACGACATCAGATCCAGATCAAGTCATCCTTAGATGGACCTGCTTTGTGGCGACGTACACAAATATTTTTTTATGGACAATAGATGTTATAGTGCACAAGCAACAACCTCAGTTTACCAAAGCCTAATATAATATATGATCCTCTTATATGATTGGATACTTTTGTATTTTGATTACTTTTGTAATAGTGACATACTGTATCGGTTATCTGAAAAACATTACACACTGGCGCCCTTTATCTTATCTTGACAAGGTGAGGACACAGGAGAATGTATGCCGTGTGAGAGTCAAGCCTCGTTGAACACTTGTCATAGCTTTTTGCCATTTGGTCAATGTGACCTTGAGTCGGCTACTTTATCTTAATGTACCTGGGTTTACTGAAATGTAATTAGTTAATTATAACAAATCATTCCCTCGAAAAGAAACTGTCCAATTCCAATTCAATGAACACCTATGGGCAATCATTTAAAAAGGGACACAAGATACACAACACAGTATACTACTAATTCATATAATATGCAGATATTTTTATTTCTTCATATGTAAAGCACTCAAGGAACTTTGTAATAAAAAAAAAATAAAATAAAAAAAAGACACATATGAACAATCTGGTTACCGCTTTAGTCCTACCACTAGGACTTTTATTCAGGACTGAAATGTTGACCGATTGCTCATATGTGTATGTGTCTTTTGAAAAAAATAAGAAATATAAATGTGACTTCTTTGACAAAGTCTCTTGAGTGCTCTGTATATGAAGAAGCATATTATACTGTTAGAGATTGCACCAGAACATCCAGAACAGAATCAGTGAGTGCGGGCCAGTGAGGATTATATATATGAAATAAATAAGAGTATATATATATATATATATATAAATACACACACACACACACACACACACAGGATAGCTTCTTAAATGAAAACTCCACTTTTATTGCCAATATTTCAATAAAAAAAAAAACTTTCATCAGGTCATCAAAAGTACTATCCTTTTGTACATTTTTGTACAATTTTTGACAGACTGAGCACAGGGCATTTAATTTCTTCCATGTAGATGACTCTCCTAGTGGACCACTTAAATATTGCCAGTTATTATGGTAAAATGTAACTGTTCTTGCCCAATGTATGTGTTCATAATCTTCAACTGGATGTGTAATTGTACACATATCCTATGCACTTAGGGTTCATCATTTTATCCAGATCCTATGCACTTAGGGTTCATCATGGAATTGTTACTAGAAAATTGAATAAAGTAGAAAAGGTATAATGTAATAAGTGTGCCGCCTTTCAGTACGTGACTAATATGTAAAAAATAATTTTATATAATAAAGGAGCACAATACATGTATTTATGTATAAGAAATAAATAGTAAGAAGCAAATTACACCATTAAAGATAACTTAATTAATTATTTATATACACACACATCTATATAGTTTAAAGTCCTGAGGAAAGTCTCAAACTGGAATTGAAACATTCACCATATTGTATATCACACTGGTTTGTGAACCTTCTGAAATGGGATAATAAAGGAAACCTTCTTCTACTGCAAAAAGACCATGAGTGCTGCTATACTATTGATTATTTTGTATACATGAAGCAAAGACTCAGCACCCGGCAATGGTGATTTGAGCAAGGACTTCACTACTGCATCCATATAGTTTTATATAGACATAAAACTACCCAGCAGTATACCGTGTGTTCAGTAGAAAAATGATCTCTGCAAGTCAAAACTGCACACAATAGTTAAACATTATCCAGCATTCCAGAGGCCCATCTGGTTCAACATACATAATGCTACACTGGCATATCTACTGTGTCCTGCAAGCCACACTGGCATAGAGTGATGGAGAAAAGTGCAGTTAAACGGGGCTACATATGCAAAACACAGATACAGTGATATATAATTCATAAACCTTATGTCTCTTGGTGAGATGCTGTTCTAAAGGAAACAATATTTTAAAGCCCTACAAGAAAAGTCAAATATAAATTTGTAAAAAAATAAATCAGATCTTATTACTGAGTGAATAGATGTACTCTAAAATTAGGGACTTCATAATAATTACGTTTTGTAAAATATCATAGATTGTGGCAATCCCTACAGACAGGAATAATGGTGTTATATGAATATTATATGTTTTAATATTGGGCAAGCACATTTTAATGGGAAACTCTAACTATTTCTACAGATTATGATTTAAAAATTACATACAAGACTTATTAGCAATGTTGGTGCTATTGCACTAGGTTTCAGAGTATCTTCCTATAGAAGTTCTTGTTAAGATGTCAGACTATATGACATTAAAAAATGAAATACATGAAATACATGTTGGCATTCTTGGAAGTAGCAGTGGTACAACTAAGATGACTTTGACGATGAGACGTCCTAGTCACCATTTAGGGTTAGTGTCCCCCCCACAAGGGTTAAAAAGGTATTACACATCTTTTATCCATGTCACGCTGCTCTCTCCATGGCTGATCCCCCTCCTTTTGATGATCTCAGCCAATCAAACACTTTCCTATAGGATAGCATTGGGATGCTATTGGGCATGTGCGAAAATTTCTTGCAGTGTGCCAATCAGAGGGTCTCAATGAGACATTTGATTAGAAAATACAATTTTCACTTGGTGGAAAAGGTTCTAGGGGCTGTCTGAGTGACAGCCCCTAGAGGCATTTAAATTCTGCAGAACGGTAATGTTTTCACCTGCAGGGTTAAATTGAGGGGATATGTCAGCCAGGCTATTTCATTGAGATGAAGTGGTTTGGGAAGCTAGAGGGTCTATTTAAGATAAGGAGACATTATTGTCGACCTGTTTTTACTTTGGAACTGCATTATTGAACTTTTCACATGTCAGAAGTAAGAACCAGGGCTTATTCCAAGGTCAAGTTGATATAATTGAATTCCAATAAGCCGGCAAGGAAAATGATGTACAGTGATGACTGAGCTATTCTTGGGCCAAAGCCGTTGGACTAACAAAATGTGTTGCTACAAAATGGATCTAAAAACTCTTGTAATAAGCATAGACATCTACATTTTTATCTCACTAAGACAAGCCGCAACGGCATTAACTTTGGTTAAAGCAAAACATTCTATAAGCTAATAATCCATTTCATTAATGGTTATATTTCCTGTATGGAATCTACACATGATGATCAATACCAGATTTGCACAGGTGATGTTAAATTAGATTTTTTTTTTTTTTACATTTCATTCTTATGATGCTGAACTTTGATTGACTTAAAGAGACTCTCCAGGCAGCAGTTTTTACTCACCTGGTTCCAGCGCCGGGAGCCTCGTGAAGCCGCGCCCCCACATTCGCCACACATGCGCACATACTTCAGAGGGCGGCATTCATGAATGAATGAATCTTGAATGATGTATATTTATAGATCCAGAGATTAATGTAGCACTCACAAGATTTACATTAAATAGAAGCTAACAGTGTGCCTCAAAAACATGGCATGATGTGAATAAACAGGGAAACAGGGATCCTAACCAAAAAGGAGTATGAGTTTTTAAATATTAAATACCCTAGAATCCCTGTGATCTATATATTACCTAAGGTGCATAAAGACACTGAAAATCCCCCAGGGAGACCGATTGTATCGGGGATAGGGTCCCTCTTATCCCCTTTATCCCAATATATAGATCGTTTCCTCCAAAAAAAAGTAATAGGATGTCCAGCTTACCTAAAAGACACCATGAGCCTCCTCCAAATTTTAGATGATTTTATTTGGGAGGAAGATTTTATCATGGCAACGTGCGACGTTAAGAGTCTATATACAATTATAGATCATAAAAAAGGTTGTGAGGCAGTGAAATTTTATCTCGAAAAATCAGGAGAAATGGACAGTATTCAAGTGGATTTTTTAATTAAATGTATTTATTTCATTTTAAATAACAATTTTTTCTGGTTTGAAGGCAAGTTTTACCTACAGATTTTAGGAACAGCAATGGGGACCAGATTTGCCCCGAGTTATGCCAATCTCTTTATGTCTTTTTGGGAAGAACACAATATCTATTCCCAATCAGAACACGGGGCAAATCTGGTCCTCTATAAAAGGTATATTGACGACATTTTTATAATTTGGAAAGGGAATAGGGAATCCCTAGAGAATTTTATCCTCACTCTTAACTGTAATTCCTTTAATATTAACCTATCACATGAAATCAGTAAGAAAAGTGTCAACTTTTTAGATCTTTTAATTTACATCGAGAATAACAAGATTAAAAGTAAAACATTTTTTAAGAGTGTGGACGTTAACAGTTTTATAGATTTAAAAAGTTGCCATTTTAAACCTTGGTTAACTAATATTCCGAAAGGCCAGTTTTTGCGACTCAAGAGAAATTGCACAGAAGAAGAGGAATTTTTTAACCAGGCCAAAATCTTAAAGACAAAATTTATTGAGAAAGGGTACATTAAAGAGGATTTAGACACCATTGAAAGAGAAATTGCGGAAAGAGACAGACAGCCTCTACTAAAATATAAAGAGAAAAAAGATCCTAATGAAAGACAATATCAGAATGAGGAGATCCCTTTTATTTTTAATTTTAGCTCAAATAATGGAATTTTACAAAAAATAGTTAGAAAACACTGGTATGTTTTAAAAGAAGATTCAGATGCAGTTCCGTTTTTAGGTTTTAAACCAAAATTTATTTTTAGAGGGGCTAACAATTTTAAGCAGTTATTAACAAGCAGTTTTTTAGATAAAGAAAAAGCAGAAAACAAATCATTTTTAAAGGGGAGTAAAGGTTTTCATTATTGTGGTACATGTCAAGGCTGTAGTTTTAGAACAAATAAAAATAGAAAAATCTCTCAGTTTACCTCACTAGTTACGAAAAAAGAATATAAAATAAACACGTTTATAAATTGCTCGAGTAAGGGAGTAATTTATTTGCTTACGTGCCAATGTGGTTACCAATATATTGGCAAGACCATACGTAACCTTAAAACCAGGATTAGAGAACATATATACAATATAAAACGCAAATTTTTAAATCATAATGTATCAAAACACTTTGCTGAGGTACACAATGGGGACCCAAGAGGTATTGAGTTTATGGGAATTGATATTATCACAGCACATTGGAGAGGGGGAGACAAAGAGTATAATTTAGGATATGCTGAGATGAAATGGATGTTTGAAATGGAGACCATGGTTCCCAATGGGTTAAATATCGATTTTGAAATTAACAAATACATCTGAGTATCCTTTGGGGGACCATGGTCCATAAACATATTAATGTGTTTTATATATTTGTACCCAATTTGCACTAACTCTACCTTTGTTTTATTCTCCCCATGTGATTTGGATTTTATTTCATTTTTAGGGATATAGTTTTATTCATTAGTAATATATATATTACATTCATTTTTAACTTAAGCTGTATGTAATAATAATTTTTTGTATATATGTCCCTTTCTCTTCCCCCCCCCCTGCATTATTTTGAAGTTTGAGGGACTTTTTTTATAAATTGAGGGATGTTTTAGTTGTAATTGTATTGATTTTAATGGAGGACGTTTCCTACACGTCCTTCTCGCCGAAACCAGCAGCAGCGTCAGGACGTGATGACGCAGGACGTCCTGACGCCGGAACCCGGAAGAGAAATGCAGATGACCGGCGAAAACGGCGCCAAGAATAGGACTTATAAAGGACTATGTGACAGAACAGAAGATAGCACCTCTGATGAAGGCTTTGTGCCGAAACGCGTAAGGTGGACCCGGAGGACGTTTTTGGGACATTTACTGCAAGTTTTATGGGACTTTCCGTTTTAATTATTTTGTCTATTTTGTTTGTAATTTATATTAAATTTGGTGTGCAATCTACAACCTGCGTTCCTGTGTGTTGCACTTACCCTGGGAAGACACCCTCTACAATTCGTCCCTGTTCCAGTCTCTGGGAGATTTCTTCTGTTCAAGGCGTGTAGCTTGGGCCAGCTTCTAATTGGCCCCCTGTTTGTGAGTGCAATTTGCCTCCTTTGTTCTAAGTTTATTTTAATCTGACGTTATTACCCTATGTTGTGTTTTCTCTCCCTTTTAGTGTATCATACAAGTGGGTAATATTATCTGATTTTTTATCTGTCTTTCAATTTGAGTGCTCTCACCACCATTCTCTATTTTACTAATGATGTGAATAACATGAGACTGAGATGTCATTACACATAAGTCCTATGAGTATTTGGTTAATCTCTGGATCTATCCATTTATATTTATTCATTTCACAGAATGTTGATTTACTTTTGTTATTTGAGTTTGTAAACAATTTGTAGTTACAATAGCAATAACACCTACACATATAAAAAAAAAAAAAATCCTGTGATGGTATGAGAACAATGTAATATAGGTTTATATTGCTATTCTCTTCTAAGCAAAAGTAATTATTACTGGCAAAAAACTAACAACAGATGGGAGATTTTGTATGATCGCTCGGTGCTCCATTTGCCAAAGGAAACGTATATCACTAAGCATGAACCAGAGAATTTTAAGCTGGGCATAATGTGCTTACATGTTAATGTGTTCCAGAAGACTGATAGCATGCTGCTTTACAATACACTGCATGATATGTGATGGATTCTAAAACGGCATACTTTCATAATGCCACAATTTTTCACAAGTGACGACAAGAATAAACATTGATTTTTAGATGAATGAATAAACATAGATTTTAATAAATGAATAGCACCATTTTCTGTTTTTTTTTTCATAGCAAGGAATATTTTCTTTTTTTAATCCACTACCTCCCAACTCTCTGTAAAAGTAACATATTTGTTGTTTTTGCAAAGCAAAGCAAAAAGCATTAAAAGCCTTTTACAAGCCTCTGGTCTATTCCATGCTATCTCCAGAAGGAGCATCTCCTTTGGTTGAAGAGGATCAGAAAGCGAATTACTACATTTTAGTATCTGACAGGCAGTGGCGTCTCCAGCATTCATATTTATGGGGGACACATGGGGGGCCAAGGACAAAAGTAGGGGGTTAATTATAAAACGTGTGTGTATGTGTATGTATACACACACAAACACACACACACACGTGGAGAACATTTAAAAGTTAACTAAATTCAGATTTCCAGCCACCTTGTTAAATAAGTCTATCTGCTTTAGATTTGCCATTGTTATTACTTCTTATTGCCATTTTTATAGCGCCAACAGATTCTGTTGCGCTTTCCAATATAATTAGAGGGGGGATTTAACTATAAATAGGACAATTACAAGAAAACTTACAGAAACGATAGGTTGAGGAGGACCCCACCTCCTATAGCTTGCAGTCTATAGGAGGTGGGGTATAAAACACATTAGGACAGGAAATAGCAATCAAATTAGGTGGGAGTGAAGCAGAGCTGGAGGAGAGAGTATAGTGCTGCCCTTTAGGAGAGAGCAAGAGACAGGTATGTGAGGTAGAGGTTACTCTGGGAGGCCATAAGCTTTCCTAAAGAAATGGGTTTTAAGGCATTTCTTAAACGATTGAAGACTAGGGGAGAGTCTGATGGCAGTAGGCAGGTTATTCCCCCTTTAAATGCTCTGCCTCCTCTGTGCATGCTCTGCTCTTGCTCCTCTCTGCTTGCTCGGCATCTCTCTACTTGCTCTGTGCTGCCTCCTCTCTGCTTGCTCTGCTCCTCTCTGTTTGCTCTGCTCTGCCTCCTCTCTGCTTACTCTGCTCCTGCACACATATTGCCCAATACACCTATACAAGCACACTGCCTAATACATACATTCACACACATACATCTATACACACATATTGCCTAATACAGACACATAGGCGTGCGCACGGGGTGTGCCGGGTGTGCCTGGGCACACCCTAATCCCCGCGGCACGCCTATGGATTAAGTCCTGCAGGAACGGAGTTCCTGCACTTTTTATGAGCAGGAACACCGTTCCTGCAGGCACTCAGCGCCCCCAAATGCCCCCCTTCCTCCCCCTGTCATGAGGGGGGGGGGGGGCAAGAGGTGATGGACCCCAAACCCCCCTCCTCCCCCGGTCGGGCGCCTGTCTTTATCTCAGCCGCGGCGAGGGAGCTGTGTGCTCTCTGCTTCCTCTCGCCGCGTGCTGTTTGCTGATGCTGGGAGCCGGAATATGACGTCATATTCCGGCTCCCAGGTACAGCAGACAGCCCGCGCGGTGAGAGGGAGCAGAGATCGCAAAGCTCCCTTGCCGCGGCTGAGATAAAGACAGGCGCCCGACCCACTGGACCCCAGGGACAAGTCCACGCCAGCACTCCGGGTAGGGAGGCTGGGTGGACATTTTTTAATAAAAAAATAATAATTTGTGTGTATGTGTGTGTCTGACTGAATGTGTGTGTATATGTGTGTCTGTGAATGTATGTATGGGTGTTTGTGAATGTATGAGTGTGTCAGTGTATGTGAATGTGTGTGTGTATGAGTGTGTGTGTCTGAATGTGTGTGTGTCTGAGTATGCGTGTCAGTGTGTGTGTGTGTGCACATATATATATATATATACACACACACACACACACACACATTGGAGTGTATATTTTTTTTTTGGTGGGGGGAATCTTGGGAGAGTTCCCACACTTTATTCCCCAGGACTTTATTCTCCCCTGTCGGCTCACACAGAACCGGCGCTATCTGAGTGCCGGCTCTGCTCTAAGCCTCCATGGGCCGGCGGGGAGATCAAAGATCTACCTCACCGGCCCACAGCAGCATGGAGGGAGGCAGGAGAGGACCCGGGGAACTCCAGACAGCAGCTCCGCCAGGTTCCTCTCGCGATATCTTAGCGTTGCCATGGCAACGCTCAGATCTCGCGAGAGTTAACTCTAGCCCCGCAGGCTACAGTTAACTCTCCACTGGACCACCAGGGATGGCACATCGCAGCAAGGATCCCCCCTCCCTACATAAGGTACGAAGGGAGGGGGGATATTTACTAATCTGCCCCCACCTCCACAATCCCTCCAAACATACAGAACACACACACATACAGCACCCACACACAAACAGCACCTACAGAAATACAGCACCCTCACACAAACAGCACACACACAGCACCCACACACAGCACGCTCACACACACAGTACACTAACCACACTCTCACAAACACACAACACCCTCACACACAGCACACTAACAGCACCCTCACAAATACACGACACCCACACACATCACACAAACAGCACCCTCACACACACACACAGCACACAAACAGGACCCTAACAAACACACACACCCTCACACCCAAACAGCACCCTCACAAACACACACACACAAACACCCTCACCCACATAGCACACTACCAGCACCCTCACACACACACATCACACTTACAGCACCCTCACACATACACACACACACAGCAGCACCCTTACACACAGCACACTAACAGCACACACACACACAGCAGTGTGTATATATATATATATATATATATATATATATATATATATATACACACACATACACATGTGGCGTGTGTTTGTGCTTTAGGGTGCACACCCTAATGCAATAGACTGCGCACGCCTATGTACAGACACAAATATTGTCTAATACATATACCCAAACACGCATACCCTGTATGTCCGCGGTCACTAAGCGGTTAAAATTACCTTGTAAGATTTAATACTATATGTGTGTTCGCAAAATATAGCTTATGGGAACAGCATATATTTTGTTCTTTACAGCAGCATTGCTAATATTAAAAGCAAGTTCTGGGTGCGCCCCCAATTCCCTTTTTTACTTTGTACATTTCAAATCCAGAGCAGATTCCGTTTGGGTTGAGCACCACTTGCCCCTTCACTCTGGGTACCTTTTTGAAAGTGACTACATTAAAGCAGACATTTGAGGATAGTCTCTGGAAGCAGTTAAAGCAGTAAGTATTACAGTTAGCATGTTTATCCGTCCAATTAAGATTAGTGAAAGACCCACCAAAATAATAATATGGTGTGACTAAATCCCAGTGTTTATTTGCTAAAATAGGTTGTACGAAGTATCCTTGTGATAGTTAAAAGAATATTTTTTATACGTTTGTGCTATTCCCTTAATCTGATTCTAATGTCAATTTATCATTTGATGTCATTTCCCAAAAATATGCAAAGGGGTTGCATACATTTTAGAGGGGGTTGATGGAAGACAGGGAGGATCTTCATGCTTTAGAAGCGTAAAATGATAGAGACAGTGATTCTTCTTAATTTGGAGGAATTGGAAGTGCATACCTGTTCTAGACACACTAGGCTGTCCTTTTCAAACGGTATGATACAATGATCAAGGCTTGCTTATTTAGAGGGCTTAGAGGCAAGTTACTCCACAACACAAGCAGAATACAGCTACAGAGGCAATTATGTCTGTCACTGTTAATCTGTCTGAATTCAGAGTGAAGATCCATGGGGCCTGGAGTAACACAACAAAAAATGTAAATGGTTTTGTAGTCCTTATATTTTAATCAACACGTGTTTGTTTATACTTTGGATGCAAATTATAGCTGGCTAATGTATACATACCTCCCAAGTGTCTCTATTTACAATGCAGAGTCCTTATTTTTAGCCCAAATCCCTCTGTCCCTCTTTTATTACTACAATGTCCCTCTTTTCTATGAGCTCACTACTGTTGGTGGGTGTATGACAGAGCTTTACAGCAATAATACTCACAGTAATGTGTATTTTTAAAATATAATAATCAGTTTAGAAATCAGTCCGTATAAATGAGATACATTGTTCTTTCCCTAAATTACATTTTAGCTGCATTAATTGTAATTTTTATTTCTGAGAACAGCCCAACTGGGCCCACCCCTGACTTAACCCCCAATCACCCCTAAAATTGCAGTGCCCCTCTTTGACCAATTGAAATGTTGGGAGGGACGTGTGCAACATATCTTCCAGGTCACGTTTTATTTTAGTATGTTCTATTTATTATTTTATACTGCTAATAAAGGTCATGTATTGTTTTGTCATCAAATAATCTTTTCTCATAGAACATATCTGCTGTCAGATGGTATCTTGGTCTGCTGATGGTGAAACATATTTGGGAAACAAAAGGTCTGCTAATTTCTATAAAGAAATCATTAAAGGATTGTGTACCACATTTCAAAGAAAAAAAAAAAAACGAAAATTACCAGACAAACAATTAGTGCCGAAACAGCTAGTCTAGTCTTGAATCCAATTTCAATGTGCTTGACTGATAATAAACTAAAATCATCTAATGATTGCAATGTGTTCAAGGACTTTATTACCATCGAACTGTCAAATCACTGTGCACTGATCAAATTGAAGTCATAGACAGCAGTACATTACTCTGCACTTTATTAATTATGGAAACAAGAAAACAAACAAACAAAAAAAGTTAATTAGTACAAAGGGCAAATTAGCTCAATTCTATCAGTAGAAGTAAAAACCTAATTAACTTGAAGATAGTCGAGAGAAAGTGCCACAATACGTGAAATTGTGATTAGCTATTAGTTAATAACAAACATAACAGAATTATTCAGTCCTGAAGAACAGAAAATGGCATAATATATGTAAATTAATAAATTATTATTGTTTTAGTTTTGTTCTAGAATTAATTTACCTTACACCTGTTAAGAATGGTCTAACAAAGTAACTTTCAACCCAGAAAGCTCTATTTATCCTTGCCTAATCTAGTTTTCACCCATCAGAAAAATACATTTAGTAAAAACCAAAAGAAATAAAAGTTACCTGCGCTCTCTCCTTAATCCCTATGTATATTTAAACAAATGGAGGTCATTTAGTTACTCCAATTGCCCCTGGAGGGAATGCCCGTCTGCCAACGTCAAGGCAGAACCCCCTAGACGGGTCCTACTCTAAACCTTCACCTTGCTTCCTTGAGCTTCTGGCAAAGATTTCTCTAATGGACAGAAAGGGGGATTTTTGGGAGTGAGCGCAGGACTTTTCTTTTTGTATTAGAAAAATTTATTTCTTTACAACTCGGTCGGAGTACAAGGAACTCCATCACAGTGTGTATGCAACATCGGCATGACATCACATGCACGTTTGCGAGTAAATTGTTGGTGAAACCCAAGGAGCTATAAAAGGCTCTAGCGCACAGCAGCCAAAGTCTCTCCTGCTTCCAGACATGGCCGCTGTGGAGTTAATACATAGCACACTCAAAGGCATTCACATTAATGTCATGGAAACACGCTGCATATAAACATAAAGGGTAAAAATAAGATCTCTTGTGATACCACGCCAAAAAAAAAAAACCTTATGTTTTGTAACGTAACGTTCATTGTTTGTTTAATATTAAGAAAAAAATAATTGGGTATACATACAAAAGGAAGTAGGTGTGAGGTTTAGAAGACGAATGTTACTCTGAGGGAGAAAGTCAGTGGAGCCTAAAGTAAATCAATAACCTAAAACCAATGTATAATTTCCAAGAGTTCCCATAATTAGCTTTGGTCTTAGATACACTGCTATAATGTTTAATCATTGTGTCCCATAATTTGTTCTGCATAACAGCACCATCAGTCAGTCACATCTATGAGGGAGAGGTTTACATGTAGTTTTAAACATATACAATATTAAAATAGTAAGACTCATATGCCTTATTTTAATATTAATAATTACAGTAATGCATATAGCTAAACCGTATGTTACACTCAGAAATGGAGATACAAGGGATGTGAGTTACATTTAATTATAAATGTATATAATTCTGTAGATCACTGTCAGCTGTCACATTATATATATATATATATATATATATATATATATATATATATATATATATATATATATATATATATATATGCACAATGATCAGCCACAACATTAAAACCACCTGTCTATTTCATGTAGGTCCCCTTCCTGCTGCCAAAAGAGCGGTGATGCGTCGAGGCATGGACTCCACAAGACCTCTGAACATATCTTGTGGTATCTGGCACAAACATATTAGCAGGAGATCGTTTGAGTCCTGTAAGTTATGAGGTGTGGCCTCCCTGGATCATATTTATTGTTCCAGCACATCTCACATATGCTCCATCGGATTGAGATCTGGGAAATATGGAGGCCAAGACAACACCTTGAACTCTTTGTCATGTTCTTCAAATCATTCTTGAACAAATTTTGCAATGTTTCAGATGTATTATCCTGCTAAAAGTGGTCATTGCCATTAGGGAACACCATTGCCTTGAACATTTACACGGTCTGCAACAATCTTTAGGTAGATGGTATCTGTCAAAGTAATAGCCTTACAAATTCCAAGACCCAAGGTTTCCCAGCAGAACATTGCCCAAGGCATAACACTGTCTTCGTTGGCCTGCCTTCTTGCCATAATGCATCCTGCTTTCATCTCTTCCACAGATAAATGACACACATGCACTTGGTTATATACCTGATCTAAAAGAAAATGTGGTGCATCGGACCAGGAAACCTTCTTCCATTGCTCCATGGTCGAGTTCTGGCGCTCATGTCCCCATCATAGGTGCTTTCAGGTTTCTGATCAGTCTGTGGTTATATACCCTCATACACAGCACACTGTGATACACTGTGTGATCCAACATCTTTCTATCATTGCTCACATTGTTTTTCAGCAATTCTAGTAACAGTAGCTCTTCTGTTTGATCGGATCAGTTGGGCTAGCTTTCGCTCCCCATGTGCATCAATGAACCTTGGGCACACATGACCCTGACACTGTTTCACCAGTTGTCTTACCTTGCACCACTTTTGGTAGGTAGCATACCAGGAACATCCCACAATACTTGCTGTTTTGGGATGCACTGACACAGTCCTTTCAGCCATCACTTTTTGACCCTTATCAAAGTTACTTAAATATTTCCGCTTACCCATTTTGCTGCTGCCAACAGATGAAATTCTAGAACTGACTGCTCCCTAATATATCCTACCATTTGACAGGTGCCATTGTAACGATATAATAAAGATTATTCTCTTCACCTGTCAGTGGTTTTAATGTTGTGGCTGATCAGGGTATACATATCAGTCCTGGAACTAGGCAGAACAAATATGATTCAATGAGAAATGTTGACAACATCCCCATAATATAATAATGGAGTCCTCATTTTTACAACTAATTGGTTCTCTTGCAAACACAGATTTTATGCACTAAAATGGCTCATTATAAATGCAGCTTTTATTTGCTTAGCATGCAGACAGGGATTACTGTAAATCCACATTAAAATTACAAGAGCCCAAAACTGGACAGGTTTACATAAACTCAAATCCACCAGAAAGATGTCACAGTCATTTTATTTCTCTATTTAATTTAACACTTAGAATACCAAATGCATGTGCTACACAATATATTTAGCTGCCTCTACAGCAGTCAAAGAAAGCTATAGACTTGAACAGTGAGTATGGAATATAGGGATGGTACTCAAAATCTAACAGTTATGAAGAATAAATGTTCACATGCATTTATTTCACTTGCCACTGACCAGTGACCTTTATGAGAAATAGAAGACACTTCTGAAATTACCAACTATAAAAGATATTAAACAGTTTTTCAAAGGTTTGAGAAATTGAGTAGTCATTCAAATGTAGACTGTTCTTAAATTGTATGCCTAGGAACTAGTAATGGAATATTTGACCAAGTTGAAATTGCACTACTCTACCATAACTCATCGAGTTCCTGCCTTAATGTGGATGATCAGGGTTGCAGTAAGTGATCAATACTTGCATGCAGGTATTTCTGCATTTACAGCTGAAGGATACTGTTGGATTATATCAGGAAATCAAATCTCCCAATAGACTTTTAGAGCTTTATTTACTTATGAGGGCAACAGTCTCAAAACAGCTCAGTCACTCGGGTACCCTGAGTCGGGCTATGTCAGTGTCAGGTTTGTCTAACACCCTACCTGCACAACTTAAGTTAACAAATATATTAAAAATCAGAAACCCTAAAACGTATTGGTGAACCTTAGACTGGCCGGATTTAATGTTAATATAGAAAACACAGGACAAGCTGAGGTAAGGGAAACAGAAGGTACGTAAAGAGTAGACAAACCATATCAATGAACACAAAAGTAAAAATGGTCAAAGAACAAGCCAAAGTCAAAATACACAGAATCATTAGAAATAATGAGCTCTTGGATAACCAAACAGGAAACCATAACAGGATATGGAAAATAAATCAAAATGAGTTCAATTACCCTAATAACTGCTCTGATTGGTCAATAGTGGTCATGTAACATTGGAACGTGTTTACGCAACGTTGGTATGACATCGCATGCACATTCGTGAGTAAAAGGCTCTAGCGCACAGTTGTTGGCGTCTCTCCTGCTTCCAGATGTGGCCACTGTGGAGGTAATACACAGCACACTTGGAGACAATCACATTAACCTCATGGGAACACGCTGCATCAGCACGCCCCCTGATAATCAGTTTGACATGTATGCACACAAGGATGCATCACCACTTCTGATTAGGCTGATTTTTTGAGCTATGTGCCCTTGCTGTCTCCTCAGGGAGGCACATTGCATTAATGAAACATGTATTTGTATCTACTTTACCCATTGTTCTGTATTCATACCTTCCAATGTTGAGTGGCATACTGTGTTGTAGCATATAGGTATGTATGCAGGGCAGCCATCAGAAACTTTTTGGATCTTTACAAAGCCTTCAGCCACCTCTGCTTCCAAAAATACACTCCTAGTTACACACAATTAGACACACATACTAATACACACATACACATTGTCAAATACACACATAGCTACACTCTGTCAAACACACACATGGTCAGAGACAAAGACAAAAAGAAGCAGACATATGTACACAAACATAGCTAGACATACATAGTTTCAAGGCAGATACAAGACACATCAATCCTCAGCTATGAATAGTGCACAGATAGTCTGGTGATATACTTGTTACATAGACCTATATGTGAACTAAACCTACCAACCCAGTGGTATTGTGTACTAAATATTAAATAAATATAACCAATAGTACTAGAGTATTTCACAATTTGAGTCCCTAATAGTTACAATATATTATATGTTGTAGTTTTGGGACTACACAGCTACAAAGAGTATCCTAATCATACTAATTGGAGTGTGAACTGTGCATGGACTTACTGAATTGCTGTGAATAACTAAGGCATGTTTTTATTTTTGTGTTTCACACACTGGCTCATTTACTTTATTGAAATTCTTATATTTTTGTTGCATTTGCTTTTTAGCTTTTTAAACACTGGTGTACTTCTTTTATTGGGACTCAATCTACTAGTACTTTTTTTCAAATTACAGCTGTGATTCTGAGTTACTCTTTTTTAATAGAGGATTCAGATTGACAGTAAATATCAGTTCCTAGTTTATTACAGAGTTTTCACTTTGAATTAAGAAGTGTTTTAATGTTTAGTCAAAAATGTGAAAGAATATGTCACTCAAACTCTCATTAATGGATAATATCAAAAGGGGTTACAATCTATAATATCTCTACCAAGAAGGTACTTACTACTCATGTATTCACTAAGTAAGTGAGATATCTGAGTTTGGAGTGTTACACACTTACATTAAACTGATAGAGAGACTATCTTGCTTCTAATAAAATAATTAATTTTTTTCTTTAAGCAAAGCTGATTTGAGAAGATCTAGGATAGAGATGACTAAAAGGTAAACTGTTGCAGTACAACAATGTTCATGATTCTAAAATAGCTAACATATCTTCCATCTCTGCCACTTCTTGTACTACTTGGGTTATGCAATTTATTAGATAAAACGTTTTGCCTTTTTTTTTATCTTTTTACCAACAGTATACATTTTAAATTTAGCCCAGTCTAGACTAAGGAACACAAAAATATTGAATGATTCAAGAACCACTGAAGGGTGTCCTCCAATTGGGGATGGATGTTTAAACTGTAATAGGTAGTACCCTCATCAAAGGGAATCAGTATTGCACCTACAGACCATCTGAGTGATTAGACATACATTGGCATGCATTCGTAGAATGATACAATGTGCCACTAGTATAAACAGGAACTTCAACAGGACCCTTCATCAGAATGCATGTGTGTTGGTACATTGCAATCATCATTGATGTAAGAGGTGAAGACAGCATGACATGATATATCAGAAACAAGAGGTATCAAATTGTTTTCCCCTCTTTAACAGAACACTACAAGCACCATAACCACTACAGCATATCAGTTATGATGCTAAGAGTGCCCTAGTGCCAACCATTGTCTGGAGTCAAACTATTTTTGAATGGTTTGATGTCTTACTTGGGGTCTGCCGAGCGCCACCAATGGCCTTTGCTACCATCAACCACTGGCTGGAAGTTACTAAGTAGAAATGTCCCTTACCTCTTCTTAGGAGAAAACAAGGGTTTTAATTTTTACCTTACCTCTTCTTAGTGATACATTAGTAAATTGCAAAACGGTCCACAACAAAATAAATTCTATAGAACATTTTTCTTTTAATGAAATTTTATTTATACATTTACTCTTGTTCATATTACATGTATTACCATATTTTTTTAGTTTGCACTGCATATTTCTTTAAACAGTTATAGCACAAAACTACTCCCTCAGGCCATATCCTATTGATTATTTCCTGTAACCCCCAAGACCATTCACCACAACCTTTATTAAATCTGGGACTTACCTTTTTTTCCTACTGACAGATCTTCTTTTACAGCACTGCCATCTTAGTGTTTCTAAGATTGTGACCATGAAAAATCCTTGCCTATACCCTTCCTAGGTTCTGCATGTAAAATTACAAAGATGTTTAGTAAACCTTAGACCTGTGTTGAGTCTCCATTATGCACCACAGCCGGAAGTGATGCAGCCCTGTAGGGAGATGAGTAATGACCCACAGGCCCATGACAAAGTTGACGAAGGACAAGGAGCTTGACTGAATCTTTGTAAACTTTGTCAATCTACATGTTATACTTTTTACTTATGCATTACTTTAAAGATAAACATCATTAAAAAAAATTGTAGAGCCCTGGGGTGGATTTTGGACATGCCAGAATAAAATGGTACTAATGGATGTTAAATGTTGATAAGTTACATTAAAGGGTTCCTCCAAACACCAAGACCACTTTGCTTCTAAAACTAATATACTGGCACTTGTGTGCTGGGGGCTAGTTGCATGTATTTTTTGGCAGCCTTGAACTTTGTCCAGACTGCCAAATGACAATTCTGTGCATAAAATATGTCAGTCATCAGCCCGCACTGCAAGCTTGCGACATATGTATTGAACTTCCTGGATGTCCACTACCTCCTTTCTTGTGTACAGCCCTCCAGCCAACCCAATCAGCACAGGTTTTTTTTTAAAAAAAATATTTTTTTCCTCCCTCCCACCCTATTTTCATTCCTTCACAATCTCTCCCTCCCCTTTCCGGTTCATAGCACACGCATGTGCTCTGAGCCAGTTAAATGATCCAATGCCTTTGATTGGACCTCGCATGGATGCCGTAACATAAAGAAGGGGCATGGAAAGCTGCGCTGAGACCTTTGCACATTGCTGGATTTCAGGTAAGTAATACTTTTTTTTTATTGTTACAGGGACCTAAAGAATAATGCTCAATAGCGCATTATTCATTTAAAAAATGCATTAAAAAGGGTTGAAGTTACCCTTTAACAAATTATGTTTATTCATGTCAAATTTGACAGAATAATAGTACATCTGTATGTGTGGCTCTAATTAAATAAGCTTTCACAAAGTAGTTTTTCTGCCAACTATTTTCAGTGTATAACTAGGATTAATTACAGAGATGAAAGTTATGTCTCATGATCCACTATGAATACCAGAGGCATATTCTGAGCTCCCATAAATTTAAATATATTAGAATTTTTATATTTCCATCGGCATCACACTAAAGTGGCATCTTTTAGATATGTTACACATTTTACAAAAACAAATCAAACTATTTATATTGGTAAGCAGTAAGAAAAATACATTTCAGTATATCTGATTAATCTCTTTTAAGACTTTTCTTAATAACTATTAAACCGCAATCTCTACTATAATTCATAATGAAAATAAAACATACTGAATAGTAATCACAAAAAGTGCTACTGCTTTATCTTTAATGGACTCTTGTAAATTGTGTCCCATCTTTACAAAAAAGAGGAATTGAAGATTACATAGAAATAGGGACTCTAGTCACCAAGACCACTTCACCTCATTGAGTGTGCAGTGTCCGTGTCCCCTTAGGCATGCAATGTAAAGCATTGCAGTTTTAAAGAAACGGACAGCTTCTAAAGATGTTTCCTGACGTTTCACCGAGTTTAACTCCATGAAACGAAGCTGGACATTTTCACGCTTTGCATTAGGATGTCCAGCGTCTTCAAAATCACCACAGTAATGCATTGATTTGATGCATTCCTATGTGGAAGGCCTAAAGCACGTGTGGAACTCATGGCGCATGCACATTAGGTCCCCCACTGCCAACATTGGAGGAGGCAAAGAGAGCCAGCACTGAGATGAATAAGGTAAATGAAAAATAATATATATTTTCAACCCTTTAATCGCCGAGTGGGGGGGCAGACAATAGCTTTAGAGCAGATGGACATTATAGTATTAGGAATACAGTTTTTTATTCCTAACGCTATAGTGTTCTTTTAAAGACATTAGCTCAGAGCCAGCTAAAGACTCCACAGTGTTCTAGGCAGGGTATTGAAAGAGGGCAAACACTAGAGCAAAAAAAAAATATTAAAGGGCATAAATGTTTGATTCAGTATTGAACGGTCTTTATCTTAGAATGTAAGTAGATAATTTTTGATATAGCCTTGGCATGCATGTTGACATGAGCCTTTGAAAAGTGTTTTGGTTAAATAATGGCTTATCAGAATCTGATCCTCTTAGCGCTGCAGTACTGTTTCATTAAATGTCTGGATCTTTCCTTTAAACATTAACGCCACAGTTACTTCCTAGTGTGTAATGTGAGCAGTCAGACTCATTCTCGCTCTATTAAAAGGTTACCCCCAGGGCTGGAATGAGAACAAAAAGCAGCTTTGCAAAAAACCCTGCTTTTCACCAACATAGTTATAACATATAAAGAGATAAACAAACGAAAACCCAAAATGCAAAACAGAACTGAATATTGAAAAAATATAGAGTAGTGCATTCTATGAATATAAGTATCGATCATGTATGCTACATTGCTCCAAATACATTTAATGACTGATCTCACATCGTACCCTGTTAAGTGCTGATATTAAAGGACCACTATAGGCACCCAGACCACTTCAGCTCAATTAAGTGGTCTGGGTGCCCGGTCCATCTAGGTTTAACTCTTTTTTCTATAAACATAGCAGTTTCAGAGAAACTGCTATGTTTATAATAGGGTTAATCCAGCCTCTAGTGGCTGCCTCATTGACAGCCGCTAGAGGCGCTTCCGCGCTTCTCACTGTGATTTTCACAGTGACAAGATGCCAGCGTCCATAGGAAAGCATTGAGAATGCTTTCCTATGAACTGCCGGAATGCGCACGCAGCTCTTGCCACGCATGCGCATTCAGCCAATGACGGCGAAAAGGAGGAGGAGAGTTCCCCGCGCCGAGGGAGCCCGGCGGGGAAAAACAGGTAAGATTTAACCCGTTACACCCCCTAGAGCCCGACGGGAGGGGGGCCCTGAGGGTGGGAGGGACCTAGGACCTAGAGGTGGTGTGATGCTTCCGATTTTCCAGTTTCTACCAGCATTTGTTAAAGACTCTGTTGAGTCTCGTCAGAAGGTCGGTTTGATCTTCAACAGAGTCGGGTGCCACGTGGCGTCCGCCATACTTGGTGACTCACTAGGTATCCTTGCAGTCTCAGTGGCTTCACCTCCTGCGCCCAGTAGATCAGGTGAGCCTCCCTGGGGTGGACCAGGAACACCCCCACCGGTCCAGGGGGGGGATTGCGGGGCGCTTGCATATCGATTAGGCTCCGGTCTTGGAGATCGGCCCCCTTTCCCTTCCATCGTGCTCTAGGCTGCATGTGTCAGATTTGCTACCGGGGAGCTTTTGTTACATCTCCGACCTCCACAGTGTGCTGCAGTCTGGTCGGGATACAGATGAGTCTCTGGGTTAGAGTAGTTTTGAGCTTGATGAAGCTAAAATCTGCTTGTAGTGCCCATATAGGAGAAAAGCTCGAGCAAGATGTGACACTTCACCATGGCAGTCAGACCCCGCCCCCTTGTTTAGATTTTACAATACTCTATATAAATCTGAAAACCATTCACATGCTCTCTGCTATGCAGATAATGACTGTTCACATGAATTGCTGTGACAAATTGCAGACATAAAGGCTGTTTACTATTATATCTCTATGTTTACTCAAACAAATGAAGAACTAGAATCAACGCAACAAGAATGCTGTGTGCACCACAGTACTACTCCATTTTAATGAAATGCATACAAATCACAAATATTTTGGGTAACATTACCCTTTATTGTTGTACATTGACCTTAGTTACATAGACATTTATACCAATATATACAGTGCACGAAAACATTGCACAGTGAATCACCAAATCCAGTTGTCAAATTAGAATCCAAAGAAGCTTGGACCACACAAGAAAACACCAAAATGAATGGATTTCACAGATATAACGCATTATAATAACGCATTGTATACCCCTACTTTATATATTCATATCTTTATGAAAACAATGACACCAGTTGTATTCAAATGAATTACAATTGTATTTGTTGCTTAAATATATATATTTATATTTAACTTGGGAGCCTTGATCCCTGTATATATGTGTTCTGTTTAATGCCCAGACATGTATATTACTTGTGCTTTTTTATTTTTTACTTTTTCCAGATATACATTGGCACATTGGTTCCCTGCATTGGCTGGATCCCCCCACAGCTTTTCCTGGAAACTAACACCATTGAAATGCATGCATGGCATTGTCCTGATGATATCATCCTGCATCGTGATCAATGTGATCGTGTAGTATAGATAGTATAGATGCCTCTCTGGACTCAAATTTGGCATTTGCTAAAGGTGGTTCTTGTACAGTATGTACATTGGGGTTGTTATATAACTTAAGGGCATTGCATATTAATAAAGGTTATCTTTACCCAAAACACTTGGTTATCTTTACCCAAAACATTTGGTTATCTTTACCCAGAACACTTGGTTATCTTTACCCAAAACACTTGCCATTTGTATGCCCTTCATTAAAATGGAGTTGCAGTATGGTGCTCACAGCATTCTTGTTGTGCTGGTTCTATTCCTTCATTTGTGTGAATTATATTGTTTCCACAGTTTAAGAGCCACTGTTGCACTAGAACGTATAACCACACAGAAGTGAGCTTATTTTTAGGTACTGCAATATCCTACCCTCAACTTCATTTTTTTGCATGTTTAAACTAAAAAAAATGTTTTAATATAAAGGCTGCACAAAGAAAAGGCTCTACATGAAATATTGAGACTGAAATGTAACAATATTAGTGTGGCACATGAATGCCATCTGCCATTTCTATAACCATTACAATAAGGGCTCATGCCAATCTAGAATGTAGATGGAAAGCTTTTAAAAAGCAATAATGGTCTCTGTTACTTCATATTTACCCTAAAGGATAGCACAGCAAAGGTCCCCTTTATTCGTCAATTGGTGTGTATTGGTGTGAGCAAGTCTGAGGACAATGTTCTAGAGTATATTGTCCAGTCACTGACTATTTGTCCCTTTTCCATAAAGCAAAGGCCGAGTGTTCTGAATCTTTAAATAATTTATTTACTTCTTAAAATTTCCTATGTCAGCTTACACCAGTTCAAGATTCACACTTTGTTTTCTGGACTACAACCTAATGATAAGGTCTGACTGATAACACTGACTGTATAAAAATATAAAGTCAACAATAATGTATCAGAATAATTAAAGGAACACTATAGTCACCTAAATTACTTTAGCTAAATAAAGCAGTTTTAGTATATAGATCATTCCCCTGCAATTTCACTGCTCAATTCACTGTCATTTAGGAGTTAAATCACTTTGTTTCTGTTTATGCAGCCCTAGCCACACCTCCCCTGGCTATGATTGACAGAGCCTGCATGAAAAAAAAACTAGTTTCACTTTCAAACAGATGTAATTTACCTTAAATAATTGTATCTCAACCTCTAAATTGAACTTTAATCACATACAGGAGGCTCTTGCAGGGTCTAGCAAGCTATTAACATAGCAGGGGATAAGAAAATCTTAATTAAACAGAACTTGCAATAAAGAAAGCCTAAACAGGGCTCTCTTTACAGGAAGTGTTTATGGAAGGCTGTGCAAGTCACATGCAGGAAGGTGTGACTAGGGTTCATAAACAAAGGGATTTAAATCCTAAATGGCAGAGGATTGAGCAGTGAGGCTGCAGGGGCATGTTCTATACACCAAAACTGCTTCATTAAGCTAAAGTTGTTCAGGTGACGATAGTGTCCCTTTAATAACAATCAGTATACCTCACTCCTCGTCCTCAAATATTGTTTAAAAATAATTGACTAGAACATACAGAAATGACCTGTATTATGCCAAAATATATATCACTTAGAGGTATAATTTATACAAGGCCTTTCTATTTATTTATTGCCCTCCATTTGTTACTAGAATACATTTTTCAAAAGTGTGGTTTTATATACTGTATATAAAATGTACACATATTTTAGTCAAATTGTTTCAAAATCTAATTCTTGTAAATGGGTCTTGCTAATGGCTGGCTAAGCATTATGAGAAATGTAGTTTAATAACGACTAAGGACCCAAAGTGGAAATACGGTGGGGTTAAGTTTCTTTTCAGAAAAAACTGTGCAAAAAACTGAAATTATTGGAGTGTTGATAAATAATTCAAAATATAATAGCGAAAATGTAGAATTAATTTATTTAGTATCCCTTCTTTGGCATAATAGCATTACATGACACCTCTTTACTCACTAAGTACATTTCGGCAATTAAGCTTTATTTCCATCCCCATGAGGTTGGTGTAAATTAAGTGCATGAATTAATAACTAGATGTGTTGCATTTCTAAACAGGCCACAATTTTGCATGTTTGGTATGAAAGAACCCTGAATAGATGTGACTGTACTGTAATAAATACACACTCTGAATCGTATTGCGTAGATGACAAACTACAAATATTGTGCATTGTGTGTTAAAAAGGCCATTAAATAAATTCAAATAAACAATAGTAATTAGTTTTTGTATTTCTTTCCACAAGTCCAAATTAAAAAAAATATATGTGGTATATATACTATATTGTATACATATATACCACATATATTATTTTTAATTTGAACTCGAGGAAAAAAGACAAAAGCTAATTATATAGTATGATACAAGGTTGTCATGGGTATACTTTAACACTGAATATATATATATATATATTTTTATTTTATACTTTTGTAACAGACTGGGCTGTCAGTTTTTTTGTTGTTTTTTTTATCATTTAAAAACAGTATTATTATGCAATATTTAATACATTCGGCATAGTAAGTTTTAGTATTGTTGATCAGAACTAAGAGTGAGTCCTCTTTGGATTTAATAATTAGAATTATTTAGTTGTATATTGGTGGTTTTCTTCACCTTAGACCTTATAATCGGACAGCATTAGTCTAAGTGCTTTTGTGCAGTTTCGATAAAGTTCTTTGAAAGACCAAATGCTTAGACTGTAGCCTTTGCACGCAACTACAGCCACCCAGAACTATGCAGCACTCTGTTGTTAAAGTAGAGTTTACGGAGTTGTCGGATCTAACTCTATGCACTTACTGGAGCCCTTCAAGTGGCGCATATTCCACAGAACCAAGTATTGTGGAGAGCTTATAGCAGCCATTCATAGCTTGGAGCAGTGGCTTACAACAATTGAGAGCCAATTCTGTGTTTTGAAGCAGCCACACCAAGACTTTATTTCATCAAGAAAGAGCATACAAGTGAGGCATTTACAGTCTAGAGCCCACTAAGGAAGTACTGAAGCCAGTCAGTGCTTTATTTCATCACACAACTACCTTATATACCTGCTAACAGTAGACTATAGGGCTCCTCTATTTCTGGATTGTGTCGTTAAAAAGCCTTTACTTGTGCCGCTTCTTTAAGCTTGCTGACTTATTTTTTGTAGCTTCTCTGCTCATGTGATTGTTGTTTTATTTGTGGTGGTGTTAGTATATTTCACTATGTTTTAATATTATGTTTTGAATAAAATATTTGTGTGATTGGTATATATCCATGACATTTGAAGCGCTCCCTTACTATTTGAGATTACTTGTTGAGTATACAATTTATGGGTGCCGTTTTTATTATTTTATTATTTTGGTTATGTTTAGATAATATATATGTTGTTTTAAACAATAAAGTATTACAAATAAGCAAATCAACAAATAAAGTATTTGTCATTGTATGCATTAGTTTATTTAGAATATTTTCCAAACTATCTAAGCTAAATATAGTTTAATCAACTGTATAGTGTATTCATCTGTGAGATAGCTCAGTTAATTGATGCTCTGGCTGGAATACCCACTCACATGTTTCATACTTGGTAGGGTCAAATCACGGTTTTTAAGGTTATTAGAACAAATATTAAGGTGTCTAATAGTAACATTTATTAAACTGCTGTTGTTTTTAATAAAATCTGTGAATGTGCAATAATATTTTATTTGAGTACACCTGGCGAGAACTCCACATATATAATAAATTATTAATCTAGTGATAATGGGGGAAATGGCAGCAATGTAACCACTATAATTTATTGCATTTTTATTTTTTAAAGTGGAGAGACTTTGCCAATGGGCAGAACCACCCCTTTTATGGTTGTGCCCATGCCATGTAAGTGTTGCCAGTGGCACTGGGAGGTATGTTATTCCTTTCCTTAATCTAAATGTGTTAAAAGAAAAAGTATCATCAACTTCATTAATCATTAAGAGGTGGCTCAGTCTACCATTTTCTCAGACCTCGGTTGTCGACCTGACAGTCGAATCACTGACAGCAGCTTCCCCCTGCGTGTTACATACTTCTGGAATCTTATAAGAGAGTGATGTTAATTTAATTGTTGTGCATAAGTAAAGTCCTTTTCCAGAGTGTGAAAACACAAACCACAAGGTTCTTGTCATAACCAAAACTTTGCCCATTTTAGGTGTCAAAAAGCATATCTCAAACAGAGCAGAACAACCTGGATGGAATTTGGCAGCAAAGGCTAAAGAAAATGGCAGCCTACACTTCATGATCAATTATTTTATTTCCAATGTGCACTACCTTTAACCCTTTTACTGCCACTGGTAAGTAGCAATAGTAGTAATTGCTTAATATTTAAGTATCCAGGAATTAAACTGTTTAATTCTGGTTTAATAGCAGCACCACAGTTCTTGTTATTAAATAAATAATTGAATAGCTTGAATTCTAAAACATTGTACTATATGAGTGAAATATATGTCTTTTTAGGTTACCAAATACATTTTGTTACCTGCCACATCCCATATCATTGAATACATAATTAAGAAGATAGGTGAAATGGGCTTCTTGTGGAAACACTAAAAAATAGACACAATGCCAGAATTATTAGACCCTGGTGGGAGGATTTCCCCTTGAGGTAATCTTAAATTCAGTAACAGAAACTGGTACCAGACCTCACAGATGAAATTTGGCCCCTGGGAGTAAATCTGCACATGAACATTCAGCTCTAGTAATTGCATTCATTGTGCTTACCTCACAACATGCCTGCAAGGAAGGCCTTGCTTTTTTTTCTCTGTTAAAATTTTAGCTTGGTGCTTATTTACTATAAAAATGATTTAGCCTGCAAGAAGCAAGGAAATTGCTATTTCGTTATCACAGGGAGCAAAATTTTTCATAGCCTTTCCATTTTCATTCATATATTTACATATCTTACCTAAATATATGCTTATGTTAAAATATAAATAAAGTAGATAGATAGATAGATGACTTACATGTTTTCATTACAATCAGTTGCATCCCATTTCCATCATTTCCTTCCTAGATTGCATGGTAAATCAGTAGTTATGCTCTTTCCCAATACATTAAAAGGAGATATACAATAAAAGCAGTGCATAAAAAATAGGTTTATACCATGATATCGCTTAACAGAAAGCGTTAAGATTTCCATTTATAACCACGGTCTCTTCGTGTCTTGTAAAAAGGATCAGCCTAATAAGGGACACATTATTTTTTCAGCCAGCCAGGCATGTCTACAGAGACTGATGGGTAAGTTTCTGAGCACAGCTGGGGAATTATCAATCTGTTAACTATAGTGACGCAAGATTGAGCAATGCATCGCTCCCCCATCTTGTATGTTTAAAAGGTTAAAATGTGTTGATTTCCTAAATGCTGCAATTTACTGATAAGAAGTATTTTCATATTTCCATTAGTAGAAATGTCTTTAGTATATTTCCACAACATAAAGAATACATTTCATGATGGTTTTAGCATCTGATTCGTATTGCCGTGTCAGGAGTAAAAATAAACGTGATGGTATAAAATAGAGATGAAGACGCTGTAAAGAAACTTTTGCTAGGAGAAGTACACCCATCTGTCCAGCTGCCTCTCTATATACATTGTGCTAAAAGGGGCCCAGTGTTCTTGGTATCTGATTAAAAAGGCTCAGGCCATCTGCTATAGATCCAGGCTGTCCATAATGATTAAACTGAGAGTCCAAAACAGGATCTTCTGCTACCTCAATGACAATAAGAAAATAAACAAACTAATGCATGCGGAATAAAATTAATGGCATTAGCGCGGGAGATGTGAGAACAGACAAAATGAAGTTATTTCCTGGAGGATATTTCAAGCAGGATATTAAACTAACTGCACATGAAAAAAAAAAGAAGATCTGGAAAATGTGTATACAGTAGGAGTCATATAATCAGATGATAAGTTCTCCTGACAGGACAGATGGCTTGGTCATTATTTTACAGTACTCATCATCTTGAGCTGCCTTATTATGTGTTAAATGTGGACCATATTGTGCAGTGTAACAGTATAAACGACGACCGGTACAAAACAAGACTAATTTAAATAATGTGTTAGGCAATCAAAACCTAAAGTGAAAAAAAGGGGGAAAAAAAATCTTTGCAACAATGTTTTTTAAATAGAGATATAATAATATAATTATGAGAAGTTGACAAATCAGAATTGGCACAGCAAAAATGGCTGATATTGCCTAGCCATTTTTGCATTGCAGCACACTAATAAGTGCCTATATTTGTTTAATGGACAATGTTTGGCTCATACGAACCATCACATGGACGAGCATCAGAAACCCAAGGATTCAATTAAAATTAATTATTCAGCAAAAATGATTCTGACAAATCGAACAATCCTGCCTTGACCAAATCTTGTCCGTATTAGTGCTAATCATGTTTAGCTATAGCCTATATATGGGAAAATGTCATAGATTTAAATTTTCATAAGGGACTCTTGTGGCTTCTTCCCTATCCCATATAGTATGTACAGCTGGAATGGGGTTACAGAAATGCAGTTGGCCCCAGACTATCTGTTGATCTGGGGAGTCCTAGTCAATAGTTCTATGCATTCCACAACATCTAATGTGTGTCTGAGTGGGGAATAAGATAGGGTTCTTTGACTATCTTCCCTAAGGTGGCCTTCCTTCAAGTGACATTTTTCACTGTAGCAATGTTCATTGTCAGACAGCACAGCCATGTAATGTTAAACTTAAGGTTTAAGTAACGGATGAGGCAATCATATAAAATATATAACTCACTGCTTAGCTAATATATCACTATGCCACTTGTAATGTCCTCTTGGAGTATACCGAAAAGATTTTTTTAATTGCCTAACATAAGTTATATATATCTCCAAATGCTTATGCCCAAGCACCTGCCACAACCTGAGTGCTAGATCAGGCAAATGTTACTGGTAGAAGTTTAGTTTTGATACGCCTACGTTTCAGACGTTCTGCATCATCACAAAGGAAGGTCTTTCACCTTTCTAAATGCTTTTTGCATTGGGTGGTGATATCTTGACCTAATTTGCATGATTTGTCCTGCCAATTAATTTATTCCACCCCTTTGTTAATTTATTCCACCTACTTTTTTTCTACTGCTTTCCTAGCATTATATTCCATTTAACAATGAGAAGTAATAGAGATCGTGAAAAACTAGTGAATAATTTATTCAGTCGTTTTTTTACCGACAGCTTTTTAGATGTAAAACACAAATCTAATATCACCAAAGGACAATTAAGTTTAAGTTAAGCTATGTTTTTATCAATTACTTTTATCAATTAATTTGAAATCATCTTTAATATGTAAACCTTACATCTGCGTCAATCTGAGATTTTTTCTTTTCTTTTAAAACAAACATTTTCACTGTTTCTATCCATTTTCTATTTTCTTTTCTTCACAAGTTTCTATTCTTTGTCTGACATCATACTTTTCAAACTGCGGCAATGGAGATTGGCCAGATATTTAACTGTTCTACATATGAAAACAAAGCCTTGAGGTTAATGAATTTGCAGTGATTTATAAGAAAATCATCCTATACCTCATTATAGAGTTTGCTTTTAAGCGGAAAACAGTAAGGTAAAATCTTAGCATACCACGCACCTAAGGAGGTTTGCATTAATGTTGGCAGGTGAGATTGCACTTTAATTACCTTTGCGGTGATACTAAAACCTCTGTTATCTAAATGTAATTTGGGATTTGAGATATTGACCAAATAATTATTTTAGTTTTAGATACGCTTGCTTTGGAGTACTATTTGACTGTTTGACAGTACTAACAATGACCTCAAAATACCATGTACATTTAGCACATTATGCATGTTTGTAGTGTACACATATCACGAGATGTGCTCACAAAAGTATCTTTCCATGATCATTAATTCACGGTGAAGCACAAAGAGCTATATGAAGAGAAAACGGAGGTATACGTCTTGCTGACGATGGTGGCCATGGATTAAGAAAACACGTCCACATGCTACTTGATGCAGTGATTCAGTTTAATTTTATAGCAATTCATGTCTTCATATTTCAAGAAAGAGGTAATATTATGCATTTCACAATGAAACAGAAATATCCAAATAAGGCATTAATGCTGATTTAAGACAGTCATGGGAGGGATTTAATACTGTAGTCTTATACACACAGGACCTGTAAAATATATTGTATCCATTAAATCCTTAGGCATAAATTATGGCAAATAAGAAAAAAAATGTTTTTATCTTTTAATAATACTCTTGTCGATACCGACTTATATTAGAGATATTTCACTTATTCAGACTTCCAAAGTTAATATATAGAGATTTTTTTACTAACGACACAGCCATATAAACACCATCCCCCACTCCCCAAAGACATCTAGTCCACAGGCAGCTTTAATATCTGCATTCTTTTATATCCATGAAAGAAACAAGGGAATCAGACACAGCAGGTTTTTCAAGGATATATCATCCAAATTTAATAAATCATACTGTCAGGGTTATTCACGAAAGCGCGCACTTTCAGTAATTTAATGTGAATTTAGGGCAAATTTAACATTTTAGGGCAAAATTGCTAAAAAAAAAAATCTAAAACATAGCGTACTTGGAGAATTTTATCAATACGACTATTGCGCCTTAACATTTTTAAATTCATATTGATTTACTAACAATTCACACTTTAGCAAATAACGTATGTATGCAAAAGACGCTCATGCTAACCTCATCCATAAAATGGGTGTAAGGAATAGATTAACACCACATAATTTTTTTTATATTTTTTTTACTTATTTTTTTATGATCCCGGTGTTATCCTGCATTGTTTTTTTATATCAGGTTTTTCAGCCATGATTGAAATAGTTATTACACAATGGATCAATAGAATGTAGAGCTATCAGTCAGTCTGAAAATATTGTAGTTTCTCTATTTGTGTTAGGTGCCTAGGTGATTTTAAGGTAATAATGCATTTATAACAAGCGAATAAGGACAGGGGGATCTGGGTGCAAAATAGAGACTGGGGATGGGGAGGTGTGTGTGTGTGTGTGTGTGTTTGTGTGTGCTTTAGGGTGTGTCCTCTTTTTTTAATTCTTCAAGAAGTGCAGATTTCAAAATAATTTGCCACTTTTATAAATAAGTCTTGTTGTTGTAAAAACTTACCAAGAAAACTATGTTTTCAGTTTATATATTTTTTCTCTTCCTATGATAATAAATAGAGATGTCCCGAATAGTTCGCTGGCGAATAGTTCCTGGCGAACATAGCTTGTTCGCGTTCGCCATGGCGGGCGAACATATGCGATGTTCGGTCCGCCCCCTATTCGTCATCATTGAGTAAACTTTGACCCTGTTACTCACAGTCAGCAGACACATTCCAGCCAATCAGCTGCAGACCCTCCCTCCCAGACCCTCCCACCTACTGGACAGCATCCATTTGAGATTCATTCGGAAGCTGCACTTTTTTTTTTTTTTTTTTTTAGAAGTGTGTTATATTTGAGCATGCTAGGCTGAACGTGCATATATCATGGCTAGTTGCACTGAGGGTATGAGTATATAGCAGTACATTGTTGTGAAAGATGGCTGTCATGTTTAGGGTGTAGCTTGCACGTTATCAACTGTGTATTTATATCAGTAGCTCCAACACTAGTTATAAAGATGAGACTAGTGAGATGAGACTAGTGTATAACATAATACATGAACGGTTAAGGTAAAGGCATGTAAGGAACTACGACAATACACTCTTTAGGAGGTGAAATAAGGACATGTTTAAGCGCTTGCTACTTTACGATTAGTTAATGTGCAGAGAGCAGTTCATGTGATCAAAGGCATGGTGTGGAGGATCGGGTTCGCGGCTTGAGGTGGTGGAAGCTTGTTTTGTCGGGTGGTCGGATCTGTCCCGGTGGTGCTTCACGTCCGGTGCGGGATTGTGGTGGCTTAAGGTGGAGGCGAGTGCTTGACGTGGGGCAGGCTCTGCATTTCTGTTTGTGCCTCCAGTCCCGTCTTCGACGCCTTTTGCATTGGTGGATTTTAATGGGGACTGCTTCGCTTAGCTGTGGTGGAGCTTGTTGGGGCTTTGGTGGAGCTTGCTGGGGCTTCCTGCTTGTTATTTGCTTCCAAAATTGATTAAAGTGTCTGTCCAGCTTAGACTCAATATCCTGCCATGCTTTGCTGGTACCAGGAGGACACGCGGCTGCCGCCATATTGGGAGAGTCGTAGATGAGCATGTCAGCCTGGGCGGCCATTAGCTCCAGACAGCCTCTCAGGGGTGGACCGGGATAACCCCCACTGGTCCGAGGGGGGGTAACGGAGCTCATGCCGGGAAGTAGCTGCTCCTGGGCATCCCAGGATCGGGAGATCGGCCGCCTCTCCCGCCGGGTGAGCACCAGGCCACACTTGCCACTGTTGAGTTGCTGACCGCTATTAAGCATGTCGGGTTGGTCAGGAAGGAGCAACATTGCTGGGTCATCCCCTTCTGGGGTGAAATTTGCTTGTTGATAGCTGCTTAAAGTGAGATATTGAGGGAGCTCACACAAAGTGCTTCTTTCCTCCATGACAGCTAGGCCCCGCCCCCCGGAAGCTGCATTCTAAGTGAGAGGAGGGACAGTGTAGCTGCTGCTGATTTAATAGGGAAATCGATAGCTAGGCTAGTGTATTCAGTGTCCACTACAGTCCTGAAGGACTCATCTGATCTCTGCTGTAAGGACAGCACCACAAAAAGCCCTTTTTAGGGCTGGAACATCAGTCTGCTTTTTTTTTCCCTGTGTAATCTAATTGCAGTTGCCTGCCTGCCAGCGTGTGTGTCAGGCTCACAGCGTATACTGTGCCCACTTGCCCAGTGCCACCACTCATATCTGGTGTCACAATAGCTGACATTTAAAAAAAAAAAACAAATAAAACTTTTTTGACTGTAATATAATAGCAGTCAGTTTCCTTCACACGTGTGCGTTTCAGGGCCTGCCAGGGCACAGTGTCACACCAGTGCAACTCATATCTGGTGTAAAAGTAGTGTACATTAAAAAAAAAAAAATAGAAATTTGACTGTGAAATAATAGCAGTCAGTTTCCTTCACACATGTGCGTTTCAGGGCCTGCCAGGGTACAGTGTCACACCAGTGCAACTCATATCTGGTGTAACAGTAGGGTACATTTAAAAAAACACTTTTTTGACTGTGAAATAATAGCAGTCAGTTTCCTTCACACGTGTGCATTTCAGGGCCTGCCAGGGCACAGTGTCACACCAGTGCAACTCATATCTGGTGTAACAGTAGCGTACATTAAAAAAAAAAACTAGAAATTTGACTGTGAAATAATAGCAGTCAGTTTCCTTCACACGTGTGCATTTCAGGGCCTGCCAGGGCACAGTGTCACAACAGTGCAACTCATATCTGGTGTAACAGTAGTGTACATTTAAAAAATAAAAATTAAATTTTGACTGTAATAGATTGAATAGCAGTTAGTTGTCTGCAAGCGTGTGTGTCAGGCCTACAGCGTCTACTCTGCCAACTTCTGCCAGTGCACGGTGCCACTCATATCTGTTGTCACAGTAGCTTGCACGCATAGTACCACTAATCTAAAAAAAAAATTACAGGCGGAGGCAGGCCACCCCGCAGGGGCCGTCGTGGTCATGGTGCTGTGATTCCCTTTGGCCCTAGAATAATGCCTAGTGTTCAGAGGCCACGTACCCTGAACTCGAAAAGTTCTGAGGACATAGTTGACTGGCTAACACAGGACACCCAATCTTCTACAGCTTCCGCTCAGAACCTTGACGCACCATCCTCCTCCAGGTTAGCTTCGGGCACCTCTCACGTTACCACTCGCCCGCCTGCCACCACCACCAACAGTAGCACCACAGCCGCTTCACTTGATCTGTCAGAGGAGTTATTTACACATCAGTTGGAAGAAATGAGTGATGCGCAACCATTATTGCCAGAGGATGTAGATAACAGGGATATGTCTCAGTCAGGCAGCATTACACACATGGACGTACGGTGTGATGATGATGTTGTACCCGCTGCTGCTTCCTTTGCTGAGTTGTCAGATACAAGTGAAGCGGTTGATGATGACAATGCGTCCATGGATGTCACGTGGGTGCCCGCTAGAAGAGAAGGGGGAAAATTCAGATGGGGAGACAGAGAGGAGGAGGAGACGAGTTGGAAGCAGGGGGAGGTCGTCGCAAGGAGCTAGTGGCACAGTCAGACAGCATGCATTGGCACCTGGGGTCAGCCAGACAGCAAGCCAATCAACGCATGCTGTTGCCACCACCAGAATGCCATCATTGCAGAGCTCAGCAGTGTGGCTTTTTTTGTGTGTCTATTGTGGCCAGAAAGAGTCCCTGTGAGTTTTAAAATTTGCCTGCCTATTGAAGTCTATGGCGGTTCGCCCGGTTCGCCCGGTTCACCCGTTCGCGAACATTTGCGGAAATTCGTGTTCACCGTTCGCGAACGGAAAATTTTATGTTCACGACATCTCTAATGATAAATGATGATAAAAGAGTACAAGCATGACATTATAGAGTTCTACTTGGAACTTACAATAGTAAATAGTACATTTATGCACGGTGAAAAAATTCAGTTTGGCTGAAATATTTTCCCAAAATATTTTCCCATTTGAGAACTTGGCTAAGTGATAGGAAATTAATTAGGTGAACCAAAAGGGCGTGAATAATCACTGTATTGCAAAAGTGTACATAATATAAATATTATGTACTAATTTTATAGTATATGGATAAGAGCATTTTCCCACTATTTGGTTCACAGATCAAGGCAGAAAAAGTAACCAAAAAAGAAAAGAAAACATTAGGAGCAGGAAAAAGATAAATAGTGCAGTGGGTTACTTATAAATAAAGTCACTGACTGGAGACAGCATTAGTTGACAAATTTAAAAGGAAGTTGTCTCAATCGACCAATGGACGCCCAGACTAATTAGAGATATCATTTATTGCAACAGTTAATGGCACTGATAATCATCAGTAAACAATGAAAAAAGGGTTAACATTACCTGTCAAGCTATTTCCTCCAATTTTAGAGACTAACATGTATTGTCTTATTTTAAACTAAGAATGTGCATTCAGCTTGCCTATTGGTTCTTTTTATATAGGTTACTCTCGGTATGATTACATACATACTCTGGTTTCTCCAACAAACTAAGCTTTACAATTTCAATTAAGAAGCAAAATCCTTTAAGAATGAAAGCCAATTGGGATTAAACATATATCTTCTGCAAGGAGTGATTTCAGAGTGCATTGACAAGAAAATAAAAAAGGTATATGAATGAATATGAATGATAGAAAAAAGTGACAAGGCTTCATAGACTAAACAATATACTGGCTAGTTTATGGACTCGGTGATCTAGCAATTAAGAGTGAAATGTTTCAGATGAACTGTACTGATAAAAGTAATAACTGTCTATGTAATAAAGTAATAGCTTTCTATGTCAATCAACAGAACAGGTGAATCGAGAAATGTGGTAATGATTCAGCAACACAGAAGTCAATCAATCATAACCTGAGATAAGTACTCTTGAAGTTTGTCGTTCATAAGTTCGTTTTGATATCAAAAGGTAAATTGATGTTCTCTAAAAAGCAGAAATTTAATCTCAAATAAACCAACAAAAATAATCTACAAATTAATACCATCTGGATTTACAATGTATATATGATATTCCATATATACATGGTGCTTTTTGTTTTTTTGTTCGGATTTTTGTTAACATATTTTCTAGACTGTATTAATTATTTGCGTCAAATAAATACATAGTGAATATTATAAATGTGATATTCAGAATAAGCTCTTGAAAACCTCCCTTGGCTGTGATTTGCATTAACCTCCCTTGGCTGTGATTCGCATTAACATATGGTTTAATTTGAAATCAGATGTACCGTACATTAAAAGTTTTTATCTCATGCTCTGTAAATTGTACTCTGCAATTATACAAAGCAAGCTCCTGCAGAGTCTAGAAAGCTATTAGCAGAGCAGGACATACTAACTTCTAAATTAAACAGAACAATACAAGAAGTATAAACATTAGATGACTCTAATGGGACTAGATGGGCCAAATGGTTCTAATCTGCCATCACATTCTATGTTTCTATGTTTCTATGAGGAAGTGTTTAGAAAGACTGTGTAAGTCACATGCAGGGAGGTGTGACTATGGTTTAAAAACAAAACAAAACGATTTAACTCCTAAATGGTAGAGAATTGAGCCGTGAGACTGGAGGGGCATGATCTATACACCAAAATGGTTTCATTAAAGGTACACTATAGTCACCAGAACAACTACAGCTTATTGAATTTGTGCTTGTGAGTAGAATCATTACCTTCAGGCTTTTTGCTGTAAACACTGTCTTTTCAGAGAAAATGCAGTGTTTACATTACAGCCTAGTGATAACTTCACTGGCCACTCCTCAGATAGCTGTTAGAGATCCTTCCTGGGTCATGGCTGCCTGAAATGCATCCAAACATTCAGTGTCTCCTCCCTTTGCATGCAGACACTGAACTTTCCTCATAGAGATTCATTGATTCAATTCATCTCTATGAGGAGATGCTGATAGGCCAGGGCTGTGTTTGAATCATGCTGGCTCTGCCCCGATCTGCCTCTTTGTCAGTCTCAGCCAATCCTATGGGGAAGCATTGTGATTGGATCAGGCCACCACTTCTGATGATGTCATCAAACAGCTTGTTTTCTGAGACAAACATCATGCAGATCTACAGCTTGAGACTTGAATACAGAAAGATTTTGCTATATTTATGGAGGCATGAGGCCCAGGGGGGCTAGGTGGTGGTTTTAACACTATAGGGTCAGGAATACATGTTTATAGATTATAGATTTTAAGTCACATTCAAATGTGCTATTTCTGTATTAATCATGTTCTCCATTAGTATCAATAGCAGAGATTTAATTTAGAAGTTTTACAATTTCAAGTGTTATGAGACAGAATTGTCACCAATTCTTTAGGTTTTAACTTTGTGTGTGCCATTAGACTTCACTCAAAAATAAGAGGAGTTGAGTGAAATGTTTCCAGAATCTTCCAAAAAATAAATAAAAAATAGTATTGTACCATAAAAGTCCAATGGCTAAATATTTGCTTTTAATCTGGCCGCATCATTAAATAATGGTGTTATAATCGGGAAAACTTTTTTTTTTTTTTTTTATAATTAAAGCGCACAAACAAAATGATGGATTTTTAAAAGGTAAATTAAAAAATGAAAGAAAAATAACATCAAATCAACATCAAACTGATAAATGCCAAAATGAGTAGGAGTGACGGTTATTATAGTGACACTTTGTGTTATATACATTATTTTAAAGCAGAGCAATAAAACAAAGTGAAAGAAATTGAGTTGCAACTAATGATACATAAATGCCCTACTGTGATGTCTTCTCATAATATGGCTTTCCATGGATATCACAGCAAAAGCCTTTAACTTGGAGCCATAGATCAAACAACGTACAAAGGGAGACTTCTGAGAGGACTCCGGCTTTGTAGTTCCTGCAAACTTGAAATGAGAAGTGCTATATTTTCTGATGTGAGTACTTGGAGAAGGCTGTAAATCCATAGCCCAAAGGCTGTCATTTCATAAGGCAGAGCAAAATAGATACAGTGTAAATGATTCAACGTTTATCTGAAGGCTGATCAGATATAATACTACAGTATCTTATAATACTGAGCATTTCATTTTGATTGCTCACATTCTCACTGTGTGAAGTGTCCTGGAGTTTTAGATGTAACTAGATAAGCTGCAAAGCCAATACTTGCACCCCCTCCCCAATGTAATATAGATAAAATCCATGCGTAGAATATCAGTCATTATTTAAAATTTAAATTGCACCTACCGTGCAAATATGACAAGTCATCACTTTATGGAACATAAAATGTAATATATACATGAGGCATGTTCGTAAATGCTGTGCAATATATTGTAAAAAAACAAACAAACTAAAACTAGTTGTAAAAAAACAAAAACAGGAGAATCCCACAAACCTTAGTATACAATCGCACACAAACAATTTTTTGATGTTGGGACACCATGGGGGAGATTTGTTAAGGCTAAACAGGTGCGATTTTTGGTGCAAAGTACGATTGAGACACATTCTGTTGACTTCCATAGTGACTGCTTCTTATTTCGCACTTTTCCCCAGCATGGCACCAATTTATGCTTTGATAAATCAACCTCAAGTATTTGAGAGGGAGATGACATCAGGACAGGCACATGCAGGGCCGGATTAACATAGGGGCTGATGGAGCTGCAGCTCCAGGCCCCGGCCCATGGAATAGGCCCATTTAAAAAAAAAAAAAAAACATTTTTTTAAAAAACTTTTTTTTTTTTTTTTTTACACACTACTCTTAGGTTTGCCTTCTGACTGGTATTTTAAGGCACAGCCGGTATTTGAGGCTGCCTGGCCGTGCCGGTATTGCAGTAATACCGGCAATACAAATGCAAATATTTTTCTCAGTATAAACGGAGATTAATCTGCAATACCAGCACCAGCCAATAGGGGTCACTGTGTGTGGAGAGAGGCAGGGATAGGAAGTTACAGCATATCCCTCCCTCCCTCTCTCTACTCACTGATCTGTGGGGGAGCAGCTACACAGCACAGAGAGTTCAGACAGCAGCTCCCAGCCTGCAGAGACAGACTACAGCTCAGGGAAGTGAGGGATGAGGGGAAAGGCAGCAGGGAGACTAGGGGACACATGGGGGCACTGAGACACTATGGGATACTGGGAAACATCGGGACACTGACACACTAGGGGACCCTCTGAGACATGGTGACACTGAGACACATGGAGACGCTGTGAGACATAGGTAGACACATTGGGACACAGTGTCCCCATGTCTCCCAGTGTCCCCATGTGTCCCAGTGTCCCCTAGTCTCCCAGTGTCCCCTAGTCTCCCAGTGTCCCCATGTCTACCAGTGTCCCCATGTCTACCAGTGTCCTCATATGTCCCCATGTCTCCCAGTGTCCCCATGTCTCCCAGCCAGTGTCTCAGTGTCCCCATGTCTCCCAGTGTAAGTCTCCCAGCCAGTGTCCCTAGTGTCTCTGTGTCCCTAGTTCCCCCAAATGTCTCAGTTTCCCCATGTCTCCCAGTGTCCCCATTTCTGTTTACAAGTGCCCCGTGTCTCCCAGTGTCCCCAAGTGTCTGTGTCCCCATGCTTGCCAGCCAGTGTCCCCATGTCTCCCAGTGTCTGTGTTCCCATGTCTCTCAGTGTCCCTAGTTTCTTAGTTTACCCAAATGTCTGTGTCCCCATGTCTCCCAGTATCTGTGTTCCCATGTCTCTGTGTCCCTAGTGTCTGTTACCCCATTTCTCCCAGTGTCCCCAAGTGTTTCAGTGTCCCCAAGTGTATCAGTGTCCCCGGGTCTCTCAGTATCCCCATGTCTCACTGTGCCCCATGTCTCCCAGTGTCTCCTAGTATCCTAGTGACACGGGACACACTGAGACATGGGGACACTGGAAGAAATGGGTACACAGACACTGGGAGACTAGGGGACTGAGTGACATGGGGACACTGACACTGTGATACATGGGGACACTGATGCCAGGCTGTCCTTCCAATTCTTTGGACAGACATACCCCCTTTTTGGACATGTTCGCCCATTTTGGCAGTTCTTGTCACGTGATTCGCATCAGTGGCCCACTCTTTGACCCCGCCCATTGTCTTCCTGCAACACTGACACTGTGATACATGGGGACACTGATGCCAGGCTGGCCTTCCAATTCTTTGGACAGACATACCCCCTTTTTGGGCATGTTCGCCCGTTTTGGCAGTTCTTGTCACGTGATTCGCATCAGTGGCCCACTCTTTTACCCCGCCCATTGACTTCCTGCTACACTGACACTGTGATAGATGGGGACACTGATGCCAGGCTGGCCTTCCAATTCTTTGGACAGACATACCCCGTTTTTGGGCATGTTCGCCCCTTTTGGCAGTTCTTGTCACGTGATTTGCATCAGTGGCCCACTCTTTTACCCAGCCCATTGACTTCCTGCTTCACTGGACACTGCTGTTAGGGGGTATGGATTTACTTAAAAGATGAAAGCATAAATGATAAAGAGATTTGCATAGGGTATGTGTTTTCTTATAGCTGCATCCTTTGAGCTTCCCTCCAACACCAACTCCATCAGATACAGGACGCTTTAGAGGTATGACTGTTTTAGTGTTTTTGGCCGATAAGATTCTGTAATTAGTCCCCATCATAATTGTCAGCACCAGGCCCACTGGGCTCTTAATCTGGCCCTGGGCACATGCATATTTTAATATTTCCTTCTGTGACAATACATTTCAAGATATGGACAAATAAAATAATTTGGGGGGATGGACGTTTTGTTGTCCAAAAATACAAATCTGGACAGTGATGTCTTACTTTTTGCAAATTGGGTGTAGTAAATTAACTTTCGTTTGATGCTCACTCATGTGGTTAATGCTGTGACTTATCATGCACAATGTTAGGATGTGAAACTATTGAAATAAATTCAGCTTAAATATGGTTACTCTCTGCTCGGCTAAATACAAGTCAGATGGCAAATACTATCTGTCCATATAGTAAATTAAATGCTTGCTACTGCAGTACTTGTGGTGCCATTAGGTTGCCGGCGCCAACCCCGCCTAACAAACAGTAAAACCTCAATGTATTATTATTGTCATTACAGTAAATATAGGATTTAAATATATAGTAGTATTTACAAATAACTAGAAGCTAAATTTAATTCAACAAATGAAAAACAATGAAAATTAAAAAAAAAAATGTATTTCTATTTTTTTTTCCTGTTTTTAATTAGAACATTTTAATCCAGTCTCTGAGTAAAATGCTGGAAAAATTAATATATACACAAATTATGTTTGAGGTCTGTTTCTTACAGACATTCACTACTACATCTGTTGGTTGATTAGCAATGATTTATATATAATTTATGTATATACAATGCCCCCTCTGCAAAACTAACCATTTTATATGGAAAACAGGGGTTCATTTCCTGACACTAGTGTTTGTAATCTGAGTTGTACACATGTAAAACATAAAAAAAAACAATACATATTCTATACTGGAAAATGTTTTTTTGTGCTGATTACGATTGTTATATTTAGTGATATTATATGTTTTGCCTAATTACGATGATGATGATGATAATGATTTGGTTGATCATCTGATCCTTGTTTTGTTTTCTTTACCATGAATACCACACTAATAATTTTAGATATGTTCACCATCTTCCACTGATACATATGTACATACATACACTCTCAATAATACGTCTACTTTCACATGATCAAATATTGACACAAATTTACTTACCTTCATCACACTATATATACTCGTATACCTCCATAATTCAATACGTTTATGCACATACCCTTCATAAATGCATGCATTCATGTGAACACATCCATCCTAACACAGCAATATATTCTTGTACCCATTATCAAACACATATATATACACACACACACACACACACACATACATACACACACACACACATACACATACATACATACACACATACACAAGGCATCCCTGACATTAACAATACCATACCGTGCAAACTCCAAAAATATATCACATGACACTATTTTTATTTATTTATTGAAAAGGATTTCAGTTTGAAACAAGAAAGGGGTCTATCTTGATGTCTTCATGTGCACCGCAGTCCATCAGCACTTTGTGGAGGCACAAATACAGGTGACACCAGTGGTATTGGGGCTCATGAATATGGAAAAGCAGAATTTCTGCAGGTTACGGAAAGCTGGCTACCTTGTGCAACTTGTATAACTTGTGCATTAATATGAGGCAGTATTTCAGGCCAACTAAAAATGTATCCATCATTACAGCAACAGAGCACACAAAAAGAAAAAAGGCAGATGTGCTAAATGGTGCTTGATGTGACACCAGGAAGGCAAGAACTTCTAAATACAAAGTAGATGGACAACTCATTCCAGCAGGGTCCTCAATAACCTAATGCAGGCATAGGCAACCTTCGGCACTCTAGATGGTTTGGACTACACCTCCCATGATGCTTTGCAAGCATTATGGGTGTAAGAGCATGATAGGGGATGCAGTCCACAACATCTGGAGTGCTGAAGGTTGCCTATCCCTGACCTAATGTATCCTGTTAAAGCAACACTAAAGCATTGGGAATACAAACATGTATTCCTAATACTTCAGTGTCCCTGTCTCCACGAACAAGGCCCCCAATCTGGCATGAACATTTATAAAAAATGTGTTTTTTTTTATTACTGCCTTGGTGCTGCTTACCTCTCCTCCTCCCTGTTCATCATGGAGGAGGCTGGCTTCCTCCAGAGTCCATGCAGTCCAATGCTCCTCATAGAAGAACATTGGGAACCTAATGAGCATTCATGGTGAGCGCCGCACGCATTCAGTCAATGCTTTCACATAAGGTCTGCAATCACGTGATGAGTTTTGTGACTGCCACATGCGGTTTAATCCAGCATGTAAACATTGACATTTCTAAAAAAACTGCAATGTTATACAGAACTACAGGACCATTATATTCATTTCATTGAGAGGTTGGATGTCTCTAGTGGTCCTTTATGATGTTATATCCCCATATTGTATGCTAAAGCTATATAAATGATGATGATGATAATAATAATAATAATAATAATAATAAATTGCCTGATATATGATTATGCTGCTGACAATCTGCATGAAGTTTTTTTTATTTTATTATTTTGCAACTTTTGAGGTCTTCGTGTCTCACCCTGTTCAGACTTAAGTATAATATAGAGTCCCAGAATGTTTTTCAAAATCTTTCTCAATAAATATTAATTTAAAAAATTACAATAATAATAATAATAATAATAATAATAATAATATAATAATAATAATAATTTATTATTCAGATTTTTAAGAGAGGAAAAGAAGAGTGGCACTCCCTGTACATTGCAGCCAGTTGGCAGGGACGCAGTGGTGGTTCCCACCCTGACACATAGAGATGAACATTTAATTATGGTTTTCTACAGAACTCAAGCTTGGAAATTCCTCTAATTGATAAAATCACAATAGACACCACATTTTGTATAGCACCCTGCATCACTGTGCTAAGGGATTCACGATTAGTAAAAAAAAGCATTTCTGAAACTTGTGAAAATAAAACAATTTGTATTTTATGTTTATATTTAAATTGACAAAAAAATGCTTTAATAGTAATAATAATAATAATAGTAAACTGATCCTTCTATTTGATACAATTCCAGCCACAATCATATGATAAAATGAGCACATTACGTGCCTTGTGCTTGTTGAGTTGTTATTAAAATTGCATGGTTATAGAATGGTTTACATTTATTTATATATAGAGCACTATCACTACGGGACACACTGGACAGATTCACATGTTATAATAACTATAAATGAGCTAACAGAGAAACGCATCTTCAAGCAGCAAATACTGTTTATAACAAGAGGTCATGCCATTAAGCTTGAAGGAAGATACTCATGGGAAATGTGAGGGGGATGTGGTAGGAGAACTAACTTAATGTATAAGGTCATATTTCATTTGAGTAGCTAGATGCAGCAATAATAAAGCACTACGTGATTATCAAGTGCTTAGAGAGCGGTGATCTGTAACTTGCTTTTTGATTTTTCACTTATATTGACTAAAAAGTGTGTGTGTGTGTGTGTGTGTGTGTAATCTGCCAAAAATGGCATGCATATTTTATAAAATGAAGACAAATATAGCCATTTTAAAACACAAAAAGAACCAATATGTTTCTTTAAAAAGAAAAGTAAATTCTTTGGAATTTGGAATTAACACCGTTGAATAAAACATTGAAAATCTATCATTCGTGTTAACCTTTTTCATATGGTGCGTCGTTTCTTTTAAATTTATATTAAATATTTAGCAAATTTCAGCATAAACCAGTTAAGACAAGGCAGTACCAAAGCAAACGTGTAAACAAAGAAGAAAAGTAGAAACATTGTTTCATTTCTGCTTCGCTCTGTATACTTTCTCTATAATGACTGCCGGGTGTGAAGGTCAGAACTTATAATAATGATTGACAGGGAGAGAATATGGAGAAGTTACAGTATAAAGAGGTGTTGTTATTATACTTTTAATTTTATTTTTTCAAATCTGACATACATATTTCTTTAATATGGGGAAAAGTAAACGCAGTACTAAAAATCCTGGTAACAATCCTCTAGTAAAAGTAAGTTTAATAACTATTACAAGACTGTTTAATATCAGAAATAAAACAGAACTCAAACATTGTTGCTACTTATATATGTACTGTATGTACTTCCAGACCAGGTATATGTGATTGTCTATTTGCTAAACAGTGTATTGCGAAGAGTTATTCCCTGAGTAGAATTTAAAACAAATTGGTGATATGGAAATATTGCTCTTGTTTTGTTTTTTCTTGATTGACAATTTTTGTCTACATTTTGCAAGACTGTTCCTATCTAAGCACATTTTGTGTTTAACCCTGAAAATGAAAATAGTACAGTTCCTACAAAACAAAGTTTTACATTGCAGGGTTAAAACGGTAGGGACCCAGGGCCCAGAATACTTAATCGAGATGAAGTGGTCTGGGTTCTTTTAGTGTCCTTTTATCTGCAAGTTCAGGCTCCACTAGGATCAAGAAATAGCACACAACCTGTACTATGTGATCATCACACAAGGCGATCGTTTTTATTTATACCTCATGCAACTAGCTCATTATCTTAGTTTTTACCTGTCAGACTTGCAATTTTAAATCTCTCAATATTGGAATTGTGTGTACTTAACAGGTAGGATTTCTGCTCACTAGGCTATATCTGGCTCCAGCCGGAGTTTGTTTGATAATCATAAGGCCTCGACCCACCAATTAGCCTTTCTTATGAATTGTCTAAAATGTACACCTTTAATTCAGTTCAATCTCCTATAAAAAAAAATGTTTAAAAAAAAGCTTACATTGAACATACTCTTCATCTAAGGATGTTGCTCAAGAGGTGGGTCTATATTGTCCTGGATCTCTAAAAAAGTTCTCTGTCTCTTTTAATCTCCCACCCATGCTAAAGCATTTGTCTTTCAAGAATATACAGTGAGGGGAAAAAGTTTTAGATTCTTTATGTTTTCCCACTGACAAAGAAATGATCAGTCTATAATTTAATGGTAGGTGTATTTTAACAGTGAGAGACAGAATAACAAAGAAAAAAAAATCCAGAAAAATGCATGTCAAAAAAGTGAAAAAATGATTTGTATGTCAATGAGTTAAATAAGTATTTGACCCCTTCGACTTAGTAGTTGGTGGCAAAACCCTTGTTGGCAATCACAGAGGTTAGATGTTTCTTGTAAATGGCCACCAGGTTTGCACACATCTCAGGAGGAATTTTGTCCCACTCCTCTTTGCAGATCCTCTCCAAGTCATTAAGGTTTTGAGGCGGACATTTGGCAACTTGAACCTTCAGCTCTCTCCACAGATTTTCTATGGGATTAAGGTCCTTAATGTGCTTCTTCTTGAGCCACTCCTTTGTTGCCTTGGCTGTGTGTTTTGGGTCATTGTCATGCTGGAATACCCATCCATGACCCATTATCAATGCCCTGGCTGAGGGAAGGAGGTTCTCACACAAGATTTGATGGTACATGGCCCTGTCCATCGTCCCTTTGATGCGGTGCAGTTGTCCTGTCTCCTTAGCAGAAAAACACCCCCAAAGCATAATTTTTCCATCTCCATGTTTGACGGTGAGGATGGTGTTCTTGGGGTCATATGTAGCATTCCTCCTCCTCCAAACATGTAGAGTTGAGTTGCTGTCAAAGAGCTCAATTTTGGTCTCATCTGACCAAAATACTTTCACCCAGTTCTCCTCTGAATCATTCAGATGTTCATTGGCAAAGTTCATGAATTTTCTATTGCTGTCACATTCATTGCGCACCAGGGCTCCATTATTAGAGAACCAAAGTATTGATCTCTAGTACATACTCATGCCAGTGAGATGGGTTAAACCAATGAAAGGGATGGCCATAGGGGGCTTAAAGTCATAGAAAATGAATGAAAAGGCTTGCAGAAGATATTAGGAAAGGATGACTGTGGAAGAAGATCTGTGGATGTGCAGCAAATGCTAAAAAGATAGCCTTTTACAAGGGGTAGGAGGGTGAGGAGGGTGGATGAGATTGAGACAAAGGAAATGGTGATACTGTGGTGGGAAGATTGTGAATTTGTTGTGAAGAGGACATCATGACACCAGGGTGAAGAGGGAGGGAGATTGTTTGATGCATGGTAATTATGTTTTTAAAGGGTAATAACTGGAGAAGGATGAGAGTTATTATATCCAAGTAGGGGCTATTGCCGTGAGGCTGGTTGGTCAAGATTTGGAGCATCAAGGATTACTTGATTGAGTTGGACACCACCACAATTTGCTTTGGGCTCAAGGCCCAGGTATTTGTATTTATATAACCCAGAAATGTCCATTCTACTCTTGTAGATTGGTGAACTCAGATCAAAAGCATTGCATCGCCAAAGGCTAACTAAATGGTCTGCCTTATGTTAACAACAGAGGATTGATGGTCAGATGAAGCCAAAAAGGCTTCTGTAAGTAACTGAATAATTCTGATTTCATATGGACACATAGCATCAGCACATAGCATCAGCCTCTGAATTTGATTTGACATGATCCTTAAACATGAATTTTAAGCTTCAAAGTCTTTGATTACATACAAATTAATCTCATAACGTAGATTAATGTTCAATGCATTCTCCAACACTGTCATTACTACCTAATTATCAAGCTGCTGATGTTAAAGATCACTTTCACTTATCTTAATTTTCTTCTGTACGAAAAACAGTCCCAAACAATAAGTGCTTTAAATGATCTCACAATTTAGCTTGAAACTCATTATTCTGTATTATTTTTTAATGAAATCCAAGGTAATTGTATCATACATGCATATTTTAAACAATATTGGGTTACATTGTTACATTAAGATGTATTAGAATTGAAAAACTGCTGCAATTAACACAGTAACAACTTTTGAAAACAAACTGATTGAGAAGTTTTTTTGCATTTGGTTGCAAAGGCTGGGTTAACATAGGGGCTTTCGAAGTGGTAGCTCCAGGCTCATCATGTAAAATAGGCTCATAACAGCTAGAATGTAATGTTCTGATTTCCGTTCCCATTTTATCCATGTTCTACTTGTTAGGTATTGGAATAATCTGTTTTATTTATGAATTGCCTCGCAGTCACAGCATAATATTCACTGCGCTGTGCTTGGTGGGTGTTTTTTTGTTTCCAATGATACAGGGGGGAACATTTAGAGTCCATATGGATCAGTGTTAGGTTTATTATACTAGCTATACTACCGTAACACACTGAATTCGTCACAACTACTATGACAATTAATATGGAAATTCAACTTCTCTCATTAGGGCATCATACTTTAAGCTCCAGGCTCATGAGGCCGTATATCCAGCACTGATTGATATTCATCACCTGTGAAGTATGGAAATAAATTCACATGCTTTACAATGAGCTACCCAACCCTGAGAGCACTTTCTGTACAAATTGGAAGTAATTCTCCTCCTTAACCAGTCAGTGATCGGAACGCTACTTAACATTAATCATTATCAAGAAAGTTAAAATTTGACAGAGATAAAAGCAAACAGAAAATGCCTAGTAGATTTATTGTGCTTTGTTTATATCCAATGTTTTTCTCCAGACCCATTGACTGTGGGCTGGAGGGATTGTTTAGGTCTCATATACTATGGCCCACGATTATACATTTTGATGGGAATTCTAAAGTTTATTGATAACGTAATTTTATCACACACCTATTTTAACAATTAATTTATTGTATTGTACAATGTTCAGTTGTGTAATGTTCAGTTGCACACATTTTATGCAAGTATAAAGCACAAATGTATTGCATTTAATACTTTTATGTATGTATAATACATATTCTCCAAGGTGGGTAATCACTAGAGGCAGTTTGGTCGCTAACTTAGTTATTACAACTATCATATATTACTTATCACAATTATTGATATGCATCCATTTATACGTTGATGGCTTGTCTGTGGTCTGTAGAAGACATGAATAAGAGCCTACTAAACTGACATTATTTAAAGGGAACCAAACATTCACAAATTATGTGGATCACACATACTGAACACTGATAACCTATACATTGTCACCAGAATATATATATATTGTATGACTTATATATGGCGAGACCATGCACATCACTGTTTCAGCCGCTCCATGTTTGAAGCCATTACTGCTAGTCTTTGGCTAGCATAAGGTATTGCTGAAATGGTGATCTCAATAAGGAGATCATGACTGGCATAAAAGGTTCACTTAAACTTTCCTTTCTAGTACCCTCTGTTCTGACATAAACTATCGAAACAGTTTGAGTGCCTTTATATACAATGGGGATGAGCTGCCCATATAATATGAGTGGAACCAGAACTGAAGCCTTGAGACATTAACTTGGTATTACATGGCAGTTTAGAAATTCAGTGAAAAAGATCAAATTATGGAAAATTCTTACACACCGTAAAAATGTTACAACTATAATCCACCCAATTATAAAAGGCATTACAGTTTAAAGCTAATGAAATCTGCATAGCTACCCTTTCAGATTTAGCAGGTTGTATGATTAGCCTAGCCTTCACCCATCTCTCAATGACATAAACATGGTACATATATCACGTTTCACTCATTTGGAAAACAAGAGCTATTGAAATTATTATAGGAGTAATGTACTTCTTTTATTAGTGTTTGAGTCTTATAGTTATAGTACAAATACACTTTTTTCATGTTTTAATTGTTTCAGTCATGTGATGCAATTGTTTAAAAAAAAAATTCATATCAATCAACACTACAAAGTAAAAAACAGATTTTTGATACCATTGCAAATGTTTTAAACAGAAACCAAAACCGGAAATGTCACATTGACATAAGTATTCAGACTCTTAACTTTGTACTTTGTTAAAGCACCTTTGGCAGTGATTACAGCCTCGAGTCTTTTTAGGTATGATGCAACAAGTTCTGCACACCTGGGTATCTTTGGTTTCTGCCATTCAGCTCTGTAGATCTTCTCAAGTTCTGTCAGATTAAAAGCGCACGATTGATGAGCAGCCATTTTCAGGTCTCTCCAGGGATACTCAATTTTGCTCAAGTCAAGGCTCCTCTTAAGCCACTCAAGGACATTACTAGAGTTGACACTCAGTCAGGCTTTGTCCCTCAGCAGGCTCTCTAGTGTATTGCAGTGAGGATAGGCTTCCATCTGGCCAGACTACAATACCGGCCAGATCAGTGGAGTGTTGTAGCAATGGATGTCCTTCAACAAGTTTCTCCTATCTCCACATGTGTTCTCTGGTGCACACCCAGAGTGACCATAAGGTTCTTGGTCACTTTCCTTACCAGTTACCAAGGCCCTTCTACCCCAATTGCTCAGTTTGGAGAGGATGCCAGTTCTAGGAAGTGTCTAGGTTATTCCAAACTTCAGCCATTAAAGGATTATGATGGCCACTGTGCTCTTGGGAACCTTCAATGTATCCTAAATGTTAAGTAGCCTTCCCCAAATAAGTGCCTCATAACAGCCCTCTGCAGGCAGTTCCCATGACTCATGACTTTGTTTTTACTGTGATATGCATTTACACCTGTATGAGACCTTATATAGACAGATGTGTTGCTTTCCAAATAATGTCCAACCAATTGAATTTGCCACGGGTGGACTCCAATCAAAGTGTAGAAACATCTCAAATATAATCCAGAGAAATAATGCATTTCAGCTAAATTTCAATTGACATAGCAAAGTTTCAGAATACTCATGTCAATATGATAATTCAGTTTTTTTTCCTTCTAGTTTTGCAAAGTGTTCAATAATCTGTCTTTTGCTTTGTCATTATGGGGCATTGAGTGTAGATTGATGTGAAAAACAAAGTAAACAACTGTAGCATATAGCTGCAACACAGACAAATGTAAAAAATTAAGGGGTCTGAATACTTTCTGAATGCACTGTATAGATAGAAAAGTAGACAGACAGACAGACAGACTGATAGATAGACAATCTGAAAGAGCTCTATAATACTTCATCAGTCTTATTTACTACAGTAGCACAGATTTGAAAAACATAAATTTTTAACAGAACACAAAAGCATTGCCATATCCTATTTTTGTTGTTTGCTTAGGAAAGATTTAGAAGTAGCTAGAAATATGTTCATCTTCTTAATGGTGATGATTCAATAAAGGTAAAACTCACTCCCTGCTGTAGTGTTCTCTAAATTGAAAGTGACATTGTACATGAAAATGAAAACTCTTAGTATAAATGGTGGTGTTTTTTTATTTTTTTAACTACTAATATCCCCTAAAAACAATAAGCACAGTAAAATAATTATTAAATCAGGCAGTACATTTTTATTTAAACTGTACAATTCTGTGTTTCTGTAATCAAGTAAAAAAAAAAACAAGTAAACCATAGGAAGAGTGATGTTTTTCTACCCCAGTTTAATGATCAGTCACATTAATTAGGTCAACATTTCTTCTCATTCAAAAACAAATTGCCTAATAATCATAGCTTCTTGTTAAAAAAAAATAAAAATATCTGAAAAATTGGTTGTATTGGTAATGTTTACATTGTTATTGGTAGTGTTTACATTATTAAACATTTGCAGAAAAAAATATATTAATTAATTGTTATATGTTAATATTTTACTCTTGGTCAGCAATTTATGACTCTGCTACGTAAATATAAATAGATAGAAATAAAACAGGTTTATTTGGCCTATTTTATAGTTATACATGAAGATTTATAAAACAGTGCTTGCATATTACAGTAGGCATAACTGGATGATAGGGAATTTAGCATAAGTTATTCAGAAAGTGTTCTTCGAGATGACTCTTTGATCCAAGTCACCTTTCAAGACAAATTACTTTATGAGGACTGCCGAATCTGACTAAGCCCTGCATCACCTACCTTTATAGGAAAGCACATATAAGACTCCATTAGTCCAGTGATTTGACATACAAATCACTCATTACTATAGAAGTCCAATAACTAATGACCATATAATATGCACCTTGAAATATCATTCCAATGTTTAATTGGTCACACCTGTGAGAAGTCAGAGATTGCCAAAACCAGTCATGGAGATATTCAAGATAGTAAATTAAAATATTAAAGTAACGTGTCAAGTGGACACTATTGAACATTGCAAGGGGTTTACATTACCATTTGTTTAGTTCACCCATTACATTTTAATTGGGAATTGAAAAAATCTACTGCAAAAAATAAATCTATAGATCTGAGAAAATGATATAACATTACAATAAATAACATTTAGATATTTTTTGCTTTTTTTGGTGGTACCGAGTTACAGTATATTCACATATTCCATCTTTTTTATGTTGTTACATAGTGTTACATACAATGTTACGTACATTCATATTGAGTAGTCTTTATTTGTGTTCTTACAGTCATTTGATTATTTAAACATTTCTATTTTTGAGATCCATTGTTTATATTAGTTGCTTAGGTTAGTGATCCTCTGCACTCTGTACTTTTTGGGCATAATATAACAGGGGTGATGGGGTAGGTGTGGGGGGGGAGGGGGTAGTGGTCGAGCCAGTTTGCACTTTATCATTGTGCTTCTCTGGTAAATGGTTAACTATTCGGTCCAGTTACAATCTGTGTTAAGTGAGGTTGTTTTTTTATCTTGTAGTCGTCCCACAGCTTCCATGCTTCTACCCAAAACTTCCGTGGGAGAGTTGTTTTCCTGGCCATGGTTTCATATCTTTTAGAGGATTCTATGGTTTGGACACAAGCTGCCAATTTTGGGGTATGTGGCGACAGCCAGTTCCTGCCGATCGTCTGTAAAGCCGCTATTAGTATGTGATATATCAGGTATTTTGGGGTTTTTGTTGCTTTTAGAGGGAGCAATTGTAGTAGATATTGTTCAGGTTGTGGAGGCATTATCACTTTTGAGGTGTCTGCAATTAACTTTGTGATTTCTGCCCAGAATGGTGTTATTTTTGAGCATGTCCACCATATGTGGTAAACCGTGCCTGGGTGTTCGTTACATTTCCAGAATTTACCTGATGTTTGGGGGTTGATGTGTTTTAGTTTGGTTGGGACGAGGTGGCAGCAGTAAAGCAGCTTCCTAGACAACTCTACATGTGTGGTGCATAGTGTTAAGTTTTTATTTGCCGTGAATATGCGGGTCCACTGGGACTCGTCCAAGTGCTTTTGGAAATCTGATTCCCAAGCTGATATGAAGGAAGGTTTTGCAGTGTGGAGTTTTTGGATAATTGTGTGGTACAGTTGGGAAATAAGTTTGGTGGGTCGTTTGCTTTGTAGACATAATTGTTCAATGAGTGATAGTTGCCAATCTTGCCTAGGTAAGGTGTTTTGGAGATGGTGTTTGCGGAACCATGACTGTATTTGCATGTACATGAAGTTTAGTGTGTTTGGTGCTTTATATATCGTTTGTAGATGCTCAAAGGGGATTAGTTTATTGTTGTCCATTATATGGTGTAAGGAAGTAATGCTATGGGTAGCCCATTCTTTTGCCTTAAATTGTGGTATGAGTGTCATAAGAGCTTGTAGTTTCATAGTTGGTGACGGGTGTGGTATGGGCCCCATTTTGGTTTTGTGTGTGTCCCATATGGATAGAGTTAACCTGGTTGTTGGCAGCATGTCTCTATATTTTGGTCTGATATGGCGTGGTATCCACATTAGTGTGGACAATAAATAACATTTTAATAAAATAAATATTGTTTTTCACAATTTATCTCCCAAAAATATATTTTTGAAGATAATTTTGATACAAAATATTTTAATCATAATTTAAACAACCATTTTATTGTTAATTATTTTGAATTTTAATTTGATTTATTTCATATTGCCCAAAATGCAATAAATCACTTCTGTACTTTGATATAAATAGGGTGTGATATAATTAAGACGTGTCATGCATTGAATGTGTATATTTTTTTAACTGAGAGGCAATTCTTGTGATTACCTTTTAAATTTAATCTGTCAGCTGAAATGCATCAAAATTAAAAAGTCTCTCAACAAATGATCTAGCTCAACAATAAATTTGGAAAGATACCTTCTATATCAGTAGTTTTCCAATTGTAAAACTAGCAAAACGGTTTATTTTGTTCACTGTAAAATAATGTATAATAAAATAAATTCAAGAAAAATATATTTTTTTAAGAATCCTTTAGTGTCAACGTGGTTTCTGCTGTAATGGGGAGGTTAAAGCTGTCACACTAAGTTATTAGTTGCGAGCAGTTGCCTGGGGCCTAAAAAATCCATTGTGCCTGTCCTAACCAGCGGGGGCCCATTAAATTAGCACAGAGTCTCTATTTTGGGTTGACCATCGGTAAAAATGGTATATTGGCTTGGCCTCACAGTCAATTTGTAAACTACATTGTCAACAGGAGCTGAAGCCTGGCGGGTAATAATAGGAAATAATTATCAATCAGTAAATTATTCAAATAGTAATATTTTTACAAGTTATTTAGGGTTTAGATTTGTCACACATGCCTTTCTTCTTAACTATCGTCTGTGATGGTCTTATAGGCAACTAAAAAGACAGCACAGAACTCTATTACAGAGGTTTTTAATAATTAATATTACCATGAAAGGGTTAGTCCAACTACCATGACCACTTCAGTGATTAGAAGTGGTCATGGTAGTAGGAGTCAGTATGTGTGATGTTTAAGCTTGAAACACTGCACATACTAAATTATTTGCACCTGTGTGTCGGAGCTAGCTGCACCCCGAGCACACATGACATTGGCAGCCCAGAATTCAGTTTTCACATAGGAAGGTCCCCCCCTCAGAAGGGTTGGAGAGACCACTTCAATTTTGCCAGCCTCCTTTGTTTTAGCTGGTAATTTTCTATTTGAATACCGTTGCTTATTTATGTGCTTCCATAAAATACATAATGGAATAGAACACTAAAATAGATATGATCTCTTGCAAATAGTCAACAACATTGACTTACCAGATAAAACAAGGGGATTGGGTTAAATGCCCCATCTTTCCCTTTTCTGCTCGAGCACATGAATAGGCATTAATCTGTTGTTTTTGGAGAGCCAATATGAAATATGTATTCCTACTTGAATGTGATGATTTAGTTAAGAAACATTCTATCCTTGTCTGCTTTTAAAAGAGCATCCCAAGCACCATAACCACTACAGTACACTTTAATAGTTTAGTGCTAGCAGCGCCAAGGTGCCCCTTTAAGAGGGTCAAATCACTTTAGGATGGTTTGACGTCTTATCTTTGGTCTACAGCCAATGCTCCCCACATCATTTACATCTCCATGAGAGCTGGTAGCCTTTGCTCAGGAGCTTCCATTAACTATCCTGAGCTAGGTCCTGCAATGCAGGGCTATTACTTAGTTTGAGAGCATCCGCTGATCATGTAAAGCCATTGAGCTTAGCACTTCACTGTTGGGCTTATCACAATGAAGAGAGCATCCAGCTCTTACGATGCAGTAGTGGAGGCATTGAGATAGTGCCCAGCAGACCCCACTTTAGACGTCAAGCCAATATAAAGACCTTCCTTTCCTTACAATGGGGGGGTGGACACCAGGGCATTGATGGCACCATAACCAGTGTGTTTTAGTGGTGGTGTTTGTTAGTATTCCTTTAAACTTGGAATTGCAATTGTAATAAACGTTTTAATTAATGACTACAGCAGAATCTCTATCTAGACTGAACAGCGTTACATTGTTGTGATAAACACATTATTTCAAAAACATGATATATATACAAGAACCCAACACACGTGTCTTTGGAAACCAAAAACATTGAATATGCTCATAAAAGCAGTTAAAAAAACATGTGTGAATTGTATTCATAAAAAATGTTTGCAATTTCCTTTCGAAGCTATTTGGCAATTGACATTTTTTTCTAAAATGTTTATTAATAAAACGTATCATTAATAATAAATCACCAGTAATACACAGGTGTGAGAAAGGCATGCCACAAATATTTGAGACTTGACTTTTTGTCTTGAATAAGGCAAGAACAGTAGTCATTATAAAACTAGTTTATTACTTTTATTATTGAGTTCACTCCCCTCAAAAAGGCTGTAGGTATGTTTGTAGTTGCTTCCCCATTATGTATTTTACATGCTTTGTGCCAATACACTGTATGTGCACAATATAGTTAGCCTTCATCGAGAGCTGGAAATGGGGATAATAGCATTATAGGAACACACTAGACAACATTATCAAACCTTACCTTCCATTAGTAAAAACGCATTGAGTCTAACATTCACTACCAGCATAACAACATCATCTCACACTATCACTTAGAACTTTCTCATTAGGCTGCAGAGGTTTTCCAAGGTTAAATATACTACTGTCATCATTTAAATGAGTGTTTCTATAGAATATATAAAAACAGATGTAGACATTATCCACACTACCAGAACAGAGGTTTGTAGCCATTAAAACACAGTATAGTATGCACATAAGCATAAAATATGAATATGGTAACAAGCACACATTTATTTATGTGTAAGTGGGGATCAAAAATGATTGTGCATATTACGTTCTCTTGTTATGCTGCCAAGTGCCATGATGTGTGATTTATTACCAATTGTTAAAGGGACAATATAGGCACCCAGACCACTTCATCTCATTGAAGTGGTCTAGTGCCAACGTCCCTGTCCTCTTTACCGTTCAATGTAAAACATTTCACTTTCAGAGAAACTACAATGTTTACATTACAGGGTTAAGACGACAACAAGCTGTCTTCCAGACAGCCACTGGAGGCACTTCCTGTATTCTCCTGGAGTTGAAACGTGAACCGATGTTGGACGTCCTCATGCTTTGCATTAGGATATCCAGCATCTTCAAATTCCCCGTAGAAAAGAATTGATTCTGAGATTTCCTATGTGGACACTTTAATGTGTGCGAGGCACTCACAGCTCATGCCCCATTGGTGTGATATCACAAGAGGATGAGTCTGATCCTGCACCCAGAGACATTGGTGCTGGAAACCGGTAAGTAAAAAAAAAAGAAAAAGTGTTATCCATTTAATCACTGGATGGGGGGGGGGGGGGTAAGGGGTGCGCGGAGGCACAGGGTCACTATATCCTTGGAATATAGATTTGTATTCCTAATGCTACAGTGTTCCTTTAACAGCAGGCTTTATATTATTGAGGCAAATAATCATGCCACTAAACTCTACAATGCAATCTAAATATACAAAAATCTTAAAAACTTTAGAATTTTTCTTACATGTATGTTTAACATGGACTTAAATTATTTTAATGATTATGTTTGCGGAACGGACATCAAAGAAGGTATTTTGAACAAAATGAAGAAAGATCTCTGAGGCCAAAAATAGAGATATACCTGCAGGGTATACTTGGTATTACACAAGCTGGAAAGTCACTGTCTAACAATTACTCATGATGTCTGACCAGTGTAGCGGAAAACTACCACAAAATTCAACTTAATCTAGACAATCTCACTTGAATTTTCAGTGATTTACCACTTTATAGTTCTAACATTTTATATTAAAGTTTTCAGATCACAATTGCACTAAGATTCTCCTATCTGAAAGTCTTAAAAGATTTTGGGCAAACGATTCCACAATTGCTGTATATAACTGAGTTATTCTTCTTTAGTGTGAACCTAATGAAAAAAATTAGACAATCCCCATTTAATATAAAACCATATATCCATAAATACTTTTTTAATTGGGAAAATTTATATTAATTCATTTGAGTTCTCATTATTTAGTCCAGAAAAATATTCTTTAAAAAGATGAGAATTTAAGTAAAATTTACAGAAATAAATATATTTCCCAAAGCCCGATGACTAGAGAGCTAATTGAGTCTCTCCAAAGTACAGGGACATTTTTTATCAAACCCCTTCCCCCATTCCATCAGTTTGACTTCAACAAGATTACGATTATATTATTGTAATTACATGTTAATCAGAATGTTGTATCTTGTCTTCATTACTTTCAGTTGAAAAGAAAAACAAACTGAAGTCAATTGGGACTCAATGTTGTCTTGTGTTTGAGAGTTTAATTCATTTTCCATTATTTGGGCATTGGGGAAAAAAAATCTCTGCTGTGCGTGGGTTCTGCCCTTTTTGACAATGTGATCATCTGACTGTCGTCCATAAAACTATCAAGGACAAGGTAGGGTATCTATTCAACCCTAAATCTAGAAATTAGTTACTAATCATCTCTTGAGCTCGTTGCCAATTGGGTAGCCAATTCTGTGCTAGATTAAAGCATAAAAAGCATAACTATATGAAAGTACCAGATAAAACATGGGGTAGGTGCAATGCCTAAATAGTTCTTATTTGGATATATGCAATGACAAGGAAGAAGAACAAGAAGAAATGATAGTGTAGCATATTAAAACTATTGATGGTATAAATAAGATAAAAATGTGCACTCACACTTTTATGGAGCTTCAATGCAGCTCCAACTAGAATGATCCCTGCCTAAAGATATCGTGCGGTGCATATAAAAGTACTGTAAATGTGCATTTTATCAGAAATATCACATCCTGTACCACTATCCTACTGTTTTTATTGTTTTATAAAAATAAAAAAAAGACACATATTGGTAGTTGAACACAGGGTAGTGTTCTGTATCAGGGGATGCAGTTAATTATATCTTAATAGATAATTCAATCAGAAATGACCTGGAAAAAAATCCTCACAAAACAACCAATTTAAACAGCACTGAATGCTATCTCTTTTATTTATCAAGCCTTTGCAACTGGATATCGAGTGGGTCTTATCACTTCTGCTTTAATACAACAAAAGAAAAGGCAATTGACCGGGCCTAACATTTCATTTTTTTTAAATATGTCAGCAATACTTCATTGAAGGTATAACCTCAGAAAAGGTTACAACTGCGACTCTTAAAGTGACAGCCTTAATTTCCATTTAATCACACAGTGCCCCAGGCTTGACAAATTTGATTAGGAGCCCAAAAGTGTAGGAGCTCTGCATGGCATTACAAAAATGAATGCCCCTTGGCTTTCATCAATCATTTAATGGTGGTGTCACCGGTATAAATAAAGCCACCAGTTCACACTTTATCCACAGCGCGCCCAGCAATAGTTATCTGCATATGTACAGTCCAATGTCCATATGTAGAAATATACAAAAAATATATGGAATGAGGTTGTTTTCTGACATGATCAAGCTTTTATATATCCTTACTTAAAATGGATTCTTCTGTTTTGTGTTTTGGTTTCATGATTGTGAGTGAAAGGCAAGTGTTTAAATATTGATTTGTTTTTTCTTAAATTCCTTAAGTGAGGTGAGTTTTACGCTAATGCAAAAAATTTGCAACTTGACACATTTTAAGATATAACTTCTACTGATTACAATAGGAAAAATTTTAAAGCAACACTATGGTCACCTAAATTACTTTAGCTAAATAAAGCAGTTTTATTGTATAGATCATTCCCTTGCAATATCACTGCTCAATTCACTGTCATTTAGGAGTTAAATCACTTTGTTTCTGTTTATGCAGCCCTAGCCACACCTCCCCTGGCTATGATTGACAGAGCCTGTATGAAAAAAAAAAAAAACTGGTTTCACTTTCAAACAGATGTAATTAACTTAAATAATTGTATCTCAATCTCTAAATTGAACTTTAATCACATACAGGAGGCTCTTGCAGGGTCTAGCAAGCTATTAACATAGCAGGGGATAAGAAAATCTTAATTAAACAGAACTTGAAATAAAGAAAGCCTAAATAGGGCTCTCTTTACAGGAAGTGATTATGGAAGGCTGTGCAAGTCACATGCAGGGAGGTGTGACTAGGGTTCATAAATAAAGGGATTTAACTCCTAAATGGCAGAGGATTGAGCAGTGAGGCTGCAGGGGCATGTTCTATACACCAAAACTGCTTCATTAAGCTAAAGTTGTTCAGGTGACTATCGTGTCCCTTTAATAATTAAAGTAACCATGAGAAAGATAAATAGAGGAAGGACAAGAGGAAAGGAAGGAAGAAGGGATGGTGGAATACCCTGCTGCAAAGTAAAAAAAGAGTTTCATACATATAAGTTAAATAAACTACTTTGTAAACCTCCAAAGGGCCCACACTTCATAAAATAATGGGAAGGGAAGACCAGGCTCTCTTGGTGGCTAGGGTTATCTTTTTATGCAATTTCTGTTAGCCAATCTAAAAGAAGCTGAGGAAGAGACTGAATCGCAGCCTCAAAATGCGTTGCAAGAATATTTGTACTTTAGGGCAAGACCACCATATGTGAACATGTCTCCCATGAATGTAGATCTTTTAGTAAACAAATATGTACTATTTCATAAATCCTGTTCTTGAGCAAAATAAATGGATGAATATTCTTTAAAACTGGGAAAGCCATTGGTGGAAGGATTTGAGAACTTGGGAGATGGGCAAGCAAAAACAGCAGATCCTTTTGGGTTCCACACTATTTGTTTACAGCATTACGGTCAGAAGGTGGGACTTGGACAGTAGCAAGTACTAGTAGCATGCATGCATCCTTATACATGTGTTTCCCACCCAAGTTAAACTTCAATGGCCACATAATCAGCATAAGAAAAGCCCTTAAACTGAATGGAGGGTATAAGGACAAGGCAGCTGCCATGATAAAAAGTGGTCTGTTCTAAAATGTGGTCTACAAAACAAAAAAGTGAGGCTATCACCATGGAAACCAGTGGATTCATCAGGAACATGCCATTAGTGACCCATCCCCTTTTTGCCTCACGTTTTAAAAGAGAACACTTCGATAAAGCTCTCCACTGTTTCATAAAATAATGATTGATGGATGGATGGATGAATGGAGATACAGACAAATTGTTCTCCTAGGTGTTCAAATTCAGTTTGCCCTTAAACAAAAGCATTCCAGTGATTTTTATTATATGCACAGAAAGAACTAATAAAAATCATGCATCACACACCTTGCCTGGCTAAAGGTTTTTAAAAATGAATATGAATCACAGTCGTCTACAGTGTGACTTTTAGAGCTCCATTACGAATTTTCATAGTGACCCCTAAAGCTAAATAGGCTCAGAGATCATAACCCAAAGAAGCACATTCAGAGGGGTATTTGGAGTGGGTCACTCCACCTTCTAAACTGATTAAACAGTGGCAGGTGGTTATAGATCTGCTGTCCAGTATTTTCTGTGAAAACAAAGAAAATGTAATTGTTTTGCGTCTTGCACACTAGGTGCATTAAACTAAAGAACAATAAGAGGGATTAAGATATGGACAGAACTAAGACATCCCAAACACTAACAAATTCCTTTCTAGTTCAATCAAACAATGATAATATTTTGCGGTTTATAAAAAAAAAAAAAATGCAAATATCTAGCTATATTTGCAAATATTGTAGCATTTGAAAAAAAATATCTTGAATTTGTATAGTTCTAGCGTTCTATGTAAAGCTTCATGAATCTCTTGCTGTGAGGCTGTGCATTTGCTAATCACTGGTTTACTCTGGTCCATTGTTACCCAAGACATATGAAGGTACCACTGCCTTTTTAAGTGGGCCAGCAAGCACTTAGCTATTTATAGCTTTTACGGTTATAGGAGATGGCTAGCCAGGGGTTTAAAATTCTGATTCACATCCTAACAGAAAAAACTTAATTTGTGTTTGCTGTAAATCTAAAATTTAGCTTATAAAATATTCAGCCCATATTGCATGTATGCATAGGTTTACTTTAAAGTGTACATTTTCTGCCTACATATATATATATATATATATATATATATATATATATGTGCATATATAGAAACAATGAAATCTAAAGTACACCGTAAAACATAGTAATCTCAATATATAGCAATAAAAAAGGTAAACCGATCAATATAAATGTGCTTGTAAATGTCAATCAGATTTGGGACGTGAGAATGAACATTTGTAAGCATGCTATCTCCTTGATGTAAAGAGGACTGATTTAATTCAGAGTGGAAAGTAGAGAGTAAGTGAGTGAGTGAGTGATAATGGACTAATGCTCAATCTCAAGAGGTATTAAAACAACCCCCCCCCCTCCCCCCCCAAAAAAAATCTCCTGTGGATGAATATATATAAGGGTTAAAGGTAAGAACTGTATATTTTATTGTGCATTTTAGAATTGAATCCTTTCCATGTGCAGTCCATTATTAAATACAGATGCACTATTTCCTAGCTATTACTTAATTCACATATCCGTTTCATAAGTGGAATCACATCAGATGGATATGAAACAAGTCTGGATCCTCCAGGCAACTGTGTTAAGACAAATGAAAGAATGGGTTCCTTCCATTACAGTGATAAGTTAGGCTATGAGTGAGATGCTAATCTAATTGAGTAAAGCTTAGCTGTCTCTGCTATGCATGAATAGATAGACAGACAGACAGACATGAAGGCATGCAGTAAAACAGCTGGATGGATGGATGGATGGATGGATGGATGGACTGATACGTACATACTTGTATAAAGAATAAGTAGAAAAAGGTACAAAATATATAATAAAAGGTACAGAAAGAGTTTAAATATTATTATTATTTTTTTTTATACTATGCAAAGCACCCACAGTAAATCTGTTGACTGAGAATTAGCAGGGGTTATTTAATGTACAATAACAATGACAATATGTTTAGACACTGCCAAAAGGCTGCTCTGTATTTATGTACAATTGCTAAAGAATTGTAATTTCCTTCCGACAAGAAAGGAAGTAGTAATAGCACACTGTATATTGTTCCTTGGGATTTCTGGAAGCACGCACTAAACAAACCACTAAAACCTCTTAAAAACAATGGAAATGCCAGTAGAACACAGAGAATTCACCTTCTCACAGCCTTTATCATTCACCCTCTCAGAGCCAGATGGTAGAAGGTATGGTGAGTTTTATCCTGGCATAAATCGGTGGACAGTGCTTTCTTAGGTTTAACGGATTTCCCTTTAATTTCTCCTTTGAGTTTCTGCATATGCAGCAGGCTCTTAAAAAAAATCAGGACATCAGTGTAATTGTAAATGGATCTGTCTTCATGGCATAGAGCCAGTAGAAGTTAGCATCATTACAAGATTTGGTGTTCTTTAAATTTTATAGATTAAGAAAAAGAAAAAAATCCACTTTGTTCTCTTCTAGAACTTTGAGTTCATGAGATGATCGAACACTCTTCAATTCATTCCAGGTGGTACAATAACAGGAAGTAGACAATAAATAAATAATTCATTGGTGACTTGTCAACTAACTCTGATAATCTATGACGTTGTAAAACATAATCCTTCATTAATGCCTCGTAGCTTCACAATCAACCTATCCTTCACTACACAAAGTTTTTATTTTTTTTATTTCTCTGACTAAATATAGTAATTGGTTTACAACAAGGCTGCCTTCAAGCTGTTTTGGATTATAATCCCATAATGCATGGCCACCCAAAGTCCAAAGGCTGGTAGAGAATGATGGGAACATTTGTGCAACTACAGTTAAAAGGTCGAATTTTAAAAACCCTAGTCTACTATACAATTTTATCATTAAATCACATAAACAATTATATCAAATTGTACTTCCAATGCTCCTTAGATTCTATTCATGCCTCCTCCACTGTGGAATTATGCTCCTACAAATGAGCATTCTCATTTTTCCAATGTATGTCACTACTAATGTGTTCATTGTTATCAACCGTAACAAATCAGGTCAACTGTAAAGTTTTATGAATCTACCAAATCTTTCATTATAAGGGTCAACCCCTTTAAAACACGGTAGCTGAATGTTGATGTGCATGTTCCAAAAATAATCCAATAAAACTGAAATTGCTCATGAAAGCTATAGCAACATTATAGCTTTGCCTGTGACCCTTGGATTGCATAACCTTGTAAATTTTTGACAATGCACCTTTGCGTTAACGTGTATCATGCTACATTGGGTTTAAGCATGTCTTTGTATAATGAAGATGATACAATTCTCATTCCATGTAACTGTTTTATAGTATATGTACACAAATATATGTCGCCTTTTTCTCTTCTATAGAATTCCAAATAACGTTCATTATAAATCTGCAATTATATCTGTTCACAGATAAACCACCGTGCAAGCATTTTCTTTTCTGTATCTGTTTACGTGATCAAAAAAATGCTCATAAATTCTAGAAGCTCATTTGGCTTACCTGTCTTCCATACGTATATAGTTTTGCTCTCTGCTTCAGCCTGTGAATCAGCTCTCCATATCCCAGCAAGAACAACCACAATCACTCCAAGGTACCGAGTAGCAGCACCAGACAACCACACACGTCTCTCTGCCTGCCCCATGCCTTCAGAAAGGCAGAGATATGTTAGGTTGTTGTAACGTTAGAACACGATGAATAGCCCACTTCAAATAGTGTTTCCGTCCTCTGTTTTCCTTTCTAAGTAATAGGGAACAGAAACCTCTTTCCAGCTATTGTGCATGCCAATCGACAAGGAAAAAGCATTTGACACAGACGAACAATAGAGCCCAGGGCTCCTGCTTGAGCTGATGCTGCTTGTGCATGTATTGAGGATGCTGCAGATCTCTCTTCCCATTCACTGGCTGGCTAGTGGCAGTTTTCCATCAGCTAAAAGAGAGGCAGCTGTCCACAGGGGGCTAGAGCTGACTGAGCAGGTTATCTTGGGCTGGGAGGTAGTAGCAATGAATTGCACCAGCTGGAGGAAACAAGAGAGAAAAAAAAAAGAGAGAGAATTTCTCAGCGAAAAGGAAGAAGGGAAAAAAAAAAAAACACCCAACCTCAGTTGCATATAATTGAAGACCCCAGATGCCTCTCGTCTAACACAATGCATTGAAATAAAAGAAAAGCATTATCAGTGCAGAATTACTAATTCAAGTGGTATTAAACCATTTAATGTAATTATATACACTTTCCATTTACAAAGACTGTTTTTATAGTAGCACAATTATAAAAGTATGGATTTTGTGTCTAACGAGTATAGAATGGAATCCTTAATTTCCCCCAAGTCCTATGAATGAAAACAAAATATTATTTTTTATTAATGTGGAAATATGCATTTAACCCTATAAGTAAGGATGGACAAAACCTTTATTATAGTTTCCAAAAATAATGTAGAATATTAAATAGGGTAAATGCAAATATGTAATGGAGTATGTCTTATTATTATTATTAATAATAATTATTATATATCTGACAAAAAAGGTACATATAGCAATTGCTAGTTTCTGAATTTGTCCTAGGGGCTCAATTTTGTAATTACCCAAGTATGGAGGGGTGAATAAAATGTAACTTTGACAGCCTTACTTAACCCCTTTAAGGACGGCGGGCATGCTATGCCGTCTTTGGGGACCCGGCTCTAAATATATAGAGCAAATTCCAAGTTTTGTTTACGTTTTATTTTGATCAAAACGTGAACATTTGGCTCAGTCCTTAAGGGGTTAAACCCCTTCCTGTACAAAAGGATTTGGTAACATGTTTATAAACACAGCAGCTATTTTTTTTTTTTAAAGGAAACAATGGACAATTAATGATAACATGCTTCTATAGATTAATATGAATGTTTACTTTGTTTAATAATTTAAATGTCTACAGAATCCATTAATACTTTAAATGGGCAGAGCTTTTAATACAATTCTTTTTTATCATTATCCTTACTTTTTACCATTTTGTGCGACCAAATCATTCACTTACTCTTCGGCACTGGAAGAGTTAAAACATTGACAGGTCCCTAAATATACTAGTGGCCCTAGAACTAATTACAGTCAAATTGTTCTACATGTCACAAGTGACAACTACACTACCATTTACAGTGACCATCCATTTACTTATACATTAAACTGTAACAACTGTAACCCAAGTGACGGATGTCTGTATCTTGGTAAAGGCCAAGCGCTGTATTCCTTGTTAATACATGTTTCACTGAAAAACAGGGATTTATGGTGAATTCAAAACCACATATTAAAGATTTAAAGCAAACGGGTAGGTTTGAAATATGTCAATAATTTAAAATTTCAAGCCAAAACCGAAAAAATGGAAACATAAATGACTTGGAATATTTTTGCAATTGAATTAACGTGGCGTAAAATTTGACATTTTCTTTTAATTTATATTAACAATCCTTAAATGCGCCTAAGTCCTCCCTACCAGTAACTTCCCTTCCCCCGTCCTACTGACCCCCTACTCACTCATCACACAGCAATCGCCCACATACGCACATGCCTCGCCCACATACTCACATGCCTATCTTCCAACGATGACACTAGCTAATCAACCCACCACACGCAAAGGGCCCCAGGGGCGCTGGGTTTCCAACCCACAGCCCACTGAAGTGCCCAGCCCTAGCGACTGGGCAACTTAAACCCCATAAGCCAACAATACACTCATTCACCCCTCCCTGAGCCTACTAGCATGTCAAACGGTGTTTAGAGTCAAATAACGAACCCATCCTCCCACTCTCAACTACTCAACCCCAATCCGGCCCCCATTGTTACAGCACCCCCACAAGCGTGCCGAACTGTAACCACCACCTCACACCGGCCTGGTCCTGGGGCACCTGATACTAGCGCACCGGCCAATACAATGTACACTGGAAAGTTTAATTTGTTATATGACTGCATAATGTCATGGTCTTACACTGTAATGTAATCTATTTTACCTAACACTTTTGTTTCTTTGTTCTGTAACTTCCTCTTATGTTGATAAACAAAGATTGAAAATCTATAACAAAAAAGAATTTATAAAAAATAAATAAAAAAAATGCACCTAAGTCACTACAGCTCAATGTTTAGTGAATAAACCCTAAAGTCAGCTAGAATAAATTGACCTGCTCTGTGAAAGGAATACAGGAATGGACTGTTTTCAAATTATTATTAATTTTATGAAACATAAGATTCAGCTTTTATGATTATTCTTTATTGCAGGGTAAGATTAGTCAACCTAGCCTGGCACAGAATTGAAAAAAAAAAATAAGTAAAATTCAGCAATCATCAAAGTTTGACTAATGGCCTTAAACTTGTCAAAGATTTGCTAATGAAACTATTTTGAATACCAATGGGTTTAAAAACAACACATTTGTTCCACATGGCGTGATACACTTTGTATATGTAGCAAAGGGCTTCTTTGGTGCTAAATTGGTTAAAATTGTTTTGGTGAAAATTGTATCAATCAAAAGATAATGAGATGAACATCAAGCACAACCACCCATTATCATGCTATGTTTACTAAAGGATTAAAAATAATTGGAATTTGTGCTTTTTCTTTGTGGGGCTTTGGGAGGCATTGCTTCCGCTTTGCTGGGAGATAAAAAAAAAAAAAAAGAAAAAAGAAAGAAAAAAAACAACAAAAAGAAAATAGCAAGAATTAAGCAATTTGCAAATTGAAATGATGCTGTTTTCCACATTCTAGTATTTTAGAACCTTGATAATGTGCTCTAATAATGAACACATCTTTGTTTTATTCCTATAAAAGGAAATGCTTGGTGATAGTTATGAGAACATCCATAAAAAATGCAGAAGGCAGTCTTTCCCAGTGTAAACCTTAAAGGACCACTCTAGTGCCAGGAAAGCATACTCGTTTTCCTGGCACTAGAGTGCCCTGAGGGTGCCCCCACCCTCAGGGACCCACTCCCACCCGGCTCTGGAAAGGGGAAAGGGGTAAAAACGTACCTTTTTCCAGCGCTGGGCGGGGAGCTCTCCTCCTCCTCTCCGCCTCCGTTCCTCCCCGTCGGCTGAATGCGCACGCGCGGCAAGAGCTGCGCGCGCATTCAGCCGGTCACATAGGAAAGCATTCATAATGCTTTCCTATGGACGCTTGCGTGCTCTCACTGTGATTTTCACAGTGAGAATCACGCAAGCGCCTCTAGCGGCTGTCAGTGAGACAGCCACTAGAGAATTAGGGGGAAGGCTTAACTAATTGATAAACATAGCAGTTTCTCTGAAACTGCTATGTTTATAAAACAATTAGTTAACCCTAGCTGGACCTGGCACCCAGACCACTTCATTAAGCTGAAGTGGTCTGGGTGCCTAGAGTGGTCCTTTAAGTATCTATGTTTTTATTAGTACCCCAAATAAAAATGATCATGTCGTCATCCTAGGTATTCAGACCTAATCTCTCCAGAGACTAGAGGAGTGTGAGATGCATTAAAACAGGGGTGCCCAAATGGTAGATCCCAAATGTTGTAGAACTACAACTCCCATGATGCTTTGCATGCCTTTAGAATGATTTTGAATGGCAAAGCATCATGGAAGCTGTAGTTTTACAGTATCTGGTGATCTAACTTTTGGGCACCCCTGCATTAAAGGAACACTCCAAGCACCATGACCACTACATAGCATGTAATGGTTAGGGTGCTAGTAGTGCACTGACATGCCCCCAATATAAATAGTCAAACCATTTGTTAGAGGTTTCACTAATTATCTAGGGGTTCCAGACCCTGCTCCCTGTTTCTGTGCAGCTATAAATACAGCTGGAAGCTGATGCTAGGAGCTTCTGTTAGGACTCCTGTCATCACATTCCATCTCATTGGTTGAGAGAGTCAATGTATCTCCCTCAGCCAATAAGCTAAGCCTTTGCCACCAACAGCCTCCAGGTACAGAGAGGTAGGGAGCGGTCCCCACTGGACCTTAATGTAATTAGTCACAAGATTAGCAAATGGTTTGATGACTTGCTTTGGGATGGGTGATAGGGCACTCCTGAAACCAAAACTACTACAGCTTGCTTTGGTGGTTTTGGTGCTTGAAGTGTTGTTTTTAAGACTTTGATGACAAAATTAACTAAAACTAATATGTATATCTTGGTTTCCATTTTTATAAATATGTCTATGTATGATGCCCTATGCTTTTGTTTAAGCAAGCGTTCATTCACTCTGAAATCTGACAGACCTGACAAAAACAAGGGGAAATGTCACACGTGTTCTTATGTTGCATTGGAGATCCTATCCATGGCTTCTGTGACACATAATCTTGGGAGTTTAAAATGATGCATCACCTATTCTCGGGAAAAGGAAATCATCAGTAATACCTCTTGGGATGACTGACCAGATTCTTGCCTTTTCACATGCATTAGATTAGGAATAGCCTTGATCAAATAATTCCCAAGCACTATCCTGCTTAAATATTCTGACATCAGATCAAATTAGCAATGTTGAAGGTTGTAGATTTGCCTTTGTGTTTACTTTCCACTCTGTTACGCATTTAAGAGGGAATTAAAGGCTCAGGCAGGCAGAGCACTGTGAGTTTGTGATTAAGAGAGATAAGCAAGTGTGGATTACCATTCCTCAGCTGTTAAAAAACTGCCAGCCATCAGAAGATTATATGCTGATAAGGGATCCATAGGATGGAATGATCTTAACAAATGCAAAGAATCCTTAAGCAATGTCTACAACTGGATTATTCTTCGAGTGAATCATTCTAATGGGGTTTGTTAACCAAACCATAATTTTTGATCAGATTGACAAAAAGAGCTGCAAAATTTTAGGTTGATTTTGTCGAGTGAAACACCTTTTTATTTTTGGTTGTTGAAGCAAATTTATGCCAACATTCTAAGAATCTTTAAAAAAATGCTGTATCTGTCCAACTATACAAAAAAAAGAGCAAAGCTTCACCATAAGAAACCACAGAAACTTCATCTGCATTCTATGTTAACTATGTCCACACTTTTCCATAAATCTTCATGTCTAGTGGGTCAGGCATAGAGTTCCACTAGAAGCACAACCTAGACAGTCAAACCTTTGTGAAACTAACCTCTTACTCCCTCCCTTGATTGGTGCATTGTAGAGTAATAAAGGGTCTACAATCTCACTAACTCAGTAATAATTGGGAAAGAGTCCTAATAGCTGGTCTTAAAACCTATAGAAACAGAATATGCCCAGTCCCTCTGACCCTTACGCTATGCTCAATTCTCCCATCTTCCTCCCCTAAATAAATACAGGGGATTCCCAGTCTGAAATGGTTACCCATATGGTGTCTCAGGGCTACCCAAGTCACCAAACTATCCTGACTTTGATCCAAAATCTTACTCTAATAACTAGATACTCTACCTATCTTTTATGAGTGAGGTGGCATGTAATTGTGAAAAAACTGTAACAAATATACATAAGGACCAGAAGCCATCGGGCTGCGTTGACAATGGACAGAGGCCGATAGGGTAGTTCAGAGGATCACCCCTGCTGGTCAATACAGGGCCGGAGCTATCCAAGCGCCGGCCCTTCTGTGTGCCATGTCAACCCATCGGGGAGATCAAAGAGCTCCTTCACCGACCCACTGGCACTTAAAAATGCAACAGAGTGTTGCTGTGGTTACCATGGCACACTCTGACAGGGATCTCACAAGAGTTAACTCTAGCCAGAATCCCTCACACACACTTCACTCCTCACACACAAATTGCACCCCTCGCACACACACTGCACCCCTCAACAAAACACATTGAACCTCTTACACACACTGCAACTCTACACACTAGATCCCCTGTAGACACTACATCCCTTCTACACAAACTCTACTATTTACACTACATTCCAGACACACACTACATCCCTTATATGCACACTGCACCACTTACACACACTATATCCCCTACACAAACACACTAAAAACAATCAGAATCCTTTGCACACACACTAGATCACATAGACACAGAATGCACCATCCACACACACTACATTTCTGACCTGAACATTTTGGATCCCCTATGAATGCACTAAATCACTTGTATGCAAACACACACTACATTCCCAAAGCACAAACTCTCTACAGCCAATAAGCACACTGCATCACCTATACACACACACACACATACACTACAGCCCCTATGCACACACTCGCTACATTCCTTGCACACACTATGCTCCCAATACACACACCATCTCTCATTCTCTACTCCCCCTAGCCGCACATTTTACACTACAAACACAATGCAACTGAAACTGATCTATGTGCATAAAACACCACACCACAATCAGCTCACTCTACACAAAACAAAATCCCAAACACATGCACAATACGCTGTCCTGGAGCTTTTGTCCTCTGATACCCCACTTATGGAAACACCAGACACAAGTCACAAGCAAACACAGTGCAAGCATGCCAAAAAACAGATTGTGCCGTGCAGAACAAATACAGGGCCTTTTCGCGTGCAAGATCTTTTACAGCAAGGCTCTGCACATGGTCTACCCTGCTTATTGAACCAACCTGCTATATAAGATATTGTTTCATTATCATTTATTTATTTCTTCAGCCGTAAAAACATAGTCAAAAATAAAAGCCGTCACCACAAACATAAAATAAACAATAATATCAGAATGCAAACATGCAATAAAAGCCTATTCCTGCATAGAATGAGTATGTGAAGGAACAGAACATATAATTAAGACCATGGAAAGTGGGCATTATCCAGCGCCATAACTAGCAGGATCCAGGACTATCCCCCTTAAATCTATAACAACAACCCAGGAAGTATAAGTAGTGGTAGGGGCCACGTCTGGCCTCTACCTTGTAAATCGGTTAACAGAATCACAGATACTACCAAAATCAATCAGTAAACATCCATGTTCATTGAGGACCAAAGGGACTATAATGGAAATAATTCTATTCTATTAAAATAAATTAGAACCATTGTACAGAGATAAAGAAGATTTTGCTTCATAAACAGTAATATTAATAGTAAAGGAAGCTGACATTTCCACTGGGTGGACTGAAGTTAAAAGGCATATTAAAAATAAATCTATACAACAAACTAAGGAGCATATTGATTGCCAAATAAAATTGTTCTTTGTGGAGAGTAAATATTCAGTGTAGATCATTATTACTTTTTTATGTCTAGATAAAAGGACTTTGCCTCATGAAAAAGATTAAAATAAAATGTAACCAACATCTCAGACTTTGAATAGCACATGACAAAATTAGTTAAAAATAAAGAATATACAGTGATCAGCCACAACATTAAAACCACTGACAGATGAAGGGAATAACATTGATTATACAATTACAATGACATCTGTCATGGGATGGGATATATTAGGCAGCAAATGAACAGTCGTTTCTTGAATTTCATGTGTTAAAAGCAGAAAAAATTGTCGAGCTAAAAGATCTGACTGACTTTGTCAAAGGGTCAAATAGTGATGGATAGACAACTGGGTCAGATCATTTCCAAAATGAGTAATCTTGTGGGGTGTTCCCAGTATGCAGTGCTTAGTACATACCAAAAGTGGTGCAAGGAAAGACAACTAATGAACCGGCATCAGGGTCACTGGCACACAGGGTTAATTGATGCATGTGAGAAGCGAAGGGTTGCCTGTCTGGTCCGATCACACAGAACTGCTACTGTAGCTCAAATTGCTATAAAAACGTAATGCTGGTCATGATGAAAAGGTGTCAGAACATGTAGTGCATCACAGTTTGCTGCCGGTCAGAGTGCCCATGATGACCCCTGTTCACCACTGAATTTGATGCCAGTGAGGACATAAACATTAGAACTGGACAATGAAACAATGGAAGAAGGTTGCCTGGTCTGATGAATCACATTTTCTGTTAAATCAGGTAGATGGCCAATTGCATGTGCGTCGTTTACCTCAATAAAAGATGGCAGCAGGAAGCACAATGGGAAAAAAGCCAGGCTGGCAGAGTTATTGTTATGCTCTGAGCAATGTTCTGAGGTGAAACCTTGGGTCCTGGCATTCATGTGGATGTTACCTTGACACGTACCACCTACCACCAAGTATTGTTGCAGACCACGTACACCCCCTTCACGGCAAGGGTGTTCTCTGATGGCAGTTGTTTCTTTTAGCAGGATAATGCACCCTGCTACACTGCAAGAGAAATGGTTTGAGGAACATGACAAAGAGTTCAAGGTGTTGCCATGGCCTCCAAATTCTCTGATCGCAACCTGACTGAGCATCTCTGGGGTGCGCTGGAAAAACAAATCAGATCCACGGAGGCCCCACCTCACAACATGCAGGATCTACTGCTAATGCCTTGGTGCCAGATACCACAGGACACATTTAGATGTCTGCTTTGGTCAACAGAATTTAGGTTAGTTTGCTATTATTTCAGTTGAATTTCACGCAAAAATTTCAGAGAAGAGCAGCAAAAACATAAAAATACATAACTGTGACATAACTGGCCTAATAGCTATGCAACATCAGTCATTTTTACAATGATTATTGTGAGTTGACAAAATAAGATTATTTGTATATATCTGGATTTAAAAAAAATAAGATGTGAGAGAACTTGCTTATTATAATTATACATATAATATTTGTCTTTTTGCTATCTTGCATTAATGAAAAATGGGGATTCATCCAAAAAGCAAAACAAAAAGTCATTGGGCAATTTATCATCCATTTACCCCATTAGGGATGGACTGACAGCAATCATGGCCCCTGGACAAATTTTCGTTTCTGGGTTCTCTTGTTCAATATTTACACAAACAAATATAAGTAGTTGCTTTTTTCACTAAATGTGGAATATTAGGGAACTGGGAATGGAATATACATTTTAGGCTTAAATTACATGGACTAAAAAATATTTAAGTTGTAAAATGTTTCTAATTTGGCTATTTTCGCCTACAATGTGCAGTTCTTGTCAATTTGGTAAAGTTTAATGCACAAATATTGTGTGTTTAATTGTGTGTGTGCATATAGTGTAAAGGGAATGTGTATGAAAGCATGTTTGACTGTGTGTATTGTGAGTGTAGGTACTTATATATGTATCTAGTATCAATGCTGATGTATTTATGTATATGAATAAGGTGTTACTGTAAATATGTGTGCATTTCTTTGTAATATCTTTATGTATGAATTCAATAACGCATTCGAGTGGGTAAATGCAAGAATGCTTTTGTGTGTTGTGCAAAATTGTCTATTCATTATTATTATTATTATTGCCATTAATATAGCACCAACAGATTCCGTAGTGCTTTACAATATTATGAGAGGCGGGATTTAGCTATAAATAGGACAATTACAAGAAAACTTACAGGAACGATAGGTTGAAGAGGACCCTGCTCAAATGAGCTTGCAGTCTATATCAGGTGAGGTGTAAAACACAATAGGACAGGAAATAGCAATCATGTGGAATGTTTGTAAATGCAGAGTGTCTCGGTGTGTGGACCAAGGGTTGTGTAATGTGTGGAGTATGCAAGAGAGTGCTTGGGCATAGTTAAAACATTAACAGTTTGTTTAAATGTAGGGGTATATTTATATGGTAGGTCACTGTGTGCAAATGCATGAGTGTATTTTAGTTATTTAATGAGTGTGTCAGTGTTTGTGTAAGTTAATGCGGGAGTTTATTTGTGAAGATTGTTAATGTATGGGTGTTATTTGTGTGGGGTGTATCTGTTAAGTGCATCAATATGTGTGTGAGTGTTGTTCGCGTACACGAAAAGCAGGTGGTTTGTTAGACTAGTGTGTGTATTTCTCTTTATTTATGGTTTTTCCAGTTTTCCCACTGCATTATCTCTCTGGCAACGTCTAACTCCCCCCTCACTGTACCCCACCATTTTTTCTTTCACATATAACAGTAATAGCCTGATTTGTACATAACTTTATATGCTCCATATTACTAAGGATGTATGTCCAGAAAACACAGGTTTTGGAATCCTAATCTGCCCACTTTCTCGGCCTTTATTCTCTTTAATGCCTTTCTTTTACTTCTCTTTCTCTCTGCATTATCTCTTTTTGTGTTTGTCTCTATCCCTCATTTACTATTCCCCAATAACATCACCTCTTATTCCCCAATACCTTGTGTAACGTGGCCAAGGTTAAACTTTGTGAGCCTCTTTCTAGCGCAAGATCCCTATGTATATTTTTGTATAGAGTATGTGTGTTCATGTAGGGGTGTTTTTGTGTACTGTTGCCATTGGAATGCAGTCATGTAATTATTAGTAGTGTTTGTGTTTTAATGCATTGGTGTGTTTGTATGTAGTATAGGCTTTTAAATGCAGGTGTGCTTTTGTGTGTAATGTTGGTGTTTCTATATATTTTAGAGTTTTAATACTAGGGTATGTTTGTATGTAATGTTTGCATTTGCTTGCAGGAGTGTGTTTGGATGTAGTGTTGGCTTTTCAATGTGGATGCACATGTGTGTGATGTATTGGTGTTTGAGTTAAGGGGTGTGTTTATATATTATTGTTGAGTTTTAATTCAGGAGTGTGTTTGTATGAAATGTTTGTGTGCTTGTTGTGTTGGTGTTTGCTGGGATGTATACACATACATACATACACAGATATACAGACACATAAACACACATACATATAAACACACTGACACAAACACACAGACACAAAGATACACTGACAGATGCACACACCTTGACAAACAAAAACACACACACACACATATACATACAGATACACACACTGACACATACAAGCACTCAGTTACACAAACTGACACAGATACGCATATACTGGTACATACACTCACATACACACACTGAAACACAGATGCACACACTGTCACATACAAACACAAACTCACACACAGATACACACAGACACTCATATACACACACTGACACATACACACACTCAAATACACGCACTCATATTCACACACAGATACACACTGACACATAAATACACTTACACTCAGATGCACACACATACATGTCAGTAATTTTTATATTTGCAGTCACCCTTCTTACCTTTAGTCTGCAGGAGGGTGACATTCTTTTGGTGCTGTTGGGTGAGGAGTAGCTGAAGCCTGTGGCTCTTCACCCTCCCTATGTCTGGGAGGAACTGATGGGCTATTACTTCCTCTCAGCCAGCCGATGTTTAAGGGGCCTGGTTGTGCTGTTAAAGGGCAGAGGTGCCTGACTGCGCCCTGATCAGTAATTCCCCTCAAATTGCCCTAAATGCATGGGCCATCCGTTAAGACCACCAAGTGTGCGGCCACAGGACTGTCGTTGTGCCGCTGCTGTGGGCTCTGCCCAGCCCAAACACTGTCTGCTGAGCATTCTGAGTTGTGTTGGATATCCCCACCCCCTGCACACCACAGCTACTCACTGTGCCAATACTTCAAGCACACTACACAGCGTAGGGTAGTTTGTAGCAGGGCCCTCCAGTCAGCCGGCCCTATTAACTCAGATCTGAGTTCAGGGGCGGGGCCCCAAGAGCCCTCGGTGCCCTAAAAGCAGCTGTAGTAATTTTAATGAGAAAAAAAGGAGATTTCCCCCAAAAAAGATAAGGATGTAATGGGTGAGTGGGTCATCAACTGTCCACTCACTTTCTTTTTTTTATTTTTTAAAACATCCCTTGTCTTTATATTAAATTACTCCTCTTGCAGCTGCTCCCCCTCCTATTTTTAAAACTACTTTCATTGTCGTGGTTTTTCCCTGTTTGGTCTTGGATTATGGATATCCCTGTTATCGCCACAAACGCAGGTGGGAAAATCTGGTAGGGCACTGTTTTTTTTCCACAATGAAGGACAGTAACTGAAACGACGGGCTGGATGTGTGGGAAAGCTTTGTTCGTCTCAGGGTGGCAAGTGCATACAAGCTGCTCGAGAAAATATCACACTGCTCCGTTTTCTGTCCACACTATCCTCTTCTTATTCCTCTTGCCCATACTTGTAGTGAAGTATATCCTGAGCCAGGATATACACCACTATGTCTGCACTGGTGGGGGAAGCAAAATTCACATCAATGGATTCCTTACTGCTACCACCACCAATACCAGACTTCAGGGACACTACATAAAGCACGGTTATGATGACCCCAACAAGGTAGACTCTGCGGCGCTCTCCCTTTGTTGCTTTTTGTTGGGGCTTCATTAGGGTATAATGCATGAACTAGCTCTGGTAGAGGGAGCTGCAACACCAGTGGGAGCAGCAACACAAGTTGTTAAAGCATGAAACGGATGGGAAAAAACAAGTTGTTATTGGATTGGGTGTAACAGACATTCTGCTAATCCCACTGAGTCTAAATAATACTAATACTGGTGATGGAGGCAGCGGCGGTGGAGGTGTCAGCAGTCCTCATGGCCAAGGAAGAGAGTTGTTTTGTCTCTCAGATGGTTATGGACTTTGGAACAGGACTGCTTCCCCTGCCCTCCCTCAATTGTATATGCTTGAGTTGTAAAAATTGGTTAGTGATTGGTGGATTCACTGCTGTAACGTTATTGTGTTTCTTCAGACATATCTGGGGTTACTAATTAATTGTTAAGAAAGTGTTTTCAGTAGACTTGTGTAATTCATATGAATTCTTATTTTCTAAACAAATAGATTAATTTAGGTGCTGAGTAAAATACTTTTGATTTGTAGTAATTGATTCGTATATGGGCATAATTCATTTTTGCAGAAGTCTAATTCTAATTAACTAATTCTCCCGTGGTTCCTTTAAAATGCCGATAACACTTCTTTGTACGATTTGTGATTACTTAAACTTGATTGCTTGACGTAATATATAGGATTTTTTTTTTTACTGAATCAGTAATGCTATGTTGTCGACATATATCAGAGTAATGGGATCAAGATGGTTTCAATATCATCAATGGCCCATCAACAGTTATTTATATAGTGATAGATTGGAATGTAGTCCTTTGTGAGAATACCCCCTTCAGGACACCATCAGACATAATGCCATGTATCATTACTGCATTCTTTCTGTCGTGGACCACTCTGTCCATGTGTCTTTATATACCCTCTGTGTCTGAAACATATTAGGCTTTGGTTCCCCCTTGTGGTGCATGCCCTTATGCTGATGTTGTTCACACTAATAAAGCTGCAGTGATTTGTATACTCGGCTGGAGCATGATGTTTTTGTGTTTTCGTCCTCTTCCTCTTTAACTTGCCCATTTCTCCTTAATTCAGTGCTTCTGATTTTCTCCTTTTTTTTTTTTTTTTTTTTTACTTTTTCTTTATCTTTTGACATTTGATATTCTTGACTCTGGTATATTTTCTGAGTGTGTGCATTTCTGTGCTCCTTGACCTTGTCTCATTGTTTGAATATTCTCTGCCTGCTCACAGACTGTCTCTTTTGTCTATTATGTTAAGCCCATCCATTCTAAGAACCGGTAATATGTTTCTTGATACTGTTCGTCCTATCTTTGCATAGTAAGATATACGAGCCTTGACAAAAATATAGGAATAAAGCTGCAACCCACAATATACAAGCTTGTTTTTTTATTTTTATTTATTTATTTTTAAATAGGACTAATTTAATAGCTAAATATAATTTATTTTCCATACATTATGAAAGCAGTTATTGATATGGAGTAATGATGTCATGTTTAACAAATTGTAGCTAAAAAAAAAGGCCAAACATGAAAGTATCCAAGAGTTGTATGATCATTTAAATCATTGCACATTTTTTTGTTAAAAAACAATATGTCGTAGTTCTCTTTATTAATACATGGCAAAACCGGTCAACATGTAATGAAAGTTCATAGATTTAAAGTATAATGTGGCACTTCGTGGGTCAATAGGGTTAGAGACTTGATTTGTTGCAAACTGCAATCCAGGTGAATTTGGGCTGATTGGATGATCTGTGAATTTCTGAACTCTGAGCTGAAATACAGTCAAATCATGAACTACAGAAAACATGCAATGGCCCAGCATGTTCATTTTGATTTGTGGTACTGAATTCTGCCCGTGGTGCCTAAAAAAGTGATGACTGATAAGAAATTAAGATTATTAGTGGGAAGGGGACAGTCACATAATAATGATTTTATTAACAGATCACATAAGAAGTGATTAACAGAAGGAGCAGTAAAAATATATTATATATTTAAGAAATATTTTAATCTTGGGAATGGGAATTTTGGAAGAACTGTGGAGAAAAGAACCAGTGAAGAAAAAGCTGGAAAAGAACACGTGGAGTAATATGAAATGATAATAAAGAGTGATTGGCAGAATGAAAGGAAAAGGTAATCACAATACAGGTGAATAATAACATATGAATAGAGAGAAAAATAAGCAGTAAACAAAATAATGCAGGAAACTAGAATACACTTTATCTTGGGAAAATGTATAGCAAAATCTACAGAGAAAGAAAAAAGGTACAACGTTATGTAGTGTATCTTGAGATGTTTAAAACAATAAAGTTGAGTTATAATAATATTATATTATTATTATTATTATTATTATTATTATTATTAGTAAGAAATGGCAGTTTGAGTAAAAAGTCTAGGGTGTTTTTAATTTTCTTTTATGGAACTCTCTACTAGATGAATCTACTGTACCCCATGATGAGTTTGCCAGGTAATTTTAACATTCATTGTTTCTGCCTATATGTGGGCATGAAACTGAGCCGCTGACTTGATTTTGGAAATATTTTACCTTCAAAGCTACCGTACTTTCGTATTCTGAAATGTGTGCTGATTGATAAGGATATCACCAACCTTAACCAGGAGGATTCAGTGCATGGCGTTCCGTGTTCTGCACAGTCTATATATTTTGCAGATAAACATTTCCTTTTAGAGGCGCACTAGGTATAATAAGATAATTTAATCTCATAAAAAATGGATACATTTACAGGAAAACACATTTTTTTATTTTTTTACAATGTTAGCTTCATAATTACAATTTTAAAAATAGTGTTATAAACTATGCATATAATCATTACACGAATGCAAAAAAAATACATTTAAATCAAGATATATTCAAGACATATTTGTCAGAGTTATTTGTCTATGAACAGTAAAAAAAAAACACCTGGAAATTGTTGTTTACAAGAACTCTGTATTTTAATATGCATATTCTCATTATATTGTAACAAAGCATTCATGAAATTTAACTGGAAAAAAAATCAAACTGGCGTCAGAAATAGAAAATCTCATTAAATCTCACTATGTAAAAAAAAAAGGTGTTTTTCCTCGCTCATCACTTCGCAGCAATGTATGAAATCAATAGTGCTTAATACCACCTCAAAATGAGTGCATATCAAACATTTTGCCCCAAAGGACACCGTCATACATTTTTAGAGTAAAATATTCCCTCCTCAAAATACTCCATTTAATTACTACCCATCTTTTTGGTACTAATTTCTGTCTATTATGCATATACTGCTCTGAACACTTACCCTTTCTACACATTTATGTATAATATGGACTGTACCTTATATTCCATACATGGAACAAACAATATAAAATAATTAAACAAAAATAAAAATTCAGTGGGTAACAGTCACTTGTGGATTTCTTTTTTATTGTCATTATTATGGTATTATAGTACCTGAATAACTTCTACACCCTGATATTATTTCCCTTCATTTTTCTTCATCCTTCATCTTCCTACATTTTAAAATAAAATTCAAAAATATGTATATTAAAAAAAATGTATATACATATGTTTTACTCTGTAGCATCAGAACTCCGAGATAGTTCAAGATTTTTTTTCTTTTATTGACACTTTTGACAAAATTATCCTAATCCAAAGTAATCAAGTGAAACCATTTATATTGTACATTCAGAATTAGGTAATTAATGAACTTTCAAATTTAAATACAAATTTTGCATATTAAAATACTATTGGTATAAATGTTATATTTTTTATATTGTATTTTAATTTCAAAACGCATTTATATATATATATATTGCTAAACAGTTACCTTGGTGTATATGCAAATTGATTTCAAATAATGCTTATCCTTTTAGTAGTTATATAATATTTAAGTATATTATTTTTTATAATACCCTGATGGAAACATTCTGTAAGAATAATGCTTTTGTTTCCCAAATCATCTTGACAAATTATCCGTAGATACAAGAATGGAACTATAGGGATGTTTAAGAAATTGGCAGTAACTCTTTTGCTTCCCTGTGGTGACAAAAACATCATTAAAGAACATTTCTTCTCTTCGGAGCTCAATTATGTTCCCCTTGCTAAATTTCAGAGAAGGCTTTCTAATTAATTGTTAGTGATGATGTTTCCACTTTCCAATTTTCTTCCCTGGAGGTTTATATATAACCTATGTCATGTATGCATTCAAGACTGGATAAAACATGTTTTCTCTTATTTTCTGTTACTACCTTTCCTTTAATAGAAATTCCTTAGGAATAATAAAGCCATTTATTCACCTTTTTAGAAAAAAAACGAACATTTTTTTTTGTGCATTCTTATTTTTATAAAAAAAAAGAATCAACTGTTCAGAAAACAAGTCTTAATAAATAAAATTATATATTTTTTTACAATAACTAATGTTTTAAATATTCAGTAGGATTAGAGACTGATGGAATAAAAATCTCACTGCATATAACAATCAATTCATGTTACTTATGTATTTAAGCAATTTCAGCCACATTTTAGCATGGCTTCTTTTTAACATTAATGCTTAAGCTAGCACACTGCGGTAAATATTAGATTCATTAAAGTATTTGTAATTTGTACATGTTAAATATTTCAAATTAATAGAGAACTTGATGGTCTATATTAATATTTATTTGAAATAGGTAGATGACTGAAATAGGAAAGGGCAGGATGGTACCTTAACTGTGTAGGTGATATTGGGGATCCCTACCCTCAAGCTATAATTAAAGGACCCCTATAGTGCCAGGAAAACAAACTCGTTTTCCTAGCACTATAGGGTCTTTAGGTCCCCCCCACCCTCATGGCCTCATTTACCTTTCTCCAGTGCCGGGCTCCCTCGGCGCTGGGGAACTCTCCTCCCTCAGCCGACATCAGCGCCGAATGCGTATACGCGGCAAGAGCCGCACGCACATTCAAACAGTCCATAGGAAAGCATTTCTCAATGCTTTCCTATGGATGTCAGCGTCTTCTCACTGTGATTTTCACAGTGAGAAGCGCGGAAGCGCCTCTAGCGGCTGTCAGTGAGACAACCACCCTATTGTAAACTCTGAAACTGTTTCTCTGAAAATGCAATGTTTACAGCTGCAGGGTTAACACTAGATGGACCTGGCACCCAGACCACTTACTTGAGCTGAAATGGTCTGGGTGCCTATAGTGGTCCTTTAAGGGCAAGTGAAGGCCAGTGTGTATTGGACAACTCCTGGTCATGATAAGATATAGAGGTAATTGACCATGAATCTTATGAATCCATGTCCCTCACAAAATCTAGAGGGTAAAAGGGTCCAGAGGCTTGGCCATCCATTGGTCATTTATATTTAATGTGTTTTTTTTCGGCACTGTGGCACATCATTGTAACTATTATCCCTATCTCATATTACCAATAGTTGGTGGTATGGAATAAGGATAATTGATTGGATTAAAAAAACCATGCAGTACCAACTGCACACAGTTTTGAAGAAATTACAAGAGGGTTTTGGAAAAATCCAAATTAAATATTTATACCTCCACTGTTTGTAGGGTCAGGTGAATCTAGAGCTATTCGGTTCATATCTGGTAATCCTTATTTGCATTCCCTTTCAAAAATTAGGATGTATTAGGACCTTTTGCAAAAAACTTGAAACTCACTACAATATAATTGTTTTTTGGATTTGTTTGCCCTGCCAGAAGGATACATGGTATCTCTAACCTAAAGAGGTAACAGGGTTAGTTGGTGCTTCTATGTTACATTATACAACTGCAGGTGGGATAGGTATATAGTACCTATTGATTTAGGACCTTTTTCACAATTTGGGGTAGTTCAGAGCACCCGTGACATTTTAGGCAGAGTTTTTCTTATGTAACAAGGGCAGTTTACAGAAAAGAAGATAGCATAGACTTGTTAAGTTTATATATTTTACTCGAAGTTTACTTTGCTCTGGCAATAGCATTGCAGAAACACTGTTAATTAATCATAAAGATGTTTTTTTTTTTAGCAATTGTCTTCGAACAATATTGAACACACAGAGAGCAATAGAAAAGTTGGAGATGGAATTAAGTAATAAAATCTATCATGGTTAGTTGATAATTGTTGAATTCCATTGATATTTAGTGGGACCTGGAAAAAAACTAGCTATTTAATTTAACTAATGGTTTAACAATGGTTTATTGTAGAAACTGCTGTTAATGAAAATAAAGAATTGCAGGGAATTTCACCTACCAAACTAAATCAAATTGAACAATAAAATGAAGGTGTCATACAATCAATGTTTTGCCAATATACTTTAGATGATATTATGGATTGATCACAACCTCAGCCTTTCTTTAATTATCATTATCATTATTATTATTATTATTATTATTATTATTATTATTATTAATTAACACACCGACCACTGTACTACTTTCTTATGCCAATACATGTTATTATGATAATAAATAAAGAATTGATAAATATCACAACCATGACTTTAGCGCTCTGACTTAGCTTTGCAATTGTGTTCAGCTGCAGTGATTCTCATCTTACCCTCAGACAGAAAGAGAACAGTGAGAGACACATAAAGATGCTGGGGGGAATTAAGAGACACATGGGGGGGAGGAAATAAGAGACACACAAATGGTGTAAGACGTACAAAGGTGGGGGAAAAGGATGCAATAAAAGGGGTGTAAGACACACACATAGCAAAATGGGGATAAGGTACACTTAAAAAGAGGAATAAGAGACACTGTAGAGGGTACGATATTCAAACAAGGGGATAAGAAACACAAAAGGAAATAACAGGGGGTTAACCAAAAAATCCTTGCACCAGCCCTGTTGCCAAGTATACTAACAACCCCAATGTGAAACCTTTCCCAGACCATTGACATGTTGGAGGGTCAAGTTACAAACTTGCCAATTTCTGTTTTCAAATTTCAAATTTTTTTATACCATTTATTTATTGGTGTCACTTTTGGGACTAAATAGCAATTGAAAAATTAAAAAAGAAGAAAGTCCTTGAAGACATTTTACTAGTCTGTTTATTCACAAATGCCTGCTAAAAATAGCAGTTCATTTTTATTTCTTCATTTTCATATTGAAATCTAATGGTGAACTTTACACATATTTTCCATTTAAAACTTCAAAGACGCCAAACTTGTATTCTCCAATATCTCCTGAGCACAACTGCCCCACATATGTACATTTATCCAGTTTGGGTAGACTTTTAGAGTCAAAATAATAATAGATGTGCCTAGAGGGATATCAGCTATACCTCACCGACAGTACCTCTGATAGAAGGTCGAAACGATCGTCTGGGGTTGCTCTCTCTCTCGTGCAGAGAGAACTGGCTGGCATTTTGGTTCTGGACTGACCATATGGGTGGGATTAGTCTGATATGCTTCAGATATGTCTTTCTGTAATGGCAGAAGTTAGTAAAAACTATTTTGGGACCTGAGAGGGAATTTACAGAAGGGCAAGCTACTGAGTTTCTCTAAGCTTTTGACCATTCTCAGAGTTCTCATATTCTTTGTTTTTGTTCAAAGGGTAATCTGTGCCTAGAAGGATATCAGCTACAGCTCACTGACGAGGCCCAACGAAAGGCTAAAACGATCGTCTGGGGTTGCTCTACCTTTTGTGCAGAGAGAACTTGCTGGCATTTCAGTTCAGGACTGTCAGTACAGTTGGGATTAGTCTGATATGCTTCAGATATGTTCTCTCTACAATGGCACAAAAAAACAATTTTGAGACCTGAGCAGGGGATTTACCGAATGGTAAGCTACTGAGATTCTCTCAGCTTTTGTCTGTTCTCCGAGTTCTCATATTCTTTGTTTTTGTTGCAAAATAATAATAGACATGTCCTATGACAATGGCATTTTTTTAGATCATCTATTCAGCATTTGTACTGTTTCTCATTAGTAAAACTGCAAAAGTATTTGTTGGCACAATGAATAAGTGAGATTGTTTAAGGACGGTTAAATGTTCTGTGGTTTATAATATTAAATAATATCATCAACTACAATACTTGCAGTAACAAGGTTATATGTTTTCCATAATGCATTTGTTTAAATGTTATTGCATATTAGTAAGGCCATCAGTAAGTGTTCCATTTTACAAAATGTGAATAAAGCTACATGAACAACTCTAGACTTCTAGACTTTCATATGATTTGAAATCCCTGAATTTAATGTTTTAACACGTTTTTCTTTATAGGTAATTTGTTACATGAAATGTGTCTTGGCTAATATTGAATGACACTACCTACAATTTCATCTATACATTGTGCTAGCTAAATTTGCTAGAAAATGTATAGATTTTAGAATTAGGCTATATTGATTTGGTCTATCTAGTTTTCAGAATGGCATAGCCCCCTTGTAAAGAACTTAGTGCCATCCTCTTACAGGGGGTTCTCCGGCTCTCTTTTATGGGAAGTACAAAACATCACTATATTATTCTGCACACTTTGCTAGCTGAACAAAAGAATGAGGTGACAGAAGTCATTGTTTTGATGCCAATGCACTGATAATGAAGACTGTCTTATCAGAGAAGTGTTGCCTACTTGGGAAAGTTCTCTCAAGCAGGACCAATTAGGTGATCAGGTAGATCATTGCATACAAAATAATATGACAGTTTCGCTTTAAAGACAAGCCAATTGAACATTGCTGCTCTTTCCCAAGACAGTATCAATATGCAATCAGTCTACAGAATAATACAATAATAAAGTGCTGGAGGTCATAGAAACATAGAACCATGGAAACATAGAAACATAGAATGTGACGGCAGATAAGAACATCTTGTCTGCCTAATTTTCATTAATACTTTTATTAGTCCCTGGCCTTATCTTATATCTAGGATAGCCTTATGCCTATCCCCCGCATGCTTAAACTCCTTCACTGTGTTAACCTCTACCACTTAAGCTGGAAGGCTATTCCATGCATCCACTACCCTCTCAGTAAAGTAATACTTTCTGATATTATTTTTAAACATTTGCCCCTCTAATTTAAGACTCTGTTTGTGGTAGTTTTTATTCTTTCAAAAATAGTCTCCTCCTTTACTGTGTTGATTCCCTATATGTATTCAAATGTTTCTATCATATCCCCCTGTCTTGTCGTTCCTCCAATCTATACATGTTAAGTTCCTTTAACCTTTCCTTGTAAGTTTTATCCTGCAATCCATGAACCAGTTTAGTAGCCCTTCTCTGAACTCTCTCTAAAGTTTCAATATCCTTCTGGAGATATTGTCTCCAGTACTGCATACAATACTCTAAGTGAGGTCTCAGTGTTCTGTATAATAGCATGAGCACTTCCCTCTTTCTACTGCTAAAACCTCTCCCTATACAACCAAGCATTCTGCTAGCATTTCCTGCTGCTCTATTACATTGTCTGCCTACCTTTATGTCATCTGAAGTAATTACCCCTAAATCCCTTTTCTCAGATATTGAGGATAGAACTCTACCAAATATTCTGTACTCTGCCCTTGGGTTTTTACATCCAAGATGCATTATCTTGCACGTATCTACATTTAATGTCAGCTGCTACAACTCTGACCATTTTTCTACTTTGCCTAAATCATTTGCCATTTGGCTTATCCCTCCTGGAACATCAACCCTGTTCCATATCTTAGTATCATCAGCAAAAAGACATACCTTACCATCAAGACCTTCTGCAATATCACTAATAAAAATATTAAAGAGAATGGGTCCAAGTACAGATCCCTGAGGTACCCCACTGGTGACAAGCCCAAGCTTCGAATATACTCCATTGACTACAACCCTCTGTTGCCGGCAGGGCCGGATTAAGAGCACACTGGGCCTGGTGCTGACAATTATGATAGGCCTAATTACGGAATCTTATTGACCAAAAACACTAAAACAGTCATACCTCCCAAGCGTCATGTATCTGATGGAGATGGTGCTGAAGGGAAACTCACAGGATGCGGCTATAAGAACACATACTCTATGCTAATCTCTCTCTAATTTATGCTTTCATCTTTCAAGTAAATCCATAACCCCTAACAGCAGTGTCCAGTGAAGCAGGAAGTCAATGGGCGGGGTAAAAGGGTGGGCCATTGGTGCGAATCACGTGACCAGACTTGCTAAAAGGGGAGAACATGCCCAAAAAGGGGGCATGTCTGTCCAAAGAATTTGAAGGACAGCCTGGCATGAATGCATGTCAGGCTGCCCGCCAATCCTGCAGGCTGTCCAACTAAGGGCATACTATGCAGGCAGCACCCTGAGCTTGACATAAATGTGTCTAATGATGCGTTCACTCCATGCTTTCTAAGGACTGTCCCCTAGCACTCACATGTCCACTTGTCTCCTTACTTTCTTACTAGCAGGCAGAAGTTACTTGTATATAGTCTGGGACAGAGAAAATGTGTATGTAGTGAGTGTAGAAGAAAGGGGACATGCCACAGTGTTAAAAGAGACAAGCGTCTGCATTATCTAAACTAATTTTATTGTCAGCCAGTCCACACAAGTTTTGTTCCCATACATCCCTCTTAAGCTTCCAAACTTAAAGGGACACTATAGTCACCATAACAACTACAGCTTATTGTATTTGTTCAGGTAAGTAGAATCATTCCATTCAGGCCTTTTGCAGTAAACACTGTCTTTTCAGAGAAAATAACTCCACTGGCCGCTCCTTAGATGGCTGCTAGAGGTTCTTCCTGGGGCAGTACTGCCTAGTGTGCAGCACTGTCATTCAGTGTCTCCACCCTCTGCCTGCAGACACTGAACTTTCCTCATACCGATGCATTGATTCAATTTATCTTTATGAGGAGATGCTGATTGGCCAGGGCTTGTGCTGGCTCTGCCCCTGATCTGCCTAGTTGACAGTCTCAGCCAATCCTATGGGGAAGTATTGTAATTTGCTCAGACCACCACTTCTGATGATGTCAGCAGACAGTCAGTTCAGCGGCAGAGCCAGCAGCTGCAGACTTGAATACAAGTTATATTTTACTATACTTAGGGAGGCAAGAAGGGGCCAGGGTGGTGGTTTTAACATAATAGGGTCAGAAATACATGATTGTGTTCCTGACCCTATAGTGCTCCTTTAAGCAAGAGTATGTGAAGAGTAGTTAGGGTTGCCACCTTTCTTGGAAAGAAAATACCAGCCTTAATCATTTGTATAATCACAAGGAGTGACATCAGAGAAAATTCTGTAAAATCACCAACAAACTACTCAAAGTTTGATTCTGCTGTATAGATGGATTGCTCCCAGTGTCTCAGTCTCGCAAGTCACCCAGTGTCTCAGTGTCCCTATGTATCACAGTGTCAGTGTCCCCATGTCGCCCAGTCCCCTAGTCTCCCAGTGTCTCAGTGTCCCCATTTCTCCCAGTGTCCCAATGTCTCAGTGTGTCCCCATGTCACTAGGATACTGGGGACACAGTGAGACATGGGGACACTGAGAGACCCAGGAAAACTGAGAGACCGGGGGACACAGAAACATGGGGACACTGGGAGACATGGGGACACTGAAATATTTGGGGAAACTGGGAGAAATGGGGACACTGAGACACTAGGGACACAGACACTGGGAGATATGGGGACACTGAAACATTTGGGGACACTAAGACACTAGGGACACAGAGACATGGGAACACAGACACTGGTAGACTAGGGGACACTGGGAGACTAGGGGACACTTGGGGCACTGGCTGGAAGACAGACACTTGGGGACACTGGGAGACATGGGGACAGTTGTGGACATAGACATGGGGACACTGGGACATATAGGGACACTGGGATACATGGGGACACTAGGCACACTGAGACACTAGGAACACAGACACTGGGAGACATGGGGACACTGAAACATTTGGGGACACTAAGACACTAGGGACACAGAGACATGGGGACACTGGGAGACTAGGGGACACTGGGAGACTAGGGGACACTGGCTGGGAGACAGACACTTGGGGACACTGGGAGACATGGGGACAGTTGTGGACATAGACATGGGGACACTGGGACATATAAGGAGACTGGGACACATGGGGACACTAGGCACACTGAGAGACATGGGACACAGACACTGGGAGACTTGGGGACACTGAGACACTAGCAACACTGGATGGTGGACATGGGGACACTGGGAGAAATGGGGACATAGTGTCTCTGTGTCCCAATGTCTCATTGTCTCCAAATGTCCCTATGTCTCACAACATCCCCATGTGTCTCAGCATCCCCATGTGTCCCAGTGTCCTCTAGTGTATCAGTGTCCCCATGTTTTCCAGTGTCCCCAAGTGTCTCGGTGTTTCCAGGTCTCCCAGTGTCTGTGTCCCCATGTGTCCTAGTGTCTCAGTGTCCCCTAGTGTCTGTGTCCCCATTTGTCCCCTAGTGTCTGTGTCCCCTAGTGTCTCAGTGTCCCCATATGTCACCTAGTGTCTCAGTGTCCCCTAGTGTGTCAGTGTCCACATGTGTCCCCTAGTGTCTCAGTGTCCCCATGTGTCCCTGCTGCCTTTCCCCCATCCCTCTCTTACCTGAGCTGTAGAGCTGCTGTCTGGACTCTGTGCTGTGTTGCTGCTCCCCCACAGATCAGTAAGTAGTAGAGAGAGGCAGGGATATGCTGTAACTTCCTATCCTTGCCTCTCTCCACACACAGTGACCCCTACTGGGGCCGGTGCTGGTATTGCAGAGTAATCTCCATTTATTCTGAGAAAAATACCTGCATTTGTATTGCTGGTATTACTGCAATACTGGCACGGCCAGGCAGCCTCAAATACCAGTCAGGTGGCAAACCAGTAAAATACCAGTCAGGTGGCAAACCTAAGAGTAGTGTGTAAAAAAAAAAAAAAAATTTTTTTTTTTTTTTTTTTTAAATGGGCCTATTCCATGGGCCTGGGCCTGGAGCTGCAGCTCCATCAGCCCCTATGTTAATCCGGCCCTGGTTGCCGGTCACTCTGCCACTGCCTTACCCATTCAACAATATTGGAATCCAAACTTAAAGATTGCAGTTTATTGATGAGCTTTCTATGTGCAACAGTGTTTGAAACAGCAATTTCCTATTTATTCTTATAGGCCTATAACTTGCAAAAAAAAAAGCAAAAAAGCACGTAAACACTGGGTGTTTTTAAACTCAGGACAAAATTTTGAATCTATTTAGCAGTTGTTTTCATTAGCTTTCGTATGTAAGTAAAAGATTTTTCACCATATATTTTTTTTTTTAAGTAAATTATATGACATGATACAAATAATGGTATGTAAAGAAAGTCCTTTTTGTCCTGATAACTTGTATGTGAACAGTAAATGAGAGAGAGGAAAATTACAGCTAAACACAAACACCACAAAAGTGTTAAAAGAGCCCTGGTCGTTAACGTACAACATTGCACAAAACAGGCCGGTCCTTAAGGGGTTAAATCACTTTTATTGTCCTGTTCTGTTTGAAGACAAATATTTTTATCTGCTTTGTCTGACTCTAGTTATAGTTAGTAGGATGTGCTCCAGTAGAACTGCTCAGACCTGTGGTGGACGCAGAGTAATAATATTTGACTCAAATGCCCCTGTTTTGCTGTGTCAGCATGTTTCGCTACTCGTACCGAGCATCTAAATGAAACACTAAAATCACATTTTAAACAGTTTTTCAATGCATATTTTCTGCTGCATTTTTGGCAATACACAAAGCACAACATGTTGGGCATATTGCCATTAAAGGCATCAAACAGTGTTTTAAACATTTAAACATTGTATTTTCCTTGTTAATACTTGTAATGTATAGATAATAGTCTCTGTCTGGTGGATCATTTGCTGCCATTTGAGACAAATAAGATCTAGTTTGATGATTCTTAATCTTTTCAACTTTATAACATAAATACTTGTGTCTCTCTCTAAATCCTACAGTGTTCTAATACACTTAAAGGAACACTATAGCGGTAGGGATGCAAACCTCTATTTCTAATGCTATAGGGTCCTAGTGCATCTTCATATTCACCCTCCTCCTTTCTCCAGTAAAAACAAAGAGAAGAGGTTTTAGTTGTATTTTTTTTCCAGGGCATTTCTGCAGCTTGCTCTGCAACCCACAATTTCATAGTGGGGACATAGATTCCAAGATGGAAGTCCAATCAGTTCTTCTCATAGAGGACTGCGTGCATCCAATCATATGCTTCTCATGGGAAAGCATCGGATTTAATGCTTTCCTTTGAAAAGCATTTGGTCACATGATTGAATTACACTCGGTTGTTGCTGCGTTAGCGCCTCTGGTGGCTGTCTGGAAAAAAGCCATTGGAGGAGTGTTTAAGGAGTGTTTGGAGGTGTTTTACAAAACCCTGCACCCAGGCCACTTTATCTCAATGTGGTGGTGTGGGTGCAGTGGCTCTTTAGTTTTATCCTGCAATGTAAAACATAGTTGTTTCACAGATGTGGCAATGCTATGATTGCAGGGTTAAACCTACGTCTAGTGGCTGTATTCCTGACAGCCACTAGAGGTGCTTCCGCAAACATAACTGACTTTGACTCTGAATTGCATGAGGATGTTGAATGTTATCAATTGCATCTCATAGGTAAGTACTGGATTCCTTCCGCTCATGAGCATAAGCAACACCTCAATGATGACATAGTGGGATGAGGAGCTAGTGAGTTTTGGCGCTGGAAAAAAGTAAGTTAAAATATTATTTCCTTTATTTACACCTCAAAAGGGGGCTGAAGTTAAATGGGAACTAGGACACTAAAGCGTGGGGTCTTCAAGTTTTTATTCCTAACACTATGGTGTTTATTCAACTGCACACTTTAAGACTTATAACAAACTATTCTCCTTTTATAGTTTATGGTTTCCTTTTATAGTTTATAGTTTATTGTGTCACTGCACATATATGTTTATCACAGCAGTGATGTTTTAAAAATCAGCAGGGGAACACTTTGCATTCCTAACATCATTTCCGTTTGTCTGCCCTAGTACATGCATGGTGTGTGCACAATGTCCCTACGTATTACGACAGTCTTCTTCAGACCTTTCTAGAGTCATGACTATGTGGGCTTCATGTGGTATAAAAGTATAAAAGTTATAAAAGTATAAACAGAGCTGTCAGAGAGCTGAAAGCAACCCTGCTGAAGTTTTTTTCATTTCGAGTAGCAGTTCAATTCATATTCACTGATAAATGGAACTGCTGCTGATTGCTGAAAGGGACCTGTATCACTTTGAGACAACTGTCTTGTTCAAAAGCTTTAGCTTTTAATAAGACTATTGTTTCATTCTGCAGGCAGAAAAGCAGGTATATTCATATATACCTGCTTATTTTTACTTGCACTTTCCATGCCCATGGCAGAGGGGATGCTGATCCAGTCAATCAATGTCTTATCCCTAGTCATTGTGGAAAGTCGAATCGTGCATGCATGACTTAGTCATGTTGCATGGCTGTGGTAGAGGATCTTCTGTATCCTCTACCTGGTCTCACAGGAAGTGCTCACTGACAGCAACGATCCTGTCAGATCAAGTAAAGGATACAGAAGATCCTCTACCACAGTCCGTACATTAAAAGCAGGTGAGAGGGATAAAGTCCACAAAGGATGGTGGGGAAATAAAGAGATACAGAGGAGGGGCAGGAGGGGGACAAAAAAAAACTTAGAGTGACTGAAGACACACGGGGGACAGAGTGAGGCTGGGAAAGGGGTAAATGAGACACATGAAGGGACTGGGGGAAAGGGAGAAATAGACACACAGAGGCATAGGTAAGAAAAAAAACACACAAAGGGGCCTGGTGAGAGGCAAACAAAAAGAGACACACAAATGAGCTGGGGGGAATAAAGAGACACACAAAGGGACAGAGGGGAAAAGACACATAGAGGGGAAGGAGAGAAAGAGAAACATGAAGGGGAATGAGGGAAAGAAGCATACAAAGGGGCTGGGAGGAAATAGATGCACAGAGGGACTGAGGGAGTTAAAGACACACAAAGGGTCTGGAATGAAGAAAGAGGCACACTAGGGAACTTGGGAAAGTAAGAGACACAGAAAGTGACTGGGGGGAAGTAAGACACACAAATGGGCTAGGGCAAAGTAAGAAACACATAAATGGGCTGGAGGAGAAAGGGACATCAATGGGGCTGTGGGGATGTCAGGATTACAAGTTGATCCAGCACGCAGTACTGGGTCACACCTAGGACTAAGGATAAAGTATAACCGAACCTTAGAATGGCCGGACTTAACGTCTCCAAGAACAGTCAAAATACTTGCCGAGGTCAGGGACACAGAATCAGACACAAAGATGAGGGAAAGCTGAAAGTCAAGGATACCAGATATCAGGGAAGTCAAAACAAATCCAAAGTCAAATACCAAAAAATCAAGATCAGGAACACACTCTCGGATAACCATAGGCATGAAACCACAACAGGGCAATGAGCAAGAGGAGAGTTGGGTTTAAATACCCCTCCTCTGGATTCGATTGGCTGCAACCGACCTTTGACCTCAAAGGCAATTACCAGGTGTGCATGATTGTTGCTCAGCTAAACCCTCCTGTGGATTTGATTGGCCATGACCGACCTTTGTAATTACCAGGTTTCCATGTGCACGATTGCTGCTTGGCACAACTTTTCCTGTCAGGACAGTAATGTTGCTCGGCACAACCTTTCCTGTCAGAACAGTATATTACATTAACCACATTTTTATGTGCGGATGAATACGTGACAGGAGGAGAAAGAGACACACAAAGGAGCTTGGTGAGAGAAAGATAAACAGAAATGGGCTAGGCAGGAAAAATAGACACACAGGGCCTGGGGAGAAGTAAAACACACAAAGGAAATAGGGAGAAGTAAGAAACACACAAAGGGACTCTGGGGTAGAAAGAGAAACACAAAGGGGCTGGGAAAAGTCAACAACACACAAAAGGGTTGGAGGCAAGAAAAGACACACAAAGGAACTGGGGTGAAGTAAGTGACACACAAAGGGGCTGGAGAAATAAGAGACACAGTGGGGTGTAAAATACACTAAAAAGGGATATCAGACACAAAAGGGGGATACACAAAAAAGGGTAAGATATGCAAAAGAGAAAATAAGAAACACAAACAGGATTAAGACATTTAAAAGGGGTTTAAGAGACACAGATGAAGATGTACATCTCTGCATTTGTAGTCCAAAATCATTGCACCGGCCCCTCAACTAGCATTGTGTAGATGCCATTGACTGCTCAGCACTTCATGAACTCCCCTGGGGATTTGTACAGAATGTAGAATTGGCAATCAGTCCAATGCACTTTCTATTGCTACAGAGAATCCTGACTCAAGCAGTGCTGTATCAGCAAACCCTTGGGGAGTCTGAAAGGTGACACTGCCAAAGAAAACTTTAGCTTTATAACAAAGAACAAATGTTTTTTTTTTTTTTTTACTATGCATTCAGCTCAAGAGATCTACTCTAGTAATATTTAGCACACTAGTTTCTGCAGTCAAAAGTGAATGTGTCTGTCAGGCTTGCCTTCAGCAACTAGCACTGTGCATTCAGCTGCCTGTCTCCATATGGTCTGGCATGATGCAGGTTAAATGTTCAGAGTATTGAGACATTGTTGCTATTAAATTAGAACATGGATTTTATTGGTCGTGATAACCTTAATCAGAGCCAAAACACGGTGCTGTGCCAATCAGCATCTCCTAATAGAGATTAATTAAGTCAGTGAATCAGCATGGAGATGCTGAACATAGGTGCTGCAAAGTGTAGCACTGAAATAAGAAGCACCTCTAGTGGCCATCTGATTGACTGCACCTAGAGGTGTTACTAGGCAGTAATGTAAACACTACCTTTTCCCTGAAACAGTAGTGTTTATATGGCTTAGCCTGCATATAGACACCAGAACCACTACATTAAACTGTAGTAGTTCTAGTGACTGTAGTGTCCCTCTAATGGCCACACATGGAAATAATCAAAAAAATATGGTGTATAAATCAGCACTATACCAGCACTATAGCATTATACCAGCATCTCATGGTGGCCATTTAAAGGTATTATATGTGGTCTCTGGTCCCATGTAGCCTCTGGATGTCCTGCTTTGTGTATATGCTTAAAAGTATGTATGTGTATGTGAAAAGGTATAGGTGTGTAAAACTGTATGCATTGATTAGCCACAACATTAAAATCAGTGACAGGTGAAGTGAATAATGTTGATTAATTCATTACAATGGCACCCATCAAGATATATTAGGCAGTAAGCGAAAAGTCAGTTCTTGAATTTCTTGTGTTGGAAGCAGGAAAAATGGGCGAATTAAAAGATTTGAGTGACTTTGGCAAGGACCAAATAGTAATGGTTAGATGACTGGGTCAGAGCATCTCCAAATCAGCAAGTCTTGTGGGATGTTCCTGGTATGCAGTGGTTAGTACCTATCAAATATGGTGCAAGGAAGGACAACTGGTGAACAAGCATCATGGTCTTGGGTACACAAGACTCATTGATGTACATGAGAAGCGAAGTCTAGTCCGTATGGTCCAATCACAAAGAAAAGCTACTGTAGCTCAATTTGCTTAAAAACATGGAAATCTTGGGTCCTGGCATTTATGTAGATGTTACTTTTACACAGATCACCTAACTAGAGATTGCTGCAAACCATGTACACCCCTTTATGGCAATGATGTTCCCTGATAGCAGTGCTCTCTTTCAGCAGGTAATGCACCCTGCCACACTGCAAAGAGAATTCAGGAATGTTTTGAGGAACATAACAAAGAGTTCAAGATATCTCAATCCAATTGGGCATCTGTATGATGTGCTGAAATAACAAATCTGATCATAGAAGCAGGACTTGCAGGACTGCCTCAATGCAAGATACCACTTGAGGAGGTCTTGTGGAGTCCATGCCTTAACACATCAGAGCTGTTTTGGCAGCACAAGAGGCCCCTACACAATATTAGGCAGGTGGTTTAAATGTTGTGGCAATGAATGTGTAAAAATGTGTGTATGTATATATCTATCTAAATGTGTGTGTGTGTGTGTGTGTGTGTGTGTGTGTGTGTGTGTGTGTGTGTGTGTGTGTGTGTGTGTGTGTGTGTGTGTGTGTTTGTAAATGTGTAGTGTATTGGTGTATATAGTAAGTTAAAAATGTTTCATACATACTTTTCACATTTTTCTTGAAATATTTTAGTTTGTAAAAGTGTGTGCATGCCAGTTTAAAAAATAAATAAAGTCAAGTGATGCATGTCCTTTCAAGTTCATATCCCTTAGACCCTTCCTGAAAACAATAGAAAGGTTAAAATTGCCTGTTAGGTGTCGGTTAGACTGGGCATAGTTAATGCAAGATTCTGAATCATTTTCAATGCATGACAAACACTTGGCTCATCTTCAGCCCTAGGTATCTCTGTAATGCCTTAATGATCCTGTAAAATAAGTAAGGCACTAAGTACACTATTAAAATGATCTGGAAACCACTAGGACTAGTTTTAATTTGTTGTTCTCTAATATTTAACCTTTCTGTAACTGTATTATTTAAAGGAACACTATAGGAGCATGAACACAAACATGTATTTCTGACCCTATAGTGTTAAAAGCCCAATCTTGCCCCCTCTCTCCCCCGCATGCTCCCTAAATATAGTAAAATATTACCTTTAATCCAGTCTGTTGGTGCTGGCTCTGCCCCAATCTGCCTCCTTGGCTGACATAATCAGAAGTGGTGATCTCAGCCAATCTCAATGCTTTCCCACAGGAAAGCATTGGGTTGGCTGAGATTGTAATTTCTAATGATCTCAGCCAAGGAGGTGTGCCATGAGTAGATGTCTCCCAGGCCAATCAGCATATCCTCATTGAATCAATGTGCAACACTGCCCCAGGAAGCACCTCTAGTAGCCATCTGAGTAGTGGCCAATGGAGGTGTCCCTAGGGTATGAAAAGAGAGAGTTTACTACAAAAAGGCTGCAGGGACAGGGTATACTCACCAGAAAATCTACATTAAGCTGTAGTTGTTTTGGTGACTATAGTGTCCCTTTAACTCTTTTTTTTTAGAATATAAATGACCTATATTGCAATATTCATGCAACATAAATCTTTCAACATTGAAGTTGCTGTTTAGTGGATGGGTGAGTGCGCTGGATCTTGTGTGTTGTATGGTTTGGCCCCCAGCGGCACCCCATTTGTGCATGTTCAGATGAGTGCAGGCACACCCCCTTGTTTCATATATATATATATATATATATATTTGGGAGTCTAGCCAACTCCTTGGTTTTGCACCCCTCCCTGTCACAGGTGCCTCATCCCAGGGCCGTATTTAGCCTTGTATGGCAGAGAGCCCCAGATGGAATCCCCCCCCCCCCCACAAGTAAGTGGGTTAATCGCATAAGAGCAGACATTAGGCTGTTAGAGTTGGACCTGCCAAAGATGGGGTACATTGACGTTGTGGCAGGCTTATGCAATGTATGATCATATAATGTAACTAAACCCCCATTATTTTTGCCTAGATTAGGTGTTTAAAAAAAAAATATATCTTTCAACATTGAAGTTACTGTTTAGTGGATGGGTGAGTGCGCTGGATCTTGTGTGTTGTATGGTTTGGCCCCCAGCTGCACCCTATTTGTGCATGTTCAGGTGAGTGCAGCCACACCCCCTTGTTTCATATATATATATAAAACTTGAAAAAGTTAATTGTTTACCTGTTGAGAGATTTACTAACATACACTTTCACTATACTTGTTATAATGTACAGGAAGGCTAGACATCTCTAATTTTAAGCACATGTAAGTATCCATCGTCCTCCAATGTTATGAATTCAAAGAGGAAGTATTGAGAGGACCTAGGTGCATAAGTGGTTAGGTATTACATTTCCACTTAGGGGTGTACTCACTTTTGTTGCCAATGGTTTAGGCATTAATGGCTGTGGGTTGAGTTATTTTGAGGAGACAGCAAATTTACACTGTTATACAGGCTGTACAATTACTACTTTACATTGTAGCAGAATGTAATTTATTCAGTGTTGTCACATGAAAAGATATAATAAAATATTTACAAAAATGTGAGAGGTGTACTTACTTTTGTGAGATACTATATATATATATAAGACAGTATATGCTAATGTAATAAGTACAAGACTTCTCTTTTAGGAAGTATTCAAAAGCTGCTGATTCAGTGACTGCAAGTGAATGCTGAAAATAATGGTAAATCAATCCCTCAGCTGTCCACTGAATGACAAACAAAAACCTCAAAACAAAACAAATAAACAATATTTCCTTTTACTGAGAGAGCATTAAAAATTTCTCAGTGGAGTCCATACGAAGAAAGATTAATGGAGTTAAACTTGCAAGGGGTGAAGTCATGGTTACATAGGCTGAAAAATACATGTGTCCATCATGTTCAGCCTTTCTTACATCTGCTTTTACAGTTGATCCAAAAGAAGACAAAAAAATGACAGTTTGAAACACCTCCAAGTTTGCAACAAACTAGACAAATATTCCTTTTTGACCCCAGAATAGCAGTCAGATGGATCAAGAAGCTGTTACCTCACAAATTAAGAATTATATCCCTGAATATTATGTTTTTGCAAGTATGAATCCAGCTGCAGTTTAAACATCTGTGCAGACTCTGATAAAACCACTTCTTCAGGCAGAGAATTCCACATCCTTTTGTACTTACAGTACTTTCCTTTGCCTTAGACTACATCTCCTTTCTTCTAGTCTAAACATGTGACCTCATGCTCCATGTGTAGTGTTGTTCGTGATTAGATTACCAGACAATGGTTTGTATTGGCCCCGCATATATTTGTATAATGCTATCATATCCACTCTGAGGCACAGTAAAGAGGTTAAAATGTGTTAACCTTTCTTTATAACTAAAATGTTCCATTTGTTTTATTTATTTTGTAGCACTTTTTAGTGCCATAATATCCTCAGGTGACCAATATTGCACCACTTATTAAAGGTGCGATCTTACCAGTGATTTATAAAAAGCCAAAATTGTATTTTCATCCCGAGAATTAATGTCCATATTTATATATGACAAAACATTACAGAAATGCTTGCTGAATTCATTTGCTAGCTTACTTTATCATAGACATTGTTGCAGGGAGCTGTTATTTTTAATCTATAAACAGCTCAATATCATAAAGTCCAAAATATATCATCCCAAAAAAGTTTCTCAAAACACAAGTGAGGGACGGAGCGCGCACAGGGAGGAAGGGAGGGAGAAGAAAGTGATTTTCACCCTTGCAGACGTCCTGCTTGCAAGGGAGAAGATTGTAACGTTTGCTGGAAGCACATTGACAACAGACAAAAAAATATGCATAGAATTTACATTAGTCAGTCCAGACAAAGTTCTGGGATGCCAAAATCACGTGTGTCGAGAATGTAACTACCCCCAGCACAAAAGTGCAAATATTTCTGGATGTGAGTGCTTCAGGCAGAAACGCTACACATGAAGGCTCCAAATCAATGAGGTGGTCATGGTGGTTGGAGAAATCCTTTATGTGATGTCTGTAAGAACAACATGTTCTTCGGTGTGTCAGTAGAGATAACGAGACATGGAGGAATCCTAGCTGTTGATCCAATATTGTTCAATGTTTTGATTTTTTTTTTTTTTTTTATGAAAGAATCTATTACCTTCAAGCATATAACTGGTATTGTAGTAACGTTTCTCCTAATCATCACTGTTAAATAAAACATTAACATTAATGGAATGCTAACTAATTGAACACTTGGAACTAAATAGACCTTTTAATTAGAGTCATTTTATTTTTAAAACACCATCACGTTCCACAGTGCTGCACAGTGGGTAAACAAAAACATACAAGTAATCATGGCAAAACACGTTCGGTATTGAAAAACCAAAAGCAGTGATTTCCCTGCTTAAATAAGCTCACAGTTAGGATGCATTCACACAAAAGGCATACAATCAATGCCTCCAGCAGGGAAAGTATATATACTAGAAGCACCTTTAATACACTGTGTCAACACACTTGCTGGTCCCTTAATTAGGTACACCTGTTTAATACTAAGTATGGCCTTCCTTTGGCCCCACGGCAATATACATTTTTCATGACATCAAATAATGACTACAAAACTATATACAACACAAAATGCCATATCTAGCTGTATATTGTTCTAGTATAGCAATTTGCAGGTCTATTTACACCATAGATTGAAGGCTATAAACAGCCAATCCAATAATCTAGCAGAACATGTATCTTGTGAGCTATGGGTGAAACTATAAAACTCTGCCCTACAAAAAAAAAAAAAAATGTATTAAAGCAACACATGCTGGTAAATGCAAAAGATGTCCTCTAAGGTATAAGCTTGATATTTTGATACATTTTACGGTGTATGTTAATTTGTGGAAAAGTGTAAGTGAATTAACAAATCCTTGGCTGCTGAAGGGAAGCATCGCTCTGTTATTGTATCAATAAATATGAGCAAAAGTAGTTCTGATTGCTGCTATTTGATTGCTTAATGTAAAGCATGGCACATTTTTGTGTTGAACTGAAAATGCCAAGTGTTGTAGAAAAACATTGAAAAAGCATGTATGGGATTTTTAATTTTCAACAATTGTCAGATCATAAACTGTGATCATGGTCTGTACATATAGTAATTTTATAGTTGTTTACGAGATATTTTTATGGAAATATAAAGTGGCACATAAAGTTTCTATCGTTTTATTTTATATTTTTTTTCAATAGTTTATTCCCTCTTGTACAATCAGTTCTCATAATACAGAGCTATGCTGGCAGTATTACATATATGGCCCTCCTACTGATGGTCCTTTTTCTCTTCTTCCCATCAGCTGCAATAGATGTGTTTAATTTTTTTCTAGATTAATAAAAGAACAGAGTAACACATCAACTGGTTCAGACAACAATGTTTTGCAAATAAGCCAGTGTGACAGCACCATGGAGGAGGTTTGTTCTGGTTTAGGAAGCTTTCCAATCAAGTAGGGGTGAGGCAGGAGGAAGGATGGAGCAAATATGAAGGTTACCATTGGAGGAGAAGTAACTGATAAACTATACACTTATTGATTTAGGAGTTGTAAACACTTACCTTTTAGTGATTGTGTTATGAGACAATGTTTGTCATGGTCTATTTTGCCTATTGTGTGTGTGTGTGTGTGTTGGTGTATATGTATATATAGATATATACACGTGGTCTGTCCAGAAAAAGTCCAGCTATTGTTAATATAATGAAAATGGTTTGCGCTACATTGAAGTAACCTGGCAGCCAAGGAGAGTGGACTGGAATGCGCATGCATGAACACTGACGACTTTACTGTACTAGTAAGTGGGGTCGATAGACGCTGTTGGGTGAGCACTGTGTGGCCATCGCATTCAAAATGGCTGAGCAAGTAGAGCAACGAATTTGCATCACATTTTGCGTTAAACTTGAACATTCTTCTACGGAAACTATTCGGATGATTGCGAAGGCTTGCAGGAATGGTGCAATGAGTGCTGTGCAAATAAAAGTGTGGCACAAATGCTTCAAAAATCTGTTGAAAGATTTGGCGCCTGCAACTTCTGGCTCTTCCCAAAACTTAAATCACCTTTGAAAGGGAAGAGATTTTAGACCGTCGTAAATATGACGAGGCAGCTGATGGCGATTCCAACAAAGGATTTTGAGTAGTGTTTTGAACAGTGGAAGAGACGCTGGGAAAACTGTGTGAGGTTCCAAGGTGCCTACTTAGAAGGGGACTGAGGCATCTATTTTTCATATTACATGGCTGGATACTTTACAGACAGACCTCGTCTATCTATCTATCTATCTATCTATCTATTGGATGACTTTATTGAACACATGAAAACAGTGTATCAAAAAGGAAAAATAACACTCAAATTATTAACAATTGTTTTAAAATGTGTCTTAAAAACTTGTGCAAATAAAAATAATTTGAAAATAAATAGGTAATTAAAAATTATTTTAAAATGTGTTTAAAAAAATCTTGTGCAATCAAAATTATTTGAAATAAAAAAGGGAATATAGTTCATTGGAGTTCCAGAAATTGTGTACTGTGTAAAACATAAGTCTACATTCATCTCAGACTGAGAGTATTGAAGCATTTACTATGCAGGAGTTCTTAGCTTAAGGCTTAAAACAAAATGCAAAAACAGAGGGTGGTAATGTTGAGTTTTTATCAGGCTGAAGTTACAAGCCTGAGGCTTAGATAATAATATGTGATGCGCACAACAATTACTGTGTTTCTAAAACATTTTTGGAGATGAGACATTTTTGCTGTGCCTAAGGATTACTAAGTTTACGTTTTTATCTGTGTATTTCAAGTATTTCTATACAGAGAAATATTATATATATATATATATATATATATATATATTTTTTTTTATATATATATATATATATATATATCATGAAATTCAACACTGGTGGCATTATATTTAGATTATTAGTATTAGGTGAATATCTTAACATGTAGGTTGATTAACACTGAATTTATTGACTACATCTAAAGTACTACATATTCTTGTTTGGAAATGTTATCATGATATCATTAATTTGGGGCACGTTACTTTAAAAAAAGTCTGAATTAACTATAAATGTAATATTGATACGTATACATCTGTATTATCATTCACCTGATATCATTACAGAAAATTTTAAAACAGCACACGATATAAGATTATATTTATACTGGCATACCAATTTAAGTTAAATATGATATATTTAACCTTCAAGTTCTACATTCCAGTGTGCACTGACATCTGGTCCTTAAAAGTGCTTAAAGTGGGTCTGTCACTTGTGGGGCCATTTTTCACAAGAAACTGCCTCAAGTGACATGTCAGCTCCATGTGATATATGTTGGGCAGGGCTGGCCTAGAAGCTAAGTAGCAACAAATGGCTTATGTTTAATTGTGAAAGTCCCAGATGTCTGTGTGGTCCTACTTACGTAGAACTTTTAATATATGGATTTGGCAGATGGAAGTTGCTGGAGATGTAACCTCCATCAGATCAGTATGACCTGCATCACATGATGGAACACTCACAGTCAATCTGTGCATACCTAAGAGACCCAAACTCTGTTTTCTATAGCCTCATTGCCACCAATGACAACAGATGTGTGCTATAAAAGTATATCACCCTGCTGTCACTTGTAAACACTTCCATGGACATCATGCATACTTATCATAGTATGGCAGCCTGATCAACTCCAGATTATGCAGCCCACTGGATAATATCCCCATGGGGCAGTCCAAGCTCATATAACACTAAGCCTGATTTAAAAAATCCACACAGTGCTGAACTAGCACAATTCATATCTGCAAACTTCCTGATATTTTAAACCATACCTCCCAACTGTCCTTATGTTGGAGTGACAGTCCCTATTTTGTCACAAATACCTCTGTCCCTCTTTTCTATCCTAATGTCCCTCTTTTTTAGCTCTGTATTGTTGGTGGGTCTAAATATATGAGAGAGCGCTAGAGCAATAAATTATTTGACACAAAGATCCGAGGATGTCGTGAATTTGCGAAACGCACGTGGGATGTGACTGCCCCACCTCCAGGAAGTATCTCAAAATGCTCCAAGAATCAGCGTTACTGCCAGCTATAGTCAGGAGCCTTGGTATTATATACATTGCACGAACTGTGCAGAGACAATAGGGGCTTAGTGTTCACTGTTTTAAATTATTTCTTTGTGTCAAATAAATACATTTCTCTTTATTGCTGCCTACCGATCATTTGGGATTTAGTTATGCTGGGAATATTTTGTATTGTGATTATCACAAACACTGATTATTGCTATATGAAAGCACAGCACACCTTTTATCTATGTTATATTGTTTAAGAGTGTTTGGAGCTATTGCACTTCGTAAGATTGCTGCTTATCAGATTTCTAGTGTTTTGTATTTCAATATTTTGGATGTAAAAATATGTTAGCGCCATGTACACTTTTTTTTGAGATTATATCTTTTGATTTGTCTGGAATTTAATTTTAATTTCAGCACACTATAATGGCAGTTTTTAACAAAGCTTCCATTGTTATGAAAAACTGAGCAGTTATGGGTCCACTATAAGCCAGCACAGAATGTCCTGCTTCTTTAGCTCTCAGAACTACGATAGGCCAAGCTTTAACTGGAATAGCATTTTAATTACCAGTTTGTTATGCCTGTACTGATCATTGTTAGTATTTAAAGGATAAAATAGAATTGCCTGGGGCTGGGAGATACTCATTGGTATAGTTCTTAAATTAAAACATGATAAATTGTCTAATTTTTGTATTTTCATCTTGTTTATAAATACTCATCAAATTACAAACGTTCTTTAAATTACATTGGAATAATATATATCTGTGAAAAAGGCATGAATGTTTAAATTAACTTTAAATATATTCTTTATTATTACACAAATTGCATTTGTCCTGATGTAATTCTATCAAAGTGCCGGAAGATTAATGATGCCATTAGCACAAGTGTATGTGTCTTCTAACATATGTTTAATATTAGGGTAGATTCCATTACTAATGTGCACATGTGCCTATATTTTCCTCTAGGTGACTTTCTTCGAGTTAAAAATGTGCACAATTCCATTAGCCTGATTTTCAAGAAAGTTACTCTAAAAAAGTTAGGACTGCACCGGAATAATTGAGACTTGTAGGCAGCCTTAACAATACATAATGCTCTTGCAATAGGGGGCCTGTAGGTGGTCATCTAGATTGAGATTACACTGCATGACGAGTTAGCTAATTATATATATCATGGAATGCCAAGGTCTTAGCATACTGCTCTTTTCAATTTGCATATGTATAAATGGAGCACTTGCAGAGAGCAAGTGATTGGTTTTACGAAACACTAATTCACGACACTCAGTGAATTTATTTATTACGGTTGCAACAGTCAAGGCTTAAACTGTAAAGACCATAAATGTAGAATTACCTTGACGGAGGTGAATTCAGCCAGAGTTGATGTCCTATTCTTTCAGGAATCCATTTTTTGTGGGGTTATCACTCACCCCATAAAACCAAAAAAAGAGGGGTGACAACCATGACTGGTTCATCAGTCACTTTTGCTCTACATAACAAAATTGCTGATAGAAATGGAAGATACCTAATTCCCCAGTGCACCTTCAATAATAGACCATTCGTTATTGTTAATGTCTATGACTTCATTATGTTTTTTTGTAACCTTATGAGTGAAAACAAAGAACATATTTACAGAGATCTGGTTATGGGATGAGACTGCAATTTTATCCTTGACCTACAACAACACGGGGCGAGGTTGGAGGGGGGTCATATGTTGCCACAAGGGAATCTGTAAAAAGATTGGGGAACTGTTCTTATCTTACAGATTATATGATGTATGGAGGACACATCTGGTAGAAAGTGTATTAACTTTCCATTTTCAAGTGCACAACTCGTGACAGAATTGACAGTTTTTTTGGACCTCCTAGGGTGCTAGAGAAGGTCAGCACCTCTTCTATAGAACATATCACATGGACAGATCATGCCACCATTCTCTTAAAATAGAGTGAGAGTAAATCGAGTGAGAGTTTCTCTTCCCGGGGAACTGGTACATGCAAACTAAACAAGAGTTTATTAGCTAATTCCAAGGTTCTAGAAGATGTACGCTATGAGTTGAGGAATTATTACTAGTCTAACAATAGGTCAGATTCACACATCAACACCACATGGTTAGCACATAAAGTTGTTATCATATGGATATTCCTTAAACATGCCTCCTATCTCAAAAATCTCACTTAAAGAGCAGAACTCCTCGAAGATCAGCTGTTGCACCTTAACTTCCAGGTGTTATCAGACTTCTGGATCCCCTGCCTTCCTGGCAGCAATATACAAATTCCAGAATCAATTAAATACCCAAAGACAGGATATATTCTTAGACATTTTAGATGTAGATATTACACCAACAGCAAAAAGGTGGGAGCATTCCTTCCTAGACAGTTGACCGGCAGGTATCGTTTCCTCTACAATTCACTCTGATCAAACAGGGTTTCTTAAAACTAGGCAGGGCTCCGTTAATACCCAGAAACTGCTTAAATCACTCCACATTATACAGGTCTCACACACCCCTAGCTTACTAATGGCTTTAAATGCGGAAAACACATTTGGACATTTGAAGTGACAGTAGAGGATGATGACTTTAGAGGCTTATGTTTTCACCCCAGAAGTGATTAAGGCCATTATGAGACTGTATTCCAAGACAATAGACCAGATCTATTAAGAAGCTTCACGCCTTCCCCATTCCCAATATAATGGAACTAGGCAGGGTTGCTCCCTTTCCCCCATACTGTTCATCTTAGCCCTAGTGCACCTAGCCATAGCTCTGCAACAACACCAGAAGATTTTGGGCATCCCATAAGGGGATATCCAGTACTTTCTTATTTTTGGATGACATTCTATTGTCCAACACAAAACCACATTAGTCTTTACCAGCCATACAAGCCACTTTGTCTATGTTTGGAGTTCTCTCCTGTTATAAATTAAATGTAACCAAAATGCAAGTTTTGCCCATAGCAGTTTCGTTGACTTAGGTCCTCGAAAGCTGCTTATGAATATGACTGGAGAGTGGATGATATAAAGTACTTAGGAATGAAGATACAAAACTCCATCTCTAATATCTTTAAGTAAAAATAGCTGGTGAGGTAATGGTAAAAAAATGTTTTGGAGTGATATAGATTAAAAGACTGTTTGATTTGCATGTTTGGACACATCTATGCCTCACTCATGTACATATGTACAATACCTAATGTTAGCATGGCTTATTCCATACTCAGCACGGCTGCACATACAATGTTTATTAAAAATGTACTTCCCAAGTAGGTGTCTCTGTATTGAGACGAAACGCGTAGGACTGGTTCCATAGGTGTTGCACTTATATTTTTATATATTTATTTTTATTTTACATTGTTATTTGCTATTTATTTTTATTTTGGATCCTTGCATCTCCATTTATCTGTGGTGAATAATTGAAAGAAGATTGCATCAAGCCCCCAGAGGGGCTTTTTATCTACATATATCCTGTAAGTGTATACAATAAAGCAGTGTATTTTATATTTGAAGTGCTGCACTATGGTTTCCAATTTTTATCTTTACATACATCTCTGAATATTTGAAGGATTACATGGGAAGGTCTTTACCATCTACATTTTGATGAGCTTTATATACCTACTACTCTTGTGAGTTTAACCTTGAACCGTTAATATTCTTATATGTGTATACAGTATTACACTATCTTTGTGCCTTTGTATTACCCCTTGTAGACATTTTGCTGTATGAATTTGTATTGAGGTTTTTAGAGGATCCCTTTTTATCTACCAAGTGGTTCTAACTGGAAGGGTAAATACAATTTTCAATGTCATATGTGTGTAACACATGAACACTGCACTGTTTGGTGAATGTAACTTTTAAGCATTTTTCCTGGTGTATTGGAGCTGTCTGTGTTAAGCGCTGCATGTTTCTTTAATGTACTTTGCTCATCAGACATCCAGTATCCTCTTTCTGGAAAAAGCTTTTGCAGTCTACAGGTGGTTAGATATTTTTCAGCATTTACAAGAGATGTATTTTAAAGAACAAATTTGGTTACATTATCTAACATTAAAAATGTATTTTTTTGCATATAGCTTTAAAGAACTGTATGATTGCACAATTATAGTTGTAATTGCTGCATTCACCAAGTTGTCTGGTTTACATTTCTGGTTTACATTTCATACAGAAAAAATGGGGACACTTCACCACCAGAGTAAATTCACCGTCAGAACCTGTTCTGGTTTTGGAGAGATTAGAGATTTAAATAGGGACTGCATTTCAACTTGTTTCCTTCGTGTGTCTTTTTGCAAATCTTGTACAATCATTCACTCATTAGACCTGAACTCAGCTGCATTCATCTCACAAGTCCTCCTGAACTCAATTATTAGCTCATGAGTAAAATAAGTTAATGGGGTGAAAAATCTTTGGTGGAGGAGAATGAAAAGCTACATGATTAACAATTATATCAGTTGTGTAGCTAGCCATGCTTATTGTTCAATTACTTCAGAAGACACGTCAAACATTAATTCTGTGTAGACAGCCAGACTTTGTCATCAACATAACAATGAGGGGATGACCTACATCAAGGTCTCCAGCTAACTTGAAAACTGGATAGGATTCTTCAATAGTATCTTAGAACAATTTAAAAGTGATTGAAAAACAGATAATAGCTGGGAGTCTACTGCAAAGTTGGTGGGCTGGATAAGGTTTTCTATTACCTCATCAAAGACGTCCTGCTTCACACACAGCACTTTGACGGAACACTAGCCAAACAATAAATTAGAAAAGACCAAAGGCCCTGAAAGTGGTACATCGTAGAATTTGTTGATGCTATTACAAAACCTGTTCCTTCATCCACATCAAAATGATCATGGATATAATGGACAAAAGTAGTGGAAGGGGACATGATTGACAGTTGTTAAAGGGACACTCTAAGCACCACAACCACTTAATCTTATTGAATTGGTTTTAGTGGTTAGACTTTTTGTCTCAGAAAATGTAAAACAATGCCTGACACAACAGTGTCTACATTGTCCACAAACAAGCCTCTAGTGGCTGTAAGCCATTAGAGGTTCATCCTTATATAGACCAAAATGTGGTCTTCACATTCTGCATCATCACGTCCAGGATGAGGACTTCAAATGCTTCTTAATGCCTCTATGAGACGCAGAAGGAAAGAATGTTGAAGCTGCACATAGTTATACTGCTCTGTTTAGTGTTTTCAATTACTTTATTGTTCTTTTTTTTTCATAGCAACTTTATTTAAACAAGTCTTTTGGCATCCACTACAACATACAGCAGGCTTCCCCAATCTCCGGCCCTCCAGATGTTGCTGAACTACAACTCCCATGATTCTATGAATGAGACAGGTTGAGAATCATGGGAGTTGTAGTTCAGCAACATCTGGAGGGCTGGAGTTTGGGGAAGCCTGACATACAACATAATAATTAGAAGGCACCATTTTCAGTAGCATTTTCCTCTCTAGTATACCAACAAAATGCAGGTAAGCACAAAGTTATTTAAAGGTATGATTTTTAAATCGAAAAATGGATGCTTAAAATCAAGCATAATACATAAACTAGGAGGTGGAGGCACTTAGCAGTAGACATAGTGTAACAGAAAAAAAAACAAGTTACAAAGATTTATAAAACAAATATAATTGAAAAACATACTAACTGAGTCAGCTTACCTTCAAGGGACACTCTGAGAGCCACATAGCATGACCTTGCTTATCTTAATGGTACACTTTTGAGTCCTTATGGTGCTTGAAACTGTCCCCAATAACTTACATTTAAAATCAATTCCATTACTTTGATTTTTATCTTTAATTCAGTTTCTGGGCTCCTACCCTCTTCCCGTTGTATTGTATCCTTTGCGAACCATTTAAGCACTTTTTGGGGGGGCACATGAGCAAGTAAAGTTATATCATGCATTTCAGGTCAGGCGCCTACATGTACTAAAGGAGCTGTCCTCTTAAAATTCACAGATACAGCACAGTTTCTTGCTTGACACAAATCACAGTGCTTGGATTTATCAGTGGGGAAGCAAGCCTTTTCCTTATGATATTAGTGGAAAGAAGGTAGAAGTCAGACAATAACAAAATTAAAAACAAATAAACTCTTGAATATTTCAATCAGATGGTCTCATAGGAACCATCTGATGGGACCAATGCAGCATTTTGCAGCACATGCACACTGGCCTCCCAATGCTTTCTTATGTCTTTCTCAGCCTAGAGGACCTTGGTGGTGGCACAGCAATGTGGAGTCAGGTACTGCGAGGGATACAGGTAAGTAAAATGGTTCTATTTTGTAGAAAGTGTGAGTCATCACCTAATTAGTTAGAAGGCCACTATGGTGTTAGGCATATACATTTGTATTGATAATGCTATAGTGTTCCTTTAAGTTCCAGATTGACAAGTTATGCATTCCACAGCTGTTTGCTCAGAAACTAGAACAATTTTGACAAGTCTTTTATTAGGCTTCTCTCATATGCTAATGAAAACCGATGTGTACCATTGTAATAAAAGGGTTAATGTTTCCATGGAATGAAGTGGTATCAGGGGATATAGCAGGACTAAATAGCCAACTAAACCCAATTGGAATTGCATTTTTGTTTGCATAATGGAATACACAATCAGGGCACATTTAATTAGCACTAGAAATTGGCATCCCAGGCTTTGTGGCCATGTAATTGTGTGGCCTTTTACTTCTCCCCAGGCGATTCACTATACCAGCTAATAATGTGAGTTTTCAAAGCACTGTTTCAGCACTGATATTTTAGTTGTGCTACAATTGGTTGGATGGAAACATTATAACCTTTTTCTCTGACAGACATTTTATCAACTGTCTGAGATCTTTGCATTCATAGTTATGTGTGGCTCCAAGACCATTTCCGTTTCATGCAGCGTTGCTTGTCTTAATTCTATTTCATTACATTTTTTTAAGCATCAGCCATACTATGTGGGTGAAATGGCTGTAAGGAGATGTACTGAGGTGCCAGCATAAATAACTGTGGGGAGATGTGCAGGGGGGAATAGCTCTGGGAAGATGTGCTAGGGAAAGTGATTGCATGAATGCATAAGGGAAAGTGATTGTATGAATATATAATGGGGTATGTATACTTTTTGCTGGGTTGAAATATACTGGGTGAATGGCTGTAAGGAGATGTGCTAAGATGCAGATGGAAGTAACTGAGGAGATTCGCAGTGGGAGACAAAATGGCAATGTCTCTTGGGTTAGCTCTGTATATAATTGTGTGTTTTCGACAGGTAACATTTTCAACATACTCCCCCATGTTCAGCAGGTACTAATTGTCCAGGTAAATAGTTAATGGTTTAGTGGATAGTTAATGCTATTTCCCTCCACCCATTAAAATGAACTAAGGTAGGCTAAATTGCCATCCTAAATACCTCTCAAAAATCTCATAGATGCAGGAGCTTCTCTCTGATGAAGTTCCATTATGTCAAGAAATGTATTAGCATCATTTTCTCGGAGCTACTCGTCCTCTGATCCTGATAAGTCTTTAAAAAAGGAAATAAAAGTTATTTGTTTCATCTAATTAAAACTCATTGAGGCACCCACTAAGTCTCTGTTCAGATGCCTGGCTGTTGAGATTTTGCTGATATTTGCAGTAAAAGGACCTCCGAGTTCCAGTTGGCCGTCAATGCAGTATATAGATGGGAAATATAGTACCAGTTTACTGTTAAATCTACAACAAGCTGTTTTGTTTTCTCTGTTTATTTTATGTAATGCAGGAGTGTCCAACTACCAGATGCAAAGTCTTCTCTAGAAATTGAATAATCAGCTGATAGAGCCATTGGCCATAAAATATTTTTATTTAAATACACAATGCATCAATGTGAAGAATTAAGAGGAATGGTTCACGTGATCCCAAGTGTGAATTATTCCTCTTTTACATGGTTCATAAACACCTCAATAAATTGGAACCAGAAAAGCATGGTTACCTTGATTATGACTTCCTATAAGCTCTTGTCTAGACGTAGACCGTAGACTTTCCATGTAATGATGATAAAAAACTGTAAAGACGTGTAATAAAATTTATAACATAACCTCCAATTGGAAATCCCTGAAAATATTTATCCCTTTTTATTCCACCATGTAACATTATATAATGTATAACTTTCTATATGTTCTAAATGAAAATATTGCTTTAACTTATATAGAGATAGAATAAATAGTATTAAAATGCAAAACGTACCACTAAAATACATTTGCCTTTATAGTTGCAGGAGTAAAGTTGAGGGATATAAATTGTAGCAATGCACTGTGAGTGGGTTTAGATATATTTTTGTGTAATATAGGGTGGGTCTGGGTATTTTACTGTCGGTGTTAATGTACCTGCTAATGTGTGTTTTACTGTTCAGTTTTTACTATATATAGAATACAAAATATGTGCGTTTTATCATAATGATTTGCTACTAAAGTCTATTTTTATTTATTATATACAGAATATAAAGTAAAAAAAAAAAAGGTTTTGGCACACCCATACATATATTTTTATTTATGATATTTTAATATTTAGCAAAAATATATATTTAACCAAAGTTGGATGTGCCAGTAGTGCCCTCCCAGAATAAGTAGTAAAACTGTTTAAGAACAGTTTGACAACTTACCTGGGATCTGCCGAGATAGGGGCTGTAGAAGGGGATAGGGGCAGTAGTGTGTGTGTGAGGGGTGCAATATGTGTGTGTGTGTGTGTGTGTGTGAGTGAGGCGTGCAGTGTGCAGTGTGTGAGGGGTGCAGTGTACAGTGTGTGTGAGGGGTGCAGTGTGTATGTGTGTGAGGGATTCAGTGTGCGTGTGTGAGGAGTGTGGTGTCTGTGTATGTGGGGCAGCTTGTGCGTGAGAGATACAGTGTGTGTGGGGGGGCCGTGTTTGTGTGGGGGCAGGTTGTGTGAGGGGTACAGTGTGTGGGGTGCATGTTGTGTGAGGGGTACAATGTGTGGGGGCAGTGTGTGAGGGGTACAGTGTGTGTGTGTATGGGGGCAGTGTGTGTGTGGGGGCAGTGTGTGTATGGTGGGAGTTATTGTGTGGTGTGGGGTCTGTGGTGGTGGGAGAGCAAATTCATTAATATATATAAAAAATGGTTACCAAAACAGCGCGCTAAAATAATCTGCAAATATAAAATACAAATAATAGTGCAGACTGTCTGAATACACTCCTATATATTTAGAGAAATCTTAGGGAAAAAAACTCACATGTCCCAGAGCCCTATCACCCCTGGCTCTGGGTTTGCAAGGCTCTTTAGGAGAGGGGATATCCCCACACCGCTGAATCCTTCAAAGGATATGTTCACTGCCGATCCCTGCTGTGCTGTGTGTAGAAACAGAAGGGGAGGACCTCCAATTGAATAATATCTTAAGTAAGTTTATTACATAAAAAAAATTAAAACCCTTACTTGGGATTTGGTGGGTATAGACTCGCAGAGTCACCCACATAAAAGCATGAACAAATATTGTAAAAACGCTTCCTGATTGCAGTCCGATCAGTCCGATCACGTGACCGTTTCCGGGTCCGCCCCTCCAGTGACGTTCGTGTGACGCGTTTCGCCCGCCTCCACAGGCTTCATCCGACGACGTCAGAGAGTTCCAGACAGTCTTTTAAGTCCACAGAGCCTCCCCCTTCTCCTCCCATTGGCCAGGGGGCGTGAATTTTGGTCATGTTTACTGGGCAATCAATTCTGCATATGCGGACTTAAATTATTTAAATTATTTAAATTATTCAAATTATTTAAATTATTCTAACTAGCTGAACTCCTTTTATCAACCAAAAAAGGTGTTGATTCTATTTAAACACACAGTCAAAAAGCAACATCTGATCATTAGAATACAATACTATTACTCAGTATGTTCCTATACACAATGGGTGTCTTATAAGCTTAATCAGATTTAAATAGATATTTGCACAGGATCAATTGCTCTTGAGCATAAGTATACACATAAACATAAAACATAAACATAAAAACAATAGCATCCTCTTCATTTGTTATTACAATCGTATTTAAACCAACTGGTATAGATCTTTCAGTTCTTATTGAGAACACATCTATCTTTGAAACCTACTTCAGAACAGGAGAGAAATTGCAAAATAATTCAAAGCATAATTTAAAGGGAGAGATACAGAAATCATTTCATAAGGGATGGTTACCTCACAAGGGAAAATAGACTATACATTCACATACCAAATGATTGGATCTGGAGAGGCACTACGGAAGATCTGATTACTTTTTTGGCCTACCTTAATTCGAACTCCTGGGGAATCCAGCTCACCATGGACCATAGTGATAGCCAGGTGAATTTTTTGGACTTACGTATTTTTATTTCTCAACATCAAATACACACAGAGACCTTCTTCAAGAAGGTAGACGTTAATAGTTTTATTTTTTACGACAGCTGTCACTATGGCCCCTGGTTGAATAATATTCCCAAGGGGCAGATGCTAAGACTCAAGAGGAACTGCACGAGGGAGGAAACATGTGAGGTCCAGATTAATCAACTAATGGACCAACTTACAGCTAAACATTATCCTAAGACCCTACTAGACAAGGCCCATAAAGAAATAGGAAAGATTAATAGGAAGGAGCTACTTGATAAAAATAATAAAAAGACAAGGAACAAAGGGGAGAATAAAAATAATGAAGTTTCTCTGATTTTCAACTACTCAGGGAAAAACAGGGAAATAAAAAGTATAATCAATAAGTATTGGTTCATCCTAAAAGAAGACCCCCTGTTAGGAAAAATAGTTTCAAAAAACCCCAAGATTGTCTACAGAGGGGTACCAAGCATTAAAAGTCATCTGGTAAAAAGTAGTCTGAAGCAGGAAAGCTCAAGTAGGAACTTCCTTAATCAGGATGTGGGCTTTTTTCAGTGTGGATACTGCTTGGCTTGCAGGACCACGGCAGCCCCGAAGTGTGTGAAAAAGGAATTGATGGGTGGGAATACGGAATACGGAACAAGCATATTGTGTCAAACAGTTGATCACTTGCCACACTACCTATTGTATATACGTTCTTACATGCCCATGCAATATGCACTATGTCGGAAAGACCACCAGACAAGTGCATATTCGCATTGAGGAGCATATACATAATATAAAGAAAGGCTTTGAAGAACATCCCCTCTCTTCCCATTTCATTCAGAAGCATCAGGGCGATGTCACTAAATTAAAATTCATCGGGATAGAAAGAGTGAGTAGAGACTGGAGGGGTGAAAACCTGGATAATAAATTGGCAAAACAAGAGATGAGGTGGGTGTTCAAATTAAAATCGCTGTTCCCTAGGGGCATGAATGGGGAATTTGAAGTTTGTCTTTTATGAAGCAATTATCCTTTTAATCTTCTCTGCAATCTTTCTCCTTTTTGAGTAGGTTTCTCAGATGAATATATATTGAATGAGAACCAGAAAATCTATATTGTCTATTTTTTGGGTTGATCACAATAATGAATTAAGTAAATGCTATCCCTTTAAATTTAGGAGCAACTCAATTTATCTAACCCTATACGATAATCATTTGGTATGTGAATGTATAGTCTATTTTCCCTTGTGAGGTAACCATCCCTTATGAAATGATTTCTGTATCTCTCCCTTTAAATTATACTTTGAATTATTTTGCAATTTCTCTCCTGTTCTGAAGTAGGTTTCAAAGATAGATGTGTTCTCAATAAGAACTGAAAGATCTATACCAGTTGGTTTAAATACGATTGTAATAACAAATGAAGAGGATGCTATTGTTTTTATGTTTATGTTTTATGTTTATGTGTATACTTATGCTCAAGAGCAATTGATCCTGTGCAAATATCTATTTAAATCTGATTAAGCTTATAAGACACCCATTGTGTATAGGAACATACTGAGTAATAGTATTGTATTCTAATGATCAGATGTTGCTTTTTGACTGTGTGTTTAAATAGAATCAACACCTTTTTTGGTTGATAAAAGGAGTTCAGCTAGTTAGAATAATTTAAATAATTTGAATAATTTAAATAATTTAAGTCCGCATATGCAGAATTGATTGCCCAGTAAACATGACCAAAATTCACGCCCCCTGGCCAATGGGAGGAGAAGGGGGAGGCTCTGTGGACTTAAAAGACTGTCTGGAACTCTCTGACGTCGTCGGATGAAGCCTGTGGAGGCGGGCGAAACGCGTCACACGAACGTCACTGGAGGGGCGGACCCGGAAACGGTCACGTGATCGGACTGATCGGACTGCAATCAGGAAGCGTTTTTACAATATTTGTTCATGCTTTTATGTGGGTGACTCTGCGAGTCTATACCCACCACATCCCAAGTAAGGGTTTTAATTTTTTTATGTAATAAACTTACTTAAGATATTATTCAATTGGAGGTCCTCCCCTTCTGTTTCTACACACAGCACAGCAGGGATCGGCAGTGAACATATCCTTTGAAGGATTCAGCGGTGTGGGGATATCCCCTCTCCTAAAGAGCCTTGCAAACCCAGAGCCAGGGGTGATAGGGCTCTGGGACATGTGAGTTTTTTTCCCTAAGATTTCTCTAAATTTATAGGAGTGTATTCAGACAGTCTGCACTATTATTTGTATTTTATATTTGCAGATTATTTTAGCGCGCTGTTTTGGTAACTATTGTCTATCTTTTGCACATTTTTTGTGTATTGTATTTTAAGTGCTGCCATAATATCTGTACGGTGTTTCTATAGCGCTCACATACTGTTTTGATTTTATATATAAAAAATGTAATACATTTAAAACCAATACTTTTCATTTCTCTACTCCCTGCTTACCTTTGCCTGGAAGGGGGGACATTTCCTGCAATCCCTGGTCGTCCAGTGGCGAACCCTGGTGGTCCCAGTGCTGAGAGTTAACTCTATCACCTCAGGAACTGCTAGAGTTCACTCTCATGAGATTCAGAGCAATTATGTGGTAACCGCGGAAACGCTCCGAGCTCGCGAGAGGAGAACCCGGTGGAGCTGAAGGTGAGAGCTCCCCAGGTCCTCTCTCCCTCCCCTGCCGCCTGCCAGCATTATACTGCTATCAGGTCGGAGAGAGAGAGAGCTCTCTGATCTCCCCTCTGGTCTTGCATTGGCAGCAGTGGAGAGGGAGGAACAGTTCCCGATGCTATGATCATATGATCATATCACCGGGAAAATATATTGTGGCTCCCCTGTGTGCCCGTCGGCATCAGGCGCTGCGGCACACAGTTTGGGAACTGCTGGTCAACCCAATTAAATTATATTGATAAGAAAGGAGCAAATAAACAATAAGGAATTAGGATCCCTAATTCTTCATGAGAGAATACCTTCCCCTAATCACTAAATAAAATGGGGTACCTTGAACGCTTTCTTTAAAAGTATCTATAATAGTGACAATTCTACAGACTCGTAATAACCAGGAATGAGGCGAAGGATCTCTTTTGTTCCCATACCCTATCTGCATTGGAAAAAGAGTATAGTTATCAAGTGGTGACATAATATGTAGTGATCCATTCCATTTCCCTAACATATGGGTCTAACTATTTTAACAGACTGCTGGAGTGATCCCACATCTCTCATGGACTAATAGTGCCAAATATGCTCTAATGCCAAATAATACATTATCACTCCAGCAGCCATACCATAACCGTAACCTTATGTGAACATGCTGGAGGTCCATTCCACATACTCATACTCAACATTATCTATAATCACATGAAAACTAATCAATATAATACCACCAACTCAATATAAACACAGAAAATAGTACAATTTAACCAAATTAAATTAAAGGTTTAGAATTGTCTATAAGAAAAAATATTTCATAAACGTTAACTAGTTTACATGTTTGCTTATCACTTTTGGACAGAGATATGATATTGGATGCTGCAAATGATATGACACTGTTAAATTTCCCCTGACATTCCATGTTAATAGGTATTTGTATCCAATTTGTGCTCCCATTGTCTGTTTTACCAGTGAGATATGTGGCGTGCATCCGTGTATCTAAGCAGTATAATGAGACAACACAGAGCGTTAGCATTATTTTTCCCCAAGGACTTCACATTTGCTCCAGTTCTCCTTGCTATAATGTAGGCAATTTCACTAACATTGTGGAACCCAGATTCCAGTTACATACAGAGAGACATCAATTTTGTTATCCAAACATCCGGACCTTTATAAAATAATTCTGCTATGTTGCACTATGGTAGAGTAAATAGAAGACAAAAAAAAATTATAGCATGTCACGTAAATGGTAAAGAAGAGTTAACATTTAATTTATCTGGGGTAATTTTATTACATCAACTATGAGTTCACTATAACTAAAATCTTACCATATTGCACATGAAGAAAGATATACAATAAAGATAGGTTTATGGAAGATATTAACTTTGAAGTGGGTGCACTAATCAAAATAATTAATAATCTGATGTCTTCATTAAAGATTTTAGATAGGGTTGATTCAGTGGGATAACTCTGCATATTATATATTCCACTGTATATAATTATTAAATGATTACACAATAATCTAACGTTGCTAGATCCATCCTCAGGATGTACATCAGTAGGTCTCTGCACTTTATATACAAATAAATACTCTTTGGTTTTAATAGGGTATGCTCACAAACTTATTCCACAGTTGTTCAGATTTAAGAGCCAGTAACAGCTGTAAATGCTTTTTAATTGAACTCGTAAATTATATGGAAGTCAAAGTCGTGAATACCTATTTTGTTCCTGATTGCCCCGGGTTCTGTTTTGGTGAATTTTGTAGGAAACCTTAGATCACTTGATTTAGAGAACACATTCTAAGTAAATATCCAGATGTGGTTCAAAGATCCCTCCAAGATCTAGAACTGGTTCCAACAATCAGTAGCCTGTGTATGGGGGGTTTCTCATCCTATAAACTCCTGTCCAGCAGGTGTTTATGGGGTATGTAGTCATGTTCCAGTTGCAGATAAACTCAACAGAATAGAACTCCACAATAAGCTGATATCAACCATATTTCAAATGATATGTGTCAATATACAGTCCTATTCACAATTGTGTGCCCCTATACCTATCGTTTTATAATATTATAGAACATAAAGTAAAACAAAATAAAAAGTAAAAAAAACTAACGGAAAAAAAAATCACTGTAAGGGTAACCCAGAGTGTACTAGGCATTGCTTGCTAATGAACATATCTCCCACTGCAAAATTATATCTAATAGCAGCTTTACATCACATTATAGTAGATGATTTAAAAAAAAAATATTAGTAGCACAATACATTATAATACGTTCATATGCAAGATATAGCTAGGTATAACAACTCTAAAACTAGTGATATGATTCTGCAGTGATCTTCAATGTCTGGGTCAAGACCCCAAATCACTGTGTTATTTCAGTATGTCCCCGATGATTTAAACAGGTACATCATTCACATTAGATCTCAAGCTACTGCCCAATATAAATGATTTACAGTAGCAGCACTCCCTTCCCCCTTTTTTAACCGAAAACCGTTTGATAAAGCTGATAGGCATCTTGTTTTTGAGATGTTATTACTGGAGAATGGGTCACAAAGATAACATTACAATTGTTGAATAATAGTATATATACATTATAGAACACTATCAAATACAATTCATTGCTAGAACTTCTGGCATTCAAAGTGTTAAAAGATTTTCCTTTGGATATTCACCTATCTATCAATTCTAGATGATAACCAATGAAAGAAATCAATTATTTCCATTGTAAAAAAAAAAATGATTTTATTTTAATCTTGGCTCATGCTTATCTTGAAAAAAAAAAAATTTTCAGAGGTTAATTTGGCTGGATATTTCTAAAATATATCTTTCGCAGATCATACCAAGCTCCAAGAGCAAATCAGATTTGCATAAAGACAAAGACTAATTACATAGCATGATACACTTTCTTTTAGACAATGAAACATTGATTTAAAAATTACCACAACACAGCTGAAGCTCTGTTTCATAAATTCCTCTGCTTCTTATTTTTTTTTTTTTTTGACAACATGAATATGAATTATGTCAAATACAAATGGTGTTAATTAGGCTGTGTTAATGTTTGGAGGCTCTGAGCAAGTCACTGCTAATGCAAGAATATATGACAGACATGCTCATATGGTATATTTATAAAAGGATAATTTTGATTCTTTGAAAAACTGCTGATATTGTTAATTTGTTCTTGCTATGGATATGCCAGAAGAGAAATGTTACAAACCTAAGAGGAAAAATTTCAGAAAAGTAAAATATAAAAAAGAAAGAAAGAAAGAAGACAGGGGTTTATTTATTAAGTACTAATTTTATTCTGTAATAAGAATAAACCTCACTACTTGGTAAATCCATTTCCGTCTGTAACTGATTAAAGTATTTGATCTGTTGTAATCAAATTAGGTCCTTAATCTGAACTGAAAACTGAATTTCAAAATTAAGGCTAACATACCCCAATTGTAACAATTTGTGATTGGGCCTTTTTGGCCTAAAAATTAGCAATTCACTAAAATTGAAGTATTTGCAACGTACACCTAGAAGATTCTGCCTTTTGTGGACAGACATTTACAAGAGAGACAAAATAATAAAAATATCTTGTGAAAACGGACGGTAGTTTTCAAATAAAACAACAATTATAAGTGCATTGAGAGCCATTTCAGGCTGATTGCCAGATCCAAAAATTAGCAATTTGATAAATGAGCAATCAAAGCAACCTGAAGGCAACTAAAAGAATTACAGCTTCCAAACCATGTGTGACAAAAACTGTAGGCATATTCATTACAGAACTATGTTGGGTCCAGGAAAAGTCTCAAAAACAACAGTATATTCCACTCATGGGCAAACTGCAATATCAAATAATACATTTAATGTACCACCTTCCATTCTATTTTCATTCTACTCAGATAGCATACATTTGGAGAATGAATACTTTCTATCCACAATGTCTGTTTTCGCAAATAATCTCATGGAAGCCAATAGGTCTGATGGTCTGCCAGGTCATATGATGTCTACAGGGTTATGAGGTAATTTCAAAGAGCAAGCAGCTATTCATGTTACTCACAATGCTCCCTTATATTCCAGGATCACAATGCCCCACATCTAAATCTATAAACACATTTAGTGGTTTTCACAGGGTTGATGCAAGGATTTCTACCGCCCTAGGCAAAGACCCATTTTGCCGCCCCCTCATGTCACTTACTCACTGACAGACACACACTGGCAGACACACACACTCACTGACACATACACAGAATCTCACTGAAAGACATACACTCACTCACTGACAGACATACACTCACTGACACACACATACACTCACTGAGAGACATTCACTTACTGACACACACACACAGAAACTCACTGACAGACCAACACACACACACACACACACACACACACACAGACACTTACTGACAGACATACACTCATTTACTGACAGACATACACTCACTCACTGACAGACACACGCACTCACTGACAGACATACACTCACTCACTGACAGACAAACACACACAGACACTTACTGACATACATACACTCACTCACTGACAGACACACACACACACACTCAGTGACATACATACACTCACTCACTGACAGACACACACACACACACACTCGCTGGCAGTCAAATACTAACACATTCACTGACAGACGCACACACAGACAGACACTCCCTGACATACATAAACTCACTCACTGACAGACAAACACACACACACACAGACACACACACTCACTGACAGTAACACACTCACTGACACACAGACTCACACAATTTTATTTTTTTGAGGAAAATCCAGCCTCTCTACCTCCCCGGGGTCCAGTGTGGGGCAGCTCCTCACTCCTCCAGCATGCTGTTTAGTATGCCGGGTCCAGATTGACATCATATTCCAGCTTCTGGCATCACAGACAGCGTGCGAGGGATGAGGGAGAAACTGCAAGAAGAGCCTCCCTCAACGCCTGTCTTCTCCTTCTCCTGGCTCCTCCGGTCACTGGAATTTGATGGTAGAGAAGGCACCATTAAGGTAAGCAGGTGCCTGCTCTGCCTTACCTAGCACAACGTTGGGGGCGCCCTAAGGGTGGCCAGATGGCCACCTTCTGGGCCCCCTGTGACAAGGCTTCTCTGGGCCCCCCCATTTTCAGGCGCCTGGAGGATCGGCCTGGCACTGAGGGTGGGCGGCTCAAGAGCCACTCGCCCAGCGCTGCGTCACAAGACAAATGAAGCCTACCAAGAAATACCTGGTGGGCGCCCCCAGCAGGCCAGCGCGTAGGTGAATGCCTAGTTTGCCTAACAGTTGCGCCGGCCCTTTGTTTTCATGAACACCAGAATGAAGTCAAAAACACAACTGATGGCCTTCCTAAACATCACCAAACCAGGATAGTGAAATTGTAGTAAACAGAAATCTAGGTAGATTTCCATATCCCTCATTTTTCAAACAAGTAGATTATTCTTCATCTTTAAAAACGGTGCACTATCCTATTACACATAGATGAGTACTTCTAAAACAGCATTCCAAGAAGAACTGGAAGTTTTCTGAAGCCAAATGATGATCGTACACCTTATTAGAAGGTTGACATTAATATAGCGTAGCATGTTTTGTTTTTTTTCTACATTTATTTTCAAGGATAAAACAGTCAATAATGTCAAAGTAGGTGTGCAATAATCACTCTGTAGGTGGTAAATATCTATTCAATCCGATCACCCATAAACACTCACCCCTTACATTTAGACTTGCAGCTCACTGGCTTTTAGATTGTTAGCTCACAGGCTATCTCAGCTATCTAGCTTATTACTTTGTATTTAAGACCCTTCACTGCTAGATCTGTGCTCATGGCCAAGGTCCTCTTTACCTTTTGTATTATTCTCTGTATATTTTAGTTTCTTTTCCCTAACTGTACAGAGCTGGAGAATTTATTTGCGCTTTTTAAGTTCCAGGGATAATAATAATAATAATAATAACAGCTGTAACCTTTTATTATGTCTATCTCTCTCCATTCTCCCACCATATCTGTAATATTCTGCATCAAAATGCCACTAGCTTCCTATCTGCATATGGAACAAAACAAAAAGTATGATCATCCAAAGTATTCATACGTAACCCTTAATGAAAAGTACAAGTACTTAGCGGGCAGAATGTGACATTTACTTTATTCTATAGTTTTTCAATTGCACAAAGGATATTGTACACTTCAAAGCTTCTGTTTCTTCAAATGATTCCCCTGAGAGGTATAACTGCAATAAAATCAATTGTCCTGGCCACTCGGTTTTCATTTTGTAGCACTGCAGAGAGTGAAGATTTCTTCTGACTAATTTGTACATTCACCTGATTCAATGACTACTATGACCTTGAGAGTTCAGTTTCTTATAAGTTTGTAGTATTAATAGTATAGTGTAGAAAGTTAGCAATGGTAAATGTATTTTTAAACAAACTGAATAGGTTTATTATTATCAATAGACAAAAACATTGTATTTCCGTATTAATCAGGTTTTTTTAATGCTGATTTTATAATTAACCACTTAAGGATGGAATCAGTGATCCAGGTTCTGAACCAAATAAAAACTAGAATTTGCATGGTGTTTACCCCACTATGACTTAAGTGTTTCTCTTCAAGTTCTGTCAGATATTAATATGCCCATTTAAATGGCTGTAAGCAGCGCTCACTTTTAGTGTGGCATACAGCTCGTATTTTTAAGTGTTTCTCTTAAAGTTCTGTCAGATATTAATATGCCCATTTAAATGGTTGTAAGCAGCGCTCACTTTTAGTGTGGCATACAGCTCTTATTTTTAAGTGTTTCTCGTAAAGTTCTGTCAGATATTAATATGCCCATTTAAATGGTTGTAAGCAGCGCTCACTTTTAGTGCGGCATACAGCTCTTATTTCAGTCTGCAGCCACTTAAATTACCCCGACGGAGAAGAGGGGACTCACACTGCATTGTAGCCAATGGAGACTTAAATCCACATTTAAAGGGCTGCGTGCAATGCTCACTTTGTGCGCTACATACAGCATATCTTCCGTCTGTGGGCAATAAAATGGCCCCAGTTGACAGAGGGGAGGCCCAGATATACATTGATACCAGGATCTCCCTGGAGTGAACAGCAATTTAGAATTTAACCCTACATGTTAAGTCGTCTCAGTATGTCCTAACAGTTTGAAAATCCAGTATTGTTAGGATGTTATGACACATCCTAATGTTCTGAAGGGATTGAACTAAAATGTATTTGACAATGAGTTAGCGCACAATCTTTTTTGAAAGCTCTCCAATTGGAAAGTACAGAAAAATAAGAAATTATAATTATATCCTATTAACCTTATAGATGTAATTTATACAGAATGTGTGCTCACACAAAAATACTTTTTCATTAAATATAAACAACTTCCAGCACAGTCCCAGAAATGAATCCCAGAAATGAGCAGTCCAAATCTTTTGGGATTCATTTCTGGGACTCTCTGTGCTGGAAGTTGTTTATATTTAATTAAAAAATATTTTTGTGTGAGCACACATTCTGTATAAATTACATCTATAAGGTTAATAGGATATAATTATAATTTCTTATTTTTCTGTACCTTCCAATTGGAGAGCTTTCAAAAAAGATTGTGCGCTAACTCATTGTCAAATACATTGAAAATCTTGTTGTGTGTGTGTGACACACAGGGGAAGTTCGAGGATAGCAGCACATATTATAATTAAAAATTAAAGGTATAACACCTTGGATATATATAAAAATGAAAGGCATAATACCCTGAATATATAACACTTAAAGGAAAAGCGCCTCAGATTAGTATCTAATTGAACTAAAATACATAAAATACACAATATAGAAAATGCAAGCAAGCTCTGGGGTAATAAACACAAAGCAATGCTCATGTGTATGAGGATGGAGCAAACAAACATGATGTTGGAATGCTGATACTGTTATTACAATATGATAATTGGTAAGAGAGAGTTAAGACACTAACTCAAGCCACGTTTTCCCTTCATATACTATGGTTTTGATGTATTGTGCTATTTTATTCTAATTGCTGTTTGCTATAGGGAGAACATTTTGAGATAAATATGTTTTTCGATGTTTTTATGCCCACAATGTCCAGTTAGTAAATTATTTAAACTAATTTTATCTACCTTTTCTTTATTATTGAGGTGAAGAGAAAGGGGCACCTTAAAATTATGCGCCTATAGTAGCCTGACAAGCAAATCTGGCCCTGGTATCTCAGTAAATAGCAGCTAGGTTGACCTAAAGCTCCTTTTTTTCACACACAGCATAGTTAAGTAAGTCATTGTAATAGGCATCCTACAATTCCTAGTGTCAAATGGAGGTGAAACAACTGTGTGGAGCTTCTCAAAGCCTGAGAATAAAATAAAAAAAGGGCAAACTTTTGTCTATTAAACAGCTTTGCATGTATCCATTTTCTAGAAAATTGTCTAGCACAATGTATAAATGAAATTGCATGTGCCTTAAAATAACACCAAGTCATGACAGTCATAGCACCTTAAAACAACAATAGTATGTAATAGGTAAAGTATGGTTTCAGCACCTTGGCCAGCAACATACATTTTTACTAACGGACAGCATTAAATGATTACAGTTCTTACACTATTCTTTCTTCTTTTTACCAAATAATACAGAGTATTTAACAAACAGAGCTTCCCCAGTACTGCATATTGCAAAATTATATTTTCCTGTTTATTCTTTTGTTTTTGTTTATAATTGGTGGAGTTGATGAAGGAATTGTATTTTTTCCTACCAAGTTACTCTACCAAAATGTAAAATGTGTAGAGTTAAAGAGACACTATAGTCACCAAAACCATTTAATTTCAATGAAGAAGTCTGGGTGCAATGGCCCTGTCCTTTTAACCCTGTAATATAAAACAGTTCAGTTTTTTTAGAAACTCGAATGTTTACAATGCAGGGTTAAGTCCACCTATCGTGGCTATGATCATGCATCCACTAGAGGTGCATCCATTGCACTTAATGAGCAAAACTTTGTCATGTGATGTGGAGGCCCCCATAGGAAATCATGAATTCAATGTTTTTCTATGGGGAAGCTTGAATGCACTCATGGAACTCACTGCACACGTGCATCAGGTTCTCAATACTCCTCTATGAGGAGCATTAGAATGGATCATTATGGAGGACACCATGCATCCTCCGTGATGTCTTGGGAGGCAGATAGGTAAGCAGCACAGACGGAGCCTCGGCCCTGGAAAAAGATAAGTACATTTTTAATTTGTTCATATTTATTGCAAATTTTGGGGGAGTAGATCTGTGTAGAGCTAGCGATAGGATTGCTATAGCGTTAGGAATAGAGGATTGTATTCATAATGATATAGTGTTCTTCTAAGCTTCAAATTTTGAAACAGTTTTTATTTTAAGTATTTATTTTATACACTTGGTGTGATTTCCCAAACACAGTGTTGAGATTAAAACTATACTTATCTGAATGTGGACTTAATCTATTTATGATTTTATATGTGACCATTCTTTCATACTGACACCTTCCTGTTTTTTTTTCATTAACAATAAATGCAATGTAAATAATCCAATTAGATGAATAGACAGATAATACATAGTTTGGCAAATATCGGGTAATGAGAATCCCCAAAAAAATCTTCTAATGCCACATTTACTATTTTATTAAGCCATTTTATTCTTGTTTTCTTAGGATTCAAAAATTGCAAACCCTATTTAATAGTTGTTACATCCTAATTGTTCCAATTTAGAATGAATTACTTAATCACAGTTTAAAATACTGCTTCTGAGTACTTTAAAAAATAAAATGGAAGCTCTTGCTGTGTAATTGCCAGCTATCAAGTTATCAAAAGAGGAAAAATGGAGGAAGCAGAACTCTGACATACCTAACTTTCTTCAAGAATTGGAATGTGTTCTCAAGACAGCAGGAGTTCATTTATGGGCAACTTACAAAAGCTTGCTGATATTTCTATCCTGCTGAGATACTGATTAAAATCTATAGGGGGTATGGGTGACTCAGAGCTGTTGGAAAAATCACCAATCTGATACTAATGCAATAAAAGTTATGTTTTCTTTTATTATCCCTCACTATATGAGGTTCTTGAGTCCACTTTCAGCAAAGCCGTCATGTGTTAGATGAAAGAATATGTCTTTTTAAATTCTAAATTATTACTAGGTCCAATTGTCTTCATTTTAGCTCATTTACAATAAACAGTATATAATGCAATTGGTTTTAAAGCAAAAAACACATATCCACAGGCATGCCTGTACAATTAAAGTATTATGCACCAATAGTTCTCAAACCATTCATCTGGAATGGTCCATGTTTTATTTATATATCTGTTTGAACATAATTTGAAATATTGAGACTTTACAGATTGCTACTGAAAACATTTTCAATTTCCAACCAGGAGCTAAAATTGCTATGTACCACAATCTTCAAATGTCAAGAACATAAAGAATATAAATTGTGTTTGTAACTTTAAAATACATTGCATATGACATTTTGTTTCCAAAGCTCCAGCTGGGGATCATATTGTTATCACCATTAGCAGTGCTTAATGTCCTATTCTAGCTATATATGGAATGTAATCATGAAATTGATCACAATTAGAAGGTGGAGTATCCAGGTTTAAAATACATTTGTATTTGGAGAGAAAACAAAAAGGGAAGATTTTTGTGAAATCATTATAAAAATATTATGTATAGTCAGATTTCTGAGAAATTGTTTTCATTTTACATAATGACAAAAGGCCAGAAGTGCCCCATAATTTTTCCATAATTAAAAAAAATCTAAATCTGGCACAATTCTTAATTCTATCTATGTGATGCTACATTTTGTATTCTATTCACTCGGATCCAGACCACATCACACAATCACACTATCCCGCTATTTAGAGGTAAATGTCAAAACAGAAATCACCAAGACTTTTTTGTTGCTTGCGGTGATAAAAAATATAGAAAAGAAAATTAACCATACCCTGAAAGTCTATCAAAACAAAAGAATGAAGTAGTGATATTAGCCACAAGCAAAAGTGACTTATTGGCTGTAGCCAACTTTAAAGGGCCACTTTAGCTAACGTTTTATCCAAAAATAATGATATCAACCTTCTATCAACCTTCTGGAATACACAGAAACAACACTGGCACATGTAAATACAAAAAACAGATACTTGCATTAACTCAATATGGAGTTAAAAGTTATCCTAGCAATTTCTATGGTAACATTTTCATTGACAACTTCCAAAAGCTTAAATGTTCTTATGGAAAACCTCACCTATGACCAGAAAATAAAATCAACAGAGTGACTTTACTGGGAATAATAAGTTGAGATTACCTCAACAGAATAAGGAACTAAGGCTGGGGCCAAGCAGTTGGCATTGAAACAAAAATCAGGCCATAACCCAAAGGGCAATTGCCTTTCTAAAGGGAACTTGGTCCCAGGTGCACATTAATCTAACGCTTCTCAGTGGTCTTACGTGCGCCCAACTTGCGCCATTACAGGGAGTGCAGAATTATTAGGCAAATTAGTATTTTGACCACATCATCCTCTTTATGCATGTTGTCTTACTCCAAGCTGTATAGGCTCGAAAGCCTACTACCAATTAAGCATATTAGGTGATGTGCATCTCTGTAATGAGAAGGGGTGTGGTCTAATGACATCAACACCCTATATCAGGTGTGCATAATTATTAGGCAACTTCCTTTCCTTTGGCAAAATGGGTCAAAAGAAGGACTTGACAGGCTCAGAAAAGTCAAAAATAGTGAGATATCTTGCAGAGGGATGCAGCACTCTTAAAATTGCAAAGCTTCTGAAGCGTGATCATCGAACAATCAAGCGTTTCATTCAAAATAGTCAACAGGGTCGCAAGAAGCGTGTGGAGAAACCAAGGCGCAAAATAACTGCCCATGAACTGAGAAAAGTCAAGCGTGCAGCTGCCAAGATGCCACTTGCCACCAGTTTGGCCATATTTCAGAGCTGCAACATCACTGGAGTGCCCAAAAGCACAAGGTGTGCAATACTCAGAGACATGGCCAAGGTAAGAAAGGCTGAAAGACGACCACCACTGAACAAGACACACAAGCTGAAACGTCAAGACTGGGCCAAGAAATATCTCAAGACTGATTTTTCTAAGGTTTTATGGACTGATGAAATGAGAGTGAGTCTTGATGGGCCAGATGGATGGATTGGTAAAGGACAGAGAGCTCCAGTCCGACTCAGACGCCAGCAAGGTGGAGGTGGAGTACTGGTTTGGGCTGGTATCATCAAAGATGAGCTTGTGGGGCCTTTTCGGGTTGAGGATGGAGTCAAGCTCAACTCCCAGTCCTACTGCCAGTTTCTGGAAGACACCTTCTTCAAGCAGTGGTACAGGAAGAAGTCTGCATCCTTCAAGAAAACATGATTTTCATGCAGGATAATGCTCCATCACACGCGTCCAAGTACTCCACAGCGCGGCTGGCAAGAAAGGGTATAAAAGAAGAAAATCTAATGACATGGCCTCCTTGTTCACCTGATCTGAACCCCATTGAGAACCTGTGGTCCATCATCAAATGTGAGATTTACAAGGAGGGAAAACAGTACACCTCTCTGAACAGTGTCTGGGAGGCTGTGGTTGCTTCTGCACGCAATGTTGATGGTGAACAGATCAAAACACTGACAGAATCCATGGATGGCAGGCTTTTGAGTGTCCTTGCAAAGAAAGGTGGCTATATTGGTCACTGATTTGTTTTTGTTATGTTTTTGAATGTCAGAAATGTATATTTGTGAATGTTGAGATGTTATATTGGTTTCACTGGTAAAAATAAATAATTGAAATGGGTATATATTTGTTTTTTGTTAAGTTGCCTAATAATTATGCACAGTAATAGTCACCTGCACACACAGATATCCCCCTAAAATAGCTATAACTAAAAACAAACTAAAAACTACTTCCAAAAATATTCAGCTTTGATATTAATGAGTTTTTTTGGGTTCATTGAGAACATGGTTGTTGTTCAATAATAAAATTAATCCTCAAAAATACAACTTGCCTAATAATTCTGCACTCCCTGTATAGTCCATAATAAATGCGGGGGCAAGGCTCAACTTCCTGTCCGCCCGCACCTCCCACGCCTCACCCTTCTGTCAGTCCCTACATTGGCTTCCTATAAGATATAGAGCTCAATTTAAAATTCTGGTTCTTGATTTCAATTCTCTACATAATGCTGCTCCCATCTATTTATCCTCCCTTATACACAAGTATGTCCCGTCTAGGTCCTTACGATCTGCTGAAGACTTACGTCTATCTTCTGTCTGTACTCCCACCTCTGATGCTCGCCTTCAAGATTTCTCGAGGGCTGCACCGTTCCTGTGGAACTCGCTTCCCTCCTCCGTTAGATGCCCACCCAGTCTCCACTCCTTCAAAAAATCGTTAAAAACCTACTTCTTCATAAAAGCGTATAAATTGAACTGTTAAGAGCTCCCGACTGATTCCTCTTCTTCAACTGTCACTATACTATCCTTACCTTTTTGAGTCATTTTGCCCCACTCCCTCTAGCATGTAAGCTCATTGAGCAGGGCCCTCAACCCCTCTGTTCCTGTGTGTCCAACTTGTCTGGTTACAACTACATGTCTGTTCGTCCACCCATTGTAAAGCGCTGCGGAATTTGATGGTGCTATATAAATAACATAATAATAATAATAATATATGTAAATTAAACAACATATATGGTACATTATTCTCAGTAAAGGGAATTAAGTGTACAAAGCAACACATTCAAATCATCTTGTCACTATTTGACATGGATGCGTGCTAACAAAATATGCCCTATAATCAGAGAAGAATCGCAGCTATAGACAACATGCTTCCAGGTGTGTGCAAGTCAGGACCTGTGCTGAGATAGGATGGTCTCAACAATAAGGAGGTTAATTAGAAAACAAGATAACAAACACATTACTAAATACCAGTAGTCAAATACAGTTGTAATCAAAATATTTCAACCTCCACTGAAAATCAGGTTTATTGTCAAAATTGACAAGCTTTCAGCTGTTTGCAATGAACAAATCAAACAAAAGCAATTGAAATAGCTCAACACAATGAATGTTTCAAGTGGTTTAATCAAATTCAACTGAAGATGCAATGCAAAATTATTCAACACCCTGAATAGAATCCCTCACAACAGCACAAATATGCAAAACTGGTGTTGTCTCAAGAGCACCTGATAAAACTAATTAAAGTCAAAAGGCTTCATTAGTTGCACCAGGTGTGCTTGAGCTGGAACACTTAAAATACCTGAACTGGCTAGGGGTTTGTTGAGTGTCACATTTGACTGCATGTAAGAAATATGGATAAGTCAAAAGAATGGTCCTCAAAGTTAAGAGAAGAGACCATTGCCCTTCTCAAACAAGGAACAGGATACGAAAAGATAGAAAAGGCAATGAATGTTCCTTGAGACACCTTTGGAACATAGTTTGCAAGTTCAAAGTTGTAGGAACAGTGGTTACAGTACCTGGATAGGGCAGAAAAAGGAAGCTATCAATGGTTGCAACCAGATATCTTAGACGTCTGGTTGTGAAAAACCCTTATTATTGCAAAAGACCTGCAGAAAGATTTGGTGGTAACAGGCACTGAGGTTTCAGGGAGCACAGTAAGGAGCATACTAAGCTCAGAAGGTTTCCATGCTAGAACTATAAGACATACACCACTGCTGACCCAAAAGCACAAGAAAAGTCAGCTCCAATATACTCAAAATTATAAGTGGTATCTCTGGAGGAAGAAGAATAAAGCATATGCATGCATATGGTGATGTTCTGGGGCTGCTTGGCATCCTCTGGCACTGAAAACCTTCAGAGTGTGGAAGGCAAGATGGATTCAGTGAAGTATCAAGTAATCCTAGGAGAAAATGTCATGCCGTCTGTGAGGAAGCTGAAGCATGGGCATCATTGATGGCTATGCATCTCGTTTTCAGCAGGTCATAACAGGAAACCGGTGCTGTACTCAGTACTAAAGATGCTTGTTGTGAAGGGGTTGAATATTTTTGAGACTGGAGAAGTCATTATAAGTTGCATTTTCAGTTGAATTTGGGGAAACCACTTGAAGCATTAGTTGTGTTGAGCTATTTCAATTGCTTTTGTTTGATTCGTTCATTGCAAACAGCCGAAAGTCTGTAAATTTTGGCAATAAGCCAAGAACCACAGTAGAACAGATAATTAACCACTCCAATAGGGGACCACAACACTGATGCACGTTAATCTTGTACATGTATGGTGCTTCTGCCTACTGTCAGACATATTATACACTACACAGTGCGATGAAAGGAACAACATACTATGCCATGAAGCAGACTGGTATATAGTGGTGGCAACATTTTAGAACCACATTCAAATATTATTTATAGTTGAGACTAAATCTGAATATGTCTCTCAGAGCTACCCAGTCTTGAACTTTGCATGCACATTTTTGATAGGGAAGTCACCCCAAATTCTATAAATAGTTATATCCATCAACGAAATGAATATAGGAGGACCTTGATGAAAAATAGAACCAGCTTACTCTTAACAGTATCTTAAATGTATCTTAAATGATAGAATATCTTATTAATAGTGAAAGCATGTCTTGTGATTAGCTTGCAGCAACTTAGTAGGAAATAACATGGGATTACAATTTTACTATTTAAGGTACGATCAGAGGCAGATCCAGAGCCTGATCTCAGGAGGGGCATTTGTAGATTATATAAAGATGTAATCCAAGCACAATAACCACTACAGCTCATGGTGTGAGTAGTGCCAGGACCCTCTCCCAGAGTAAGTAGTCAAACCGTTTAAGAACAGTTTGACAACTTACCTGGGGTCTGCTGGGATATAGGGCATAGGAGCAGTAGTGTGTGCGAGTGCTGCAATGTGTGAGGGGTGTAGTGTGTGTGAAAGGTGCAGTGTGTGTGTGGGGGGGTGTAGTGTGTGATCAATGCAGTGTGTGTGTGTGCACGTGAGGGGGACAGTGTGTGTGTGTGTGTATGAGGGCGGCAGTGTATGTCAGGGATGAAGTGTGTGTGTTAGGGGCAGTATATGTGTGGGGCAGTGTGTGAGAGTTGCAGTGTGTTTGTGTGAGGCTTGCAGTGTGTGTGTGAGGCGTGCAGTGTCACACACACATCTTGCAGTGTGTGTGTGAGCAGTGCAGTGTGTGTGTGTGTGAGGGGGAAGTGTACGTGTGGGGCAGTGTGTGTGAGAGTTGCAGTGTGTGTGTGTGTGGCTTGCAGTGTGTGTGTGAGGCAGTGTGTGTGGAAACAATGTATGTGTGTGCAGAAATGTATGTGTATGTGGGGCAGTGTGTGGGGGGGGGAGAAAGGTGTATATGGGGGCAGTGACTGTGTGTATGAGGGGCAGTGTGTGTATGGGCAGTGTGTGTTTGGGGGGCAGTGTCTGTATGGGGGGCACTGTATGTGTGTGGGACACTCTATGTGTATGTGGGGCAATGTGTGTATGGGGAGCAGTGAATGTATGTATGGGGCAGTGTGTGTATTAGGGGGCAGTGTCTGTATGAAGGGCAGTGTGTGTATGGGGGCACTGTATGTGTGTGGGGCAATGAGTGTGGGGGGCAATGTGTGTATGGGGACAGTGAATGTGTGTATGGGGGACAGTTTGTGTATGAGGGGGCAGTGTATGTATGGGGCAGTGTGTGTGTATGGGGGTCACTGTATGTATGTGTGTGGGGCAGTGTGTGTATGGGGGGCTGTGTGTGGGGAACTATGTGTCTGTGGGGAAAAGTGTGTATGGGGCAGTGTATGTGTGGGGGCAATGTGTGTATGGGGACATTGTGTGTGGGGCACTGTATGTGTGTGTGGGGAAATGTGTGTATGGGTGTTCAGTGTGTGTGGGGGGCAGTGTTTGTGTGGCAATGTGTGTATGGGGCAATGTATGTGTGTGGGGCAATGTGTGTATGGGGGCAGTGTATGTTTGTGGGGCAATGTGCTTATGGGGGCGGTGTGTGTGTGAGTAATGTGTGTATGGGACAGAGTATGTGTTTGTGTGTGGGGACAATGTGTGTATGGGGCAGTGTATGTGTGTGTGTGTAGGGGGGGGCAATGTGTGTATGGGGGCTGTGTATGGGTGTGTGGGGGGCAATGTGTGTACAGGGGGCAGTGTATGTGTGTGTGTGGATTGTAATTGTGTATGGGGACAGTGTATGTGTGTGGGAGGGTGGCAATGTGTGGGGGGTGGCAATGTGTGTATGGAGGGCAGAAGGGTAGGGAAGGCTTTTCTCAATAATATGTTGTTGTTTTTTTAATTTTTGTATTTAATAAAATAAATTTACATTATGTCCTTCCCTTCTTACCTTTACTCAGGGTGAAGGGGGGACATTTCTTGATCCCTGGTGGTCCATGGGGAATCCCTGGTGGTCCCAGTGGTGAGAGTGAACTCTAGCCCACAGCTCCAGTTCACTCTTGCAAGATCCTGAGCATTGCTGTGGTAATCGCGGCAACACTCCATGCTCGCGCCAGAAGGACCCGGAGGAGCTGCAGGCTGAGCTCCCAGGTCCTCTCTCCCTCCCTCCCCTGCCGGCTGCCAGCATAGTGCCTGCAGACCAGGGAGATCTCTGATCTCCCCTCTGGTTCTTAAAGGCACATTGCAGGTTTGGCACTTGGACAGTGCCAGCCCTGCATTAGCCGGCAGGGGAGAGCCTCGGCCTGCCTTGTAATCTCGGGTGGGGGGGTAATTGCCCCATTTCCCCCCCACTGGATCCGCCACTGGGTGTGATGATCTAAACATATCAAACTTATTGTTGTAATGCAACCCACATGATGCTCTGAAAACCAATGAGGGACAAATAAATGAGTACTCCAATAGGTCCAGACGCAGCTTGACAGTACCATAACTAGCCATCATTACCAGAATAAAAAGCCATTTTATATACTGTTATGCATGACAGAGACCCTTTAAGACATTTAATTAGTGGAATTGAAATTGGAAAAGAAAAGAGTTGGATTTATATTATGAGCAGCAAGTTAAATTTTAAATTGCACTGAGAAATAGTTTGTAGACATCTCTGGTATTATAAAACAATGACCTCTCACATCAAAACAAATTTTACTGCTGCTGGAGCCAAAATTGAGTCAGGTTTAATTTTCTTTAAATTATCTTCATATGCACAAAGCTAATTATATTCAGGAAAAGTTCTCGGAAAACAAACCATTAGAATGATTTGCTAGCGGAAGGTTTGACTTTGCAATTTGCGGAATCTCTGAGATCTACATCCTCAAAGGTGCTAAGAAAGATTGTTAGAAAATGTTTAAGTTTGTAATAACAATCTTTCTCTTTCAGTCCCATTATAAAAAGTAAATGCATGTGTTTTTCCTCAATTAGAGGAATATCTATGTATTTTTATTTATTAAGAAAAAAAACCTAATGAAACGAAACGAACATGTTCAGCCATTTCACATCTGTTCGGTTTGTGAGTCGACTGCAGTTCCGCTCGGTGTTCAGTAATTTGACCCAAACTGCCCAAATTTGGATGAATTGCAGTTGGCATCAAAATAAATGTCCAAGTCTAATAACATAAAACAAACCTACTAATGCTATTATTATTTACCTAGCGCCAACATGTTGCACAGCGCTTTACAATAATAGAAAGGGAATAATATTTACAGGTGAAGAACACCCTGCTCAAATTAGCTTATTAGTGAAAAGAAGTGCGTGGATACTGTGCCAGGATACACCAATATGTCTAGCTATTTATTTATTTATTTATTTATTTAGTTATTACAAGATAAATATCTTCATGGTTGAGTCATCAATTAATTTATTTCATATTGTTTGTTATAATTTGTGGTAACATAGCCCTATTTAGTTAGTGTTAAAATAGGATAACACAAGCACATTGTTTCCCTAAATTCAAGTTCTCATTCAATCTCAATGCTGGTCAACAATACACAAATAGCTTTGTTCTACCAGTGGAAGGAACACTGAGCTCTTTCACCTCCATTATTGATATGTAATTGAATTGCCTTTAATTAGCTGACAGAAGGCACTGGCTGGCACCAATGGTGATGTGCTCCAACATGTGTCATTATTATGAGCGTTGGATAGGAGGCAGACAGTCAGAAAGCTGACATAAGTGATATACCATTGTTCTTTTCAGCATGTTAACATACTAACAAACAACAAACAAATATGAATACCTCTTCAAAAAAAGCAGTTTATGCAACAATTAAAAAATCAAAGATGGCTGCAACTATATCCTGCACTTCCTTAGCACAGATAAATAATCAAATCAGTGGTATATACATCGAAATAACATGCAGGCAAATTATCTGTGCTACAAAATTAGAGAAATAAATAATATATACAGCAATACGAAAATATCCTAAAAGTAACCAAACATCATATAGTGCCAAGTTATCATCAATTCTAGAAAGTCATGAAACATTACAAAAGCTTTAAAATGGGGGTATGTTTCCACTACTTTTACAGCTGAAGGATTTTTATTTTCTGAAGTGATATTTTGTTCTTAAATGGTGGTTAAAGTAACAGTGAGAGATGGCATAATTTCCCAACACAAGATAAAATAGGTTAGAATTATCACTTATCACAATAAAAAAATAAACTAAAGGAAGGACAAAGGAGGAAAAGTCTGATTTTTATAAATATGTGGACAATATTAAAATATCTCTTTAGATAAGGAGTCAAATGTGGTAAAAATGTCCCTTAGGGTAATTTCTAATATAATGTATCCAGCCCATTTCTAGTCTAAATTACTTAGAGTAAGTTGGTCCCATTTTCTGCCCATATAACTTATTACAAGAATGTATCTGTTGGTTCATACTGATTTATTTCCCGTATTCTTGTTCCAATTGAGTTCATTCTATTTATTCATATTCCATTCTTTGCAATTCATATATTTGGTCATATTTTTTCCTATTAATTTGAAATTATAGGGACACTGTAGGCACTATATAGGGGTAGGTAAACTACGGCACTCCAGATGATTTGAACTACATCTCCCAGAATGCTCCGACAGCTGTAATGCTGGCAAAATATCAGGGGCGATGTAGTCCACAACATCTGGAGTGCCGAAGGTTGCCTACCTGTGTGTGACTATAACCATTCCGTCTCATGAATTTAAGCAGTTTAAACAAGGGACTCTGGCCACCGATAGCCAAACTCTTACTGGTGGTATGGCTAAGGCAAAGATTATACAATTCCTTCTAGCTATACCAATCGAGACCAGCAATAGTCACTGTGATAGGCTTACACTCTCAGCCAATCACAGTTTTTCATTACTCTCAGTTTGATGCTTCTTCATTAGCTCCAGAAGCACAGATGGAATGTGCTGCTGGGGATTTTCATGCAGCACTTAAATATTAAAAATGGTTTAACACTGAACAGAAGGATGGCACCAGGATACTACAGACATTATAACCAATTCAACTAGATGATGCAGTCACATTGCCTACAATGCCTCTTTAAAATTAGATCCCTGGTCTATGTTTAATTCATAGTAAGGAGAATAGGAAATGCCTAATTGACTTTTTATCATATTCCCCACAAAGTTTAAGATCATCCTTTGTTCTTAAAGACTAAATGTTAATATTTTATTATGCAAGGCAAAAACGGTTTCAACACATTTATTAATTCATAGTTTTACATTTTATATCTTGAACATTCTGTTCTATTGCAAATATTGCCATAAAGAAGATACCTCTCACTGAGCAAACTTTGAAAATAATCTCTTGCAATATTTCGTTTGAAACTTAATAGTAACAATATATATAGGGCTTAGGAGGTAAGTAAAACAAATTAAAGTAATTGTAGCTTTAGGATTACATATCTGTACATATCTGTCCTGATGACCTGCATAATTGTAGTCCCGCCCCAATGTAAATAAAAAAACAAAACAAAATGAATCAAGCAACTCACCTTTTCTCGAGTCCCTTGGCACTGCCGCAACCTCCTCCTAGCATTACGTCATCCTGGAGGCATGCCTCAAGAATAACCAGCAAACCCAACACTCCTCATGGAGGAGCATTGTGAATTGTAAGTGTATGTGCTGTACTCAGTGCAATGTGCCCACAATTCTGCCACATAGAATCATTGCATGCAGTGATGGCACTGTGCACACTAGCATGGCATCACGGTACCCGGAGAGCTTGGATGCATGCCTTGAAGTCACGCATTCAAACCTTCAAATTACTAAACTATTGAACTTTGGGGCAACTTAGGATGGGGGTAATACAAATGTAGGAACTATAACAACTTCACCCAGATGAAGTTGTTATAGTGAGTAGAGTGTTCCTTTAAAAGTAAAAACTATTTTTTTAACCCCGCCTATAAGAGTTTCACAATTTTTGCAGTTTTGTATTTGCTTTGCTGCTACACACTTTAGTGCGCCACAGTTTATTCCAATCGTGCACCAATTGAACAATCAAATGAAATAAAGATGTGTAGCACCTTAAAATGAATCCAATGTTCCCATGTGCACACACCACATCAATATTTTAAATATATTTATAAATAGAAAGATTATCCCTTCACGTAAAAACCCACATACTCCAAATGGAAAATACACACAACACAAGTGATATAGCAGATGGTGTTTTTAATTAAAAAAAAAACCATATATTAAATCCAAAAAATATTTAAATAATACAGAGAATGATGATATAAGAATGCACTCACATTTTCTAGAACTATTGTCCTAACTCTAGTTTCTTGCACTGTTGTGGCTTTAAAAGTGTTCACCAATACCTAACAATCATTGCTCCTGTTTGCAATACAGTTTCAATACTTTATTCACATCCAAGACACACTAAGTAAATACAACTATAAGCAGAGCCTCTTACAGACTTCTGTTTGTGAGCTTAAGCCACTTCATCCACAACACACAATCCGTGTCTGATGCAACAGTGCAGTATAATAGGCGTTCCTTTGAGATTCTTATCTTGTGGCTTCCTTGACCGCTCACCCTTCATCTCGCAGCCCTCAGAGAAGGGCTACTAAACTGTTTCATGGATTGCAGGATAAAACTTAACAGGAAAGGTTAAATGATCTTAACATGTATAGCTTGGAGGAAAGACGAGACAGGGGAGATATGATAGAAACATTTAAATACATAAAGGGAATCAACACAGTAAAGGAGGAGACTATATTTAAAAGAAGAAAAACTACCACAACATGAGGAAATAGTCTTAAATTAGAGGGGAAAAGGTTTCAACATAATATCAGGAAGTATTACTTTATTGAGAGGGTAGTGGATGCATGGAATAGCCTTCCAGCTGAAGTGGTAGAGGTTAACACAGTAAAGGAGTTTAAGCATGCGTGGGATAGGCACAAGGCTATCCTAACTATAAAATAAGGCCAGGGACTAATGAAAGTATTTGGAAAATTGGGCAGACTAGATGGGCCGAATGGTTCTTATCTGCCGTCACATTTTATGTTTCTATGTTTGTCAGATAGCTGAGTTGACGGGTATTGGCATGGCATGGGTATTTGAAATTATACCAGAGGAGGTGTTTTGGTTCTATAAAATTAAAGTATTTTGGTTTTTACCATCTGTTTATTCAAACTTTTCTGCCATACAAAACACCTGTCTATTCTGATGTCACTGGTTCACTTCCATTTTGACTGGAGAAAATGTATTTTGCATGAATGCACATGAAAGAGAGGCACGCATAAAAAAAAAACTTCTGATGTAATTTTATTATGACTGGGTCCAGCAATGGACCAAAGATGGACATTCTGCATATAGCACAGGAAGGCCTCTTAGTGAACCTATCACTGAAAGAGACAGAGTCACGTACTATTTTATTTCTCTCTGAAATACCATATATTATCAAACAAAGTGTACAATTAGTATTAGGTATCTTATACTGTTGGTCTATTCATGAATCCATTAAATAATTTTTCTCTTATTATTATTATTCAATTAGAATGTCAGGGATTCAGTGTGTGGACTATTAATTCAAATACTGCTGTTAGTACTTGAGGGTGGTAAAGATTAGCTGCTCCCTACTTTGCAAAACATTTTTTTCCGCACAGCGGTGTAAGCATTAAATTATTAATAAGATCTGCAAAAGAGCGTGTGGCAGTCATTTCACAGACAAACAAACAAAAAAAAGATTAAACTAAAAAGATATTTCAAAAGTTTCAAAAACAAGAAACATTTTACCAGCATTGTGTAAGCAATTCAAAATGGTATAGTGTCATATGAAGTATCTATAAAATATTAAGGAACATAATACTGTAATATCTTAGTAATAATAAAAATAATAATAAAGTATTCATTGATATTGTGGTTATAAGAGATGAACCATTAAGATCATAAGTCATTTTGCATCCATGTATTAATAAACATGATGTTTTAAAACGTTAAAATTAGTATCTTATACTGGTGGGTCAGCCAAGTTCTCAAGGCACACCAACATTCCAGATGTCTTAGTATTCATATTGGAATAGAACTGGGAAAAAAACTAAATCCTGGACTTACTATTTCAGGCTATCTCAAGTCCTCCCTGTAGAGGAAGCAGAGGAAAGGAGAGCAGGCAATGTGCCCCTGACCCTCCATGGCATATCTTCCTTGTCTCTGTACTGTGGCCACAACCCTCAGCTGTTCTCTGGTTTTCCTGCCCAGTCTTAGTGAGTTTCATATGGAACTGGAAGCAGCAAAGTAATAGAGACACACATTTAATATGATACTGCTTTGACAATCCAGGTAAATCCTACAAGAAGACCTGGCAGGAAGATAGTAAGCACAGAGCAGACAAAGAGATTCAGGCTTTGAGGCCCCACATTATGGGCTGGAGGTCCCCTAGCTCCACACAGCTACATGCCTGATTCGTTTTGCTACTGCTCAAAAGCTATGTGTTACAGTAACATGCCGTAACCTTCAGAAACTAAGATTCCAGGCACTATGGACTTTGATGTAGTATCATCTATTGGTTAGAGCTTAGTTGTGTGCAGTGGCATATTTTTAGAATGTTGCGTAGTCCAGGCAGAATGCTCTGGGATTTGGATTTCATATGAGTCCACGGACTCTCCCCTGTGTGACATTATACATTTTATTGTATTTCATTATTGCCTATATGTTTGTGGTTTATGCTCTGTTTGAGTCCCTTAGAATAACATTAAATGTAGCATAAAGATTATCTCACATTTAAAAATGTGAATTATCTATTTAATTGTGTTGGCATCTGGTAGCTCGTGGCCTGTCTTCTGTCTTCATTGCTCTCTGCTGTCTGGGATCAGCTACAAAGTTGTAAGTCCTGTAAGCAAAGAGCTGGGCCTGTGAACTGCAACACTTTGAATTCTCACTTTAGTGAATAACTGTGTTTGACTTCTCTGTTACCAGACAACAAGAGAACAACACTCAATCCCAGCCATGGTGGTAGCTGGTCTGCTAACATGCACTCCTCTGGACATATATGTGGCATAGTCTAAGGAGGCATGTCTGTTATTGAGATTTTTCCAAGAGTTAATTAGTCAATTTCAACATCTACAAACTGTTCTATTTCACTGATATATTAGAGAGTAGCTACGATAAGAGGAGTCAGTCAGTTTTCCAAAGTTATAAATCTGTCAGATCAGCTTATAAAACAAATAAACAAGGTAACATGCATTGGTGCTAATTAATTTAGTGAGGATGCATTTTTAAAGTATTTGCAAAATTTAGGCCAAAATAGATCATATAAAAACCAAAGTTGGGTATACGTTTTCAAATTAAACTTTTTCATAACCCCATCGCACCTGAACATTTTTTTAGATTCTGCATAGTGCATGCATTTTTCTTGCTTTTATTATCACTATTATTATTATTATTAACATTATCCAATATTTTCATTATCACTAAGAATATATATCTATGCATCCTGCAGCCAGCGTCCATTTGTAGCAAGCATAACATTTAAATTTCGTGCTTTTAATATAAACATTTCACAGATATTTCCTAAGGGTGTGTTTGATTTGGTTTTGTATAGCTCATGGTCTGCAGAGACGAGAATAACTAAATGTGGCTGCAAAGAAAGCTTAAATAATATAAGCTATTGTAAAGAAATCCACAGAGGGCCTGGCCAGTGCATACAGAATCAGAGATATGCTGAACGACTGAAATGGCAAAAACATATTAGAATGGTACAATAGCATGTCTATTTTCAACAATTGAGCAGAAAATAGAAAAAAGCTATAACATTTGGTATCAAGCGTACTGTAATAGTTGTCTGTCATTAAAATAATCAATAAGACATATGGGTAATCTGTTCCAAGAATAACATGATGTTGATAGCAAAACAGAACAAGCAGCTTAAAAAAAAGGGGGAATTTGGCTTGTTGTAGCGGATATCCTTTCTAACCTACTTTATTTTTTTATTAGGTATAGGAAACATTTTTTCATCCAACAATTAAATATGTCGTAATTTTCACTTTTGCTTCTGTAGACATGGTCCTCTTGTTCATTGTGTCTAGAGTTGCATCACCTGTATTTCACTGATGAGAACTATTGCCTCGTTTCCACTGAGCGGATCGGTTCGGGTCGGTACAGTTTGGAAGGTTTAGAATGGACCAGCCCATTCTGGTGAGCGTTTCCACTGCAAGTCAGACCTTTCAGGGCCATGCAGGGTTTAGAAAAAATGCTCTTCCTGTCCACCAATCAATGGATTGTATAGTAGCTCCACCCTAACCGAACCGTTCCATTTCCTATGGCCTTACATCTGAAGCAGGACCCTGAATGGATCGGTACGGTTCGCTTGTATGGACTACTTTCATAATGGAAACACACAAAATAGCGAACCGTACCGAACCGAACTGAACCGATCCGCTCAGTGGAAACGAGGCATTAGAGAGCCTGACTAGATTTTCTATGGTTCCTTAAAATCTCATACAGTCGTCATACAATGGAAGACTGTCTGGCATGTTAATTCTGGGCTACACTTCTTGTTGGAAACAATCTGATCTGTAAATAGTATAAGTTCTCTTGGCAATGACACAAATCGGGAAAAAACTGTTTAAGACTTTAGTGGGGACTGACTATGGAGGACATTATAAGCACCATAACACCATATGCTCATTGCCTAGGTTATGGTGCAGAGAACAAACTAAAGAATTGTGAATTTTAAACATCTAAATATAATCAGAATTAAAATATTTTGAGTGCAAATAGAGTTTTGGGCATTCTAAGCTGCTACAACATGTATGCCACATCTCCTAAAGATGCACAGTGAAATGAAAAAAAAAAATATGGAAACCACATGTAAATAGCAAATTCTGGCACTTTTTTTGCAGACATTTCTATTTCAGAAGAATGGTTTCTATTTCTATTTCTGCTAGAAATAGTGGTGGAAAACACAAAAGAGAAACATTTCATAGTTTGGATGTTTATGCTTTTTAACAGCGGCTTTCAAGTAATGTGCTGTAGAACACATTACTTGACCTTTCATGTAGAAGTACCCCTGCAGGTCTAAAAATAAAAACCTAAGTACCCCTGCCTCGAGAAAGTAATTTCTATTGATTTAAATTCTAAACGAAACAAGTAGACACTGATATTTAAGTTAATCCCACATTGGAGAACAAGTATGTAGCCTGTAGGTAGTAAAGAATATTTTTTCAAATAAATATGACATAATGTGAATATTGTGTATGTAAGGAGGAGTGTATCAACTAATAACCTGAAGTATAAAAGTTACAAAATGAAAATATAATACACAAATAATTGCTACACAGAGGACATTGGAACGCTACCACACATATGTACACACAGTGGACACTGGCACACACACACCACACACACACACACATACATAGAAGATGCTGATCACATAGTTAAAGATAGAGGACACTGACACACAGAAAAAACTGACAGATACCCACCAGATACACAGTTACACACAGAGGACACATTCAATGACAGACACACTTACTGACAGTCACTGGCAGACATGCATAGTTACACACATAAGACACTGACACATACATTGACACACAGAGTACACTGACAAACACACATTTACACACAGAGTACATTGACACACACATAGGAAACCAACACACATGCATTTAGACACATAGGAAACTGACACACACACAACAGACACTGACAGACAAACACACAGTCACTGATTTTACATACACTGACCAACACACTCACTGATTTGACACAGTCAGACACACACACATTCACTAACAGACACACACATACTGTCAGACACACAGTCACTGACAAACACATATATATTCTCTCACACAGACTGACAATTTTTTTTTTTTAAATGTGTCCAACTAGCCTCTCTATCTTTTGTAGAGTTGGAGTGGATCCTTTCCCTGGGGCCCAATGTGGATCCCTTCCCTGAGATCCATTGTGGGGCTTGTGTAATCTTCATGCTTTTCCAGCACTATCCCCCCCCCCCCGAGCACTGTTTAGTGATGCGGTGGGCCTGAGGGACATCATAACCCAGCTCCCGGCATCACCGCATGGTGCACAAGGGCAGGGCCGGATTAAGAGCACACTGGGCCTGGTGCTGACAATTATGATAGGCCTAATTACGGAATCTTATTGACCAAAAACACTAAAACAGTCATACCTCCCAAGCGTCATGTATCTGATGGAGATGGTGCTGAAGGGAAACTCACAGGATGCGGCTATAAGAACACATACTCTATGCTAATCTCTCTCTAATTTATGCTTTCATCTTTCAAGTAAATCCATAACCCCTAACAGCAGTGTCCAGTGAAGCAGGAAGTCAATGGGCGGGGTAAAAGGGTGGGCCATTGGTGCGAATCACGTGACCAGACTTGCTAAAAGGGGAGAACATGCCCAAAAAGGGGGCATGTCTGTCCAAAGAATTTGAAGGACAGCCTGGCATGAATGCATGTCAGGCTGCCCGCCAATCCTGCAGGCTGTCCAACTAAGGGCATACTATGCAGGCAGCACCCTGAGCTTGACATAAATGTGTCTAATGATGCGTTCACTCCATGCTTTCTAAGGACTGTCCCCTAGCACTCACATGTCCACTTGTCTCCTTACTTTCTTACTAGCAGGCAGAAGTTACTTGTATATAGTCTGGGACAGAGAAAATGTGTATGTAGTGAGTGTAGAAGAAAGGGGACATGCCACAGTGTTAAAAGAGACAAGCGTCTGCATTATCTAAACTAATTTTATTGTCAGCCAGTCCACACAAGTTTTGTTCCCATACATCCCTCTTAAGCTTCCAAACTTAAAGGGACACTATAGTCACCATAACAACTACAGCTTATTGTATTTGTTCAGGTAAGTAGAATCATTCCATTCAGGCCTTTTGCAGTAAACACTGTCTTTTCAGAGAAAATAACTCCACTGGCCGCTCCTTAGATGGCTGCTAGAGGTTCTTCCTGGGGCAGTACTGCCTAGTGTGCAGCACTGTCATTCAGTGTCTCCACCCTCTGCCTGCAGACACTGAACTTTCCTCATACCGATGCATTGATTCAATTTATCTTTATGAGGAGATGCTGATTGGCCAGGGCTTGTGCTGGCTCTGCCCCTGATCTGCCTAGTTGACAGTCTCAGCCAATCCTATGGGGAAGTATTGTAATTTGCTCAGACCACCACTTCTGATGATGTCAGCAGACAGTCAGTTCAGCGGCAGAGCCAGCAGCTGCAGACTTGAATACAAGTTATATTTTACTATACTTAGGGAGGCAAGAAGGGGCCAGGGTGGTGGTTTTAACATAATAGGGTCAGAAATACATGATTGTGTTCCTGACCCTATAGTGCTCCTTTAAGCAAGAGTATGTGAAGAGTAGTTAGGGTTGCCACCTTTCTTGGAAAGAAAATACCAGCCTTAATCATTTGTATAATCACAAGGAGTGACATCAGAGAAAATTCTGTAAAATCACCAACAAACTACTCAAAGTTTGATTCTGCTGTATAGATGGATTGCTCCCAGTGTCTCAGTCTCGCAAGTCACCCAGTGTCTCAGTGTCCCTATGTATCACAGTGTCAGTGTCCCCATGTCGCCCAGTCCCCTAGTCTCCCAGTGTCTCAGTGTCCCCATTTCTCCCAGTGTCCCAATGTCTCAGTGTGTCCCCATGTCACTAGGATACTGGGGACACAGTGAGACATGGGGACACTGAGAGACCCAGGAAAACTGAGAGACCGGGGGACACAGAAACATGGGGACACTGGGAGACATGGGGACACTGAAATATTTGGGGAAACTGGGAGAAATGGGGACACTGAGACACTAGGGACACAGACACTGGGAGATATGGGGACACTGAAACATTTGGGGACACTAAGACACTAGGGACACAGAGACATGGGAACACAGACACTGGTAGACTAGGGGACACTGGGAGACTAGGGGACACTTGGGGCACTGGCTGGAAGACAGACACTTGGGGACACTGGGAGACATGGGGACAGTTGTGGACATAGACATGGGGACACTGGGACATATAGGGACACTGGGATACATGGGGACACTAGGCACACTGAGACACTAGGAACACAGACACTGGGAGACATGGGGACACTGAAACATTTGGGGACACTAAGACACTAGGGACACAGAGACATGGGGACACTGGGAGACTAGGGGACACTGGGAGACTAGGGGACACTGGCTGGGAGACAGACACTTGGGGACACTGGGAGACATGGGGACAGTTGTGGACATAGACATGGGGACACTGGGACATATAAGGAGACTGGGACACATGGGGACACTAGGCACACTGAGAGACATGGGACACAGACACTGGGAGACTTGGGGACACTGAGACACTAGCAACACTGGATGGTGGACATGGGGACACTGGGAGAAATGGGGACATAGTGTCTCTGTGTCCCAATGTCTCATTGTCTCCAAATGTCCCTATGTCTCACAACATCCCCATGTGTCTCAGCATCCCCATGTGTCCCAGTGTCCTCTAGTGTATCAGTGTCCCCATGTTTTCCAGTGTCCCCAAGTGTCTCGGTGTTTCCAGGTCTCCCAGTGTCTGTGTCCCCATGTGTCCTAGTGTCTCAGTGTCCCCTAGTGTCTGTGTCCCCATTTGTCCCCTAGTGTCTGTGTCCCCTAGTGTCTCAGTGTCCCCATATGTCACCTAGTGTCTCAGTGTCCCCTAGTGTGTCAGTGTCCACATGTGTCCCCTAGTGTCTCAGTGTCCCCATGTGTCCCTGCTGCCTTTCCCCCATCCCTCTCTTACCTGAGCTGTAGAGCTGCTGTCTGGACTCTGTGCTGTGTTGCTGCTCCCCCACAGATCAGTAAGTAGTAGAGAGAGGCAGGGATATGCTGTAACTTCCTATCCTTGCCTCTCTCCACACACAGTGACCCCTACTGGGGCCGGTGCTGGTATTGCAGAGTAATCTCCATTTATTCTGAGAAAAATACCTGCATTTGTATTGCTGGTATTACTGCAATACTGGCACGGCCAGGCAGCCTCAAATACCAGTCAGGTGGCAAACCAGTAAAATACCAGTCAGGTGGCAAACCTAAGAGTAGTGTGTAAAAAAAAAAAAAAATTTTTTTTTTTTTTTTTTTTAAATGGGCCTATTCCATGGGCCTGGGCCTGGAGCTGCAGCTCCATCAGCCCCTATGTTAATCCGGCCCTGCACAAGGGAGCAGTACTGGTAGAGCATGTAGATTACAGCTCCCTCTATACTTGGATATTGAAGACTGCCCTCTCAGTGACTAATTTCAAAGGGGGGATTTTGAATTAATTTTTTTGTCACCCAATTCAGTTTGTGTCCCTGTCTCACCATCCTCAGCTCTCGAAGAAATACCAAGCTGTGACTGTGCACATGTGCATCCTGTGTCTAGGGGGAACAACTGTATTCACACAACTGTTAAGTAGGCTGTCAATAAACTGATAGCAGATATTTGAATTACTGCAATCAGCTTATGAAGCAGCCTTACTCAACAGATCCATTTACTGGAGCTAAACTACATATGCCAAAAGCTGGACAGGGGTTTATGGCAGGTCACATAGGCCATATTAAGAGATTACAGATTCCTGGTTACTGGAAGATGGACCAGCACTCTTCCATAGCTCCTTTTGTCCATTGATTTTGGTTCATAGTTTGCCCTTATACAGTACTACTCAGATTGCATAAGAGAATCGCCACACCTGCCACTTGTGATATTGTAGCCTTTATCTTTAGCTCTTTACATGACCATTGCTAACTCATTGGAGCAGTCTCTTTTTTTATCACTGAGAACTGCATTGGAACAGACTGCTTTAACCAACAGTGCCCCCAGGAGTGCAGTTGAGCAGATTTAAATGAGCACAATGCTGATAGCATTTTATTTTTATTTTACAAATGTAATTTTTACCCTACATTCACTACTACATTACTCTTGATTACATGTGGAACCTTTGCAGCACACATCTATTGAAATGTAAAGCTTATCAACCTTACAACTGAGATTGAATAAACAGATGAACCGTCTTCCTCAAATCTCGTGATATCCAACTTATATGTAGCGTTCAAATAAAACCTTAACAATCTGTCAAGCGCTGACATTAGCTTTGCTGTTATCAACAAACTGCAATCCCAGGTTAAACTAAGGAATGTTATATATTATCTGTGAAAATATAACAATAAACAGGTACCCAAATCAGATTCCACTAACATATGCACCACCTACTGACTATTCTGTTTAACACAATTTTAGTACTACCCACATTGCTGTGGATCAGGTTTGTTTAGAACATCCTAAGCCCTTCTGTAAAAAAAAATAGTAATTGCAGAAAGCAAGGTGGGTGTTGACCTGAAGAAACATAGAAACATAGAATGTGACGTCAGATAAGAACCATTCGGCCCATCTAGTCTGCCCAGTTTTCTAAATACTTTCATTAGTCCCTGGCCTTATCTTATAGTTAGGATAGCCTTATGCCTATCCCACGCATGCTTAAACTCCTTTACTGTGTTAACCTCTACCACTTCAGATGGAAGGCTATTCCATGCAGAGGGACTGAGTTGAGGAATCTAGAAAAAAATGGGTCTGTTCATGGTTTTATGATCAATCTGAGACATAAAATATATAGTTTGCATCATAGGATCACTTATTTAACATGCCATCCCTGTTTAATGGTTTATGTTTAGAATTATAAAAGTTGCATTACTTCTTTTTACGAATTAGATTAATTGGAAGCCGGGCAATTTATTTAAAATTGATTTTTTTTAATGCATTTCTTAATAAACTTACTTATAGTGGGATTTTTTTTTTTTTTTTTTTTTAGTAGTTAGCAGTAAGAGGCTGTCTCCCATATGTATTGTGAATTCTTATCCACGTGCATAACTGCAATGGGTAATTGTTCTGTTGTATTTACAGCAATCCCATATATTCTTTTTATAGCAGTTTACAAGTTAAAAATTAAAAAAAGATAATCAAAGCATCCAGGTAGGAAGCAGAAACTATTATGTCAATAATACAGCAGGCTAACACTATAGTTAGCTGGTAAATATTCTAAAAATATTAAGAGTTAAATCTAATTATGATAGCAAGCATTTGAAAAACACAAGAGAACAGAAAGTGTCAATGTTTTACTAAAATAATGCAATTTGCTCAATAGTTTCAAATCAGACCAATATTACATTCAGGCATTTTGTTATGTTTTTTTTTTTTTTTTTTTGTATATTGCATGCATGTGATCATCAATGACCTTTATTTTGAATCTGTACATATAGGATCTAATAAATATTTCCAATTTTTGTACCACTGTACTTCCTACGTGAGACACTCGTGATCATAAAGAAAATATTTCATCAAATAAAATTGAGATCACATTGGTTTAAGTCTATTATGTTAACAAAGCAGAATTCAAACAAGATGCTACCATTTTTTTTCAATACATTTTATTAGAGCAGGAACTGAGCTTCACTGTTCGCTTTGTTACATTTATGTACTTGAAGTGAATAATGATACCATTAATTATCACACGGCTGACAAATAAAGAACTTTGTATTGCAAATAAAACGGGGCTCAGGTGCACTAAGATCTGCTGTTCAATGTGATATAAAAGCACTGAAAAAAAAATCATTATAATCTAGCACGCAGTAAGGCTTCTGAGAATGCAGGAGAAAGATACCAGCTGCACTGGTCTTTAGTCTGCCCTTAGGTTACTTTACATTAATACCATATCATAAATATTACACTGATACATTAAATTGTGTAAATTATGCATGCAATCTCACCCAGTTTTTTTGGGACTGCCATACTAAAGGTAATAAAGGCATTATAGCTTGAGTTCTGAGAAATGTCAATAGTATTGAGTATGTTTATTCAAATGAAGTCAAACCATTGCAAAATTTTACAACAGTGTAACATAATAATATGAGATAATGACTATAAACAAACATATACTACTATTATATATAATATTAAGATATTATTACATATTACTATATTGCCTGGGATTAACAACATGCAGCTCAATGTATTAGATGGTGAAACCACAGCAGATGATACAATGAGATACACTCAAAAGTCAGAACAAATATCCATGATACCCTATTATGTTTAACAAACTGAGCATAATTCAGCTTGGTAAATATAGAAATTTTCCTTGCATCAGTGCAAGTTTTGTGCTATGCCAAGAAAATAATAGGTAGTGGAGACCAAACACAATTACTCTCTTTGTTGCTAGAGAGGACATGGACCCAATATTTATGTATATATTTATTGGTGTTACAAAGAGACAAGGGCTCTCTCGGTGTGAGGGTTCTGATTGGCTCTCACATGTACATGCTGGGTTCTCTTAGACCTCAGGGTGTATTAGTTATTAAACATTTTAGTTTCATTTTCAGTGCCACATTAGAGCAGCACTGAATGGGTAACTTACTGGCACTGGTCGCTTTGCCTGACCATACACCAGGCCTTAATAGGTGTAGAATAAAATATGCTCCTTTAACCCCTTAAGGACCAAACTTCTGGAATAAAAGGGAATCATGACATGTCACACATGTCATGTGTCCTTAAGGGGTTAAGCCCCTCATAAATCCACAATGCCCTATAGTTAATACCAAAAGGCATTGCAAATTGTATCATTTCCAATTGAATCATTTTTCTCTGGGAAATATTCACTATTTGGTGTTTTGGCAAACTTACACCAGTTAAGAAAATTGTTTTATCATTTAGTTTTTTATTGAAGTGCATATCATGGTATGAGAGCATTGTTGGTGTTATTTTGACACAACACTAAATATGTAACTAGCAAATCTGCCTGTTAATACGAAAATTAAAGTATGTGAAAAGATGGAATCAAAAAAACAATGTAAGGACTGGGATATGATGATTTATAACAATTTTAGGTTGACAGTGAAAACTACCATGTGTAGACCTGAAAAGAAAAAGTAAAAAAAAAAACTCAGTAACACACCAAAACTCATGAAAGGCCATATTGTTAGGACAAGCAGTTTTATATTTGGGCTAAAAATGTTGAGAATTTTTTGTAAGCTTGCAATTTATAATTGTATAATTCATAAATAATTTGAAGGATACTTCTTGTAAAAATTCTGCGATATGGCTTATATGACATATTGGTTATTAAAATGTACGTATGAGCCATTTGTAAAATATATTTGATCATGTTTTTTAATGATCAATTCCCTGAATTTGATGGAGCTTTTCCAATTGTACTCATTGACCTTTTTTAAAAAAAAAAAAAAAAAATCAGCTTTTGGCAACGCTAAATGATTCCTATAAATTATTAATGACTGAATGCTGAATGGCATGAGAAGTCTGTGCTTTGTTATACTCATATTGTCAGTGCAGAAATAGTATTAATCATCTCTATAATGTCTGTGTTATCATGAAAAAGTTTAGATTACCTCCATTTAAATGGATGCATACTTTGCAATTATTTTTCAATTCTCTTAAATTCTCTCCAAGCCAGTATTGTTGAATCTCTACTATACCATTCAAATATATACATAAACTAATGGTTGACATTTTTTTTTATAGATAACTAGCATGGAAGTCATCCCAAGAAGCCCAATGTATCACCCTTATGTGATATGTTTATGTGTTGGACTCCAATTAATAATTTTTTGGGAAAAATATTAGACAGCTTTTTCTGTCTTTTTTAGAGACATGGCTTTGGGATACCGAGGATAAACATTACTTGCTGAAGTCAGAAAAGAACTGCAAACTTCAATATATGAATACAACAGAAAATAAGCGCTCGCTACACAGTGCAAAAAAAGAATGGGCAGCAGAGAATCTGTGAGACTTCCCAAAAATCTCACCAAGAGAACAAAAATAGGTAGACAGAGTGATAAATCGCGCCCTATAAAGTGAATATACAGTGCTGATAGTGCAAACAAAGGTATATATACTTATATATCTGATGACATCTGTGACTCCAAAGTATCTTAAAAAAAACAGAAAACATATACACAAATAGTGCAATATGTAGCAGCAATATTTAATGTTAGGTAAAGTGTGTAAAGTGCGCACTCACAATTAATTGAGCTACGGAGAGCTCTGCTGATAATCGCCTGGACGGTACAATCCCCGTGTGGAACAAATATTAAGCAAATTACAAATCTACTCCTCTTTAGAGGAGGGTAGGCATCCTTTTGCACTATTATGAGAGATGGAGTCCACAACATCTGGAGTCCCGTCTGTTGCTGACCCCTGGCATAAAAAAAGCCTACAGAGAAGAAGAGGAATGAAATAATGTTTTGATTTCTCCTTTTTATTTTAATTTTTTGCCCTGGTTTTGCCTGATCTGAACTGAACTATTATACCATTTGTTAACATTTTAATGTGAATTTAGAAGAAAACAGCGTATCCCATAAAATAAAAAAATGTTAGCACATGATATGTGTGATTTTTAATGTTTTTTTTTTTCATCAAAGGTTGAAACTCCAGGGAAGTGACAGTTCCCCTGTAGTATTCTCAACAGAAATACTGTTTTTCAAGTAAACACAGAGAATCCCACACACTATTAAATTCCACCATCCACAAGTAATCATAACAAGTTGTCAAAGATAGGCGGGCATTTTTGCTCACTAGTCTTCCTAAGCTAATTTACTGTTTACTGCCTAAATACAAAATAAATAAAAATCAATGTTTAGTAGATATAACCCAAATGAAAATGTGCATGTATTTAATTATGCATTTGTTTCATTGGGTGTATGGCTCTTGTCTGCAGCCTTTGCAAGCCCTCCCCTTCTTACCCCGCCCAGACTTTCTGTGACTGCCCAATCACATTGCTGCTGCCCAGGAGTGATGGGAGTGAGCGCAGGACTTTTCTTTTTGTATTTGTATTTACTTTTTGTATCACACAGCTAGGTTACAATGCTGCCGCCCATCCCATGTGTTCCCTATTAAGGGTTACAAGTATATAGGGGTATATATAAATAATACCCCTTTCTGTCTCATTAGAGATATTATTGCCAGAAGCTCAAGGAAGCAAGGAAAAGGGTCAGTGTAGGACCCGTCTAGGGGGGTCTGCCTTGACGTCGGCAGGCGGGCATTCCCTCCAGTGGCCATTGGAGTAACTAAATGACCTCCATTTGTTTAAATATACATAGGGATTTAGGAGAGAGCGCAGGTAACTTTTTCCTTTGTTTTTTTACTGTCCAATCACAGACTTCCGAATGCAGTTCAATGAGAAGTCTCTGTAAGACAGGTGCTCTGAACTATTGCTGCTTCTTTAGTTCAGTGCAAATAAGCTAACCAAACCAGGAAGTTACAGGATCGGTTGTCTGCTTGAAAAGCAAGGGGGATATAATTCGTTTAATTTATAAAAACACCAATTTCAATTGAAATCTGCACTTTTTCCAAAATGAAAAAAAAAGATAGGACATACGCTTCACACATAAAGATTTTCAGGAAGCTAAATTGCTTTAGGGGTCTGGAGTGTCCATTTAAACCATTCTCCTGAATGCTAACTAGCTTTTGTTCCTCACTCCAGCTGACCTAGGGGTGCTTACCTGCTGCTATCCACCCAAAGATACAAAAAAGTGCAGGGCTGTCATGTGCGTGGGCAGTGGGGTACAAAATTATATTATGACAGTGAAAATATAAATACATACATGAACACATGAAAATAGTATAGGTAAAAATTGGATATCAAAATATAAAGCATTTAAAAAAAAATAGATCAGTACAATAAATGTAATTAATTGTTGTATTATGTATTTATTTACTTTTTTGGAGGTGAATTCCTTTTTTTCCCCTTTGATTATTCCACCACAATTCACAGTTCAGATTTTTATACAGTTTCATATTATTTAGGTGACATATCAATCCAGCAATCTTTTTTTTTTTAATTAAACTTGGAAACAGACATTTTAAATTCATTCTATTTTCATTATCTTTGTTTGATCTCGTAAAGACATCAAGATGCCCACAATTGCTATTTTACTTACAAATGAATATATAAATCCTTTATGGAAATTTTGTTTTGTGCTAAAGAGAGTTTTCAGTCTGCTATTTGATCACATTTACTTTACAAAGGTTGTGACAAGCTGACAAATACATCAATGAATATTTGCATTTTAAAATTAATTAGAATATCTGAAAGCTGAACACCATCTGTTGTTTTTAGTGCCAACTTTATCTACATTGCTCTTCGCTACCCCGTTATTAACCTAAAGTTGAAGAAAACACAAATTCAGTGGTATAGCCATCCAATCATGCTTGGAATAGACTCCAAAATGCCAAAAAAAAGCAGGAAAGTAATCTTAATATAATTAAATATGACAGCAATATACTACCCTTTTTGGAATAATTTTGATCAACTGGAAAGACACTGCACTTCAGATAAAAATAATTACTGAGCTCTTTGCACATTATGTACTCCGTTACTGAAAGGTAGTTAAAGCCAAAATCAATATATAAAAGATGCTCAGTAAATGACAGATATTTGACATAAATGTTACATCTCTGTTCTCAGACAACTGGCAACTCCATATATTTTTTTAAGCAAATGGATTTTTTTTTAACTCGGTTTTTCATTAAACCACTAACTATTGAAAGGCACAGAATGTGAAGAAGAAGACTGTCCCATGTGAGAAGCAAAAGATACCTTGTCTTTTGTTGTATATTTGAGATCAGTTTAATTGTTGGCCAAAGGCATAGATGCTTTCCAAGACATGATTATCTCCAAAAAGCCAGATGGCATTGCATAAAATAATGAAATTATTTTGTGTTCCTATATTCAAGCCCAAACCTAGATTCTACTACAGGTAGAAATATCTTCTGGTGAAGTAAGACATTAATAGGCTTCTCAACGGATAGAACAAATGTATTTAACCCCTTAAGGACCAAACTTCTGGAATAAAAAGGAATCATGACGTGTCACACACGTCATGTGTCCTTAAGGGGTTAAACAAAATCGATTCATCTGAAAAAAAGAAAACAGTTTTAGGCAATTCGGGTTTCATCCATTTGGTGTTTCAGTTTTGATTAATTTTGTACATGCAATAATTTCCGGGAAAAATTATTTGGAATAAGCAAAATGGAGTGAAAATTGGTCATTTGGTGTACTGTAAAAAAAAAAGATTTTTGCGTACTCTGATACATTTTCACTCCATTTGGTTGACAGATCAAGTGAGAAGTGACTAACAGAGGGGAAAAAAGGAGGAGCAGTAAAACATCTATATTTATATATATTATACCTATTAAATATAATATATAAACATTAAAGGATTACTATAGGGTCAGGAACACAAACATGTATTCCTGACCCTATAGTGCTAAACCCACCATTTAGGTGGCTTGCCCCCCCATAGCCCCCAAATAAAAGTTTAAAACTCACCTTATTTCCAGCGCCGCATGGGTACACCGGCGCTTGTTCCACCCCCTTTGTGACATCATCAAAATGGGCAATTTTTTGCAAACCCAATGTCATTTTGGCCAATCAGGACCTCCTCGTAGAGATGCATTGAATCAATGCATCTCTATGAGGAAAATTCATTGTCTCCATGCAGAGCGTGGAAACGTTGAACGGCAGGGTGCTTACTGTGCAGCCCTGAGCCAGGAAGCCCCTCCAGTGGCCATCTAAGGAGTGGTCACTTGGAGGTGTCCCTAGGGGCAATGTAAACACTGCCTTTTCTCTGAAAAGGCAGTGTTTACATGAAAATGCCTGAAGGGAGCTATTATACTCACCAGAACAACTACATTAAGGTGTAGTTGTTCTGGTGACTATAATGTCCCTTTAATATTTTTTTTACTGCACCTCCTTTTTCTTTCTGTTGATCACTTTTCACTTTATCTGCAAATAAAATAAACATTTAATTGATGTTCCCTAACCATCAATTTAATTTTTTTCAATCAAACATCTTTTTTTTTTTTTTGGCACAAGTCTATAGCTCAATAAGCTATTTACCTAAGTTGCCATAGAATAAAAGTGATAACCGTTGCTTTGAATTTGAGACATTTCCAAGATGAGAATTTTCACACAATTTTTTTTGGGTGTTTAACACTCTAGTTATTGCACATATAAAATCAAATACACGCATAAATGTATTAAGAAGAGAAAGATAATGTAACGGCACCCCCAGGCATAAAAGGGGTTAAAAGCCGTTTAGTAGATCTTCCCCTTCCAGAGACACAGGCACAGCTACTGCAGAACACCAAACTCCCGAACAGGATACCAAGTAGCATTCCAAACTCCCGAACTGGAACCTCACGAATAGCTGCTAGCAGCTGAACAGGAAAAGCACCCAAGCGGCTTACACTCCTGGCAATCAGTCTCTAACAGCATACAGTAAATCCCTCAAGAATGAGACAAAGCTCCTGGTTGAGGGTCAAGTAGTGAACAGCCAGAGCTGTGGGTTTATTGTTCTTATATACACATTAGTACCAGGGCCGGCCTTAGGGGGGTGCGAGCTGTCTAATATTTTTCCCAAAAAATTATTAATTGGAGTCCAACACATAAACATATCACATAAGGGTGATACATTGGGCTTCTTGGGATGACTTCCATGCTAGTTATCTATAAAAAAAAGCTCACACGGCAAGTCTGTTAGCCGCAATGCTAACAAGGCATTTGCCTTGGGGCGGTATTTTCCAGGGGGCGGCAAAAAAAGCCGCCCCCAAATGCCCAAGGCAAATGTCTTGTTAGCCTTGCGGCTAACAGACATGCCGGGCTGCTGGGCGGTCGGGCGGCGCTGGCGGGCGGCTGGCGAGGGAGCACTTCCTCTGAGCTGTATGCTCAGCTCCCTCGCGCGCCGCAGAGTGAGGCTGGGAGCCGGAATATGACGTCATATTCCGGCTCCCAGCCTCACTCTGCGGCGCGCGAGGGAGCTGAGCAAACAGCTCAGAGGAAGTGCTCCCTCGCCAGCCGCCCGCCAGCGCCGCCCGCCCAGCCCAGCAGCCGCTGGACCACCAGGGAGGAAGAGACCCCCCCCCCCAGCATTCCCAAAGGTAAGGAGGCTGGGGGGGTGTCTAAATAAATTTAAAAAAATGTGTTAATGTTAGTGTGTGTCTGTGTATGTAAGTGTGTGTCTGTGTATGTTAGTGTGTGTCTGTGTATGTTAGTGTGTGTATGTGTCTGTTAGTGTGTGTCTGTGAGTGTGTTTGTCTGTTAGTGAGTGTGTGTGTCTGACTGTGTGTGTGTGGCTGTCTGCCTGTGTGTGTGTGACTGTGTGCCTATGTGTGTGTGTGTGAGACTGTCTGCGTGTGTGTGTGGCTGTCTGCGTGTGTGTGTGTGTGTGTGTGACTGTCTGCCAGTGTGTGTGTGTGTCTGTCTGTGACTGTGTGTGTGTGGCTGTCTGACAGTGTGTGTTTGACTGTTTGTCTGTGTGTGTTTGACTGTTTGTCTGTGTGTGTTTGTCTGTGTGTGTGACTGTGTGTGTGGCTGTTTGCCTCTGTGTGTTTGGCTGCCTGCCTGTGTGTTTGTGTGTGGCTGTGTGTGTGGCTGTCTGCCTGTGTGTGTGTGTGTGTGTGTGTGTGGCTGTCTGCCTGTGTGTGTGTGTGTTTGTGTGTGACTGCCTATGTGTGACTGTCTGGGCAGACTAGATGGGCCGAATGGTTCTTATCTGCCGTCACATTCTATGTCTGTGTGTGTGTTTGTGTGTGGCTGTCTGTGTATGACTGCCTGAGTGTGTTTGTGTGTGTGTGTGTGTGTGTGTATGGCTGTCTGCCTGCCTGTGTGTGTGTGTGACAGGGTGTGTGGGAAGGGGTAAGGAGTGGGGGAGGGGGGGGGGGGCGCTGTGAAGATTTTTTGCACAGGGCGCCCAAATGCCTAAGGCCGGCCCTGATTAGTACCACCCATAGGGTTTTGGAAAACAACCAATAAACACGTACAATACACTCAGACACTCCCACACAAAATCCTCCCCTCTGCCTGTGATACAATTACCTTACACAATGGGTAATGTAATTATCACAGACAGAGAAATACAGTTTTTCCACATTATTCATAACTTTAAAAGTATGCATCACAGTCACATAAAACATTACATTTTCAGAATCAGCATACTCCAAATACAAACATACGTCAAAATCATACAAATTGGTCCAGTGGTTCAAAAGATAGACCGTAGTCATTTGTGACCAAATGAAGCATGGCTTTTCTGCCCAAAACCAGTTCCACAGCGTCTTCTATCCTGGAGATAATTGCGAAGTAATCCAATTATCTCCAAGGACAGAGGCAAAACTCCATTAAGCACATGACAGTAAAAAGAAAGCAAAATACAATAAAATACACAAGGTCACATTCACCACATAAAACACAGACATGCAACATATCCCCAGATAGCTTAGGCCTGAGCACACAGACCACATACATACAGTTCAACTGCCATGGAGCCAAAGTCTTTCCCATAGTCTTTCATTATACAAATGGGCTCCATGGCATAGCCATCTGGGGTTTCACCGCTAAAACAGGGCAAGCACCAACTGACCCGGCTTTCATGTTTTTGCAGGGGAAAATCAAGCGTTTCAACATGGGGCCATAGTCTAAAGGCAGCAGGCGGGCAACCAGGCTCCTCCAATGCACAGTGGCAAGATTGGTCTCGTCACAGATAATATATAGGTAAATTTGCTGTTATGATGTTATTGCTTTTAATACTTGGTTTACCAATAGAAGACAATGGTTTAAGTGAAAGGAGACTACAGGGCACACTTGAGTGGAGGACCTGCTCATTTCAACCTTGACCAGCTAGTGGCCTGGCTCACGTCCTTTTTGAAATATGCATCCATCTATAATTTGTTTGCTTTTAGGAAAACAAGTTAAGCATTTCCAAGCAACCTGATAATACATATATTAGTGCTCTAACTCTGAAGTGTATTCAGTCCTTCTAAGTACCTCGAGTGTTATGGTCTTAATTTGCTTCAGGCACTATAGTCCTTTGCAGAATTATTTCTAAGGATATAGGAGTTGATGAAGATTATGGATGAACAAGCTAATGATTCAGGTGTTCTTTCTGCTATACATGTATCTGAAATGCAGGTGGAAAGAACAAAGTAAACAAATTCTGAGCATTCTCCATCCAAGCCTTTCAGAATAAAAAAAAAAAAGAAAAGAAATCCTAGCTTGCAATGGCCCAAATACAATTTCTCAGCACTATTACAGCTATAATTTGAGAATTAAAGCCATATTCTTCAAGAATTCTACTTTTGATATGAACTAAATAGGAGGAAATACCCATGTCACCAAACTTTGTGTAACAATAAAGACACATCGGTACTACAGTTCAAGAAATGTGGCGTTTGTTGACAAGAGCCAGTGCTGAAGTCTTTGTCAGATCATATGTCATCACTGTAATGACATGGTAGCTGAGACTTACTAATATGTTGTTGTAGAAAGCTTCGGGGAGCAGTTTTTACATCTGCAGTTAAACAAATCACGATCATATGCTAACTGCTTACGGTCCAAATCAGCAATATGACATAACATATGGCTAATGAAAAACAAAACAAAAAAAAATGTACAGACATGTTGTAAACACTTCCCAAAAGACCTTCTCTAATCACTTTAACCCCTTAAGGACCAAACTTCTGGAATAAAAGGGAATCATGACATGTCACACATGTCATGTGTCCGTAAGGGGTTAAAGGATCACTATAGGGTCAGAAACACAAACATGTATTCCTGACCCTACAGGGTTAAAACCACCATCTAGCCCCCCTGGGCCCCTCATGCCTCCATAAATATAGCAAAATCTTACTGTATTCAAGTCTGAAGTTGTAACTCAGAAAAACAAGCAGTCTACTGACATCATCAGAAGTGGTAGTCTGATCCAATCACAGTGCTTCCCCAATTGCTTCCCCATAGGCTGAGACTGACAAAGAGGCAGGTCAGGGGCAGAGCCAGCACAATTCAAACACAGCCCTGGCCAATCAGCATCTCCTCATAGAGATGAATTGAATCAATGAATCTCTATGAGGAAAGTTCAGTGTCTGCATGCAGAGGGTGGAGACACTGAAAGTTTGGATGCATTTTAGGCAGCCATGACCCAGGAAGGATCTCTAACAGCTATCTGAGGAGTGGCCAGTGAAGTTATCGCTAGGCTGTAATGTAAACACTGCATTTTCTCTGAAAAGACAGTGTTTACAGCAAAAAGCCTGAAGGTAATGATTCTACTCACCAGAACTAATTCAATAAGCTATAGTTGTTCTGGTGACTATAGTGTCCCTTTAAAGACAACTTAATCACCTGGGAATGTTATAGATTTGTCCATTGGGATCTTAACTTAAATGCTGACTGCTAGGCTTTGGGGCATCGCAAAGACAAAAGAGTGATTTTATACTTTCTACACAGAATCATTTTTCTTTTTCAAGTAACACATTTTTATTTCGTCATAAGATGGATATGTTAACAAACATGTACATATCCATAAAATGTTATACGATTATTTCTCCATATTGTAAGCTTTTGCCTATTTAATTGTCGTCACAAAACTTTTATTTGTGATTATTTATATTCTATTCAGGTCTATAATAATTTACAAAGTGTCATGCAACAACTGTGATTAACAATTGTCCATGTGGTGACCAATCCTTCTTCCTGGACTTGTAAGATTATCGAGACAAACTCAATCTTTTGCATGTCTTATCAAATACTATTTACTGGGGTATGTATGCATGCTACTCACATTATGTCTAAACTTACTTCAATTTTGTGTGTTTTTTGTATAGTCACTGTGTGGCTCGGAAGTGAGTTGAGCTTAGTCAAACCCTGGTTGGATTTAATTGGTATTTCAACTAGATTTGATATGAACTCACCTGAAGTTGCCAGCAAAGTAAAAAGTATTAACTGATGTCGGAAAGAAACAGTAGCTGAGTTCACTCTAGTTAGTATCAAAGTTGTTAACTTCTGGCTTGGTAATATTACAGAAACTTAAGGTTTATCAGATAATCCATGGAATCTGTATTTTAATATTGAGACTATCATGTAGTATTTTCAGTTGAGATGCACTATGAAAGCTGTGATGGATATTTGGTGATGGAACTATGTCATGTCCCTCTTATAATTATTATTTTTTTTATTTATTTTATTTTTATTTCGTTTTGCATTTCAAGCTTTTTGATTTACAAACTTTGGTTAGACATAGGTATAAAGATAAAGTATAAATATATGAATAAAACATTATACATAATACATAATGCTTACATACAATTCGTTTGCAATACAACCGTGGTTACATTTTTTAGATTACACATGCATATAGTATTTCCTTGTTGTCGAAGGAGTGATATGGTTTTCCAGCCTGTACCTTTATGTATAGGTTGATGAAGTTGAGTAGGAGTTGTATTGGTACCTGTCCGTTATACGGTGAGTGTACCATTATGTTTTCCTGACTTAGCACTAGTCCTGGTATGTTTCTGATTTATTTTAGGCTTAATAAGAAGGAGTTCCATGTGTACCAGATTGATTTATGTACTTTGGACTTGCCTAATGAGGACATTCTCAGTTCCTCCATTCTATGGATTGTTTCAATTTTCTGAAACCATTCTCTCCTGGATGGTCTTGTGTTAGTTTTCCAGAGTCCCGCAACAACTAATTTAGCTGCGGTCAGCAGATAAAATATCAGAGAGTTTTTGAATTTGGAAATAGATATAGGAGTGTGGTAGAATAGAAGTGTCTCAGGGGTATAAGGTAAACGGATACCACTGGTCAGTTCTGTGACTCTCTGCACTTCTCTCCAGAATCCCTCCACCCTACTGCATTCCCACCAGATGTGTTTATAGGTGCCCTGTGCTTTTGTACATCTCCAACATCTAGGGGAAGTGCTTGGGTCATATTTGTTGATATCTACAGGGGTGGTGTGCCATTGGGACAAGAATTTGTAATTTATTTCTTGTAGTGTTACCCTCTTATAATTATTAACTCTTATTGAACAGTGAAATATTCTTTTATAAAAATTTTCATAGAACATGTTAGAACTTTGATAAAATATTATGATTTGCCTCCTCGCTTCCCATAAATGGGTTAATGTGACATAGGTTTGAATTTTAATGTATCTCTTTAAACAATTAAATTAACATATCTTGCGAATGATTGTTTCATTTAATGCAAATCAAACTGAAAAAGGTAAGTGCTTTGATTTTCTCACCCAAAAAAATGTGAATCAACTGCTATACATGTAACTGAAAAAGGTATTAACAATAGCAATTGCTGCTTTAAGCAATTAGATTGATGTATTACTCTCAGGGTTGCTATCTCCAAACGAGGCTTTTAGTGTCCTTCTCATCTCTTACAAATCCTTATAATGTGACAAGATTAATCCAAATCTTGTTTTTTTCCTTGTAGTGCTATTCTAAGCTCTTTTTAAATCCTTTGGCCTTTTTACGAACTCTGTGAAAATGAAGTAATAAATAAATGTAAGAAGGTTAGAGAAACCAACCATTAATTGCTTTGTTGACACCGAATAGTAGTTCATCACAGTATGTGCTAGTTTTTTGGTTTTTTTTTTTTAAGTACTTTATTGTAATGGTACACTCATCATAAAATATTTAACAAAAAACTGAAGCATGTCACCTGGGCCTCATATATAGTCCATCTAATTTTTAGCTTATACAATTTAATTCTAAATGATATTTGCTATACTGACAGGGTATGCATGATGTTATCTCTGTGGACATTGCTCTCACATAGTGTTTCATCCTCATAGCCTAATCTTGTAGACCCCATACTCCGCCAGAATAAGACACCATGAAGAAGAAGATCAGCAGTCAGCATCAGTAATTAAGGTGAGAAGAGCCAACTTGGGCTGGGTATCAAAGAGCTGTTATATAACTATATTGTGAATGGAGGCCAGAGTGTTAGAGAGACCCCTCTCCAGTGATCATTAGACTCCATTGTAGTGTCTAATGGGGCTTTGACGGAACCCTTCCTAAAACACAGCTCACAAACTTGTGCAATAAATATTCATAAAATCATAAAAAAATTGGTGGGTGTTTTTTTAAATTTTAAAGGTATGTGTGGGGGAGAAGGAGGGCAGGGGTTGCCAAATACAGGATCCACCCCAAATTCTCTAGATATGCCCCTGTACATACTTTATCTGTATTAATACCAACTGTGACAGATATTTGCTGTTGAAAATTGATCTTCCTCAGTGCATTAAAGGGACACTATAGTCACCAGAACAACTACAGCTTATTGTATTTGTTCTAGTGAGTATAATTGTTCCCTTCAGGCTTTTTGCAATAAACAGTGTGCAGCACTGCCACTCAATGTCTCCTCCCTCTGCATTGAGACACTGGACTTTTCTCATAGAGATATGTTGATACAATGCATCTCTATAAGGTGATGCTAATTGGCCAGGCCTGTGTTTATGCTGGCTCTGCCCCTAAACTGCCTCCTTGACAGTCTCAGCCAAGCCTATGTGAAAGCATTGTGGTTGGCCAAGTAGGCAGATGATAGGCAGAACTAGCAGCTGCAGACTTGAAAAAAAAGTACAATTTTACTATATTTGGGGAGCATGGAGGGAGCAAACTACATGTTTATGTTCCTGACTTTATAGTGTAACTAATAAGGTTCCACTTGTGAGGATGGGTCCAAAAAATTGGAACCACTCCACTGGTGGAACAACACCTTGGTGGACACTCCAGGGGTGTCCTGGGGCTTGACCCCTAGTGATAGAAACAGAAAAAAGTACTCAAAAAGCTGGAGTAATCCAGACTGGCTGAGTATAGTACTGGAAAAAATAAATAAATGAATAAATAAATAAATAACCATACAATATGGGTACTGAGTAATCTGAACTAAGTAGATAAATATTAACCAAATCTAGTGAAATCCAGCCTTAATGGCTCACCTCCATATAGATCCAGTAATACCTTAGTCCCTATTCGCTCAAGAAATCACCGCTGGGTACTGACTTTATTAGACAATTAGACACGGTCAAGTCCAGTGGCTAGAGCGTGTGGAATAGGTGACTGTCAGGCGGCTGACATAGGTATCTGGAATAGGTCACTAAAAAAGTCTGAGTAATGGTGAGCGCCGAATGGCTACTGATTAACACACATTTGGTTAATATTTATCTACTTAGTTTAGATTACTCAGTACCCATATTGTATGGTTATTTATTTATTTATTCATTTATTTATTTTTTCCAGTACTATACTCAGCCAGTCTGGATTACTCCAGCTTTTTGAGTACTTTTTTCTGACTTTATAGTGTTCCTTTAAATAACTGTTCAATCATATAACCCCAATCAGCATGGTACATTGGATCTGCTCAGGCAACAATTAAGGTTTAAGGATCAAATTAAATACATCACATGAGACCGGATGTCAAGTGTCACAATACCTAAACATCTTCACAATGGAAGTTCTGCAACACTAATATTTTCCATTTTATTGAATGAAAATAATAGATACTGTCACACCCACACGTTTTCTTCTTTGTTTTTGTATTCTTCATGCTAATGAAAAACATAAAAATATAGAAAGTTCTTAATATAAAGACAAATATTGAAAATACAGACATTTGACAAATAAAAGCTGTTCAAAGTCTTTTATAAATAGTTTTCCTGGAATTAATTAGAAATAAATGGAGGAAATGTTTCACAACTAAAATATTCCCCAAATTAACAATTTAATCTAACGTGTTGCAGTTATTTACTTAACATATCACTACTCTCACAGTGTTTAGAAATAAACAACGTAATTATCCAATTTTCTGCTAGAATGTAGTTTGTCTTTAGGGCATACTTTTAAAATATAGGCACTTAATATATTTGGTATTTTCTTTCATTTTTAGCACCAATATATTTTTCTATATTCTACCCACTCACTAGACTTCATTACAGGTCATCTGCAGGGTACATTTTGAGTCACAAAAGAGCTTTAGACGAAAAAACACTTGGGAATTCATACCCTAAAGAAATAATATTGTAAGCAATAAAAGTCAGTCAAAATACTCAGTGTAAAACATTAAGCTAATACAAAATCACCACCTGCACAAGGTTTCAATCTAATCCTGTCATATATCCAATACAATATAATGAAACCTACAGAAACAAAACTGACTCAGTATTTTAAGTTGACGCACATACACTCTGGGTAAACCTATCAGTCCTGATGAAACATAAATGCAGGGAAGGATATTTAACCTTCTGAATGCTTGATAAATTAAATAATTGGTTTATCTGACTGACACTTAATGAGTTAAACACACTATAATATATATAACAGTAAACGGTTACTCATGAGAGTATTTTATTAGGGGTGGCAAAAAATTTTTATTTTAAAAGAGAAAATTGTTCAGGCTTCCATTGTTGTTGTGCCTTCAGCTGATTTTCACAGTCTAAGAAAAAGCTTTTCCCATTCAAACATGTATTTTATTTTTAAATTGGGGTTGCTGTATCTCATAAATAGAGGGCACATCACTTAGTTATATAGTGGCAATATTGGTGAATCTGTATTTTATAGTATTAGCATAGCACCCTATTTAATGGAAACAAGTAATCTACAATTTGCTTGAGTAGTTGGGAAGAACTGACCGTAGCATGCCACCCAACTTTCTCAAATCCAGTGGAGCAATCCCAATTTCTATTAGATTACATTTAAATCATGACCGAACAAACAATACAAATATAAGGGGACAGAAAATAATATATAGATGACTAATTACTGGATTTCCTATCTTTAGCTTCCCTAAATTATGCAATACTTTACATGTGCTCCCCACCAGTACTGATATTTGTCTGGCTGAACATCACTAATTCTATCCACCTTTCACCCATTGTGTCTCCCTGACCTTACACGCCTTTCCTCTGCTTCTCCACTTCATTGGCTGTGTTGGTTCTCTATTCATTTTCTGTAGTCGCCACGGCTCTGGTATAGTGTGAAGAGGGGCAGGGATAGAATGTTGTAAGTTAGTGTCTCAACCTCTCCTCACACAAGATCCAGAGACAGAGTTCTGCCGGTGTTTTCAACCCTAATTTTAACCCTCACTTAACCCTAAATGTCCTATGTGCCTGTGCTTTAGTGAATGCCCTACCTCTAATGTGAGTGTGAAACAAGCTTTACTTACCTTGGAGGACCTTGCTGAGGAGGAGTTACCATTCCAGTTGTGCATGCTCACAGCCTGTATCAGATATCCCTACCCATCAGGAGTGCTAGAACGCATGTGCAGCATAGGCAACAGCTGATCCAGTTCACAGGACAGAAAGTCTAACAGGATAGGTAAGTCTGACAGAAAACCAGCCATGCTGCAAGAGACACATAAAAATGCGACTCCTGCAATTTTTACCACAAATTAAATAAAGTGAGGATGCTGGGTTGGTTGGTGTGACGAAAGCAACTTCGCCACTGTTTTTTGGAGGGGCCTGTTTGCCAGCCTCCTACCCTGGGACTATGGGCCCTGTAATAACCCATGGTCAAAAGTACTGTTTCTGCCCCTTGGACTTTTAACTGGAACAGATACAAACATGTGGTGGCGGCCATCTTAAATTGTCCAGCAGTGTTTTATCGTCGAGTGTATAGAACTGTTTTGGGCATGGGACCATGTCCACGGTGGGGCAAAAATAAGACTTCCAGGAAATTCCTGAACCCCTGAACCAGTCTCTCTCCCCAGCAGCAGTGTATCCTGCAGGGAGAGGAAGCAGCCGGCCTCTCTCCCCAGCGGCAGGGTGAGTTTCAGGCAGAGGAGACAACTGGTCTCTCTCGCCAGCAGCAGTGTATCCTGCAGGGAGAGGAGGCAGCCCGCCTCTCTCCCCAGCGGCAGAATGAGTTGCAGGGAGTGGAGACAACCAGTTTCTCTCCCCAGGGGCAGTGTACCCTACAGAGAGTGGAAACAACCGGTTTCACTCCCAAGCGGCAGGGTGAGTTTCAGGGAGAGGAGACAACCGGTCTCTCTCCACAGCGGCAGAGTTAGTTTCAGGGAGAGGAGACAACCGGTCTCTCTCCCCAGCGGCAGTGTAAATTGCAGGGAGAGGATGGCAGCTGGCCTCTCTCCCCAGTGGCAGCTTACCCTACAGGGAGAAGAGGCAACCGGTCTTTCTCCCCAGCGGCAGTGCAAATGGCAGGGAGAGGAGGCAGCCGGCCTCTCTCCCCAGCGGCAGTGTATCCTACAGGGAGTGGAAATAAGCAGTGTCCCTCCCCAGCAGCAGTGTGCATCCCAGGGAGCTATAGGTGTCGTGCTCCCCCCCCTCCCTCATCAGTTTTCCTTGCAGGGAAAGGAGACAACCGGTCTCTCTCCCCAGCAGCAGTCTTCCTTGCATGGAGAGGAGACAACCGGTCTCTTTCCCCAGCAGCAGTGTAAATTGCAGGGAGAGGAGGCAGCCAGTCTCTCTACCCAGCGGCAGTGTACCCTACAGGGAGTGAAAACAACCGGTCTCACTCCCCAGTGGCAGGATGAGTTTCAGGGAGAGGAGACAATCGGTCTCTCTCCCCAGCGGCGGTGTGAACTGCAGGGAGAGGAGGCAGCCGGCCTCTCTCCCCAGCAGCAGTGTGAGTTTCAGGGAGAGGAGACAACCGGTCTCTCTCCTCAGCGGCGGTGTGAACTGAAGAGAGCGGAGAAAACTAGTCTCTCTCACCAGCGGCAGGGTGAGTTTCATGGAGAGGAGACAACCAGTCTCACTCACCAGCAGCAGTTTACAGTATAGGGAGAAGAGACAGTCGGTCTCTCTCCCCAGCGGCAGGACAAGTTATTGGGAGTGGAGATGGTCGGTCTCACTCTCCAGCGGCAGTACGTGTTACAAGGTGAGGAGCATATTGCCCTCTCTCCCCAGAGGCAGCTTACCCTACAGGGAGAGGAGACAACTGGTCCCTCTCCCCAGCTACAGAGAAGAGGCACTTCTATCCCCGATGGTGCAGATGGGACCATGGTCTCTGCACCAGATCTTCAGGGATGCTGGATGGCCTGTCCAGATTCTCAACTAACCTCACAGGGATACCAGGAGGAGGAGGTTAGCAATGTATCCCCTCCCCAGCCAATTTCAAGCCAGGCTCTGGGGTTAGTGGATGGGACTACCATACCCACTGACCTCTTCCAGCGGAAGAGCTGGCATCAGGGCAGAGCACTGCTGGCCTCTTCCCTCCCCTTTCCCTTTGCACAGGGCCTGACTACCTGCAGGCCACCCCAGCAGAAGCACTGGCAACCGGGCAGAGGGCAGTTAGCCTCTGCCCTCCCCTGGTCCTTAATCCAGGAACTACCAACTACCCCCACTACGCAGCTGTCCCGCTGGATATAGGACTGAGACAGATGACAGGAGTCACCAGGTCCAGTCATTGCTTTTTGTGGGTGGGCTACTCGACTAACTCAGGTACTGACCGACAGAAGGTCAGGTTCCTGGTTAGTCTCTCCCGGAAAGAGAAGATGTGTGACGAAAGCAACTTTGCCACTGGTTTTTGGAGGGGCCTGTTTGCCAGCCTCCTACCCTGGACTATGGGCCCTGTGATAACCCATGGTCAAAAGTACTGTTTCTGCCCCTTGGACTTTTAACTGGAACAGATTCAAACATGTGGCGGCGGCGGCCATCTTAAATTGTCCAGCAGTGTTTTGTCATTGAGTGTATGAAACTGTTTTGGGCATGGGACCTGTGATGGTCCAACCCTCTCTGACCATCTTGGGTTCCCCTTCTCCCAGTAATTAGCAAATAATCCTTCCAGGCAGACACAAGCATAGCATAACCCCTCACACGAGCCGAGGCTTAATGCTGGGTAGAGATCTATTTAATGGCACACAAAGCAACAGTATTCATGCAGTATAACAACTCCTCCTCTGAGGAGAAAATAAAAATGACAGTTATAAGGTCAGACGGTGTTTGAATATGACAGTTATTGGGTCAGACGGTGTTTGAATGTAACAAAGTATTAAGGGTTTAACTGGTGTTCTAGGAGGGGAATAAAACAGTCGAACAAGGTCAATAAAACAGGGGTTTTCTTCACAGCCCCGATCTGGGTGAACAACATATCCAGTTAAAAGTCCAAAGGGCAGAAACAGTGCCTTTTAAAATCCAATATGCCCAAACAGTGTTTTTAAAGGGCAATATATCCCAGGGGCCATAGTCACAGGACAAGAGGCAGGCCTCTCCAAGTACAAGTGGCAAGGTTACTTTCGCCACAGGACCATGTGCACGGTGGGGCAAAAATAAGACTTCCGGAAAATTCCTGAACCCCTGAACCGATCTGGGTGATTTTTGTTCATCAGGGGAGGAGACTTTGTGGGGATATGTTGTATTTTGGGGTACTTTTTGGGGTTTGTAAAAATTAATGTTTTTTTCTGCTTAGAGTTAATTGAGTTAGTCCATTGTCTTCGTTAATTATATCACATTCTGAGGGGAGGGATTGTGTACACTGTATGGGAGTGACTGAATGTAAAAATATGTTTTTATTGGCTTGTTATTCCTGTGTCCCTGTGCCCCACAAGGTCCACCTGGGTGGTAGCCATGTGGGGAACACTGTATAAAAAAACCAAGCTGTTCAATAAACCCTCAGATCTTCTGTTCCTCTTTGACCCTCAACACGTAGTCTTGTCTCGTGATTGGAGGGGAACTGCTAAATTCATACTGGGGATTGCTATACTTTGTATACTCCCCTGGGCTCTAATCACTTAGCTCTTTTAAGAGCTGTTCCTGTTACGCTCTCCTGGAGAGGTCTCTCCCACACGGTCCTGGATGTCAGAGGTTGATCCAGGGTGGAAGGAAGATGGTGAGATTGCAGTTAAGCTACGGCGGTTGTGGAGTCTGTGATGGTTGTGGTTTCCGGTGCGGTGCTTATGGTCTTCGGCGTCAGCTAGGAAGCATCCGTTAATGGAGCTACCCAGTCGGGGTGCCAGGTGATCCGTTGCAGTTGGAAAAATCTGAAGGTCTCCCCAATCAGCCCATGTTTTCAGTGCTGTAAAGGGCTCAGGGCCCAGTATGGAGAATAACTGAGATAGGGAATTTGTGGCAGCCTATGCTGCCTAATCTATAATTCAACTCTGTTTAGGCAGCCTGCGTATACAATTTAATATGGGGTGGGTAGTAAGCACATATTATTCTGACTGCTTTTAAAGACGGTCCTGGTGACCACAAAATCTTTAAATGTATTGTTCGCTACAAATTACAGGAGAGAGACTGACCTTCCTACAGTCATGTGTTGATGCTTTAAGAGAGAGTTTTTGTGGCATAGTAGACAGAATAGAACAAAATTATTGTAAACATGTGGGTAATAAGTTTAGCCACAATTGGGGAATTTTGTCAAATCTGACAAACCATTTGCTTGCAGTCATTTAGTAAAGTTACTATTGTTAATTCTAATAGTAGCATTTTATATCTCTGACAACAATCTTGTAACTTTACAAATTATAATGAAAAATGTTGAGTGGATTCAGAAGACTTAATGCTCAAGAATACATCTCCACTGGAAACATTGTACGAAAATTATTTTATTGTTATTGATACCAAGTAAGACATTGTCCACTGCATTATTAATGCAGCTTAGATGTACTCATGAGTTTTCCATTGCATACAGTATGGATATCAGATCTTAAATAAATTATAACGTGCACTTAAAGGAGTTGAACAGAATTCAGATATATTACTTGTTATATACTAAAAAAAAAGTATGATAACATTATATGACAACTATATTTCAATTGCTTGGATTTTTATAATTATATTATGATGATGCTAACTCTCAAGCACATGCTATTATATATCTAAGTGGTTCTAGGGTAGCATATTTGTTGAGTCTATCAAGGATCCAACCAATCTAAATCCCAGGTTTAAGTATATATCATTATTGTCCAAGGCAGTAACAAATCAGTTCTGCTATCAACACAACATGCATATCATACAATCAGCCTTGGAGTAAACCTTAATCTCTTTGCTGATTGATTAATTGAACACTATAGCATTAGTAATACAAACCTGAATTTCTAATGCCATAGTACACCTGTCCATAGTTAGATTCGCAGCCTTCTTCTCCCTGCCCTCCTCTCCAAACCCTGTTTGCCGTAAAATTTTACATTTCTACTTACCTTTTTCAGAAACAAGACTCACACCTCCCCCCCCACCCCTTTCTGCAACATCATCATAGAGGTGTCACTCCCTCCATGTTTGGCCAAACCAATACTACTCATAAAGGAGTATGAATATCAATTGCTTCTCATAAGGAAAGCATTTACTAGGTCATTGTAGAAGAAGTGCCTCTAGTAGCTGTCAGTAAGACAACTACTAGAGGTGAATTTAACCCTGCAATGTAAGCATTTCAGTTTCTAGATACAACAATGTTTTACATTCCAGTGTTAAAATGACAATACCATTGTACCCAAACCACTTCATGAAGATGAAGTGGTGTAGGTGACTTTAGTGGTCCATAAGGATAATGACAATACTGGTTTTAAACAGTCTATTAAAAAAATGGAAAGGCCAAGACAGTATATAGCTGATTGTTTTTACAGCCAGGTGTACAACTAGATATTTAAGAATTCAAAGAACGTTTGGGGTTATTGATATTGGTTGTATATAAGCACTGTCCATACTTACCATAAAAGTCTTTAACTCACACATGGTCACTTTGAATAATAGTAAGACTTGATGTATGACTTGATCACTGAATGGAGCAGGGTTTGTACTCAAATGTTCCACTCTCATTCTCATTTGCATGAAGGTTAGGCTTTGAGTGCTTTTTAATCACTGTGCAGGGGTATTGTTTAACTCCTTAAGGAACAGTGAAACATCGATGTGTTACTTAAAACAAGTCCCGAGGGACCAACAATGTTCAAATACATCATAGCAAAAACAGATTGCTGCAATGCAATCACAAAGAACATGTCAGTTCTTAATGTTGGCAAGTTAACACCAACCCCCTCCATGACTTTTCCCGGCTTTCAGATTTAATCGCATGCAGTTTTACACTGCAGACGCAGACCACATTAAAAATATTGCATTTGCTAATTTCCAAATGTCTCTCTGAATGAGAGGGATTACAGAATATGAGTATAGACCCTACTAACTCTCCCTTTCTTATCCCAAAACTATTTTTTTCTTATTTAGCCTATGCAAACTGCACTTATCAATCAATAATTGCTCTCACTAACTCCTATTGTAATATGACCAGTGTCCCAGTGCCCAGTGCCCCACCCTACAATAAGAAAATAACCACTTTTATTATACAGATATGGGTATAATCATCATTAGCCTGTATGACCTTTTAATCTTTTTTTTCCAAGTTTATTTCCCAGACTTTGTTCAGCAAAAAACACTTACATACATTAGACCAAAGTCATTGATTGAGAGTAATAAGGTGTACATATTAATAACATGAATAATATTATGACGTTAATAGGAAAAAAAATATTCTGACACATCATGTACATGAGTGACAATGTTGTCATAAAATGTTTACTAAGAAATTTTAGGGAGAATTTTACAAATAATCAAATAAGTAGAAAGGGATAAATGGGTGAAGAAAATGAAGGGAGAAGGGGGAGAGAAGAAATACACATTCTCCCATTTTTACCTCCCCTCCAGCATTCGGGATATTGATCAGTAGAGATTGAGGCAAGTTTATTTGGGGTGTTATACCAGTGGGTAAGCATGTTATAGTCTGATTTGTAAAATCTGGTGCAGATTGATGACTTGTGGGTAAGTGTGATGATTTCCTGCCATTGGTCACATGTGAAGATGAGATTCTCAATACTTTGTAAAGTAAGGCGGCTGTGTGTCATCCGTTGGAATGACTCTCATTGTGTAAAGCATTGAGGTTGAATGCGGTGGTGGGTCCTGGAGGAGCATTGAGGTTAGTAGTGCTAAGTGATTGATATGCCAATCTCAGGTCCCGTAGACTAGCCAAGAAGTAACAGAGTTGCTGATAGCAGAATTTGGACATCAGGGAAGGAGGGCAGGGAATGTCAGAGAAGGAATTTTGGTTCCTCTTCAATATTTTCCCTTTCTGGGCTCGTGTTGATACTTGTATGGGTAAGAATATGTCAGGTAATATATAGATACTAAAGTCAATGTGTTGTAATCAGGAAACATTTGCTAACCTGCACCTGTGTAGTGAGTCAACTGTAATTGCAAATAACAAATATAATCATAAAAAATATTGGATAATAATACTTAAATAATCATATAAAAACATTGGATTGCAAGGCTTAAGTCCTTATGGTAGCATATTGACATTACTTTAGTTGTATACAATATCAGGTAGTAGTGTCGACCCGGTATTGTTCAGAAAATCAGCATCAGATGGGAAAAACTATTTAAAAAAATTAAGAAGAGGAAAAAAAGGAGAAAGAAAACCCAGAGTGGGGCTTGTTCTCCTTCCCCCTTCTTCTTTCTTCTCCCTTAAGGTTAAGGCATATATTTGTGTATTCGAAGACACTTTGTGTGTCCAATGTTATTTAGGAACATATAAAACATATAGAGCAAATATAGACATTTAGTTATAAGCATTTGTTATTATCAAGGTATTATTAAAGCATAAACAGACCGTTATTCAGTTGTGTAATGCAAAAGGAAAAGAAAAAGAAGAAAGAAACCCTTCGGATGGTGTTCCCTTTGTTAGGTTGAAGCTTATATTCATGCATGTGGTGACACTATGTGTGTACTATGTTGTGTAGGTATTTAGGTCTAGGAAGAACCCCAGTTGGTGTTTATAGTCCCAAAGTTGTCCAATAAATCAGCTTTAGATGAGAGAGATGATTTGAGCGGAATCTAAAACGTATAATACATATAAAAACATTTAGTCATGAGCATTATGCATTGTCAAAAAATTATTAAAACATTATTATTATAGACCTTTGTTCAGTGGTGTAATGAAAAAAAGAATAAACATACTAATTCACCTCCTTTGTTGATAGTAGTGCTGTGTAACTGAAAGTCCTTTGTGGGGGATTTGCTTCTGTTTAGTAATGCTTCAATAAATTCATGATGTTTGGGAGAAAAGAGGAAAAAGCAAAAAAAAAAGGGGGGGGGGGGGTGATCTTCCATATGAGTAGACAGCTTTCCATAGGGTTGCATTGGCAGATTTTCTGACATTGTAAGCAGGGAGCCACTGTGTCAAGCATGGGCTCTGTTCTTCAGGTCTAGCTAGAAAGGCAGAAGTGTAGTCCTGGTTCAAGCAGGAAGAGGATCTTCTTCTGTGGTTTAGGGGTCTCTGCACCTGGTAGGTCACTGGGCCATAGTGTGGAGCAGAGCCCAATCTGGATATGAGAACTATGCAGTTAAGAAGATATGGATGTCTGCTGGGGATTTGATGATAGTTTTAAATTTGTCTGTGGCAGCTGGTAGGGTGAAGGGGAAGCCAGTTGGATGACAGCTTTGTAGAACTTCAGGAATTGGTTTAAGGGATCTTAGAGTGATAAATAATAAAGTGATAAATAATAAGTCATTATATAATTCTATATTGGTTCCCTCAAAGTGCCAGATTCATGTGGTCTTGACTTCAAGCATAATGGTCTCTTTAGTGGAATAATGTTGGATTCAACATACAACATCTCTTGGAGGAGACATGAGTGTCAGTTTTGGGTGGAAGGCCGTATGTGCTCTGTCAATGACTAAGAGGCATCCCCTGGCTTCTCTAGTATGCAGTTAAAAAGTGAGGCAAGTTGTGCTTTGAGATCTCTGGTCCTGTAGCCTCTCTATGCCCCCATTCCTAATATTGTGTATTCTACCTCTATTTTAAGATCTTCAAGTTGGGTGAGTAGGTCTGACAGTTGCTAGCTTGATGTTGCATTGCTGGGTTGCCAGGAGATGAGTCTAACAGTCTGGGGCTCGGTTGTCTGGGACCTGAGGTGTTGATGAGTCAGGTGTGTCTTCTGACATTTCTTAATCAGTGAGGTAGGTGCAATTTTCAAGAACTCGCACTGTGACGTGAGTATAGCAAGGGTCTGCAAATAGCTCAAAATGTAGGGTTCCTCTGCAGTCTGTGGGTTGAATGGGTCATTGTGGACCTGCATGTGCCCCCCATAAAAAAAAGACTAAAGCTGCTAATGTAGCTGCTTTTACAGTGTGGGTCATGGAGCAGTGTGCTCAAGCGCCCGTCTTCTTCCATTGTCATGCCATGCCTTTTAATCCTTTTTATACTATATATTTTTATTAAATTATTTTGTCCCCTTTCTCCCAGCATTTTTGTAATGAATATTCATTCAAAATGAACATGTGTCAAGCTTAATCATTACCAAATAAAATATCACAACACTTTTTTTTTATTATAAAAAACCACATGTTGCGAATATAATAAGTAGATTTTAATTAAGACAATACGATAGTCTTGATTGATTCACCTCTCCTTAAACGTATATTTATATTTATTGGACCTATTGATGTTTTGTAACTGTAACTACTCATTGCATTGTCATAAATTACGGTAAACATTGCTTGTATGCTAGTAATTATAGTCACATGACTATTAATGATATATTTAATAATATAAGTATTTGCTTGCATAAGTAAAATCTAGCAAATAATAAATCATATCTAAGAAATATAATAATGCATAGTCCTGGTAAAATATCACCCAACAATGGCATTATTTGCATATATATTATACCATTAATCACCCATAGACCTTATCACCGTTATTAACCATGCATTCAGTATGCTAATGACACTTGTGGTAGTGGCTAATCTTCTGATAAATTTATTTTCATTTTTTTTATAGTCACATAGAATAATATTTATTATAAAATAGGCAAATACAGTTGGTATGGTAAAGAATTTTTTTTTTTTATAAAATTCAATATTTAAACCTGTCTAGTAGTCTAGAACATAGGAGCAATCAAGAAAAAAATGCCACAATAAGCAAATGAGGAAGGAGTGAAACAAAAGGGACAAAGAAGGGGAGTTGGGGCATAAGATATGAAAAACAGAATTCAGTATCATTTTAATATTTGAATACATAGATTTTTTCTTTTTTCACACTCTGCACTTTTACTTATATTATGAAATATAACACTTTTTTTGTCTTATTGTAGGTTTTGTCAAGAAATTTTACAATTTTTTAGTGGAATCCATTTTAATACACAACAATAAAGAAAAAGAACAGTACAAATTATACATGTAACTGACCAATACAAATGGGTTCTTGTTGCTCCTAAAATTCCATGTACACAAACCCTATTAATTACTGAACTTTGAAATTTGTGTCTAGAACTGTATTCATGCAATAAATAAATTGAAACATACTGTGGCGGACCACCAGAGTATCGCCACCACTGATTCTCTTTCCCCAGTGTGAAGTAGCTCTATCCAACCGTTGAAGTGATTATAGCTGGTATAGCTTTCCCTTCATACATTAATCGAGACTGAATGTTGGGAGTAGATCTGTTTTAATGGGCCAAACAGACAGCATTTATACACAAACCCCCAGCATGGGGTCTCCATACAAAAAAACGAAAACTCCTCCCCGGCACACCCATGTCTGCTAGACAATTGAGCCTAAAGCTTGGTAATTCAATTATCTCCTAGTTACAGGAGTACATACAAGTTATACACAAAACACCCCAAAAGTATCCCCAATATTAACAGGAACCCCACAAGAATTATATTCCCGGATAGACAGGATACCCCACAAGAATTATATTCCCGGATAGCCAAGATCTAAGCGCCAAAGTTGTCCAAACAGCGCTCAGATCTGTTTAGTATAATAGAATCGCCACTAAGGTAAAGTTCTGACCGGCCTGCCACGAGGTGAAAGCCCAAAACAGTTCCATGGAAATGTGCACAACAGCCAGTCTCAGTTCAGGGGTTCATGTTCAAATACTGTATAACATATTCCCTTGTTTTCAGGGAGTGAATGCTCCCCCCCTAGTCAGTAGTTCATGTCTCCCTAATGTCAGTCGAGTGGCTGGTCGGGACGTAGGGCGGGCAGCGGTACAATCTTTACCGGGAACTGAAAAGAGTTCCAGGCTCTCAATGACTAAGTACCGCTGCCTGTATTTGGGAGACAAGATGGCCGCCATCCTTTTGTCAAACACGTGTGTTTGGTTACACGAAATAGGGGCCACCCAGGGGAAGCACTCATTAATTACTCCCCTTGCAGTTTTGCACGTATGTTAATGGGTTTTTCAGGGTTCTAATGAGGTACTGGGGTGGTCCTCGTTTGGGAGTCGAACCAACAGGGTTCGGGTACAATAGCTCCCAAATGGACAAAAAGTTTGAAGTTTTAACCCCTTAAGGACACATGACATGTGTGACATGTCATGATTCCCTTTTATTCCAGAAGTTTGGTCCTTAAGGGGTTAAACAAGTGATGGGGCATTCCGTCACACATACCCTATATTTAGTGTTAAAACATTACGTTTATTCACTCTTATTTCTAGCTCACATTATTGATGTCGTCAAATGGACGCCAATTACCCTCCATACTCCCTGCATTCATTACGGTACAGAGAGTTGCACTATAAGAGATGCAGATTTGTAGCAATCCAGGGAAATCTAATTTTTTTTTTTTTTTAAATCTCTCTCTCTCTCTCTATATATATATATATATATATATATATATATATATATATTTAATTCCAGCCTGTACATTTGAAAACTATACCTTAACTAAAAGAGTTTTAGTATGGTAAAATAGTGAAGAATGGAAAGAATGAGAATGGATTTGAGAGAAAAGTGCAAATAAGAGAAAGTATAAAAATGGCATAAAGGAATTGGAATATTAGTGACGTTATTAATAAAAACATTATTATAAAACTGATATATTTCATTTTTTTATAATTAAATTGTTGTATAATCTTGACAAATCAGGACACAGGGAGTTATATTAACCATGGACTTTATATCATTATTATATAGTCCATATCACATGTACTTTTCTGATTTTTATTTTTACACTGCAATAAATATACACTTTATTAGCTTGCATGCTGTATAATACAGTTTTATATATTTAAGTAACTGGATAAGGCAGAACAAATGTGTGAGTATTTGGTTTTCCGACTAAAGGTACTATTCAATAAGAATAGTTTAAGTCAGACATAGCTACTTTTAGTTCTAAAAACATTTATTAGTTTCATGCTAAGGTACTAGCTGAGAATTATAATGATTATTGCACAAAGATAGCTGGCAACTCTCTTACAATCTAGCAGTTACACTGACAGCAATTGTCCAATATACCTAACCAAGAACATAACTTACATTTATGAGATATTGATTTTTCTATTATAGAGCAAAATTTCTTTATTAACATCTCCTTGTTTTAAATTACATAGAACGTCAGCAATGTTAATACATGTAAATAAATGCACATATAATTAAAGAATAGCAATAACCGTTTTCTGCAAGAAAGTCCCACTCTTGCCTTTGCCTCTTCTAATACCCTATGTAATTAGTCCCAGAATGCTCTTGGTTTTTGAAAATATTAAAGCAGGAGATATAGGATGAGCCACTAAGATCAGAGAAAGCTATAGCACTAGCCATAATAAAAAAATAAAATAAAAAAAATGGTTTATCTTCAAGCGGCACATTGGAAGAATGAACTAATTTGTGCATTGTCAATGCCCCAAATTCTTCCATGCACAATTCAAAGTTCCATGCATTCGGCCGAACCATATTTTCTACTGTGCACAAGTCTAATCTCCATCCTTCCCTGCTCACCTTAGAGCTTAACGTTTACCCTAATGGTTCTCTGCGATCATAATCTCTATCCCTGTCATCTTTTTCCAAGACCTAACTCTCAACATTTCTTGCTACCTATCTTTAACTATGAATGAGTTTACTTGCTTTACAACTGTAGGGTGCACTAATATGGCCGCCGTGAATTTGACTATCCTGTAGAGTGAATGCAGAGCAATGTATAGGGACATTACATGTCTGTGCAGCTACCTACTACTGCAAAATCTAGCTGAAACTATTCTTAGGGCTGCTATTAAAATAGGATTCATATATAAATAATATGACAAGGAGCAGATGGGCTACCCCATAGTAACCTCTATAAGGGCAGAAATATCCTGTTTCTGATTTAAATCAAAATATTGTAATAACTTACTAAGCACCATCAGTATTCTCATCTCCTCAGCTACCAGCTATACAACATTAGGAATTCACAAGCCAAATCCATTTGTTAACCTAATCAGGCTCTGAATTTCAGCCTCATTAAACAAAAACAGTGCACAACACTATTACATTCACTCACACAATTACCTGATTTAATTGAGTGCAGATGGTTTTCAGGGCAGTAATTGTAAATATGCTTATATTTCTCAGAATTGATATGCATAATACGGAGAGCTGAAGGATCTGACCATATGTAAAAGGACGACAATTGTATAATCAAATCAAATACTTTTCTGATTTGTAGATTAACCAAACTGCCACATATTGACCGACAGTAGTAAATATTATGTGAGATCTTTGCAATCACTGCGCTTTGTGTGACATCCAATTGTGGGTTGACTTGGCCCCAGTGTTAGGGACTCTTTCCAGGGCCGGACTGGCCCACCGGGATACCGGGAAATTTCCCGGTGGGCCGTCGGCACCTGGGGCCGGGGAGACATGGGGTGTCCTGCGGCCGCATGGAGAGCTTGGATGGCGGCCGCAGGGGAAGCTCTTCTGGTGGCTGCTGGGGGAGCAGGCTGTTCTCTCTCTGCTCCCCCTCCCTCGCGCGCTAGAAATAGACCGGGGCCGGAATATGACGTCATATTCCGGCCCCAGTCTCATTAAACTGCACGCGAGGGAGGGGGAGCAGAGAGAGAACAGCCTGCTCCCCCAGCAGCCACCAGAAGAGCTTCCCCTGCGGCCGCCATCCCAGGACCGACCTCCCCCCGGTACCTCCTGCTCCTCCTCCCGGCCCCGAGCCCGCTCACCGAGCTGCCACCTCCGCCTTCCTCCCCTCACTGCTCGCAGACATGTCCGCGGGAGGAGACTTCGGGAACCCGCTGAGGAAATTCAAACTGGTCTTCCTGGGCGAGCAGAGCGGTGAGAGAAACATAATAATAATATAATAAATATAATAATATAATAATAATATAATAAATATAATATAATATATAATTAATATAATATATAATACATATAATATAATATATAATAATAATATACAGTGATTATAATAATATTATTATATATAGTGTGTGTACTGAGATATATAAACTGGGATTCCTGGGCGAGCAGAGAGGTGAGAGAGATAATAATATAATCACTGTGTATATTATATTATTATTATTATCTCTCTCACCTCTCTGCTTGCCCGGGAATCCCAGTTTATATATCTCAGTACACACACTATATATAATATTATTATCACTGTATATTATTATTATTATAATATTATGTTTCTCTCACCGCTCTGCTCACCCAGGAAGCCCAGTTTATATGTCTCAGTACACACACTATATATAATAATAATATTATTATTATTAATATACAGTGATTATAATAATATTATTATATATAGTGTGTGTGTACTGAGACATATAAACTGGGCTTCCTGGGCGAGCAGAGCGGTGAGAGAAACATAATAATATAATAATAATAATAATAATAATATACAGTGATTATAATAATATTATTATATATAGTGTGTGTACTGATATATATAAACTGGGATTCCTGGGCAAGCAGAGAGGTGAGAGAGATAATAATAATATAATCACTGTGTATATTATATTATTATTATTATCTCTCTCACGTCTCTGCTCGCCCAGGAATCCCAGTTTATATATCTCAGTACACACACTATATATAATATTATTATCACTGTATATTATTATTATTATGTTTCTCTCACCGCTCTGCTCGCCCAGGAAGCCCAGTTTATATGTCTCAGTACACACACTATATATAATAATATTATTATAATCACTGTGTATTATTATTATTATTATTATTATTAATATACAGTGATTATAATAATATTATTATATATAGTGTGTGTGTACTGAGACATATAAACTGGGCTTCCTGGGCGAGCAGAGCGGTGAGAGAAACATAATAATATAATAATAATAATATACAGTGATTATAATAATATTATATATAGTGTGTGTACTGAGATATATAAACTGGGATTCCTGGGCGAGCAGAGAGGTGAGAGAGATAATAATAATAATATAATATACACAGTGATTATAATAATATTATATATAGTGTGTGTACTGAGATATTCAAACTGGTCTTCCTGGGCGAGCAGAGCGGTGAGAGAGATAATAATATAATAATAATAATAATGATAATAATAATATAATATACACAGTGATTATAATAATATTATTATATATAGTGTGTGTACTGAGACATTCAAACTGGTCTTCCTGGGCGCTATCAGTCTGCCCACCCACCCACACAGGTAGCAACAAGTGTCTGTGTCATGCTGTGTGTGTGTGTGTGTGTGTGTGTCATGCGGTGTGTGTGTCTGTCTGTGTCATGCTGTGTGTGTGTGTGTGTGTCTGTATCATGGTGTGTGTGTGTCTGTCTGTCTGTGTCATGCTGTGTGTGTGTCTGTCTGTCTGTGTCATGGTGTGTGTCTGTGTCATGGTGTGTGTGTGACTGTCTGTCTGTGTCATGGTGTGTGTCTGTCTGTGTCATGGTGTGTGTGTGTGTCTGTCTGTGTCACGGTGTGTCTGTATCATGGTGTGTGTGTCTGTCATGGTGTGTATGTGTCTGTCTGTGTCATGGTCTATGTCATGGTGTGTCTGTCATGGTGTGTGTGTGTGTGTGTGTCAGTCGTGGTGTCTGTGTGTGTTTTTAAAAATAGTGTTTTACTCACCTTTTATTTTTTTTTCCCCAACGTCGTGCTGGTCTCTGCCTCTATGACTGAGATCATCAAGCTTGATGATCTCAGCCAATCCGCACTGACACAGGAAGCGCCTCTAGTGACCGTCTGAGTGTCTGTCACTAGAGGTGTCACTAGGAAGCAATGTAAACACTGCCTTTTCTCTGAAAAGTCAGTGTTTACATTCAAAAGCCTGCAGGGACAGGCTATAGACACCAGAACCACTACATTAAGCTGTGTGTGTGTGTGTGCGCCTGCTAGTGAGTGAGCTTGCTTGCATGTGTGTGTGTGCCTGCTAGTGAGTGAGCTTGTGTTTTTATGTCAATGAGCTTATGTATATTAGTGAAATTGTTTGTCTATGAGGCTGTGTATCAATGAGCTTGTGTGTGTCAGTGAGATTGTCTGTGTCTGCATGTGAGTATGCTTACTGTATAATTAAATGTTTTACTCTGAAAGGACCAATATTTTATATTAGAAAAAGATATATATATATATATATATATATATATATATATATATATATATATATATATATATATATATATATATAAACTCAATCATCTGGGGTGGCAAGACATAGCCTTACATATTACATGCGACAATATATGGCGCAATGACTTATGGGGCTGGCATAGATTTTTTTTTTTCCAGGGCTGCTTTGGATCCCCAGTCCGGCCCTGACTCTTTCCAATTTACTTAATAAACAGAATGAATGGGCACAAATTGAATAACACTATCCTATTTCATTCGTGCATAGTAATATGAATTCAGATAGTATGACAAAATGGAATTGTAGTGTATGAGTGTATAGAAAATAGAATGAAGAAAACAAACAGATTAAAAGTATCAAACGTCACTCATAGAAGTTCTCTCTCTCTCTCTCTCTCTCTCTCTCTATATATATATATATTTTTTTTTTTTATATATATATATATATATATATATACATACATACATAGTAAAAAGATACAGAGGCAAATTATATTTTTGATGTACAGTTCACGCGGGCCGTATAATTACTATGGGCCCTAATGACTGTGTCACTCAATGAACTTGAAATGTCTGGAGATGATTGCTCATATGTTTTTAGAACATTTCAAAATCATGCCTTTAACCCTTTTAAGGACGGAGGAAATTGTACAGGTTTTGATAAAAAAAACAAGAACAAACTTGGAATTTGAGCTATATCTCTGTTCAACCATAATTTACCTCTTTCATATTAAGTGCACCCCTCACTTATTATATATAAATTTGTTTAGGAGAAATCCCATTTAATTGTGGATGGCATAGAACGCCGTAATTGCGTTAAAGAGTTAAAAAGGACCTAAGTGTCCTAGAAGTTTGTAATCACCACTACTGTTAGCTAAAGGAACACTATAATATTAGAAATACAAAACTGTATTCCGAACGCTATAGTGTCCTTCTGCCCCTGACTATGCCCTCCCCCCAACAGGAAATAAAAGGTTAAATACCCTTTTTACACTTTCCTGATTCCAGTGCTGAGATCCCTCATCACTGGGTCGGGCTCCTCCTCCTCCAACATCAGCCGATTGGGGAACCTAATGTGCATGCGCAACATGTGCATTAGGCCTTCCCTAAGAAAAGAACTGAATCAAATCTTTACTATGGGGATTTAGAAGATTCTGTATGGCCTCATGCAAAGGTTGATTGAATATGAAATGTATGTGTGGAGTTGGCAGAGTGTGATTGTGTGTATGTGTGTAGCTGGCTAAGTGTGATTGTGTAATTGTATATGGAGTTTGGCTGTGTTGGAGTGTAGAATAATTAGCCCTGCTTGGGGTCACTTCCTAAGCATGGCAATGGCCCAATGCAGATGCTAATATGCTGGCATCCTGCAAAGCACACTGGTGTCAGTGCTTCCAATATTTCCCCAGCAAGCGCCTGCAAGGGGGGGGGGGGGGGGTGGAGAGGGGGGCAGGGGGGTAACACAGTGACAAGAAACAAGAGGACCACCTGTCAATCTATGGCATTAGATCCTGTGTGCCACTTGCACACCTGTCTAATGTTGAGGATTGAATTGACTGGTAGGGGAGGGACCATATTTTTATTACTATTATTCTATTATTTATATAGCTCCAGCAAATTCTGTAGCCTTGTACAATGGGTGGACTAACAGACACTTGATTGTAACCAGACAAGTTGGACACACAGGAACAGAGGGGTTGAGGGCCCTGCTCAATGAGCTTACATGCTAGAGGGAGTGGGGTATGGTGACACAAAGGGTATAAGTAGGGGTAATGAAATAGGTTGCTAGAAAAGTAATCACTGAGAAGTAGGGGTAATGAAATAGGTTGCTAAAAAAAGTAATTACTTAGAACTTAGTAGGTTATTTTTGACAGTTGCAGGAGAGAAGTCATGGGGGGGGGGGGGGGGGATGAAAAGCCCGCTAACAGTTTAGATTATATGCTTTCCTGAAGAAGTGTGTTTTCAAAGATTTTATGAAGGAGTGGAGACTGGGTGAAAGTCTAACGGAGAAAGGAAGGGAGTTTCACAGAAAAGGTGCAGCCCTGGAGAAGTCTTGGAGGCGAGCATTAGATGTGGAAGTACGGACAGAGGATAGGCGTAGGTCTTCGGCAGAGCACAGGGGCCATGACAGGACATATTTGTGTATTAGGGAGGATAGGTAGGTTGGAGCAGCATTATGTAGGGACTTGTAAGCAAGCACCAGAATCTTAAATTGAGCCCTATATCTAACTGGAAGCCAATGTAGGGACTGAGAGAGGGGAGGGGGGTACGGGTGGACAGGAAAATGAACCTCACCACCGCATTCATTATAGATTGCAGCAGTGCAATCTGGGAACACGTACGACCACTGAGAAGGGGATTGCAGAAGTCAAGGCGAGAAAGAACAACGGCATGGACCAGCACCTTAGCTTTCAATGACAGACACATGCCCTCACCATTATACATACATGGACATATGCTCACTGACAGACACACAGTCATTGGCACACACACATACACACTTTCACTGACAGACACATACTGACAAACCCACTCACTGACAGACACACACTCTCAGATGCACATACACTGACATACACTCATTGACATACACAGACTCACTGACAGACACAAACACATACACATACACACTCACTGAACAACACACGCCAATCACTGATTTGACACACTCTGACATACACACACATTAACTGGTATATTCACAATCACTGAGAGGCACACACTCGTTGACAGACACACACTCACACTGATTGACACACATTGACAGACACACTTTTGATGATTTGACATACACTGACAGACACACACTTTCACTGATTTGACATACACTGACAGACTCTTACAGATGCACACACATTCACTGACAGATACACATTGACTGATACACACTCATACACTGACAGACACACACATTCACTGACACACACTCATAGACACACAAACACTGACAGACACACGCTTATTCACTGATAGATACACACTTACTTAGAGACACATACACGTTATCCCACACACTCACAAATTATTATTTTTTTTTATTTATTTAGGCCCACCTAGCTTCCATACCATTGGGAGAGCTGGATTGGATCCTGTTACTGGAGTCCAGTGTGGCTGATGTGACCCTGCCATCTTCTTGCTCATCTCCCTTGCGCACTGTTTAGTGATGCTGGCTCTGGAGTGACAACATATTCCGTTTCCTGGCATCATTGCAGGGCATGTGAGGAAGCAGAGTAAGAAGAGTACAGAGATTAGCCCTCCTTCACCACCCTTCTACATTGCCCACAACTGCTGGCACCAGGGGGGCCCTAAGGTGGCTAGCTGGCCAGCGCTTGGGCCCCCATGACAGGCAGAACAAAGGTCACACTTTGAGAAGGGTCAAGTAGTGATTGTTAGATGACTGGGTCACAGCATCTCCAAAATGGCAAGCCTTCCTGTTATGCAGTGGTTAGTGCTTACCAAAAGTGGTGCAAGGGAGGATAACCAATGAAGTAACATCAGGTTGATGGGCGCCCAAAGTTCATTGATGCATGTGGGGAGTGAAGGCTAGACTTTCTTGTCCAATCACACAGAAGAGCTACTTTAGCTCAAATTGCTGAAAAACATAATGCTGACCATGGTAGAAATCTGTCAGAACACACTGTGCATTGCAGTTTGCTGCGTATGGGGATGCAGACTGGTCAGAGCGTCCATGATAATCTCTGTCTACTGCCGAAAGTGCCATCAATGAGAATGTGAGTGTCAGAACTGGACCATGGAGCAATGGAAGAAGGGTGCGTGGTCGGTTGAATCACATTTTCTTTTAGATCAGGTGGATGGAAGGAATGGTTTGAGGAAAATGACAAAGAGTTCACAACGTTGCCTTGGCCTCCAAATTCCGAGGATCTTGTGGGATGTGCTGGAACACAAAATCTGATCCATAGAGGCCCCACCTCGCAACTTGGAGAATGTAAAGGATTTCCTTGGTGCCAGATATCACAGGACATGTTCATAGGTATTGTAATGTCCAGGCCTCAACACATCAGATCTGTTTTGGCAGCATGATGGGGACCTAAACAATATTAGGCATGTGGTTTTATTGTTGTGGCTGAGATAGATAGACAGATAGATAGAACGTTTTTTTATCGGGTCCTATAATTTCCTCAAATTCTGAGAAGAGCAGCATGGCAGTATATAGACTGTGAAATTAATATTCAGGTTGAGTGAAATCTATTAATTAATCAAGGGATCCCAAAGGAGCCACTGTGATAAATGAATTGCTTTGGCTCAGCCATCCTATGAATTACAAATACCACTAGTCAGCATTCAAAACAAGACACCCATCAGTAAAGAGAAATTTGTATTGTCCAATAAAAATATGGAGGATCTAGTAACCCTAGCAACAAGATTTTGGAGACTCCAAGTCTACAGCTGCTGCTTGGACCATGTTTGAAGGAACAGAAAGACTTGAATTGAAACAGTTGCTCACTATGTGATGAACAGTTTGTGTGAAGGAGAAATAATCCTTCATGAAAAATAGCAATTTAGGTCTAGATACAGTGGGCATTAAAATCAATTTTCAAGAAGACCACAAGTAGCACCCTAGAAGGGATCATTCTTGCCACTTACCTTTTTAATTAGTTTTTAATTTTTATTTTTCTCTTGTGAGAGGCACAGAAGTATCAGATCTCATCTTAATAAATAAAGAATATGATAAAGAATATCATATAATGTTTCAAGTGATAGATAAAACTGGAATATTTATGTGAAGCAATGAAATTGGGTTGTAAACTAGCAAACCAAAGGGAACAAAATCTACACATTCAAGGATAATAAAACGGTGATATCAAACAAAGCTGAGGAATGAGGATGTTATCTAAGAGGCAAGATATCATCTTGGGACAATGAAGTGGCAATTATTAAATTGGGTAAGAGGATGAGGAATAGCAACTGTGGGGAAATGGTAGGAGTCAGTGGCGTACACCTGACCCATGGGGCCCCGGTGCAAAAATTGATCCGTGGGCCCCTGCGCTTATTCTGCATGGGCCGGGGCCGCAACACATGGCGGCGGGCACCTGGTCGCAAGGCTGCGACCGTGGTATGTACGCCAGTGCATGCAGATGCACACACACTTAAAGGACCACTACAGACACCCAGATCACATCAGCTCAATGAAGTGGTCTGGGTGTCAGGTCCCTCTAGTTTTAACCCTGCAGCTGAAAGCATAGCAGTTTCAGAGAAACTGCTATGTTTCACTGAGGGTTAATCCGGCCTCTAGTGGCTGTCTCACTGACAGCCGCTAGAGGAGCTTCCGAGATTCTAAGACACTGGACGTCCATAGGAAAGCATTGAGTAATGCTTTCCTATGGGCAGTTTGAATGCGCGCACGGCTCTTGCCATGCATGCGCATTCGGAGCTGAGAGGCGGAGCGATCCCCATCGCCAAGGGAGTCCGGCGCTGGAGAAAGGTAAGTTCTGAAGACACACACACTCTCACGAACAGACGCATACACACTAGCTAACAAACACACACATTTACTGACAGAGACACACTCAGCAACATACATACATACACACTCACTTACAAAACATACACTCTCACTGACAAACACGCACTCACTAACAGACATCAAACAGACACACAAACACACTCAGTAACAGACACACACAGTAACACACTCACTGACACTCACTAGCAGACACACACTCAACAGACACACTCACTGACACTCACTAGCAGACACACACACTAACATTCACACAAACACTCACACTAACACTCACACTAACACACACACTAACACACACACTAACACTCACAGTAACACTAACACACACACACTAACACTCACACTAACACTCACACTAACACACACACTAACACTCACAGTAACACTAACACACACTAACACTCACACTAACACTCACACTAACACTCACACTAACACACACACTAACACACACACTCACACTCACACATGTTTTTTTTAATTTAACCCCCCCAGCCTCCTTACCTTTTGGAGTGCTGAGGGGATTCCCTGGGGTCCAGTGTTTTTTTTTTTAACCTGATGTTAGTTCATTGGTTATCCTCCCTTGCACCACTTTTGGTAAGTACTAACCACTGCATAACAGGAAGGCTTGCCATTTTGGAGATGCTGTGACCCAGTCATCTAACAATCACTACTTGACCCTTCTCAAAGTGTGACCTTTGTTCTGCCTGTCATGGGGGCCCAAGAGCTGGCCAGCTATCCACCTTAGGCCCCCCTGGTGCCAGCAGTTGTGGGCAATGTAGAAGGGTGGTGAAGGAGGGCTAATCTCTGTACTCTTCTTACTCTGCTTCCTCACATGCCCTGCAATGATGCCAGGAAACGGAATATGTTGTCACTCCAGAGCCAGCATCACTAAACAGTGCGCAAGGGAGATGAGCAAGAAGATGGCAGGGTCACATCAGCCACACTGGACTCCAGTAACAGGATCCAATCCAGCTCTCCCAATGGTATGGAAGCTAGGTGGGCCTAAATAAATAAAAAAACAAAAATTGTGAGTGTGTGGGATAATGTGTATGTGTCTCTAAGTAAGTGTGTATCTATCAGTGAATAAGCTTGTGTCTGTCAGTGTTTGTGTGTCTATGAGTGTGTGTCAGTGAATGTGTGTGTCTGTCAGTGTATGAGTGTGTATCAGTCAATGTGTATCTGTCAGTGAATGTGTGTGCATCTGTAAGAGTCTGTCAGTGTATGTCAAATCAGTGAAAGCGTGTGTCTGTCAGTGTATGTCAAATCATCAAAAGTATGTGTCTGTCAATGTGTGTCAATCAGTGTGAGTGTGTGTCTGTCAACGAGTGTGTGCCTCTCAGTGATTGTGAATATACTAGTTAATGTGTGTGTATGTCAGAGTGTGTCAAATCAGTGATTGGCGTGTGTTGTTCAGTGAGTGTGTATGTGTCTGTCAGTGAGTCTGTGTATGTCAATGAGTGTATGTCAGTGTATGTGCATCTGAGAGTGTGTGTCTGTCAGTGAGTGGGTTTGTCAGTATGTGTCTGTCAGTGAAAGTGTGTATGTGTGTGTGCGCCAATGACTGTGTGTCTGTCAGTGAGCATATGTCCATGTATGTATAATGGTGAGGGCATGTGTCTGTCATTGAAAGCTAAGGTGCTGGTCCATGCCGTTGTTCTTTCTCGCCTTGACTTCTGCAATCCCCTTCTCAGTGGTCGTACGTGTTCCCAGATTGCACTGCTGCAATCTATAATGAATGCGGTGGTGAGGTTCATTTTCCTGTCCACCCGTACCCCCCTCCCCTCTCTCAGTCCCTACATTGGCTTCCAGTTAGATATAGGGCTCAATTTAAGATTCTGGTGCTTGCTTACAAGTCCCTACATAATGCTGCTCCAACCTACCTATCCTCCCTAATACACAAATATGTCCTGTCATGGCCCCTGTGCTCTGCCGAAGACCTACGCCTATCCTCTGTCCGTACTTCCACATCTGATGCTCGCCTCCAAGACTTCTCCAGGGCTGCACCTTTTCTGTGAAACTCCCTTCCATTCTCCGTTAGACTTTCACCCAGTCTCCACTCCTTCATAAAATCTTTGAAAACACACTTCTTCAGGAAAGCATATAATCTAAACTGATAGCGGGCTTTTCATTCCCCCCCCCCCCCCCCATGACTTCTCTCCTGCAACTGTCAAAAATAACCTACTAAGTTCTAAGTAATTACTTTTCTAGCAACCTATTTCATTACCCCTACTTATACCCTTTGTGTCACCATACCCCACTCCCTCTAGCATGTAAGCTCATTGAGCAGGGCCCTCAACCCCTCTGTTCCTGTGCGCCCATTTGTCTGGTTACAATCAAGTGTCTGTTAGTCCACCCATTGTACAAGGCTACAGAATTTGCTGGAGCTATATAAATAATAGAATAATAGTAATAAAAATATGGTCCCTCCCCTACCAGTCAATTCAATCCTCAACATTAGACAGGTGTGCAAGTGGCACACAGGATCTAATGCCATAGATTGACAGGTGGTACTCTTGTTTCTTGTCACTGTGCTACCCCCCACCCCTCCCCCCTGCAGGCGCTTGCTGGGGAAATATTGGAAGCACTGACACCAGTGTGCTTTGCAGGATGCCAGCATATTAGCATCAGCAAGTAAGTGTGTATCTATCAGTGAATGTGTGTGTGTCTGTCAGTGTTTGTGTGTCTATGAGTGTGTGTCAGTGAATGTGTGTGTCTGTCAGTGTATGTCAAATCATTAAAAAAGTGTGTGTCTTTCAATGTGTGTCAATCAGTGTGAGTGTGTGTCTGTCAATGAGTGTGTGCCTCTCAGTGATTGTGAGTATACCAGTTAATGTGTGTGCATGTCAGAGTGTGTCAAATCAGTGATTGGCGTGTGTTGATCAGTAAGTGTGTATGTGTATGTGTCTGTCAGTGAGTCTGTGTATGTCAATGAGTGTATGTCAGTGTATGTGCATCTGAGAGTGTGTGTCTGTCAGTGAGTGGGTTTGTCAGTATGTGTCTGTCAGTTAAATTGTGTGTGTATGTGTGCCAATGACTGTGTGTCTGTCAGTGAGCATATGTCCATGTATGTATAACGGTGAGGGCATGTGTCTGTCATTGAAAGCTAAGGTGCTGGTCCATCCCGGTCGCAGCCGTGACCCCTGCGACCCTGGTATGTACGCCAACGGTAGGAGTGATACCAACTGCTAGCAAGAGTATAATGCAAAGATAAAGGGGCATCAGCCATGAGCCATGGGGAACAGAAGCATGGAAAAGTGTTGGGGTGATAATAACTGCAAAATGAAATGGATCATCTATTGGCAAGGGAGGTAAAGAATGTATTGCTCGGTGCAATGGTAAACATCAGTTTGTTTGCAGAGAACTTGTGAATATATATGGGGGACACGAAGCACTGTGCAAATTGTATTGTTAGAGCTAAGCTTTCTATGGGGGCAAGTATCACCCTAATTTTTTAATGAGATGGACCACAGATGGGTCACATTTTTACTAGGGCTAGGGGGTCACTTGTTCAGTGGATAAAGTCTCATATAAATCCCAAAAGATGAACCACCATATTGACCTTGGATCCTTTGCTTTATATTACATAATTTTGCTCATAGTGGTAAGTTTCTCTTTATAATAATATAATGTTATAGTGGAAGCGTATAATGTATATAGAAAAAAAGAGTGTGTGGGATTTTAGGAGTTGACGTTTTAGTGTATGAACATAAATTTGTCCTTGGCAGCATAAAGTCCTATTCTAGCCCTGAGTGCACTATATTTACCTAATCAACCTGTCTATAGAGGTTATCAGGCCCAGCCAAAGTGCCATGTGCTGCCATAGACAACCAGTCATTATTACAGAACATTATTATAATGTATTCATATGGAGCTAACACACTGCATTCAACAATGACAAATCCATGGCACAAGCATTTATTGTCTCTCTTCATTATAAAGTAAGATATACTCACGGACATGAAACATGTTCAGTACTGCCATTGCTTTGCCCTCCTAAACACCCTCTGCATTTTTCTGCAATTCATTTTTGTCTCTAGATACATTTGTACTGCTTTAATTAATTAATTTGAATTCAAATAGACATCCGGCTGTGACAGTTGCAGAATGATATAGTTTCTCTTCTCTCACTTGATTGCATTGTTCTGCATCTGAGATCTTACAAATGCAACTCCCATCACAGTGTGACTTACAACCATACTTTTCTTATCTTTTGTAATTGTACATATGATTTTTTTTTTCACTAACAAACTATTCACTTTAGGATTAGCATGGCAGGTCTCCCTGGGTGTCTGCAATGTGATTAATATCTGTTTTAAAAATGAATGACTGCCTAATAAGACTCATGAAATACCGTGCGATTATATACAGGATGTTGCCCATGGGTGCCTGGACAATGAAATTTAATAATTGCAGCGGAATTGCGCAAATAACCTCATTATAACCTAGCAAGTCCAACTGAAAGCTTTTGCTCAGCTCACAATTCTCAAACATACAGACACATGATTGATGGCATATATTAAGGCTTGTGAGAAGTACAATAATGCTTTAGAATAAATTATAAAGGGGAAAAAATTGAATAAAATTCTACATTATAATAAAATTGACACAGCCTCAGCTCAATTTAAACAAAAACATCACCAATATGAAAGAAGGAAAAAAAGATATAAAGATAATCAAATATTTTTTCCACAATAAATTATTGTGAATAAGAATTATTAGTGCTGAATGTGAACAATCACATTTTCTTTCTTGTGTTGTCCATGCACCAAATACAATGAGGGTGCCCCTTATTCAGTAGGAAGCGAGAGGCCACATTGTAGGGGAAAATGACACATTAAACAGTCAATAAATTTAGATCTGGATGTAGTGCTGCGATGTGTCAAATTATGATTGATTTTTAAAACCCAAAGACATTTACCTTCCCTCCGCTACAGTGTTTCTTCCTAATTGAACCTTGTTCAATCTTTTTTATCATGAATCTGGGCTAAAGTACTTTATTCTTTCCTGATTCCACACTGTATAGAAGATCACACACCTCAATATGTACAGTGTTACATTATAGCTACCAAAATGGAGAAACAGGAAAGGTTCTGATAACATCGTGGGGTGTATGTCAAGCTGTTTACATTTTAACAGGTATAAAATCTTCAATTCAATAATTAGTGACTTCCACATGATTCCACTCCAATACATATAACAGAGAACAGAACTATATAAATTGTAATAATCCAAAGGTAAATGCAAAGCGAATAAAGTGCTAAAACTTATAAAAATAGTGAAGATGTGCAAAAAGAGCAGGTGTACAGAATATTTGCATTTACAGAACACATTAAAAACAATAATAAAAAGTTGATTTTCTATATATATATATAAAAGAAAAAAAATCAGCACTCCGAGGTAGCTTTCTTAGGAACTTATTTTACTAAAAAGTGTAACAGTCAACGTTTCAGTTCCATTAAATTCCTAAGAAAGCTACCTGGGAGTGCTGATTTTTTTCTTTCATACATTTAGAGCAATCAAGCACCGGGTCAAATAACTGTAAGTAGGAGTGCAAGGCTTTGTTTTCATTTTTTATATATATATATATTCCCAAAGTGCATTGACACAAGCTGAATATTCACAGTGACAGGGTCTCTGTCATCCTGAAGAAAGTCCCAGACGTGGACTGAAATGTTGATGATGATTCTCAGTTTTTAATGGATCTTCAATAAAATATCGCTTTTTAAATACTACAAGACCACGAGTGCAAGCCTCTCCATTGATACATTATATATACATACAGTTGCAAGAAAAAGTATGTGAACCCTTTGGAATGATATGGATTTCTGCACAAATTGGTCATAAAATGTGATCTGATCATCATCTAAGTCACAACAATAGACAATCACAGTCTCCCTAAACTAATAACACACAAAGAATGAAATGTTGCCATGTTTTTATTGAACACACCATGTAAACATTCACAGTGCAGGTGGAAAAAGTATGTGAACCCTTGGATTTAATAACTGGTTGAACCTCCTTTGGCAGCAATAACTTCAACCAAACGTTTCCTGTAGTTGCAGATCAGACGTGCACAACGGTCAGGAGTAGTTCTTGACCATTCCTCTTTACAGAACTGTTTCAGTTCAGCAATATTCTTGGGATGTCTGGTGTGAATCGCTTTCTTGAGGTCATGCCACAGCATCTCAATCGGGTTGAGGTCAGGACTCTGACTGGGCCACTTCAGAAGGCGTATTTTCTTCTGTTTAACCCCTTAAGGACACAGCTTCAGAAGCTTGTCTTACGCTTAATGACACAAACAATTTTTGCATTTTCTGGCTGTTTGCGTTCAACTGCAATTTGCATCTCTCTCGTTTATTGCACCGACACATATTATATACTGTTTTTTAGAGGACTGAAAGGGCTTTAATTTGATGTAACATATATATATATAAATGCTTATTTATTATTAAAAAAATATAGAAAAATGCAAAAAAAATGAAAAATTGTGTGTTTTTTGTACAGTTTTTGCAATAATAATGTGTGCCTAATTAGTGCAGGTTAAAGAAAGTAATTAAAAATAAATTCATTTAGTTGTTCTGATTTACAGAATATATAATGTGTCTGGGATTTTCAGTTTTTTTTGGTAGTTACAGGTCACAAAGCACAAGGAGTAAAATAAACTTTTAATATGGAGCGATTTTAGAATTTGGTATGTTTGTCTTGTAAGCTTAATAGCCATAAAAGAAAACAAAATTGCCACAAAAGTATATATTTATATAAAGTAGACATCACAGGCTATTGTCCTAAGGTTGTTTGGATACTTTCTAAATAGCCATTTCACCGCCAATCTCTGCTAAATATTGGAGTAAAAATTAGTATATTGGGGTTTTTGGCACACAAACTTATAACAAAGAACTTCTCATGTGTATTTTGTAAAGTTGGTGTGTGCTATTCTTGTACAAGGTTTTATTATGTGTTCAGTTACTTCTGCTGAGTACAACGGTACCCCCATTGTATGTCTTTGGCACTATTTCGTGAAGCTACAGTGCCATATAGGAGACCTGTCCTTTTCAGTATTCACAGTAGAATTTTGAGAGACGGATTTAATTAGCCTATGCTTCCATTTGGGGTATTATAACAGTTTGACTGTTCAAAAAAACCCCACAAAGGCCTACCATTTGTAAAAGTAGACACTCCAGGGTATCTCATAAGGTGCATATTGTGCCTTAACATGCCCCCATTTTTTTACCATTACATGCCAAAGTATGTGGTAAAAAATAATTTTGTGCATTTTTTACATACGGATTCCATTTTTGCTGGGCACTTTGTATATTTCATATGTGCCACTAAGTTCAAACCTCCCAAATTATGCTCAGCTAAGTCTTCTGAGTAAAAGGACACCCCCATTGTATGTCTATGGCACTATTTCGTGAAGCTACAGGGCCATACAGGAGACCTGTCCTTTTCAGTATTCACAGTAGAATTTTGAGAGACGGATTTAATGAGCCTATGCTTCCATTTGGGGTATTATAACAGTTTGAATGTTCAAAAAAACCCACAAAGGCCTACCATTTGTAAAAGTAGACACTCCAGGGTATATCATAAGGTGCATATTGTGCCTTAGCATGCCCCAATTTTTTCACCAATATATGCCAAAGTATGTGGTAAAAAATAATTTGGGGCATTTTTTTACGTACGGATTGCATTTTTGCTGGGCATTTTGTATATTTCATATGTGCCACTAAGTTCAAAACCCCCAAATTATGCTCAGCTAAGTCTTCTGAGTAAAAAGACATCCCCAATGAATGTCTTTGGCACTATTTTGTGAAGCTACAGTGCCATATAGGAGACCAAGCCATATCAGATTTTACAGAACTTTGAATTTTGACGCTGGGCCTATGTGCAATTTCCAAGCATCTTCGCAGGTTTTAAATTCAAACTACCCCACAAAGGCCTACCATTTCTTAAAGTAGACACCACAGGCTATTTCAAAAGGCATATTTTGAACCTTAGCGTGGGATAATTTTTCCGCTAGCTTGTACTAGGTGTAGTGGTAATACGCGTTTTTTCTGCCTATTTGACACACAAAGTGAGTTTGCACAGTATATTTTGCAAACCTTATGTGTACTACCACTGTATAATACTTCATATGTTGCTCAGCTATGTCTGCTGAGTACAAAAATACCCCCGTATGTACCTTTGCCAGGTATATGTGGACATCGGAGGGGCACATTTGGGACACAGCCATTCCATTTTTTTTTCAAACTATAAATTTTTACGCTGTGCCCATGTCCCATTTTAAAGTATTTTACCAGGCTATATAATCCAAATACCCCATAAAGCCATACCATTTCTTAAATAAGACATCCCAGGGTATTTCAAAAGGCATATTTTGAACCTTAGCGTGGGATCATTTTTCCGCTAGCTTGTACCAGGTGTAGTGGTAATAAGCGTTTTTTCTGCCTATTTGACACACAAAGTGAGTTTGCACAGTATATTTTGCAAACCTTATGTGTACTACCACTGTATAATACTTCATATGTTGCTCAGCTATGTCTGCTGAGTACAAAAATACCCCCGTATGTACCTTTGCCAGGTATATGTGGACATCGGAGGGGCACATTTGGGACACAGCCATTCCATTTTTTTCAAACTTTAAATTTTTACGCTGTGCCCATGTCCCATTTTAAAGTATTTTACCAGGCTATATGATCCAAATACCCCATAAAGCCATACCATTTCTTAAAGAAGACATCCCAGGGTATTTCAAAAGGCATATTTTGAACCTTAGCGTGGGATAATTTTTCCGCTAGCTTGTACCAGATGTAGTGGTAATGAGCGTTATTAAATGTATTTTTTAACTTTTTAAAACTTTTTTTACTTTTTAAAACTATTTTTTAAACTTTTGTTTTGCTTATTAATTTTTTTAAAGTTTCCTAAACTTTCGTAAAACTTTTAAGCTTTTTTTTTTACCGTTAACCCCTAACTAGCAGTAAGCAGCATTAACAGTAAATTCCCCATTTCCCCATAACTCCCACCCACCCCAGCTAGCAAAATATATAATTATAAAATATTTAAATGAATTAATTAAATAAATTGAACCCCTGAGGGTTAAAAAAATAAATAAAATGTAATCCTCAGGGGTTAAAAAAATTAGATCACAGTATAATACTGCGATCTGTATGTTGATCACTGTAGGCAGTGATCAACTGGCAGGGAAGGGGTTAATTTTTATTTAGACTGGGTAAAGGGGGGTGGTATTTTTTTTTTACTTAAACGTTACTAAAACAGTTAAAACATTTTTTTTACCTTTTTAAAGCTTATTTAAAAAAAAATTAACGTTAACCCCTAGTTAGCCTAACACCAAATTCCCCAATTCCCCACTAACTTCCACCCATCTCAGCTAGCTAAATATATAATTTTTAAATATTTAAATTAATTAATACAATAAAATTAACCCCTGAGGGATAAAAAAAATAATTAATCCTCAGGGGTTAAAAAAAAAATCAGATGACATTAAAATGTATTCCCTGCCAATTGATCACTGTAGTCAGTGAACAATTGGCAGGGAAGGGGTTAATTTTATTAAAACAGGGGAAAGGGGGGGTGAGATTTAACTTTAATTTTTTTTTCCCACCAGGGGGCAGGATCATTGAAGATCCGGCTCCCTGCACTTCACACAGAACCCGGAAGTGCAGGGAGGCGGAAGGTAAGTACATTGAGCAAATGTGCTCGCTCTGACATGCTGTCAGAGCGGGCACATGAGCTGGGGCAGCCCGATCGGGTGCTACCGGTCTGCCTCTAATACAGAGGCAGACCGGAGCACCGTTAACCCCGCGATCGCCGCAATTGCGGCGATCTGGGGTTAACTTTTGTAAATGACGGAAATTTTCCGTCACCGGTCCTTAACTGAAGGACAAGGTTGACAGAAAATTTCCGTCACCGGTCGGGAAGGGGTTAAGCAATTCTGTTGTTTATTTACTTCTATGCTTTGGGTCATTGTCCTGTTGCAACACCCATCTTCTGTTGAGCTTCAGCTGGTAGACAGATGGCCTTAAGTTCAACCATGATGCCCCCACCACCATACTTCACAGTTGGGATGAGGTTTTGATGTTGGTGTGCTGTGCCTCTTTTTCGCCACACATAGTGTTGTGTGTTTCTTCCAAACAACTCAACTTTGGTTTCATCTGTCCACAGAATATTTTGCCAGTACAGCTGTGGAACATCCAGGTGCTCTTGTGCAAACTGTAAACATGCAGCAATGTTTTGTTTGGACAGCAGTGGCTTCCTCTGTGGTATCCTCCCATGAAATCCATTCTTGCTTAGTGTTTTACGTATTGTAGATTCGCTAACAGGGATGTTAGCATTTGCCAGTGACTTTTGTAAGTCTTTAGCTGACACTCTAGGATTCTTCTTCACCTCATTGAGCAGTCTGCGCTGTGCTCTTGCAGTCATCTTTACAGGACGGCCACTCCTAGGAAGAGCAGCAGCAGTGCTGAACTTTCTCCATTTATAGACAATTTGTCTTACAGTGGACTGATGAACAGCAAGACTTTTGGAGATACTTTTATAACCCTTTCCAGCTTTATGCAAGTCAACAATTCTTAATCGTAGGTCTTCTGAGAGCTCTTTTGTGCGAGGCATCATTCACATCAGGCAATGCTTCTTGTGAAAAGCAAACCCAGAACTGGTGTGTGTTTTTTATAGGGCAGGGCAGCTGTAACCAACACCTCCAATCTCATCTCATTGATTGGACTCCAGTTGGCTGACATCTCACTCCAATTAGCTCTTGGAGATGTCATTAGTCTAGGGGTTCACATACTTTTTCCACCTGCACTATGAATGTTTACATGGTGTGTTCAATAAAAACATGGCAACATTTCATTCTTTGTGTGTTATTAGTTTAAGCAGACTGTGATTGTCTATTGTTGTGACTTAGATGATGATCAGATCACATTTTATGACCAATTTGTGCAGAAATCCATATCATTCCAAAGGGTTCACATACTTTTTCTTGCAACTGTATATATATGAAACAAGGGGGCTGCACTCACCTGTACATGCATAAATGGGGCACTGCTGGGGGACAATTTATACAATACACAAGATCCAGCACACTCACTTATCCACTAAACAGCAACTTCAATGTTGAGAGATGTATTTTTTTTTTAAAACACCTAAAATAATGGTTGTTTAGTTACATTATATGATCATACAATGCATAAGCCTGCCAAAACGTCAATGTACCCCATCTTTGGCAGGTTCTACTCTAACAGCCTAATGTCTACTCTTATGAGATTAACCCACTTACTTGGGGGAAAAATCCATCTGGCTAAATAGGGCCCTGGGATAAGGCAAGTGGGATGAGGCAGTGATGTTACTGATGTAAGGGATTCTGGGTGGGCATATGTAAATATGCTCAACAAAAAATCACCTTTATGCCTCATTATTCTCATATTTTAATATGGATTTCTTGGAGTTTATGTTTGCTGTATACAACAGCTTTGAAACACAACTTAGGAAGGGACACAAAGCCAGCTGTTTCATTGTTAATCAACTCATCAACATGAGGTTGGTTACTTGCTTGCTATTGAGGCTTGGCGTTACTTGTGGAACACAAACCAAGAAATTTATGGTGGGGGAAAAAGTAATTGAAAACCCCTTCCACCTGAAGTCAGTGGATAGTCAATGCACACCAGTCAAGCCATGATTCTTGCTTTTCATGCAGAAATCTCAAATTTGCAATAGAGAGAGAAAGAGAGATGTGCATCATCTGTATTTTTTAAGTTGGACTTTGGGAAGTCCAACTTGAGCATAGAGACTCAAGAAAACATGTTTCCTCAACTATCATAGTGAACATGATTTCTCAAATCTCTTTTTTTTAAGGGGGACTTCTCAAAGTTAAACTTAAAGGACCATTATAGTGCCAGGAAAACAAACTCGTTTTCCTGGCACTATAGTGCCCTGAGGGTGTTGAAGTTCGAGGAAGGGGTTAAATCACTTACTTTTCTCCAGCATCGGGCTCCCTCGGCGCTGGGGACTCTCCTCCTCCTTTGGCCGTCATCGGCTGAATGCGCATGCGCGGCAAGAGCCGCGCGCGCATTCAGTCAGTCCATAGGAAAGCATTCTCAATGCTTTCCTATGGACGCTGGCGTCTTCTCACTGTGAAAATCACAGTGAGAAGTGCGGAAGCGCCTCTAGCGGCTGTCAATGAGACAATGCTATGTTTACAGCAGGCAGGGTTAAACCTAGATGGACCTGGCACCCAGACCACTTTATTAAGCTGAAGTGGTCTGGGTGCCTATAGTGGTCCTTTAAGATATGAAGGTTGTTTGAAATGCATCATTATATATCTTTATACATCTTGATTTAAGAATTAAAACAACTTTAGCTTAATGAAGCAGTTTTGGTATATAGATCATGTCCCTGCAGTCTTGCTGATCGATTCTCTGCCATTTAGGAGTTAAAACACTTTTGTTTCTGTTTATGCAGTCCTTGCCACACCACCCTTGTATAAAACATGGTTTGATTTTCAATCTGGTCTGAACACACTTTAGAAGTTTTTATCTCCTGCCCTGTAAATTGAACTTTAACCACACACAGGAGGCTCCTGTAGGCTTTAGCAGGAGATAATATATTCTAAATAAAACAGACTGTGTGATAAATGAAGAATAAACATTTGTGAGTTACATGCAGGGAGAAGTAACTAGGGTTGCATAAACAAAGTGATTTAACTCCAAAATGGCAGAGAATTGAGCAGTGAGACTGCATGCGCATGATCTTTACATAAAAAATGCTTCATTAACCCCTTAAGGACCAAACTTCTGGAATAAAAGGGAATCATGACATGTCACACATGTCATGTGTCCTTAAGGGGTTAAGGGAACACTATAGTGTTAGGAATACAAAGCTCTATTCCTAACACTATAGTGTCCCTCTGCCACCACCCCTACTTTGTGACTCCCCCAACACAATTAAAGGGTTAAAAACATTTTAATCACTTACTGGATTCCAGGGCTGAAGTCCTTTGGAGCTGGCTCCGCCTCCTCCAAATTTAACACTGTGGTGCACACTTTAGACCTTCCCCATAGGAAAGCATTGATTCAATGCTTTCCTATGGGGGGTTTGAAGATGCTTGACATCCTCAGCACAGCATGAGGACATCCAGCATTGTTTCATGGTGTTAAACTCAGTGTAAATGCCACTAGAGGCAGTCTTAACTCTGCAATATAAATATTGCAGTTTCTCTAATGTTGTAGATTGCAAGGCTATGGGGACAGGCATATTGCACCGAGACCACTACAATGAGGTGAAGTGGTCTTGGTGCCTATAGTGTCCCTTTAAGTTAGAATTGTATTGGTGCCTATAGAATCCCTTTAAATATTATTCTTCTGTATCCACCAACAGATCCTGGTGGATTTCTAACAGTATAGCATATCTGAAAAGTTTATGAAACCAGACATATTTCATAGGTTTTATTTTGTTTGTTTTTTGTTCTAATGTAAAAAGTAAAACAGACACTATCAAGTTTTGGAGCTCAGGAGTCTACTTCCTTCTCTAACATATCTTTTCTTGATTACAAATCAATCTAGTAATGAAATATCTCCAGTTTGCACTGAATGGTAAATGATACATACAATGAGATGCTTCCTTTAAAGATACTCCCAAATGATGATTGATTTAATAGTTAGTTTCATGCAAATGGCTACTCTGTGCCTATTTATAGACGTTCTGATTGATTATATTCATTGATCTTTGCATAAACTAGAAATGGTAAGAATTCACTGAAAATACATCTAAAAATTGTATAGGTATCTTAAAATGCAAAAAAAATATATAATTTTGCTTAACTTATGATAACGTTAGAAATGCTTGTGATCTCAAAATACGACATGTAGTCAGTTGTTTTAATACCCATATACATAAAAAATTAGGTATTTTCTAAGTGATTAAAATAATAACAATATAAGGCTAAAATATAGCTTAAAATACAAACAAAGATAAAGGTTGCGCCAAAATAGACAAATAAAAATATAAATATGTATATAAAAGTCTTAGCTGAAAAGATCTTCTTTAAATCAAATAGTGTGCTTGTTCAGGAACAATGTCCTCGCTGTCCTTCCCCAGGGGGATCCAATATTATGAAACAATAAAACAGATAAAAAGACCAAATAGTGTAGTACGTCCAATAAGGTACAAGAAATAATAAAAGAAGATAGGTAATGCACTCACATGTATTAGAGCTATAGCTAGCTCTAGTCTGAAAAGCATACAGCGGTATGATCCCCGCTTATGGGATATGGTGCAGGCTTCTTCTTCCAAGGGTATGTTCCACACTCAAATAAAATAAAAAGAGAGATGACCAATAGTGCTCACTGGATTAAATAGTGTAAATAAAATACATAAAAAGGTACTCACAAGAGTGGAGCAGGCAAACTGCTCCTTGACGACAGCGTTGGTGGTATGATCCCCACCTCAGGATTACTTGGAGTCCAGAAAGATAAAATGCCAGGTAAAAATAATAAAAAATATATAGGGTGGATTAAAAGATGATTGGCACAGTAAAAGGTGACCCAAAAATCTTTAATAGAATAAAATACATAATATAAGTTTCCACAAACGCGTTTCGCCAACAAGGCTTCTAAAATATAGCTTAGTAAGGATTTAAACTGCGCAAAGGTTTATTTTTGGATGGACATTGTGTGATAGTGATAGTAACATTAATCCACTACCACCCAACACTGACCGTGAATATTTTGTTTCATTTAAATAAGGCAATTATTTTACCAATATCGGAGTTCTAGTCACGGTGGAAAGTAAAAAAAAAAAAAAAAGTTTATTGCTTCTCTAACTAAAACTATATCATTTAAATACAGAAATATATATTTTAATGACTATATAAACATCTAGTTTGTCCATTTGTTATCTAAGAAGTGCGGGTTTCATTGTTGGGTTTGTTACCTGCTCGGAAAGACGGACTGTCTAATAAATAACTCTCTTGCATTGCATTAGTCTCTATACCTGATGGAAAGATATTATAGATAATGCCTGTGAAAAACATAATTCATAATATTAGCTAAACTATAGAGCTACAGTGAGGACTTACTTCACTCCTAATTTTAACTCACAATTTCCTTTCCATCATAGTCTCTTTCTTCTAGTACCCAGTATCTCCATAAAATATTACCAACTTACTTAAAATATTTCTGTTTCACCCTATTACCCTTCTATTGTAAATTATACATATTTAAGATGATTGTTTCTCTTGATTTGTATTATTATTATTAAAAAAAAAACTGTGCAAAATGATCGATAATGGATATTATGGGTCACACAGAATACACTATGGACTGAGGTCTCAAATTCAATATTAAAAAATGGTATTGCCGGGGCGGGGCCGGACCGCCTGGCTGGACGGTCGCAGGCAAAAGGAGCTCCTGCTACAAAACTCCAAAAACGATTAAAAAGCGATTTCTTCCACCAGCAAAACCTACCGACAGCAACACTGCCCAAAGCAGAAGGCCGGCTGAAACCAGGGTGAGGCTGGCTTATCAAGCTGCAGTCCCCTGGCGGAGAAAACTTCGTGGTCCCATTTGGGGCCTTCTCCGGCGGTGAGTGGGGCGGACGGCCGCCGCCCCACTATCCTGCGATACAGCGCCTAGCCTGGGGCATGAACCTGGGCGGACCCGACCCCGTTCCCCCCCCATGGGCCGGGGGGGTGATCCCGGTCCCCACCCGGAGACCAGACCACTGGAGCTCAAAGGTGCTGCAACCAAACTCGAGGGCCCGACTGCATCACCTAAGATGGCGGCTGCCGCGTGCGCCGGAGTCCTCAGAGGGGCCTACCTTTCGGCGGAGCGCAAACCACTCAGCGAGAATGCTAAGCAGGGGTGCATGGGATCAGAGGAACTGGTGGCTCTACCTCACCGCTGCCCAACAGGCAATCTCAAAACTGCACACGCCACGGAACAAGCGATCAGCAGCGGAGGCCAAAACGGAAGCCTGCCTCGAGCCATACACGCCGCCGCTTACCACATGACCTACAGCAAAGACCACCAACCCTGCAACAGCCCGGGAAGACGGCGGAGAATCGAACTGCCCTTCTACCGGCACAGAACGGCGACACAAACACTGCAGCCGAAACAAAGAGCCAGAAAGCAGCCATACCCCGGCTTGAAGACCCACCTCAACAACTCCCATCAAGCTCAGAGATCCACTGCATCGAACCCCTGCCGCAAGACTCTGACAACTGGCCATAGTATGACCTGCTGGCGACGAGAAATAGATGACCACAGGACTCTGGGCACAAGGCTAAGCCCGCTAATAAGCACACATATTCTGCAGCCGGTGGACTTTCTCTGGGTGGTAATACCCTCATGTATCCTGTTACTATGGTCTCCTGCAAGGCTAAGTCCCAATGCATATGTGTATAATCTGTTCTTAGTTAGACTAGGTATCTGTCAAGATTAAGCTTAGCGCACCATGTAATCACACACACTATGCCTGGTCAGACTAGAAATATGTTGCTAAAAAGTGTAATCAGAAACGTGTAATCAGACAGCTCTAGTCATACAATGTTAATATCTGCCAAGTTGCACCATATTGTCCTTCCTCGTTTAATCATACCTAACCTGACCGTATGCCGTACCAGCATGTTCACTCTGACATTATTCAAATGTTAAACTATAAAAACAAAAAGTGCTGCTCATCTGACATGTAATGTATGCTACTGGATAATATTCTGAAACCAATTGCAATGTCTCTGTAAACCTGTACGTATCCCAAAGCACCACAAAAATAAAGAATTTAAAAAAAAAAAAAAAAAAAATGGTATTGCCGTGATTTTATATATTTAACCAGTCTGGAAGTATTGATAAAAGGGATTAGATCCTTCATGAGATAGTGGTCTACGTGTCACAGCCTTTGCATTAAATCCATTTTGTGATAAAGCCCTTGATAACATTTTTTGTCCACTAAAAGATTTATAGAAAAGATTATATTCTTTCTTGTATGAGGGTTTAAAGGTTGTGATCACTTTGAATTTTAAAAACCCCGACGGCCAAAGAGGTCAACAAAGATCAATAGAATTTGGTATTATGCTTACTTCAATTCACAAAACCACTTAACCCCTCAACCATCAGAGCCATGATCCACATATTGTCAAATTTGGGGTGTTATGAATAATTCCATTGCTAAACTAACAACATACCAGGAATTAATTATGACTTGATTATTTTGAACTATATAAAATAAAAAAGAAAAATATTTTGGTTACCTTTAAACAGATTATTAGTAATAAATCGATCACTTAAGGTTCCACTTCTTTTTTTTTTTCCAGAATATACAAATTGTACAGTAGAACACACATGATCTAAACATCCTTAATGGTCCTTTTGTGCCTTTTTTTTCCCACTGTACCTGAGCAAGCCATATACAACAAGTATTTAATTAACCATGAAATAATCTGAATATTTGTTGTATATTAGGACAAATAAAGAGTATAAAATAGTCCAAGAACCTTATGACACACATCCCTTTATTTTGGTATACAATGCCAGCGTTTTGACCCGAAAGGAGTCTTTTTCAATCTTTAATTAAAAATTGTTATTTTGCTTCCTTATTACAGGTTTGGGTGGATCAGGAGTCCGTGCACTCTCTGAGGTAGGTACTTTTCATTACATGTTGTTTATCAGTCAGACAATAATTTTTCCAATCTAATTATATGGTGTGTTGGGGTTATAATACTGTATGTCACTTGGAGACCACTGGCCACACAACTGCAAGTGTTCTGGAGGCTAGACGGTTTAGTTTCATAGAACGTGTGCACGATCTTTAAAATTTCAAGTGAAATTTGCTTATTGTTCATAGCGTAAGCGCTGCTGAGCCCCCTGCAGCTGCACAGACTAGTGGGGAGATCTATAGATTTCCCTGACAAACCCTGAACGGCTCACTGTTTAGCGCTGCACATCTTTCTGGGTGCAGATCGCTGGGAATGAAAGGAGCATCCACAAGGGTCTGCACTCAGCCTCCCCATAAACAGTCACTTTGTCACACTCACTCACCCAACACCAACCCCCATGTCTCTGTCACATTCAACCCCCTCACTCACTCTACAGAGTTAATCTGGCATAATCACATTGCCACAGCCTCCCTGTCACACTCACTCTGCCACAGTTATCCTCATACAAAACTATCTCCACACACAGTCACACTTATACACACACAGCAACCCTCACATACACACAGTCACCCATCACACAATACAGCCACGCCATAAGCACATAACACATATCAAGACCACAAGCATGCCCCCATACACACAACATATTGCAAGTAGCTCCCCACACACATACACTCCCAGACACAAATATAAACAAACACAGAAATGCATTTTAGACAGAGTCACGGTAACAAATACACACAGGTATTCTCTCACAAATATACACAATCAAGAATATTCACTGATAGACACACTTTCAGCCACATACACAGATACACAATGCCATACGTGCACACATGTGCCGATATACACTACCAGACACGCACTGTGATTTTTTGTCTGTATTTGTCAATAGATGTATGTGTGTATATCTCTGAGCATCAGTGTGTTTGTGTGTATGTGTGTGCATCTATCAGAGTATGTATGTAGGTGTGAGTAAAAGAGTATATATAATATATATGTATATGTGTAACACGCAGTTTTGTTTCCAATCCCTTTCTGAGTATTCCTCATTGTATTGACTCGTATGCCCATCGATCTTGTAGGCTATGATACCATTGTCAGGAAGCAGGTGATTGGTCAGTAGGTAGATGATGCTGTTTCCTTGAAAGGGTCCATCATTATAAGTATATTTCTGTCTTGTGTTAGCTAGCATGGGAGACAATTGCTAGTAACTGGTAGTGATGTCACGAACACAAAATTTTCGGTTCGCGAACGGCGAACGCGAACTTCCGCAAACGTTCGCGAACCGGGCGAACCGCCATAGACTTCAATGGCCAGGCGAATTTTAAAACCCACAGGGACTCTTTCTGGCCACAATAGTGATGGAAAAGTTGTTTCAAGGGGACTAACACCTGGACTGTGGCATGCCGAAGGGGGATCCATGGCAAAACTCCCATGGAAAATTACACAGTTGATGCAGAGTCTGGTTTTAATCCATAAAGGGCATAAATCACCTAACATTCCTAAATCACAATGGATATGGATTGACACCTGACATATGACATATTGACACCTTGACATATGGATTGACACCTGTCCTCAGAGACCCTGATACACACTGACACAGAGCAGAATAGGGACTGTTCCCCCTACATAGGGTCACTTGGCAGATATGGATTGACACCTATCCTAAGGATCCCTGATACACACTGACACAGAGCAGAATAGGGACTGTTCCCCCTATATAGGGTCACTTGGCAGATATGGATTGACACCTATCCTAAGGATCCCTGATACACACTGACACAGAGCAGAATATGGACTGTTTCCCCTACATATGGTCACTTGGCAGATATGGATTGACACCTATCCTAAGGATCCATGATACACACTGACACAGAGCAGAATAGGGACTGTTCCCCCAACATACGGTCACTTGGCAGATATGGATTGACAACTGTCCTCAGGGACCCTGATACACACTGACACAGAGCAGAATAGGGACTGTTCCCCCTACATAGGGTCACTTGGCAGATATGGATTGACACCTGTCCTCAGAGACCCTGATACACACTGACATAGAGCAGAATAGGGACTGTTCCCCCTACATAGGGTCACTTGGCAGATATGGATTGACACCTATCCTAAGGATCCCTGATACACACTGACACAGAGCAGAATAGGGACTGTTCCTCCTACATAGGGTCACTTAGCAGATATGGATTGACACCTGTCCTCAGAGACCCTGATACACACTGCCACAGAGCAGAATAGGGAATATTCACTAAATGCCAAACATTGTTATACAGGGGAATATTCAGTAAATAAGAATAAGGGGGGGGGACCTACGCAGGGGTGGGGGCCATAAATCACAATGGGGGGACCTACTGTCCTCCCGCCCCCACCCATGAGTGGTGGGTGGGGGCCATAAAAATAATGAGGGGGGGACCTACTGTATGATGTTGTATCGATCAGGGAGTGTAAGGGTTACGCCCGCTTCACAGTGACAGACCAAACTCCCCGTTTAACGCACCGCAAACAACCGCAAACTCCCCATTTGCACAAGGTTGGATACCAAGCTAGCCATGTCCGTTCCTTGTCCTCACTGATGTCATTGAAGGTCTCTTCCTCCACCCAGCCACGTACAACACCAAGGGTCCCTGAAAGTATGCTAGTAGATCTCCCAAGAAGGAGATCTACAACTGGCATAGGAAAAGGTTAGACAACTATAATAAAGTGATACCTACAAATCCTAGTGAGCATAGGTGTATAATAGAGGGAGAAAGGGAAAGCAGAGTAATGCTTCCTAATACCGTGGTTAGTACCCTTTGTTAAAGTAAATTGAGTAATGGACAAAAGTCTTTATTGTATCATTTATAAATAACAAAGGGATACTATACTCATTCCCCTATAGTGGCTAATTGTGTAATAATGGTAATACTATTACCTATTATATAATATTGGCAGGGGCAAGGAAATTCCCTCTAAATAGATGGGTATAGGCAGAGAGTATGGAGATCGGAGTGATGCTGTCATAAAAAGTGTCAATAAGGTGATATAAAGTTAAATGTATCACAGACACACAGCCACCCTTTCTCTTAGCTAGTTTCCAGAAATGCTGGATAGGTAGAAGGGCTATAAAGACTCAGAGAGGTCTAAAAAGAATCCTCTAAACTAGCCCTAATCTCCTTAAACACCTTCAAGGGTGTTCTAAGCTATAGCTCAATCTAAACGTTTAGATGACTGCCTGATTTCCCATCACAGATGCTGGCTAGGAATAACACTGTGCAAGACAAAGAGTGGGTCTAAGTGCCCATAGTGCAGTAAAGTGTCCCTAGTGAAGTGAAAAAGAGAATAACGAGCTGGCGCCCAAGATAATAACGAGCTGGCGCCCTATCAGGGGACGTGTATATGGCATCGATTTTAGGAACCAGGAGATGGAAAAAGATGCTTGGTCGGTCCGCCTACTTCAAATTTGGGGCACTGCGCGTGCAATCTAATGTGCCCCCAGATAGGAGTGGTGTGTTAAGTAGTACTATTCCTATCGGTTTTTAAATGCACGCTATTGTGACACCAGATATGAGTGGCAATGTGCACTTGCAGAGGTTGGCAGAGTACACGCTGTAGGCCTGACACACCCGCTTGAAGACAACTAACTGCTATTCAATCTATAACGGTGGAAAACGTTTTTTGGTTTTAAATGCACGCTATTGTGACACCAGATATGAGTGGCAATGTGCACTTGCAGAGGTTGGCAGAGTACACGCTGTAGGCCTGTCACACCCGCTTGAAGACAACTAACTGCTATTCAATGTATAACAGTGGAAAAAGTTTTTTGGTTTTAAATGCATCTTATTCTGACACCAGATATGAGTGGCAATGTGCACTGGCAGAGGTTGACAGAGTACACGCTGTAGGCCTGACACCCGCTTGAAGACAACTAACTGCTATTCAATCTATAACAGTGAAAAAAGTTTTTTGGTTTTTAAATGCAATCTATTGCGACACCAGATAAGAGTGGCAATGTGCACTGGCAGAGATTGGCAGAGTACACGCTGTAGGCCTGACACACCCGCTTGAAGACAAGTAACTGCTATTCAATCTATAACAGTGAAAAAAGTTTTTTGGTTTTAAATGCACGCTATTGTGACACCAGATATAAGTGGCAATGTGAACTTGCAGAGGTTGGCAGAGTACACACTGTAGGCCTGACACACGCTTGAAGACAACTAACTGCTATTCAATGTATAACAGTGGAAAAAGTTTTTTGGTTTTAAATGCATCTTATTCTGACACCAGATATGAGTGGCAATGTGCAGTGGCAGAGGTTGGCAGAGTACACGCTGTAGGCCTGACACACCCGCTTGAAGACAACTAACTGCTATTCAATCTATAACAGTGGAAAAGTTTTTTGGTTTTAAATGCACGCTATTGTGACACCAGATATGAGTGGCAATGTGCAGTGGCAGAGGTTGGCAGAGTACACGCTGTAGGCCTGACACCCGCTTGAAGACAACTAACTTAATCTGAGGTATTCAGGAGGATAAATAAAAATTTAAGATTCGTTTGATTTAAATTATTTACCTCATTGGAATGGCAGACTTAGTTCAGTGTAATAGTTGCTATGCATTTGTTTCGCGTTCCACTTTTTGGAGGTTTGGTTGTTGTCTAATCTATAGACAGTTCTCTATCTTGCGGCAGGAGATTGTATTTTTGAAGTCTGAAATTTGTAAATTATTTGGTAAACAAACTCAGGCTGGAACTGCTGCAAAGCCACTGCCACAGAGACATACTAGGAATGGCAGATGGATTACTGTAGGATCTTGTAGACTTAGAGTTGTGGATAAAAGGCATATTGCACAGTCTGTTGCTCTACATAATTCATTTTCTGCACTTTCAGAGTGTAATGGTGTCATGGAGACAGGCACTGAGGGACTTTAACTTGTGGCTTGGTGAATGGTGTCGGGAGCAAGGATTTGGCTTCATTGCTCATGGTAGCTCTGTTTGGAATGGAAATAAACTGTACAAAAAAGATGGTTTGCATCTTTCTCAAAAGGGAACAAATGTTCTCAGTGAGCAGTTCAGAAGTTTTGCTAGGATGTATTTAAACTAGGAGGGGGGGGGGCAAAAGGGTGATAAAACATCAATCCAATTGTCCCCCAAAACAAGGACAGAAGGTGCCTGTAGCAAGTGTGTTAAAAAATGATAAGCTTAGAGTCATGTCTACAAATGCTCGCAGTTTAGGGAATAAGATCCATGAACTTGTGGCAATAATGGCAACTGATAGTGTAGATTTAGTCGCTGTTACTTAGACATGGTATAATGAGAAAAATGACTGGGACATAGCAATACCAGGGTACTCTTTACATAGAAAAGACAGGGAAGGCAAGAAAGGGGGAGGGGTGGCCCTGTATGTGAAGGATAGCATAAAATCTAGTCTAATATAGGTTAGTGAGACAAACATAGAGTCCGTTTGGGTTACGTTAGAATTTGGTAATCACACAGTAATTCGTGTAGGTGGGATTTATAGGCCCCCAGGACAAATTGGAGAGTTAGATAATCTACTAGTTGAAGAAATAGCTAAAATGACAATGAAGGGGGAAGTTATCATCATGGGTGACTTTAATCTTCCTGATGTGAATTGGAAAACAAAAATAGCTACTTGTGCCAGGAGCACACATATTCTAAACTCCCTACTGGGATTGTCTCTAAAACAAGTCGTTGAGGAGCCAACTCGTAAAGAGGCCATACTAGATTTAGTGTTAACAAATGGAGATTTGCTATCAGATATTACTGTAGGTGAAAGTTTAGGATCCAGTGATCATCAGTCAGTGTGGTTTAATATAAGAACAGTGACTGAGTCACACCACACAAAAACAAAAGTTTTAGACTTTAGAAAAACAGACTTTTCTAAAATTATAATATGTGTAAAGGAGTTATTATCAGACTGGAGCAACTTAAATGGAGTCCAAAAGAAATGTGATTATTTAAAAGCTGCACTACTGAAGGCAACAGAAAATTGCATTAGGCTTGTCAGTAAAAGCAAAAAATTTAAGAAACCACTGTGGTACTCCGCAGATGTGGCCAAAATAGTAAAAAACAAAAAGTTAGCATTTAGTAATTATAAAAAAAAACAGAGTGAGGAAGACAGAATGACCTATAAGATTAGACAGAAAGAGGCTAAGCAAGTTATAAGAGCTTCCAAATCACACACAGAAGAGAAAATAGCACAGTCAGTAAAAAAGGGGGACAACATTTTTTTAGATACATAAATGAGAAAAGAAAAGTAAAACAAGGATTAGTTAGATTAAAAACAAAAGAAGGAAGGTATGTAGATGAGGATAAAGGTCTAGCTGACTGCCTCAATGAATATTTTTGTTCGGTATTTACAGCTGAAAATGAAGGAAAGGGACCTCCCTTAAGAAAAAGGATAAATGAGTCATTTATTACACATGAGTTTACAGAGGAAGAGGTTCTATTTCAACTGTCAAAAGTAAAGACAAATAAGTCAATGGGACCTGATGGAATACACCCAAAGCTATTAAAAGAGCTTAGTGGTGTACTAGCAAAACCATTAACAGATTTATTTAACCAATCATTGTTAACAGGAGTAGTCCCAGAAGATTGGAAGTTAGCGAATGTTGTGCCCATTCACAAGAGTCGGGCAACTATAGGCCAGTAAGCCTTACTTCAGTAGTGGGGAAAGTGATGGAAACCATGTTAAAGGATAGGATTGTTGAAGATCTAAAAACACATGGATTTCAAGATCAGAGACAACATGGGCTTCAGGGAGATCATGCCAAACTAATCTTATTGATTTTTTTAATTGGGTAACTAAAATTATAGATCAGGGTGGTGCAGTAGACATTGCTTACCTAGATTTCAGTAAGGCTTTTGACACTGTTGCACATAGAAGGCTTATCAATAAACTGCAATCTTTGAGTTTGGATTCCAATATTGTTGAATGGGTAAGGCAGTTGCTGAGTGACAGGCAACAGAGGGTTGTAGTCAATGGAATATATTCAAAGCTTGGGCTTGTCACCAGTGGGGTACCTCAGGGATCTGTACTTGGACCCATTCTCTTATATTTTTATTAGTGATATTGCAGAAGGTCTTGATGGTAAGGTGTGTCTTTTTGCGGATGATACTAAGATATGTAACAGGGTTGATGTTCCAGGAGGGATAAGCCAAATGGCAAGTGATTTAGGTAAACTAGAAAAATGGTCAGAGTTGTGGCAACTGACATTTAATGTGGATACGTGCAAGATAATGCATCGCATCTTGGACGTAAAAACCCAAGGCAGAGTACAGAATATTTGATAGAGTCCTAACCTCAACATCTGAGGAAAGGGATTTAGGGGTGATTATTTCTGATGACTTAAAGGTAGGCAGACAATGTAATAGAGCAGCAGGAAATGCTAGCAGAATGCTTGGTTGTATAGGGAGAGGAATTAGCAGTAGAAAGAGGGAAGTGTACATGCCATTGTACTGGTACACAGTACTGGAGACCATATCTTCAGAAGGATATTGATACCTTAGAGAGAGTTCAAAGAATGGCTACTAAACTGGTTCATGGATTGCAGGATAAAACTTACCAGGAAAGGTTAAAGGATCTTAACATGTATAGCTTGGAGGAAAGACGAGACAGGGGGGATATGATAGAAGCATTTAAATACATAAAGGGAATCAACACAGTAAAGGAGGAGACTATATTTAAAAGAAGAAAAACTACCACAACAAGAGGACATAGTCTTAAATTAGAGGGACAAAGGTTTAAAAATAATATCAGGAAGTATTACTTTACTGAGAGGGTAGTGGATGCATGGAATAGCCTTCCAGCTGAAGTGGTAGAGGTTAACACAGTAAAGGAGTTTAAGCATGCGTGGGATAGGCATAAGGCTATCCTAATTATAAGATAAGGCCAGGGACTAATGAAAGTATTTAGAAAACTGGGCAGACTAGATGGGCCGAATGGTTCTTATCTGCCGTCACATTCTATGTTTCAATGTTTCTATGTTTCTAACAGCTATTCAATCTATAACAGTGAAAAAAGTTTTTTGGTTTTAAATGCACGCTATTGTGACACCAGATATGAGTGGCAATGTGCACTGGCACAGGTTGGCAGAGTACACGCTGTTGGCCTGACACACAGACGCTTGCAGACAACTAACTACTATTCAATCTATTACAGTGAAAAAAAAGTTTGGTTTTTTTTAAATGCATGCTATTGTGCCACCAGATATGAGTGGCACTGTGCACTGGCGGAGTACACGCTGTTGGCCTGACACACAGACGCTTGCAGACAACTAACTGCTATTCAATCTATAACAGTGAAAAAATTTTTTTTGTTTTTAAATGCACGCTATTGTTACACCAGATATGAGTGGCACTGTGCACTGGCAGAGGTTGGTAGAGTACACACTGTAGGCCTGACACACAGACGCTTGCAGACAACTAACTGCTATTCAATCTATTACAGTGACAAAAAATGTTTTGTTTTTAAATGCAAGCTATTGTGACACCAGATATGAGTGGTGGCACTGGGCAAGTGGGCACAATATCCACTTTGAGCCTGACACAGAAGCTGTCAGGCAGGCAGGCAGGCAACTGCAATTAGATTACACACAAAAAAAGCAGACTGATGTTCTAGCCCTAAGAAGGGCTTTTTGGGGTTCTGTCCTTACAGCAGAGATCAGATGAGTCCTTCAGGACTGTAGTGGACACTGAATACACTAGCCTAGCTATCCATTTCCCTATCAAATGAGCAGCAGCTACACTTTCCCTCCTCTATCTAAGAATGCAGCTTCAGAACGGATCTAAAATGGATGCTGTACAGGAGGTGAGAGGGTCTGGAAGGGAGGGTTTGCTGCTGATTGGCTGGGATGTGTCTGCTGACTGTGAGGCACAGGGTCAAAGTTTAGTCAATGATGACGAATAGGGGGCGGATCGAACCGCGCATGTGTTCGCCCACCGTGGCGAACGCGAACACGCTATGTTCGCCAGGAACTATTCACCGGCGAACAGTTCGGTACATCCCTAGTCTCAACTCTGAGTGGGTCTTAGGTAGATATGTTGTTGCCCTGTGCACACACCTTGAATGGTTCGTTGGGCATTTTTTCTCTTAACCTCTGCTTTTCTGGGGTATCTGCTCAATCTGCATGTCAGTGTCATCAGCCTTTGTTTGACTGTTCCCAGAGTCTAAGTTATTAGCATACCCTTGTATTTCCTCAGTAGCCAGGAAATATACTTTACTTTTTCCCACTCTGTGGAGTTGATCCAGCTTACTAAGCCTTTATCTATGATTTCAGTTCATGGTGGGCATTGATTCTCTTTCAGCCTGACCTTCAAGTCAGTAGACAAGTAGTCAAGCCTCATTTACTACTGCTAACATACTGTCTGATGGCAGTTTTCCAGTGATCTATGGTAGTCTGGTCCGGTGGTCAAGGACTTCTAGCTTTTCTAAAATCATTCCTTTTATATCTGCAGCGTTGACATTTTAGGGCTTTGGTGCAGGTTAGTACCCTCTGTAACTATAGGTCTGACTATGAAAGTATATTCCTCCTTATGGTTCAAACACATTTTTTGGGGTAGTCTGTCTAATTCTATTTTTTTTTTAATTCTTTATTTTTGTAGTGCAAACGAAAAATACAGGCTGCTCCGGTATGCCACAACAGCATAAGCAGGCAATATTTGGTACAGGATGATACAGTGAAGTAGCATTATTAAATCTGCACAATTTTTTGTTAGTAGATGAGTTGTCAAACGCTTTGGGTTAGGTTTAGTAAGATTATCATAGGCTAGGTATAATATAAAGCAGGACTTATAACAAGCTTGGCTACGCAATGAAGTCGTTAGGACAAGGTTAAATAATCAATGCTTAACAGTGCTAGGTTAGGTACATTAGTTATGCATAAGTATAAACTCAGTATGTCATGAGTAGCTGCCCACATTGTTTGGTTTAAAACGTAATACAAGAATTAGTCGTAGCGCAAGCGTCTACAGACATGCATCCTATACCTTGTCGAGATGACCATGCGTTTAGCATAACAATTTAACTTGAGTGGAGATCATATTATTTTGTTGGTTGTATATTGCCACCAGAAACAACCACCTGCTAGACAAACATGTCGCGCTGAAAACAGTTACATGCCAGGCAGACCTTTCCCGCTTAAAACAGTTATGCTAGGCAGACAGACATATCATGGTGATAACAGTTATATGCTAGGCAGACATATCATGGTAAAAACAGTTATATGCTAGGCAGACATATCATGCTATATTAATGAGTACAGCAAGGACGGCAGGCCCCCCACAATATTGGATCCGCATTAAAGATTATGGTTTGTCAATGTTAGGTTATCAGGATTATAAGGAACAGGCCGTCCTGGTCGCTTGTAATCACAGCATGCAGTAAGACACACTCTCAAAGTACATGGTAAGTAGAAGAGCATTACACATTAGAAGATGCTACACAAAGTCATGTTAGGGGTGCATATCAGGCAATACCAGATCATCGGTATCTGCAGGAGAGAGTCCCAGCTTGCGAGTATGTGGGGCTTGTGCACCAATCTTCCGCCCTGTCTGCATCTCGCAGTGTGGGGATGATTCCTCTATGGCGTGGTCATGTCAGCCGATGCCCCTTTTGTGCAGGGGTGTTGTAGCTGGCAAGTGTGTCTGACTGGGAGCCGCGTTGATCATCAGCGTGTGATACGAAGTGCTGTTTCTTCGTCGTGCCGGGTCTCCGGCGCCATGCACCCGGTGTGGTCCTGGACTCCGCGGCTACTGCATGGGGTGGGTCGGTTTGTGCTTGTTGCTTTAGGCGTCGGACCAGATGGTGTCTGTAGCCCGCTTCTGGCTCCGCAGCTCTGTGTCTGCGCACATGGCTTCCGCCATCTTGGATCTAGGCCTGGGGCGTGCACGGTGGTGTCTCCGAGTGCAGCTTTAGGGTGGGGACCGGGATCACCCTCCCCCCGGTCCAGAGGGGGGGGGGGGGAATCAGGACCGGGTCCGCAGATGGTGTGTGTGCTCGTCGGGCTCCAGTGGGCAGGATAGTGGTGCGGCGGCCGTCCGCTCCACTCACCGCCAGGTAAAGTCTCGCCTGTTGCCGCAGGGACCTCTCCCCTGAGGGACTAAAACTCCAGGCGCAAGCCTCTCCTCAGCTCTGGTAGCCCGTGGACATCGAGGGTCGCAGTTGTGGACCATTCACTCCCTCCAAAAGCACGGTTTACAGGCTTAAAAGGTCAGATTTAGCAGGAGCTGATGAGTCCTGCGACCGCTCAGCTCGGCGGCTCGGCCCCGCCCCCCTCTAATTCTAGTTTTGACACTAGTTCTTGTCTCTCAAACTGTGTTCAAATGTTGTGCAACTAGCTGTTTCGGTAGGTAGATGTCTTTTATTCATCCACATACGTTTCATATAAGAATATAGGAGATAATGTATATGTGAGAGGATTGTAGATAATGTGGAGAAAAATCTATGTTACATATTCAGAAATAATATTTTTTTACCCCCCCCCCCTTTCCTCTGGGCGGATCTGGGGGCCACCCGGCGTAAATTGGACTCAACCGTATAAGGCCCTAAGGGGCCAGCGAGATTCCATGTGGAACGAGAGGCCCACATGACGTTGCATAACGCAGTAGGTATGACCCCTTACAAGGACTACACCTACACAGAGGAGTGACCACAAGACATCCTATGAGTGTAGACACACCCAGACGAAGCGACAACACACCCGCCCAACGCGGGGTGAATTTGCAAGACACAGTGCAGATACCTAATGTAGCTAGGGACTGGATGACCACACCAAACACCGCCAGTAAGGAAACAGGATGATAGCAACGACTAAACGCATTACAAAGCCTCTCCATAATGACTTCGCCTCGTACATGAGAACCAGATGAGGATTCAGCCCCGGACAGTAGAGACTCCGAGAGAGACCTAAGTAACCACCACAGAGCGGAAGACACTAGCATTAGGACAGACGGACGAGGGAGACCGAGACCCGGTACTGGACTATAGGACTCTGATCTGCAGGACTGACTCGCACTGCGCCCCCCACACTGGTGGATATTAACTAGGGACTAACCTCACTATCTAACGACCGGTAGGAGATTGTAAGCAAGACTTGTGTGTCCATCAAGGTTGTAGGCCAGCATACTTACGACTACGGCAATGTTGCATAAACTAACGTTTGGCACATGCTGTGCTCATGTCGTCATTGTTAAGATGCAGACTGAGACCTGCGAGTCTCACTAAAATCTCGCGCATTACTACCTGCTATTGTACGAACTGCTCATAAATGCACTATTTACAAGAAAATACATGCTATGCTGTGGCCTGCATGTCACCAATGTATGATTGATCGAACACCACTTCCTAATATGATTGTCATTGTTTTATGCTGACGGGACCTGCGTGTCCTAACTGACGCATACTCATAGTTATTTGACAAATTGAACGATTGCACAATTCAATAAAAGCACATTTACAAAAAAAAATTATAATTTTTTTTACAACACTGTTTTCTTATCTGTAACTTCATTATCCTGTAAAGCAGGGTTGCTCAATAGCTAGATCCTCAGATGTTATAGAAATACAACTCCCATGATGCTTTGCATGCTTTTAGAATGCTTTTAGGATGACAAAGCATCATGGAAAATGTAGTTTTAAAACATCTGGGGACCTACCTTTTGGGCACCCCTGGTTTTCTGTCCAACCAAAATTTTAATTTTTGTTTCAATTAAATAAAATGTTCTATATTTGCCAATTATTTTAACTTATGGAAACAAACAATGCATTTAAAGATTACTTTCCGGGACACCTAAAATACTCAGATTCTCGTAGTGAATTGATTAAGAGTAGAGATGTCCCGAACAGTTCGCCGGAACTGTTCGCCGGCGAACATAGCTTGTTCGTGGTCGCCACGGCGGGCGAACATATGCGATGTTCGGTCCGCCCCCAATTTGTCATGGAGGTGGGAGGGTCTAGGAGGGAGGGTCTGCTGCTGATTGGCTGGAATGTGTCTGCTGACTGTGAGGTACAGGGTCAAAGTTTACTCAATGATGACAAATAGGGGGCGGACCGAACATCGCATATGTTCGCCCGCCGCGGCGACCGCGAACAAGCTATGTTCGCCGGCAAATAGTTCCCGGCGAACTGTTCGGGACAGTAGGGAGTAAGCAGAGCTAAAAAATCAGATGGCCCACTTAGAGATTTGATATCCTACTTGAGGTTCCTATATAAAAAATTGCAGTTAATTTTGTAAAAAGCAAGGCTTCTAAACAGTAGGAGGGAAGGGATGCAATTTCCAGAGATAAATTCAGTTATATGAAATGCAGTATTTAACATTGATGTTCTATAAATGTATATTGCAATTCTTGCACTGCATATATTATGTCCCCAGGATTTTACAGAAGATGAGAAATAAAGTAATTTGTGGATGCGTCATGTAACGAACTGGGAACTCACAGGCATTTTTGAGTTAGGAGATCATGCAGATGTGATGCAAAGATTATATTAAATAAATTGAATAAATTGTAGAATAGCTTAGGCAGCACATTTAAATCAGGACATGTCTTCTCTTTCCCAACTACCATTGAACATGCAAGATAGTGATCAAGTCTATACCTTCATAATTTACATTTGAATAAGACTTCTAGGTGGATTTATTTTTTTATTTTTTTTGCAATAAAGTTGAATTATGCACATTTATATGCAAACCTGCTCATCTTTATTGCCTCTTCTGAGCTTTACAAAATAAATTGCATGATTGCACATCGGCACACACAGCCGGTATTCAGCAGTACTCAAAAGTGTATATGAATTAGATGTTAGCACACTGCATATGCATGCTTTAAAATGAACACCATGCGATTCTGTTTTAGTAAAAATAATAATAATTAATTAATGAAAATATTTGCGTATTATATTGCAAAAAAAAAAAAAATTCTTAGTTCTTAAAACAGAACAGAAGCCACTGCTAAAATACCAAGTTTCATATTTACTTAATTAGATGCATAATCAAATCAGACAATAGCAAAAACGAATTGACTCTAAGCACTGAAGTCAGATGTGATTTGCAGTGCATTAGTGGAAATTACTCTGATAGAAATGTACTGATTTGTGAGTGCTTTATATCTATATTGGATGTCACTTTAAAAGAAACAGTCACAGAGGCAGAATTACTTAAATTAATTACATAAAGAAAGTATTGTTAACAATTACACAGCCAAAAAGAAAAAGGCAAAACTTTCACTATTCTTCACTCAAGGATGCATCTGAAAAAGTGCCAAGAATTTATCATTTGATTTGATGGATAGTTGAGATTTTAATTCATTCATTCATTCATTCATCCATCCATTCATTTATTCATTCATTCTTTCTTCCATTAATTCATGGATTAATTCATTCACACATACTGTAAGCATAATTCTATAATATTATATTTACATTACAAAAATATTCTGTGAAATACCGGTAAATCATTTTCTCATAACCACAACATTGAGGTATCAGATGATTTATTATAGATTAATGATACATTTTCTCCAAAATGAAAAATTCCCATTAAAAAAGTGTTATCATTCTACAAGGAGAAAGGGCTGTTCTCGTCCAATAAGGCTGGTATTAGCGTAGGCTTAGCTAGAATATACCGTATTTTTCGCTCCATAAGACGCACTTTTTCCCCCCTCAAAAGTGAGGGGAAATGTCTGTGCGTCTTATGGAGCGAATATGAAGCTTCACTTACCTGTCTTGCAGCGTTGGCCGGCAGCACAGGGCGCACCGCGGTAGTGGAACTTGAATTTCATGTTCCGGTTTCCGGCGGGACTGAAAGGAAGTGTGCACTTCCTTTCAGTCCCGCCGGAAACCGGAACATGAAAATCAAGTTCCACTACCGCGGTGCGCCCTGTGCTGCCGGCCAACGCTGCAAGACAGGTAAGTAATTATGGGACAAGGGGAGGGGGACAGTATGGGAGAGAAGAATATAGGGGGGGATGAAGTCTATGGGGGGGAGGGGGGGGGGATGAAGTCTATGGGGGGGAGGGGGGGGGATGAAGTCTATGGGGGGGAGGGGGGGGGATGAAGTCTATGGGGGGGAGGGGGGGGGCATGAAGTCTATGGGGGGGAGGGGGGGCATGAAGTCTATGGGGGGGAGGGGGGGCATGAAGTCTATGGGGGGAGGGGGGGGGCATGAAGTCTATGGGGGGAGGGGGGGGGCATGAAGTCTATGGGGGGGAGGGGGGGGCATGAAGTCTATGGGGGGGAGGGGGGGGCATGAATTCTATGGGGGGAGGGGGGGGCATGAATTCTATGGGGGGAGGGGGGGGCATGAAGTCTATGGGGGGAGGGGGGGCATGAAGTCTATGGGGGGGAGGGAGGGGCATGAAGTCTATGGGGGGGAGGGGGGAGATGAAGTCTATGGGGGGGAGGGGGGGATGAAGTCTATGAGGGGGAGGGGGGGGATGAAGTCTATGGGGGGGAGGGAGGGGCATGAAGTCTATGGGGGGGAGGGGGGAGATGAAGTCTATGGGGGGGAGGGGGGGATGAAGTCTATGAGGGGGAGGGGGGGATGAAGTCTATGGGGGGGAGGGGGGGATGAAGTCTATGGGGGGAGGGGGGGGGATGAAGTCTATGGGGGGAGGGGGGGATGAAGTCTATGGGGAGGGGGGGATGAAGTCTATGGGGAGGGGGGGAGATGAAGTCTATGGGGAGGGGGTGGATGAAGACTATGGGGAGGGGGTGGATGAAGACTATGGGGAGGGGGTGGATGAAGTCTATGGGGAGGGGGTGGGTGAAGACTATGGGAGGGGGGGACACTATGGGACAGGGGAGAAAAAAAATATTCTGTATAAACTGTCCCATAGTAAGAAACACTATGGGACAGTTTGTTCAGAATATTTTTTTTCTGGGTTTCTTCCTCTAAAAACTAGGTGCGTCTTATGGTGAGGTGCGTCTTATGGAGCGAAAAATACGGTAATTGCTTTCAGAGAAAACAACATTTTGCAGTTAGCATGTATGATGTTTGTGCAAAAGCAATTTATATAGAAAAGTAGCACCAATATCTGTATCCTCTGTCTGCTGACATGGAAAATTAACATTTACCAACAGTAATTTAAAGAGACACTATAGGCATCCAGACCACTTCAGCTCATTGAAGTGGTCTGGGTGCAACATCCCAATCCCATTTAATCCTGCAATGTAAATCATTGCAGTTTTTGATAAGCTGCAATGATTACATTGCAAGACTAAGACTGCCTCTAGTGGCTGTCAATCAGAAAGCCACTCGAGACACTTCCTGCTTGCTTGGCGACTTTTGGTCACCTAACTGACGCTGGACATCTTCACGTTCTGCATGAGGATAACCAGCATTAGCAAAATCTCCCCAGGACAGCATTGAAGCAATGCTTTCCTATGGGGAGGGCCTAATGCGCTCGCAGTGCAGTGCATTAGCCGTTCCCGTCGGAGGAGGTGGTGCACCAACCCAACACCGAGGGACATCTATACTGGAATCGGGTAAGTACAGAAAGGTTTTTCTTAACACTTTCATGCTGGGTGGGGGACTTTGAGAGAGAGGGAGGCCAGAGGGAACAATAGTGTAAGGAATCCAGAATTGTATTCCTTACGCTATAGTATCCCTTAACCCCTTAAGGACACATGACATGTGTGACATGTCATGATTCCCTTTTATTCCAGAAGTTTGGTCCTTAAGGGGTTAAACGGACAGTCTTCTGTACTAGACTAGAGTGCAAGTTCTTAACTGGTACAAACTAATGAAATTCCTTTTAATTTATGCCTGAATTAATTTAGCTGTCCAGATTTTACTTGTTGAGTCTTATACTCCATAGGTATATCCTGGACATATAGATTCGTTCAGGCATAGAATAGTTTGGTTCATACAAGCTGAAAATAATTTATGCTCTAGTCTATTGTGTAATTGTGAAATAGTTACATTTCCTACCACAGTGACAATGAAAGCTGTGAGCATACAATGCTAGCTTATTTCTATTAATAATATTATACCCAGGACCCAGGTGATGGTTTATAGACTTGGGCAACTTTAGTAATTTAAGCAGGTGTTATTTCAGCAATATGGGAAGTAATTATACTGTACAAAAAAGTAAAATAGATTAATGTGATGGATATTTTAGAAACTAAAGAGCTGTATGGCATATTCCAAAGAGCTTAGAAAGAACACAGTGATTATCGAATCAAGGGTTGGTCTCGAAGGATAAGTAAACAAAGTTTTAGTTGTACGGAGGTTATATGTTAACTACCGGTAAATATTTGCAAGGTTGGAATGAAAATTCCATCTAGGTTGCAAACTCTAAACCTGATGGAGGACAGGACTCCTATTTAATTCATGAGAATCTTTGAGAAATGTTATCTTGTGGATGAAACAGATTTGAGAAAGGAGTTAACACAAATTGTTCTCTAGGTGATCCCTGTAGGTAATTTGCCATATTCCTTTTCAGAGGGTCTTTGCAAATAAAACTGAAGGTGACAGAGCCAATTTAAAGTAGCACTGTCACTCCCCTAAAAATGAGCAATTCACAAAGATAGAATGTTTATGAAATACTCACATTGACTGTGTTGGAATTTCACTTCAAAAAATCCAATGCAGTCAAATCACATGTTAAGACAAAACAGGGACTACTTTGCTTTTGCAATTTTCCTTCACTTGACAAACTTGACAAACATGTGGAGCCTTTTGACAAGCTTTGTCAAACCCCCCAGCTGTCATCCATAGACCACCGGTTTTGTACTCTTGCGTATGGGCTGAAGAGCCAGGAACTGAAGAGGACCATCAGGAAAAGCATGTCGGCAACCTCGAGGGACAGGTTCAGGCAAGAATAACTAACCTTCCCCTGTATCCCCTTGCACCTGGGTAAGGATCACCATTGGGGGACTTTTCAGATTATGACAGATCCTCTTTAAGGATAATTTTGTGTGTCACTAAAATTGAAAGCTATACAGACATATATATATATATATATATATATATATATATATAGATAGATAGATATTTAAATGTACTCTTTATATACAGTATAAACTCTAGCTTTTTCTACAAAATAATAGAGAAATAAGTCTTTTAAACATGGCTCTGTAGTATGGCAACTTTCTGATTTATATGATAATGAGCTCATTAGGAAATAGCTCACGTCAGGTCTACTGTACTAAATATTTGCCTTCATAGAGCTAAAATCTTGCAAAAGCATTTGTGAGAACGCGCCTTCATCATTATCAGGCATCGCTTTTATCTGCTGTCTCTAAAAATAATCTGCAGAAGAAGAAAGAAATATAAATAATTGAGAACGGGAAAGAATACAATTATTCCAGAAATAAAGCTCACGTTTTATTTATAGAAAATGATGTTATGACCTGAATTTTAAGCTATCCAGTTTTACCGCTAGCTGGAATATCTTAAAATGTTTGTATGAATTACAGCCTACAGGTCTATGATCTAGCATCTGTATTTCTGGGTTATTACCAACTAAATTTAAAAAAAAACCGTACAATTCCAGAGATGATAGGAATCAAATGGTCATAACTATACTCAGTGGCTCTGAGTTCTATTCTCCTAGTGATGTTTTTATTGTTGGGTTAAAGGTCTAAATATCTGAATAGTGAGCAGGGGCAGATTAATTACTAATACTATGTAATCTTTACTTAGCATGAGGGAGGAGAGAATTGTGGGAAATTCCTTTGACCACAGGAAATGGAGTGGACTTAGCTCCGTCACTGGGTTATAGCTGGTCAAGCGTAGGAGAAATACACAACACAAAATAGTCCCTACTTTGTCTTCGGTTTTAAAGAAAACTTGAGCAGATATGAAGAAATGAAGAACAGATCCTGAGAGAGTGAGAGAAGAGGAAGCGATTGGGGAAAGGTAAGTTCGGCATGACAGTGCCACTTTAAGCTGTGAGTATATTTGTCTCATACTGTTTTCAAGCAACTTGACCAAAAATTGATGATATCTAAGACCAAAAGCCTTGCCTTGGATGGACATATTGAGAAAGTGTCTCCTTGTTATGAGGTGTCCCATAAATTTGTATGGGTAATTTGGACTTTGCTTTTCTGATTCCCTAGTAGTAGTATGTGTCAATTCAGTGTTGCAGCAAAGCTTAACAGGGCATCAACAGGGTTAATGCAGGTTAAACATGTTTACTGATACAATTATTTTGGGTAACTAGTAAAGAAGTGAAACCTGGCCATTGTGCTGCCCTGGGCAGAGGGGAAGGTTCTGTGTGTCCGAAATCCTCTTTTTTTTTTAAACTGCTTGAAATCAGTTTGACAAAACTTTGAGATACTGCATCCATTGCCTCCTTTCTCCATAACTGCCACAAAACACTTGCTATAAAGTTGTTATAGTGACTGCCATTTCACTTTAAAATAATGGCAAGCATGACTCTTCAAGACTAGCATAATCTACTAAAATAACAGCATTGATCATAATCTATGCAATTTAAGATTCTGGTGCTTGCTTACAAGTCCCTACATAATGCTGCTCCAACCTACCTATCCTCCCTAATATGTCCCTAGTATGTCCCATCTAGGCCCCTGCGCTCTGCCGAAGAACTATGCCTATCCTCTTTTCGTACTCCCACCTCCGATTCTCGCCTTTAAGACTTCTTTAAGGCTGCACCTTGTCTGTGGAACTCCCTTCTCTTCTTTGTTAAATTTTTCACCCAGTGTCCACTCCTTCAAAAAAATAATTGAAAGCGTACTTCTTCAGGAAAGCATTTCAATTAAACTGCTAACAGCTTTTAATTCCCACACCCTGACTTCTCTTCTGCAACTGTCAAAAATAACATACTAAGCCCACAGTGAATAATTTTCTAGCAATCTACTTTGTTACATATATATAGACAAAAAAGACCACCCAGGCGCAGCGATATATTAGGGAGGAAAAGTTAATTACTTCCCTCAAAATCTAGGCTGTAACAAAGGATTCCTCGGATCCTCACAAACCAATATATGAAACAAGATACACCTAAATAAAACAAAAGCAGAGAACACTCATAGGGAAACACCGTTAAGTATAGATGTCCCTGCTATAGATGTTTTGCACTCACAAAATAAAGGAGTAATTCAAGCCCATCAGGTATCTTTAGATCTTGAAGTATAATTCCTCAGGGGTACATGCAGAAGAAAGAAGAACTGGACATAGTGTAAAATCTTAATTGTATAAAAAATCACATTTAATTGAAAAACTTACAAAAAGTTGGAAGTAAAAATGCTCATCAAAGATTAAATCCCTCACTCTAGGATGATAAATGGAAGGAGCAGGTTGCAGGATTTTCAAGCAGCTCTACGCGTTTCGTCTATATATTAGACTTCATCAGGAGCAGTAACAACAAAGCATATAAAACAATAAAATACAAATACATCAATAAAAGTCCAGTATCTTCTGTCTTCTTATATAGGTCCTCTTTGTCAAATTCCGCGCCAAAAATCTGCCAATCTGTAAGTCCCATAGCAGCTGTTGTAGATTTTCTCAAATTCAAGTCCATCTATGGACTTCCGTATTATCGCTGTGGAACGCACGTGCGTTCCACCCACCCGGAAGAGGTCCTCCCTTTTCAACACATCTCTTAATACATCATCTCTCCGTTGCTGGAACGCACATGCGTTCCACCCCAGCCGCGGCCGAAAGGTGGAAATGGAGAAGAGAGAGAGGAAGTGTATAAATACATCGATTTACATAAATTAGACAGTTAACATAAATTAAAACAGCATAAGTAAATCCCCCCTCACTAGTTGAAACGTTAATAATGTATAAGTATGCTAAATGAGATTTGATTTACACATAATCAAAATGGTATATGGAGAAAAGAGGTACTTAAAGAGTCCTATCATAATATCATCATTATTATATATTTTAAAGTTTGCATATTCCAGTATCCCTCCCTTGTATGCCCTTAATCATCCCCATGACTCTTTATGTACCTCTTTTCTCCATATACCATTTTGATTATGTGTAAATCAAATCCCATTTAGTATACTTATACATTATTAACGTTTGAACTAGTGAGGGGGGATTTACTTATGCTGTTTTTATTTATGTTAACTGTATAATTTATGTCAATCGATGTATTTATACACTTCTATCAAAACATCTATAGCAGGGACATCTATACTTAACGGTGTTTCCCTATGAGTGTTCTCTGCTTTTGATTTATCTAGGTGTATCTTGTTTCATATAATCTACTTTGCTACCCCTACTTTTACCCTTTGTGTCACTATAACCCACTCCCTCTAGAATGTAAGCTCATTGAGCAAGACCCACAACCCCTCTGTTACTCTGCATCCAAATTGTCTGGTTACAAATACGTGTCTGTTAGTCCACCCATTGTAAAGCACTCCGGAATTTGTTGGCGCTATATATAAAAATAATAATAAAAATGATAATATTAACATGTGATTCCTATGAATATATAACTGCATATAAAAATCAGGTACAAAATGGGGGCAAAGGGGAAAAAAACGACAATGTATCCGTTCAGCTTTCAACATATCTTTACTTGTTGATCCATAACAAGAATGCTAACAGCTCGGTGAAAATGTAGGAAAGAATTTGCTAGATTTTTTTGTTTATAGGAAAAATATCTAAAAATAAAAAAATGTAAATGGGAAGGTGCTTTTAGCAGAAATGCAGCTGTGATTCTATATGAATATTGAGTAAAACTTGACATATATGAAAGATGCTAAATATATCTGGGATGAGGTCTTAGAGATGGATAAATTGATGAATCAAGTAAGTATAGTTTTGCATGGTTTTGTTAGATTCCTTGAATAATTTTACCAGCAGTGGAACTACTGCCGGTGCAGCCAGGGGGCCCATAGGGTGTCCCATTTAGTTAGGGCCTCCTGATTGTAATGTATCTCCAGCGCCCGGTCAGCGCTGTGGCATGGCCGGGCCCCTGTAATGATGTCTCAGCTGAAAAGAAGGCGGAGAGGACGGAGCGCGAACTGGGAGAGACTCCGACTACCAACAGCCTCAGCCAGCCTACTAAGCCCAAGACCAGTCCTCCTGCATCCTAAAGGTAGGAAACAGAAGGAGGCTTAAAAATTTCTATTTTTACATGTGCGTCTGTTTGTGTGTATTTGTGTGTCTGTGTATCTATCTGTGTGTCTGTACGTGTATCTGTGTGTCATTCTGTGTATATGTGTGTAATTCTGTGCGTCTGTGTATAACTATGTGTGTCAGTGTGTGTTTGTATGTGTGGTAGTGTGCATATTTGAATGGGCGGCAGTGTGTGTATCTGTGCATCTGTGTATCTGTATGTGTGTTAGTGTGTATCTGTGTGTCTGGTATCTGTATGTGTATATCTGTTTGTGTGTTATTGTGTATGTCTGTGTATTTGAATATGCCTCAGTGTGTCTTTTGCTAAACCTTTACAACAGTACATAAAACACACCACACTACACACAAATTCACCCCTACATTCCCACACACACAAACTCCATACAAACACATGCTTACATTCAAACACACAAACAACTACTTAGTGCTAAATACAACCCTGCAAGGATTGTTACTACCTTTTGGCCATCATTAAGATGGGGGGACCGTAACAAAATGTTTGCACCAGGCCCCTGTCTTCTTTCTGCCAATTAATTTTATATAATCTGTAATAATTTTACATCATTTGTAATCATTTTACATAATATGTAATAAACCTTTGGCAATTTGCAATGTCTTTGCTTCCTCCAAAATGCCATTAGTTTGTTTGAATTATATTGGAAGTGAATTATTTAGCTTTTTTGATGTCCAATGTTTAATCCCAAACTTGTTCAATATCAGTACAACAGATCATTCCAATAATAATTAACAATAATTTTAAAAATAATTATTAATAATAAAAGAAAAGGAAACATAAGGAAGCGGTTATTCTCTATTTTTCTTTAAGCTTTGTTTAACCAGAACAGGTCTTGCACAGCATTTATGGTTTAGAGTCATGGTAGATCAACACACTTTTATGGTTTAGACTTGCGGTAGATCAATACACATTCATGATCCAGACTTAGAGAAGGTCAATACACATTCAGGCACCGTATAGCACTACATACATTTATTGCTAGGACTCAAAATAGCTAAGCACACACAGCATTATGATGCTCATGGATTTTTCTCAGCTACATGGTGATCTGAGTAGGATCAGCAAATTCAGTATTGTAAACATTCCCCAGCTTGCAACATCAAACCTTTACTGACTGGTGACAGGTCTGAAAAATGGAGTAGTTAAAGACATTAATGTACATCTAATCATGCAGCTTTTCTGGATACAAAAACACTTATCTTATCTTATCTTATTTGTTCTTGTTTACATTGCATGTAGTGCAGCTGGACTGTGTATAGGCAATTTTAAAGCTATGCATTTCATCGTTCATCATTCTCTCAATTAAATGTTCCTTTTAATTTAAAGTGATCCTGTAATGGGAAAAAAATAATTAAATCACTTCCATATACATTAAATACATCATATACAGAGCCTTGCAAAAGTATTCACCCCCCTTGACTTTTTACCTATTTTTTAACATTACAGCCTTAAATTCAATGTTTTATTTATCTGAATTTTCTGTGATGGATCAGAACACCATAGTCTAAGCTAAGTAAAATGAGAAAACTATTTTTAGAAATCGAAAACAGAAAATTGGCATGTGCGTATGTTTTCACCCCCTTTGTTATGAAGCCCATAAAAAGCTCTGGTGCAACCAATTACCTTCAGAAGTCACATAATTAGTGAAATGATGCCCACCTGTGTGCAATCTAAGTGTCACATGATCTGTCATTACATATACACACTTTTTTTGAAAGGCACCAGAGGCTGCAACACCTAAACAAGAGGCACCACTAACCAAACACTGCCATGAAGACCAAGGAACTCTCCAAACAAATAAGGGACAATGTTGTTGAGAAGTACAAGTCAGGGTTAGGTTATAAAAAAATATCCAAATCTTTGATGATCGCCAGGAGCACCATCAAATCTATCATAACCAAATGGAAAGAACATGGCACAACAGCAAACCTGCCAAGAGACGGCCACCCACCAAAACTCACGGACCGGGCAAGGAGGGCATTAATCAGAGAGGCAGCACAGAGACCTAAGGTAACCCTGGAGGAGCTGCAGAGTTCCACAGCATTGACTGGAGTATCTGTACATAGGACGACAATAAGCCATACGCTCCATAGAGTTTGGCTTTATGGCAGAGTGGCCAGAAGAAGTCATTACTTTCAGCAAAAAACTAAATGGCACGTTTTGAGTTTGCGAAGGAATGTGGGAGACTCCAAAAATGTATGGAGGAAGGTGCTCTGGTCTGATGAGACTAAAACTGAACTTTTCGCCCATCAAAGAAAACGCTATGTCTGGCGCAAACCCAACACATCACATCACCCAAAGAACACCATCCCCACAGTGAAACATGGTGGTGGCAGCATCATGCTGTGGGATGTTTTTCAGCAGCCGGGACTGGGAAACTGGTCAGAGTTGAGGGAAAGATGGATGGTGCTAAATACAGGGATATTATTGAGCAAAACCTGTACCACTCTGTGTGTGATTTGAGGCTAGGACGGAGGTTCACCTTCCAGCAGGACAATGACCCCAAACACACTGCTAAAGCAACACTTGAGTGGTTTAATTCCAGGTTGTGAGGCAAAAAAACACAAAATATGCCAAGAGGAGTGAATACTTTTGCAAGGCACTGTATAATAGAGATACATGGTGCATTCAATGTAAAATATAAAGATTTACTAAATTTTCCTCCATTGCAGCACTGCTTTGTGGGTGTTAATCTTCGTATAGAAACTACCTCTGGGCCGTACTTTGCTCCTTCTGTGCTCCGCGTCTGATCTTCTTTGATTTGCCCTGCTTAGGACACATTCCCCAACAGGCCAAATCTTGGCAGTGACTTCAGCGCGCTGGCTTTGTTGCCGGTGTACTGGCATCGGAACCGAGTGACATCACGTCACTTTGTTCCTATACTCCCTAGCAGTTGCTGGAAGCACCAGCTAGGGAGTTTCCATAGCGACCACAGTGTGGTTTTGTGGGAGGTCTTTTCTGCTCTCCCTTGTCAGTCAATGCCTCATCGTGCTAAGGCATTGACTGACAAGGGAGAACTCTCCACCCACAGCAACCACAACACTGCCGTTGCTATAGAAACTTCCTAGACGGAGTTTCTAGCAATAGGAAGTTACATATTTTTAACCCCTTAAGAACTGAGCCAAATGTACACGTTGTGAACAAAACAAAACGTAAACAAAACCTGTCATTTGCGCTATATGTCTGTCCAACCATAATTCACCTCTTTCATATTAAATGCACCCCCCTTTATTATATATCATTTTATACAGGGGAAACAGGACTTTCGTTTAATATCAAATATTTAGCTATGAAACATAATTTAATATGAAAAAATGGGAGAAAATAAGACATTTCGTTATTTTTTTAGTTCTACATGACATTTTAACTGTCAATGTCATAATACTGTTTGATTTTACTGCAATAAAATACACATATTTGTATTCAACAAAGTCTCACGTGTAAAACAGTACCCCCTATGTACAGGTTTTATGGTGTTTTGGGAAGTTACAGGGTCAAATATAGCATGTTACATTTGAAATTGAAATTCGCCAGATTGGTTACGTTGCTTTTGAGACTGTATAGTAGCCCAGGAATAGAAATTTACACCCATAATGGCATACCATTTGCAATAGTAGACAACCCAAGGTATTGCAAATGGGGTATGTCCAGTCTTTTTAGTAGCCATTTTTTAGTAGCTTAAAATAGGGTGTAATAGTACGCCCTCCGGTGTTAAGGGGTTAAAAAGGTTTTTCTCCTAATCTATTAATTTGGTAGCAAAACTGCTAGCACAATGTATATATAGAATTGTATGCTCAATCTATTGAGCTTAACCTGCTTAGGGAATTACTGGGGCCTTTTAACATCAGCAATATGCACAATAACAGGGTTATTCACCAGAATTAAAGTGAGAATTAAAAGTAAATTCAAAGTGTATTTCAAATTTAAGGTTAAGATAGTTGTACTGAAAAAATTCTCTTATTCAGCGGTGATTTAAGTTTGGCTACCCCAGCCTTAAATTTTAGATTCACTTTGAGTTCCCATTCTAGTAAATGACCTAGTACGTTATAAAGATATGAGTGAGTTGATTTATGGAACAAAAATAAATTACAGATCAATTTAACAGAATGTGACACTAACTGGGGTTTTCACTAAAGTAAGAATTGCAGGGATGTCAAAGTGAATTTCTAATTAAAGCCCAAAGTAGCCATGACTTTTTTTTTTACCTTAAATTTGAAATTCACTTTGAATTCCGTGCCATTCTCATTTTAGTAGAAAAACCCTGTAAGTACAAATATAAATCATAATATGCCTTAAAGGTAGAAGGTAGCAACTTAAAAAGGAGTGCTAGAAGAGTTACTGAAATGAAGATGTAGGAATGTAAAACTTGTTAAACACACGTCATATTAAATGAAGAGATTTTGTCTGAAATCGCTAGTCTTTACCTATTTTACATACAGTCTAAATCTCTCACTTTTATTTAACTGTGATCACTGCATGGGAAACCAATAGTATTTACGTCATACAGGGACAGTTTCCTATGTGCCCTTTTAAATTCGTTTCCAGCTTACAGATAGTTTATAACATGACACATTTCTCTCGCACATACATATAATCTAAATCGTGTGTTTACATCAGTAAGATAACAATTTTCACCTCCTAAATTGTTAGTGACCTCACTTCTAAAAATGCAGGGAATTTTAATCTAAGTCAATTAAAGCACTTCTTATTAACAAAGCCAGTAACAATAGTAATAATTATTAATGTGCGCGGTAATCTTGGTTATTACGGTAAAGAAGCTATTTAGAACTAAAATGAGTTTATGGAAAATGTAATTATTTCAAAAGTGTAACTACTGTGGGATGCAATTTGAATACGCAAACTTAGAAAAAATATATATTTGCTAATTCAGTGCTTAAGATTCTAAGTCTCTATATCAATCCTCATTTCACTCCTAGTGGTCTTTTTTATTATTTTGTTTTGTTTATTTTCTTTAGCTTCACCATGCCACACATCTACAGAACTAAACATGTGTTTTATTTCCCTTCTCTCCTCTTCTTCATTTTTTTTTATAATCTGCATCTTCTCTGTCCCTTCTCCCTTATTATGAACTTAACTTTAGTAAACTCCTGGGAGGAGACCAAAAATAGTTCATCCCTAGTTTTATTAGAGGCCCTATCCCAAAGCTAATTGTATGGACACTTTAGTGATTGGGTAGCCATAGCTCGGCCAGGCTAGTGCCCAAGACAGCTAAACGAAATGTCGGCAAGATGACAGAGAATAAACGAGAGACAGGCCGAGGTCTAGGATAACAGAGAAATATAGATTCGATAATCAGGTAAAGGTCAGGATAACAGAGAGCAAGAATGGTCAAACAAGCCAAGGTCATAACATTTGTTATATGATAGTATGCAGACTGGCTAAAATCCGATAAGCATTTATGAGCATTTGGATGATGAATGCCAAAATCCTGACATTTATAATGTTACAATTCAATACATGATCAATATTCAGAATTTTGTGTCCAAAATGCAAATCTGGATCTGGAGCATTTCGATCTTAGCGAATAGCCCTGCAAGTGTTAGAGGTGTGGAGAGAGAGAGAGACACCCAAATACTTTATATGCAATGTGCTTAATTGTAGACAAATTGTAATTCAATACAATAATTTTTTAAATATCTGATTAAGCATTTCAGTTTGCTTGTGAAAAACGTTCTTAATTAAAGACAAAATGAATAAAATTTCTACCTTGTATATGTAATACATAACATTTTTACCAGTCATACAGTGAATTGCTCTCGTCTCTCAACAGCCACCTGTACTGCCCACAAAAATGCTTCCTGGGTCAGGACATCTTTCTATCGAACCAACTCCAACCAGATGAGGAACTGATTCCAAAACAATTTTGTCCGAGATATTTTATTGCCCCATAGCAAGAGCAAGAAGTATATATTTAAACCAATATAATCTCCAAGTGCTCAGCTCTATTAAAATAAAAAATAATTAGTGCACTGACATATATAGAACCGGTAACATTAATCTTTTTTTTTTTTTTTTTTGCATGCAGGGGCTTGAGTGGTCTACCAAAAATACCCAAAGACCTCATTATGCCAGAGAGAGGAATTTGATTAGAGACATTCGATTTTTCCAAAAGCGTAGAGCGGCAGAACGCACATCCCCTCAATGAATAGTAGTAAACATAACCTTGTAAAGCAAGTCAACAAACAGCAATTATTGATTGAGGTCTTACTGTGTGTTTGATCTGCCTGTAATATCATCACTCCTTGTGCAACAGCTTGACCAAGAAAATAATTGCCATCACTGTTAGAGATGACATTGCCTTGAAATAATCCATGGAAAATATATGTAAAATTCACAAACCCACTCTGCAAACAGGAGAGGGGGTAGCAGAAAACAAAATCAAAAATAAAACATCACATTTTGGGCTAACAAAATGTCCAATAAGTAAGGGAGCTTGAAAAGTTAGTTTTTTTTGTTAATTTGTCAGATGTATATTAATGATTTTTTTTTTTTTTACATTTATTGTAAAAAGATTTAATCTCTGGTTAGTGATGTTTAATTTTTTCTGAAATCAGAGTATAAATACCAGGTAAAGTATGTTTCCTAGGCATTTTGTAGAGAGAAATAATATCTTTATGCTGCTGTGCAGTACATGAACATTGCTGCCTGAAGTAAATATATATGGGATTTGGGATAAATGTGTTGTATACTGAAAAGTGGTCAAGAGTGTTAAAAGTGGAGCAATCACCATCGAAACTAAGCTTTGTAGACCACCAATTTTACATTTTTAGACCACTTTTAAGAATGTCACACTTTTGCACATAACCCCAATAGAATTCATATGCTGCAGGAGCGGGATCAGCCAAGTAACCAAGAAAAAAATTCAAAAACATTTGGAAAAATTAGGAAAAAGTCAGAAAAAAGGTGATGCAATTATGTAAAAGAGGAGATGTTACCAATGGAATGTACGATTACATAACTCTTCCCCAATGTGTTATTGAATTGATTTACCTCCTGCAACATAGGAATTCTATATACAGCAAGTACTAACATAAAAACATAGTTTCCTGGCAGTCATATGTCTGAGTGAACTAGAGAAAGAGGCGCTAAATTCAGGTACTAGTTAAAACCACTGTCCAAAATATGGCTGCTATAATTCACTTGCAGCCAGTAACATAAAACTATGAAATAATCAATCCACCTGGATAAACTTTGGAATCTTTGTCATTTCAGCTCGTTAAGCCTCTTCTAAGATTAGGCATGTTTAATGTACCTATAAGCGGTAGTATTTTGGATTAATTTTGCACTCTAATGTAGTTAATTTTATGCATGTGCAATGAATTAGAAACCAAATCATTTCAAAAAGATTGACTCTCATTTTATCTTCTCTGAACCAAGATTACCCATTTTGAAGGACTAATTTACAAATGCTTTATTAAGACTGTGTAAGTGCAGCCATGAAACTTTCTGACAGATTCATGTTCTAATTAATGACTCACTAAAGAATATGAAGTAATTCATGTATCTAATTAAGCAGCTCATATTGCTAGTTAATAGATTCATATCATTAGTAGCATACTTTTCATGTCGACTTTTAAATGTCACGATCAACTTTCTTACCCAACCCAGAACGTAGTTTACTTAAATAGGAGAGCTTGCAACAGTCTTTAACCCCTTCACTATTGGACTCGTGTACACGATTCACAGGGGATGCACTCATACCCTGGAATTATGTACACACAATTTTTAAAATATTGCAAACTAAATTTGCTTTGTGTAATAATATATATACCGATCAGCCACAACATTAACCCCTTAAGGACTGAGACAAATGTACACGTTGTGAACAAAACAAAACGTAAACAAAACCTGGCATTTGCGCTATATGTCTGTCCAACCGTAATTCACCTCTTTCACATTAAATGCACCCCCCCTTATTATATATCATTTTATTCAGGGGAAACAGGGCTTTAATTTAATATCAAATATTTAGCTATGAAACACAATTCAATATGAAAAAAATGGGAGAAAATCAGAATTTTTTTTTATTTTTTAGTTCCACATGACATTTTAACTGTCAATGTCATAATACTGTTTGCTTTTACTGCAATAAAATACACATATTTGTATTCAGCAAAGTCTCACGTGTAAAACAGTACCCCCTATGTACAGGTTTTATGGTGTTTTGGGAAGTTACAGGGTCAAATATAGCACGTTACATTTGAAATTGAAATTCGCCAAATTGGTTACGTTGCCTTTGGGACTGTATGGTAGCCCAGGAATAAAATTTACACCCATAATGGCATATCATTTGCAATAGTAGACATCCCAAGGTATTGCAAATGGGGTATGTCCAGTCTTTTTTAGTAGCCATTTGTTCACAAACACTGGCCAAAGTTAACGTTAGTATTTGTTTGTGTGTGAAAAATGCAAAAAACGCCAATTTTGGCCAGTGTTTGTGACTAAGTGGCTACTAAAAAAGGCTGGACATACCCCGTTTGAATTACATTGGGTTGTCTACTATTGCAAATGGTATGCCATCATAGGGGTAATTTTCATTCTTGGGCTACCATATGGTCTCAAAGGCAACGTAATCAATCTGGTGAATTTTAATGTGAAAAAAATGAAACACAAGCCTTATATTTGACACTGTAACTTTTGAAAACACCATAAAACCTGTACATGAGGGGTACTGTTGTACTCGGGAGACTTCGCTGAACACAAATATTTGTGTTTCAAAACAGTAAAAAGCATTGCAGCAATAATATCGTCCGTGTAAGTGCTGTTTGTGCGTGAAAAATGCAAAAAAAGTCACTTTTACTGGCGATATCATCGTTGTAATACATTTTACTGTTTTGAAACACTTATATTTGTGTTCAGCGAAGTCTCCCGAGTAGAACAGTACCCCCCATGTACAGGTTTTATGGTGTCTTGGAAAGTTATAGGGTTAAATATAGTGCTAGCAAATTAAATTCCCTTGACTTTCGGCATGGGTTGTCAGGCAGGTCCCGCTAATTGTAATTAATTAAGATACCTAATTATGTAAAAATATTACATAAATATATGTGTAGAATTAATATATGTGTCTAGCCAACTCCTTGGTTTTGCACCCCTCCCTGTTACAGGTGCCTCATCTCAGGTCCCTATTTAGTCTTGTACTGCAGAAAGCCTCAGATGGAATTTTTTCCCAAGTAAGTTGGTTAATCTCATAAGAGCAGACATTAGACTGTGAGAGTAGGACCTGCCAAAGATGGGGTACATTGACGTTGTGGCAGGCTTATGCAATGTATGATCATATAATGTAACTAAATCCCCATTATTTTTTTTTGCCTAGATTAGATGTTTTTTAAAAAACTATTAAAAACTAATAAAATCTGTCAACATTGAAGTTGCTGTTTAGTAGATAGGAGAGTGTGCTGGATCTTGTGTATTGTTTATTATATATATATATATATATATATATATATATATATACGTATGTGTATATATGTGTATATGTATGTATATATATATATAATTTTTTTAAGAATATTTTTATTTATATATAGGTATATATAGTGATATATACGTATATATTTATGTATATAGATATATATATATATTATTTAGTTCTATGTGTATTTTTATATATATATATATATATATATATATATATTAATATCACAATACAGTTAGAACGAAATAACACACATCTATATATTTTTTAATTATTTATTTTTAATTATTTTGTAAATTTTATTTTTTTAGCATATTTACATATTTTTTTATATTATATATAAATATATTATATATATATTTAATCAGTATCAGTCTACGTGTAATTTGATATTAATATATATATAATTATATATATATATATATATATATATTAATATAAAATACACCTAGACAGTGTATATATGTGTATATATATATACTTAGATCATATATAATATATATATATATATGATCTAAGTATATTATTTTTTTTTACACTTATTTTAATTCATTTTATTTTATTTCCAGCCAGCAGGGGGACTAACTGTCATTACAGTTAGTCCCCCTGCTGGCAATGCCTGAGCCAGCTAACCCAGCCATGTGATTGTGAGGAAGGACATGCTGCGGGGGGCTCCCTGGGAGTTCCCCCAACCGCGATCTCCGGCGTGGGATCGCCGGCGACCGGGTAAGTAACAAAAAAATGGAGGGCGTACTATTACGCCCGGCAGCGTTTAGAGCCGCTTAAAATAGGGCATAATAGTACGCCCTCCGGTCTTAAAGGGTTAAAACCATGTTGTTCACATCAAATATTTATACCGCCAAAACAGCGTTAAAGCTCTGAACATGTCCTGTGGTAACTGCCACCAAAACTTCAATAGCAGATCATTTAAGATTTTTTTTTCTAACACATTCCACAGATGTTCATTTGGATTGAGATTATTATTCGCAAAGTAAGGTAGAAGTGTCCATTAGAGGGTAAAAAAGGAGAAGCAGTAAAAAAAATAATCTATATTTTATGGTTATATATGATGTATTTACAGGAACACTATAGGGTCAAGAACTCAAACATGTACTCCTGACTCTATAGTGTTAAAACCCCCATCTAGCCCCTTTGCCCCCCTTAAATATAGTAAAATCTTACTTTTGTTCAAGTCTGCAGCTGCTGGCTTCCTGCTTATCTGACATCATCAGAATGTTCTGAGCCAATCCCAATGCTTTCCCATATGATTGACTGAGACTGTCAACGAGGCAGATCAGAGCCAAACACAGCTCTGGCCAATCAGCCTCTCCTCATACAGATAGGTATTGAATCAATGCATCTCTGTGAGGAAAGTTCATTGTCTGCATGCAGAGGGTGGAGACACTGAATGGCAATACCTTTAGTAGCCATATGAGGAGTGGCCAGTGGACGTATCCCTAGGCTGCAATGTAAACACTGCATTTTCCCTGAAAAGACTGTGTTTACAGCAAAAAGCCTGAAGGCAATGATTCTACTCCATTGTCTAATAAATTAAGCGAGATTTTTTTTTCTGGTGACTATAGTGTCCCTTTAATAAATATATTATATGTAAATATAGATTTTTCTACTACTCCTCCCCTTTTTCTCACTATTTGTTACTGTTTTTCACTTGATCTATGAACTGAAATGGTGGGAAAATGCACAATGTCAGTGTGCTGCAAACTATATACACGATATTTATATTATGCAGTTTATTTAGCAGTTTACTAATTGGCCCATTTTAAAGTACTTTTATTGTTTGAACTTTGGATGAACTGATCACCAAATGGATAAATTTCAGCCGTCTTGAATTTTTATTTATTTTTGGATGAAGTGATTCAGCCCCTAGTATTTTTTTTCCGCTATGCACAAGTCTACTATCTAACAGGGTTGAAGAGGGACTTGTCTTGCATTCAAGGGCAATGTAGACCAAAAGAAAAGCTAAACAGAACACACAGGTGACTTGGAGAATTTCTCCGCTTTGGCTATGGTGATCTAAAATTTGAATTTCCCTTTGAATCCTATACAATTCATAATTTAGAAAATAAATGTCATATGTTTAACCTGCTGATGTTAAAAAAACAACAACATCTTCAGTAATCCTCTTTCTTCAACAGTTGCAAAAAAACAACATATAATTTAAATATTTGTGTAGCTGGTGATTTTGAAAGCAGATCTACATCCATCACGTTCGTCTCTGATGTGTGACCTTTCTCTCTCTGAATGGCATAAAGACTGCTATGAAATACAGTATATCAAAACATCTCAGTCCAGTCCTTAACCACTGTAACTATATTTCCAGCCCTACACACGGCCGGGATCTCTTGAAGTGAGTCTGTCAGCAATGATTTATTTTACTTGCTCGAGTAATCTCATATTATTTTATTCATAGAACATGAAGTAGGGGCCTGCAGTAATATTCACTTTGTGTAGAATTTTATGTCAAGTTACATTCTACATGACAGGTCCTGTTTTATACAAACACCTCATCCTTGTTATGGTACTTTTTGAAAGTAAACCAAAATGTTCAAAGTCTATCTGTTCCTGTCCAAATCAATAAAGTTAAATTGCGTATATACGCTGAAGTAATTAAGTCTGACACACGAGGTTCAGGTTAAAATAACTTCGAGAAAGTTTATTGGCAAGTGAAGAAAAAGCGGGCGCGCAGGCCCTTTTAAGAGGCATTTTGCGTCATCATTGATTATTAGAATATCAGCAAATAAACATCATCAATTGGATTAATTGTTAAGTGACGGAGTTAGTGTCTTACCTATTGGTTAGTAAAATTAAGAGGTTAGTCCCGTGCCCACCCATCAGAGGTGGGATTATTCTGGACACGGGTGGGGGACAAGGGGGTCCTAAGCGTCATTTTACACGGTCAGTGATATCAGGCTTTATGTCCAGGTGCAAGGTCTCTTATGAATAGAACATTTCATTACTACTGTGTTCTGTGGCCTTCAAACTGTACTATCTTACAAGCTCTTAAGGAGTAGCCGGCAAGTCTTAAGGAGTAGCCAGCACCTCCTGGTACTTGTCCTTGAAGGAAACACGGTCTTTGTCTACTGTATTAATTGGGTTGAGAAGTTCAGTCACGTAATGTAGTTTTAAAATGAACAAGTTAAGTCATGAGGACAAAATGGAGGATTGAAGAAGTCAGGTTAGGAAGACAAAATGGAGGACGAAGTCACAGTATAAAGTTAAAATGGAGTTAGTACAATAATTCAATACAAGTACAATAAAGATTTTTAATAATTCCACATCAGTCCCCCCTATGAAATGTTAGATTCTAAGAGATAAAACTTTATTATGTTAGTATCAGAAGACGTGTTAACCCAAAGGCACAGAAACCCCGTGGCTGCTAGCTAGATGTTAATGCAAAGTGCAAGGCTGTCCCTAGATCTGACCCTAATAGGCTAACCATCCGTCAGTATGGCTCTCGAACGCTTCACACCCAAGGGTATCCCATGGCAGCTAACCCACCACTTCTCCACATGGGGCCTTTACCATTCACTGACAGATGCTGTCCCTGAGCTAGTCCCTTCCTAGAATTCCTGCACTTTATCAACAAAAGGGAATGTTTGCAGCGGCAGACAGGGTGAGTTGATGTCTTGGAATTCTTGGTCATCAACTTCGAGATGGGTCAAAGTGGGTGCCGCTTGGTCAACAGTCTTCATGAGGGATTTTCTCAGACATGGGAGGACACAACAAAAGAGAAGAGCAAAGATAAAAAGAAAAATTAGTATAGCCATACCAATCTGCATTAAAGCCTTTTGCCATCCTGTCATCCAACCAAACCATCTTTCCCAGGGATCTTTTATCCCAGAATTCCTTTTTAACTCTTCTGACAGGTCATTTAATTTTTCTATAGCTAGTGTGACTTTACCATTAGGGCCTGTGTTTTCTGGGATGTAGGTACAACATGTCATAGTGTCGGGCAAAATCTTACAAACCCCTCCTTTTTCGGCTAAGATCATATCTAGGGCCATTCTATTCTGGAAAGTCATTTGGGATGTGGCCTGCAACTGTTCGGCCAACCCCTGGAGGGCGTCTCTGGTGTAATTGACAAAACGCTGTTGATTATAATAAATGTAATTTATCCAATTTAGATTCTTGTTTGCGGTAACTATGGTAAAAATTGATTCAAATCCTGCAGCAACTTCATCCCTAGCTTTAAACTCGTTGGGCACCCCCCTGGGCACTCCAATGGCATCAATATATACATGAGGATCAAAACTTCCTTTCACTGGGGCGTCACGTTTAACCTTAGTGTGGCTGAACTCATGGGTGTTGAGGTGTGTATCAGAAATAATATGTATAGGCATAATGGCCTTAGTCAGAGTACACTCTCCCCACCATTCTGTGTCCATTCTGGATCTTAGCTGTAAATCCCCACACAACCAATAAATGTCCCCTAGTGACCTAGTGTGATGTTGCAGCAAACGTACAGGGACAGTTCTGTATGTAGCACAATAGCCTTTGGAAAAGTTACCTACAAATTTACCAATACCATCGTACATGGCATAGCAAGTGTAATTACCTTTATATACGGTAATACCATCAGGGGGTTTGACATCGTTGGCTAGGAGAGGATACTCCTTTGTCCATGCAATACATATGGACCTGTTAAAATTATAGTGATAGGCAAAAAGGCTTAAAATACATTCTTCTATATCTACAGGTAGGATTAAAGGTACGGTACCCAGGTGAGGCCGGGCACCTCCACACACGTAACATGCAGTTCTATTATGCTTATTAGCATTATATTTCATCCATTCTAACCATAAATTTACATCATTAAAACCTGTTTCAGCGGCCATGGTATCTTCAAAGGTGGGGTTAGCAATGGCCATCATGTCTTGAAAGGTCTGGATATGAGGTTTTAATGGGTTAGGGACCATATGGGTGGCCCCTTGCCACTCAGAAGAGTTGCACATATCTTTAAGGTAGAAATGCCCTAATTTTTGGTAGGAACCCTTTTTCCAATACATTCCCATCACATACTGGTCTGCATCTGTTGGGCTTGGGCGCTCAATGTTAAGGATTAATTTCATTGGTGTACTCCCCCCAGGCTTTCTCAAAGTCATTCTCTGGAGGAGGGATCTACCATGATCATCTACTTTAGATACGGCACTTTTTGGTTTGTAACCCCAGGCAGGCCCGGCATTCCACCCCGCCGCCCCCCAATGGTCACAATTGTGCCCCCATTGCTTGTCAACTACACAAACATATGGGTCTTTCGAATGAGGGATATCTCTATAGATGCTCTGGATTTGTGGTGTGGGAAATGGGCATTCTACAATATCACAATAGTCAAAGGTATAAGTAGCCACCTGGGTGCATGATGAATTATACCAGAAGGTGTACCCACTAATGTCTTTGGTAATGGCTACTTGCTGGGCCTTCATAAGGCTAATTAAGGAGAAGATGTACCAGAGATACATGTTTGTGCGATATTCGCTTCCTCTGGGGCAGGAGATTTCTTGCAGTGGGAAGCGTGGACCCAATTTGGCCTACCGGCCAATTTGACGGAGGTTGCGGTAATCAGGAGAACTTGGAATGGACCGTCAAATCTCGGTTCTAGGGTATTTTTCCGCACAAACTTCTTAACCAGGACCCAATCTCCGGGGAGTAGGTTATGGGAACCTGTATCCAATTCGGGATCTGGAATTGAAGAGAAAACTTGGGCATGTATTTTGTTTAAAACACTTGCAAGTTCAGTTACATAATCTACTAAAACATCTGATTGGAGCTGTAACTGCTGCGGATAATAACAACCTAGTCTGGGTGCTGTCCCAAATAGAACCTCATATGGGGACAGTGAATGCTTCCCTCTAGGTGTGTGCCTAACACTGAATAGAGCTATTGGTAGGCTTTCTGGCCAGGGCATCTTTGTTTCTTGTGACATTTTTAACATTCTGGTTTTTAGAGTGCCATTCATGCGCTCCACTTTACCACTACTTTGTGGGTGGTAAGGGGTATGGAAGGCCAGAGTCACCCCTAGAGCAGTCCAAATTTCTTTAGTCACAGTTGCTGTAAAGGCTGGGCCTTGATCACTCTCAATGACTTCTGGGAGTCCGAATCTGCATACAATATCTGTAATTAGGCGCTTTGCGGTTGTCTTTGCAGTGATATTGGCCACTGGGTAGGCTTCTGGCCAGCCTGAGAACATGTCCACTATTACTAGTGCATATTCATGGGGCCCACTCTTGGGCATTTGGATGTGGTCAATTTGAATTCGCTGGAAGGGGTACATAGGCTTTGCCAGGTGTTTCGCGGGCACCTTAATTGGTCTTCCTGGATTGCATTTTGCACAGATGACACAGGCCTTGCAAAAGCTATTGATCAATGTTGTGATTCCAGGTGCTTCATAATACTTCTGTATGAGGGCGGCCATCAATTCTTTTGACAGGTGCGCAGGCCCATGTGCCCATTGGACCACTGCTGGGTATAAATTTCTGGGAAGACAAAATTTGAAGTTGTTGTAATATATTCCGTCCTTTTGGACAGCTCCTTTCTTTTTCCACTTCTGGATTTCCTCAGGAGTGACTGCAGCTTGTTGTTCTTGTAAGATTCGCAAATCAGTAGGAAGAGTTTGCAAAGCAAAAATAGGGACTTCTTCTTCTTCTTCTTCTTGTCCGGACACTTCTTCATCCACTTCCTGCAAGTCCCTGGCCGCTAACTTAGCAGCTTGATCAGCCAAATGGTTGCCCTTTGCTTCATCTGTATCCAATTTCCCATGGGCCTTGACTTTCAAAACGGCCACCTCTTCGGGAAGTAGGAGGGCATCCATTAGCTCCTTGATTGCAGTGCTGTGTTTGACTGGTGTACCGGCGGTGGTAAGAAATCCTCTAGTCTTCCAAATTAGGCCGAAGTCATGTGCCACACCCAGAGCATATCTTGAATCTGTATAGATGTTGGCACGTTTTCCTTCGGAAATTTTGCATGCTGAAGTCAGGGCCTGTAATTCAGCTTCTTGCGCAGACATTGCTGGCGGTAAGGATGATGATTTAATGACTTCATCTGTTGTGGTTACGGCATATCCTGTGTGATATGTTCCTCCTTCATCGGCATATCTCGATCCGTCCACAAACAGGGTAAAATCCGGATCTGGTAATGGGTTCTCATGCACAGTTGGTAAGTGCACTGTTTCCATTTTCATCTGTTCAAAACAGTCATGAGGTGTTTCTGGGTCATAATCATTCTTTATGACCAGGTCTTGAAATTCCTTTTCCAGGAAATGGCGTGGCCATGCTTCTAGAAGGTCAGTTGTTGGGTATTTGGCAATACCGTTTTCCTGTAGCTGTTCTTCATTCATGGTGGCCCATAGTTTTGCCATGGGCCCAAGGTCATTCCATGACTTTGTCTTTAACTTGGTAACAGGAATATGTGGGATAGCGGTATCCCAATGGCGGTAGAGGTAGTTAAGTTGTTGAGGTAGTTGGACCAAGACCATGCTATTACCTTCAGAGTCGCAATAAAAGTCTTGTGCAGTGAGCTTTACATCGGTCCGGTGGTAAAGCTCATCTTCATAGCAAGGTTCAGGAGTAATGTTCGGTTTGTACCACATGGTGCAGAAGGCGTGATCTGGGCCTTCACAGAGAGGTTTTTCGCCTTCATAAAATGTCAAATGTGGATGCATGACTTTCTTAATACATCCACAGAGCAGGTGAATGTAGGTTTCATCCGTGATAAATCCATAATAGATACCCCCCTCAGGGAGTGGAAGAAGAGTGGACGGATTAAGCACTTGACATCTTTGGATGGAAATGTTGTCAGGCAAAAGAAGATGACACTGTAGGCGCAGGTGTCTGGCTGGAGACACGTGCTTGAGCTGGACTTGGTTGACGATGGCAGAGATGTCATGAGGGGCCAAAACAACCAGAGGGTGGCCAAGGACTAGGTCTGAGGTCCTCTCTATGAGTTCTCTCGCAGCAAAAACAGCCCTGAGACAGGAAGGAGTCCCTCTGGCCACAATGTCCAGTTGACATGAGAAATATCCAATAGGCCTCTGGCGGCCTCTTAAGTCATTAGTTTGGGTGAGCACTCCTGTTGCGTGGCCTTGTCTTTCAGAGACAAACAATTTGAAGGGTTTGGAGTAGTCAGGTAGGCCCAAGGCAGGAGCAGAGGCAATGGCCCGTTTTAAAGCATCGAAATTGGCCAGGGCTTCATTGGTGAGACAGAACGGGTCAGACTTAAGAGCATCATAGAGAGGTTGCATAAGCAGAGAGGCTTCAGGGATCCATGCTCTGCAGTAGGAAATGAGGCCTAGGAAGGCATGAAGAGACTTTGAAGTCCTTGGAGGTGGAATGTCCAGAACAGCTCTTACCCGGTCCCGAGTAAGATGTCTGGTACCTTGAGATAGGCAATGTCCAAGGAAGATCACTGAAGATTGACAGAATTGTAGCTTGATGAGTGAGGCTTTGCATCCCTGTTCTGCCAGATAGGAAAGAAGACTGATTGAACACCTTTCAGTAGCGGGAATATCATCTCCACACAGCAGTAGATCATCCACATACTGAAGTAGGACAACTTCTGGGTGCTCAGCTTGCCATGGGTCAAGGATGGTGCCCATGGCCTTAGCAAATTGACTTGGAGAATTTTGTGCCCCTTGGGGCATGACAGTCCAGGTATACTGTTGCATTTCATGAGTGAAAGCAAACAGGTATTGACAGGATGGGTCCAGTGGGACACTGAAAAAGGCATTGGCCAGGTCAATAACTGTGAAGAATTTTGCAGATGGTGGGACTCCGGAGAGCAGAGTATGAGGATTTGGTACAAGAGGGGTGTCTAGGACGGTAGCTTCATTAACAGCACGGAGATCCTGAACCATCCTGTACTTCTCTGGCTCACCCTTTGGAGTTTTCTTTTTCACGGGGAATAACGGGGTGTTGCATTCAGATTTACATTTGACAAGGGCACCCTTCTCCAAGAGTGCCTTGATGTGGACAGAAATTGCAGCAGACTGTGCTGGTTTTAATGGATATTGTGGTTTTCTTGGTAACTTAGCTCCTGGAATAAGCTTTACCACCACAGGGGGAACATTTAGGTGACCTATGTCCTCTGGGCCTGAGGACCATAACTTAGCGGGCACCTGTGTTTTTAATTCCTCTGGGAAATTGGACCTTAATTCTGCTGCCTCCTCACGGGGCTTTTCTATATGCAGCATCAGAGGCAAAGAGCATAGGGCTGAAGTGTCTGATACAGACAGAGGTGTAAACATTTCTACCTGCCCATCTGGGGTAAAGGTGATGGATGCTTGCAGGCGTGAGAGAACATCAGCACCTAACAGGTTAATGGGGCATGTGGAGGATACTACAAAGCGAGCAAGCAGGCTAGAGCCAACTCGTAGTGGAGTTGTTAAAGGGCTACGTCTTGGCTGGCCATCCACTCCAACACAAGAGACATCAATACTGGACAGGAAGGATGGGTCTGGCAGGTCTTGTTCTCGTAGAACACTACGGGCTGCACCTGTGTCAACTAGAAATGTAGTAGGATGGTCTTCAATGGGCAAAGTCACTGTGGCAAGTGGCCCTCCCTTATCCCCTGTAGACACTGCCATTACAGGGGTTACAGACACAGGCTTGCCAGTCTCCTAATCGTCCGGTTCTTCAACAATTGGAACCTTTGTCTCGGTCCTGGGGCCTGGGGCAGGCTTAGAGAACTTCTTGGGTGCCCCTGGTTCCTTTTTAGGTTCCGGACAGTCGCCTCTGTAGTGTCCCTGAGCCCCACAATTGAAACAAGTTACATCTTCTAACCTGACTTTCTTAGTGCCAGAGGTGACGGGGGTAGCGCGAGCCACCATGAGGGGAGCTGGATTGGATCTTCTTGGGGTCTGAACAGATTCCAACCCTCTAGCAACTAAAAGCAGGGTATCCAGGGGAACAACCTTATATTCAGGGCGTGCGGCAATGATTCCCTTGCGTATAGAGTCTTTAACACCTTGGACAAACGCACCTGACAGCATTTGTGAATGAATCTTGTCAGTAAGATCAAACCCCAAATCTGTGAACATTTGATACAGCCTTGCATGAAACCTTTCCACTGATTCTCCTTTATCTTGAATAACATCAGTAAGGCCAGCAGCCTGATCCGCAAGTTTGTCCTTAGCCCATTCTCTTAATTGGGTGCAAAAAGTTACTCCGGAGGGGTAATCAACGTCACTGCCGAGCAGATCCGTACTGAGGTGTCGGGCCATACTTGGCCAATATGCATCCCCTGCTTTTATAGCACAAATGCTCAGTAGATCACGCCATGCTGCGGAATAAGTCTTTTGAATTTGAACTATCCCTCGATAGAAGGGCATAGGCTGTTTTTCTGGGTCAGGGAGTGATTTCATTAGAGCACTAGCTTGAGTGGGGTTGAAAGCAACATATTTAGGAGGGGCCTGTTCTCCCCGACCCTTGTGGCCAAAGGGGTCATCGATAGAACGATGAGTTGGGGCTCCCGCGGCAAGCTCCGATGAGACATGGGACACCCTGTCCATCTCGTCATCATCGAATTCTATGATATTGGCTCTTTTGCGTGGTGCAGGGTCTGAATGAGGTGAAAGGATCGGTGGTTGGGAACGAGCCCCAGATGCAGGGGTGGCTAGCGAGTTATAACCTGGGGATAGGTAGTCACCGGGAATTACCGGCATCAGGGCCGAACTGGGGGCCGCCATATTGGTGGCCGGAAAAGGTACTACATTAGGGTTAAGGGAAGAAGTGGCGGCCATGTTGGAAGAGGGCACATCCGGGGCAGACTGTGCCGGACTGGGCATGACCGGAACCTGGGGCGTGGCTTGGGGAGTGGGGAGTGGATATCCGGGATAGGGCAGGGCCATGGGATATGGGAAGGGGTAGGGCCAGGCTGGGGAGGGGAAGGAGGTGGGGTATTGAGCTGGGGTGGAGATGGGAGGGAACGGAGAGGGATTGGTAGGGGTGGGTGTAGAGGGAGGAGCCGGGGCAAGGGCGGAGGAGGTGGTTAGTTGGGTGGAGGAAGAGGGGAGGGGGTCATGAACAGAGAGAGAGTGTAGGGCAGGAATGGCAGATGAAATGTTAGGGGAAGGTATAGCAGGTAGCGTAGGGATGGATGAGGATGATGGGAGTGTTAAAGATGGGGCAGGGGAAAAGAAAGATCCATCAGAATTCAGGACCGGGCAGACAGGGGAGGTGATGGGATGGGTATTGGGAGTGGGGAACATAGTCAGCTGGCTATCACTTATTGCTGACTGAACCTTGGGGATAGACATTCCCTGGGCGCCGGTTTTGGGCGCTGGCTGAGGATAAACCCCAGCAACACAATTATTATGATACACAAACAATTTCACACCCTTGTGATTTATCTCTTCCTCAACCCAACCTTCTAGCTGAATAGCCTTCGCTACTCTATACCATGCTTCAGCAGTCTTTAATAAACCATTATCTGTAAGTTTGCCTTTCTTTTCTGTCAGTAACCTGCGCCAACTTTCTGGTTGCAATCTCCCACATGTCGGTACAGCAATTCTACATACTTTCGCAATCTTTTCAACACCTTTAACCATTTCCTCACCCTCTCTGTCTTCGACTAAATCACATGCTAACCAGCCCTTACTGGGCTTGCTTAAATCCTGTCCCATAATCCCTTTACCCCTATACCAGCGTCCTAGATATAGGGAGAGAGAAGGAAAACTGAACAAGAACGTCTACAATGCTCGACTGCCACCCGAGAATCGTGGGACTTTCTCAGGTGCGTCTTCCCAAAACGTAGACTAGTCACTGAATCCGCCTACCCGGGGTGGTAGACACGGATTGGAGCGAGGTGAGAAGTGTGTGACCAATCACTTCTCTTTCAAGAGAAATGGGAGTGGATAGTATAATAATATAGGAAGTATAGAAAAGATGAAAGACAAGGAAAATCCTTAGAGACAGACACAGGAGTTCATGAGACTCCTAATAAAACAGACAAGACAACAATACAATTGAAATACAGTGCATGCATTACAGTTCAAATTAAATCAACAATAATCCCTTTCCTTCTACATGTGCTTACTCCAAAGTCACCTTTCTCAACCTCGTAGTGTCCCCGCTCGGAGAACGACTTTCGTAAGTCTCACTACCAGCGGCCAAGGATAACAGCTAACACCGGTCCGAAATCCTTTCCAGCCTCCCTCTACTCTGCAGTCCACAAGAATGTGGCCACGTCTATCCTCACTCCCGTAGTGCCCCTATAAAACCCACTTATAAGTCTCACTACCACGTGATGCGAAAAACAAGCAATACCTGCCTGAATTCCCCCAGGAAACAAAGTCCCCTGCCACAAGGCTCAGTCTCCTACCACAATTAAATAACCAGTGGATCTCCGGCTCAACTAGAGCCGAAAGGTCCGGGCCAGGACGTCCCCAACTCAACTAGAGCTGGATGGTCCGAACGTGCACAGTGAAGCTAGCTAGGCTATCAAAGTGACACACCATTGGATCACAGAAACCTATGATTCTACACAGATCCCACAGTTCCACCAACTTCTTTTTCCTTACAGCCACAGCCACGAGGCTCCTAAAAGAAGTAAACAGGCAACAGAAGACCCCCAGGAACACATCCACAGGTCAACCCCCCTTTTTCCTTACAACCACAGCACAGTGGTTCCTAAAAGAGGTAAAACAGGCAACAGAAGACCCCCAGGAACACATCCACAGGTCAACCCCCCTTTTTCCTTACAACCACAGCACAGTGGTTCCTAAAAGAGGTAAAACAGGCAACAGAAGACCAAGGCAAATCCCCTCAGATCCACCCCCCTTTATCCCAAAAGAGGGAAAATACAAACAGATAGACAGTCACACCGAGGACCCAGGCAAATCCCCTCAGGTCCACCCCCCTTTATCCCAAAAAGGGGAAAACAAGCAAGACAGAGAACCCCAGGCAAATCCCCTGCAGGTCCCCACCCCCCCTTTATCTCAAAATGGGGAAACAGGCAAACAATTCAAACACACCCAGGCAACAGATAGACTAAAATGCAGGTAAGCAAGTGAGTAACGAGACACCGGGCAAGATATTACCTGTCTTTGATGTCCTCCCGGGAAGCAGTCACAGACACGTGGACGGGTCAATCAAAGGGGCCGGAACGTACCGGTGGCTCTGCAGAAGTCTCTACCGTGTATCTGGAGGTGATCAATCTCCCTTCCTTCCCCCTGGATTCCTCCGTCCACCCTTGTCTTCCTTAGGACGGCTCACCGGCCGGACATAGCCCGATGCCCCACGTTGGGCGCCAAGTTGTTATGGTACTTTTTGAAAGTAAACCAAAATGTTCAAAGTCTATCTGTTCCTGTCCAAATCAATAAAGTTAAATTGCGTATATACGCTGAAGTAATTAAGTCTGACACACGAGGTTCAGGTTAAAATAACTTCGAGAAAGTTTATTGGCAAGTGAAGAAAAAGCGGGCGCGCAGGCCCTTTTAAGAGGCATTTTGCGTCATCATTGATTATTAGAATATCAGCAAATAAACATCATCAATTGGATTAATTGTTAAGTGACGGAGTTAGTGTCTTACCTATTGGTTAGTAAAATTAAGAGGTTAGTCCCGTGCCCACCCATCAGAGGTGGGATTATTCTGGACACGGGTGGGGGACAAGGGGGTCCTAAGCGTCATTTTACACGGTCAGTGATATCAGGCTTTATGTCCAGGTGCAAGGTCTCTTATGAATAGAACATTTCATTACTACTGTGTTCTGTGGCCTTCAAACTGTACTATCTTACAAGCTCTTAAGGAGTAGCCGGCAAGTCTTAAGGAGTAGCCAGCACCTCCTGGTACTTGTCCTTGAAGGAAACACGGTCTTTGTCTACTGTATTAATTGGGTTGAGAAGTTCAGTCACGTAATGTAGTTTTAAAATGAACAAGTTAAGTCATGAGGACAAAATGGAGGATTGAAGAAGTCAGGTTAGGAAGACAAAATGGAGGACGAAGTCACAGTATAAAGTTAAAATGGAGTTAGTACAATAATTCAATACAAGTACAATAAAGATTTTTAATAATTCCACATCATCCTCATCTACATCTAAATAACAACTGTCAATCTAAGTATCCAAACTACACTTCCCATTTGTTTCAAAGGAAAAGCAGGTAGAATTGTATAATGAACTATCTCAGTCCTGGCACCAGCATGCATTGCCAATTCGTCAATAAGGGCACAATTTGAACTTTCAGGAAGCTCTGATGGCGACGTTGATGGTTAATAATGCAACAGAAGCAATTTCCCGCCATTCTAGTAATGCACAGCAGGAGAATATGGCAGAGAGCATTTGTGAAGCCTGAGAGATCAGCAGCAAAAGGCCTTGTTGCTTAACTCGTTAAGTACCACTGACAAACTATGCTACCATAACAACCTGGTTGTATCCTCCCCTGAATAATAAACCCGAAGCACACCAATAAGTATTGCACATAAAAATATTTTTATTTTATTATATCATGGAATAAAAAAAAATACATCAAAGTTAAAGTGCACACCTGCAGGAAAAAACATGCAAAGAGTATGTATCATCTATATAACCACAGAAATCAAGTGTAAAGTGTTTATAGTCTAAAGCCATTAATAAGCGTACCGTCAAATATATACAAATATCCCCTTCGAGAAAGGCTGTGTGCCGAAACATTAGGGCTTTTCTGTCTCCAGCTGTGGGTCAGTATATGTGATGGTACACTTATTGCTGGGTTTAGACTGTGAGCACTTTGCTAACTTCGAAAGCTGTTTTTAATTATTGGTTTTAGAATAAAGATTACATTCTTTTTGCTTGGTATATTTTAAGTTATATTTTGTTAAAGGCACTGCGCCAATATGGAGTGTCTGTTCTTATAGTCACACCAGGACGCCATCCATGCAAGTACTGATGCTAAGGAGATCTCCTGACTCGTTAATTTCTATCTACAGTTCTTATTTCAGCTTAGAATGTGCAAGATGGTTATCAACCCATCGCAACTCACTGTTTAATACACCTCTTAACCCCTTAAGGACACAACTTCTGGAATAAAAGGGAATCATGACGGAATATTTCCGTCATGTGTCCTTAAGCTGTTAATATTGATTATTTGTTTTACAAAACAAATATATTCCACTATCAATTATAGAGTAAAACATCTTTCTAATGGGGTGGGAAAAGTGTGTACGACTTCCCAGGGACCTTTCCCTATGGTCACTTACATACAACGATATACAAACAAAACAATATTGTGGTGAAATGACTGAAACCTGTAACAAATAAAAATCACAGTAGCATAACGCTGTTTAGTGAATGAAGCTTCCACAAATAGGACTGCACTCACAAAATGCAGACAGGTAGAAGCACTTCAGGGTGCCTCCCCCAAACAACTTGGAAACCCAAATGCTCACTTCCATAGATTATACGACTTTCGGACACTAGGCAGAAAGACTTTGGCTGGAAAAATATATAGATGTTAAAATTTTATTTAAGCAATTCAAAGTGCAAATGTAGCGGAAGAAAGTGCATATCCTGATTTTTTTTTTTAAAAAAAAGACAAGGCGTCCTATGCGTTTCATTCACAAATGTGGACTTCCTCAGGGCACACCAATGAAAGCATATATATTAAACTAAATGAAAAACAGCATGATTGTTTTGTTTAATCAGTGTAATCAGTGATACATATGAAATTTACAATTAAGGACTATGGCCTTGGTTTGATATTAATTTTAATATTTAATATTATAGGATCAGCTTTCCAAATGATTTAATATTTTTGGATAAACTTTCAAAATGTATTTTTCAACATATTAAGATATAAAAAAAAATCATATATAAAAAAAATCTTTTTATTTTTTTTAATGTATATCCCAAAATATTAACTTATTTGAAAAGTCTATCCAACAATATGAAATGAAGGCATATATTACCTAATTAAAGCTATGTGCATTATGTCACTGTGTGAGTCAAATCTTGCAAAATGAATCCATTCAACATTCAGGATGCAAATTTTTTTTTATCGGGGGCAGACCTGCTGAAGCACTGCTCTACCAGATTTTGTAGTGATGCAGTTAATACCTATTATACATATAACCTAATTTCATTCCCATCTTATTTCAATTCCTATTTCATTTTCTCGTTTCTTAACCCCTTCAGGACCGGCCTGTTTTTGCGATGTTTGTACGTTAAGAACCAGAGCAGTTTTAACACTTTTGTGGTGTTTGTGTTTAGCTGTAATTTTCCGCTCTCTCATTTACGGTTCCCATACAAGTTATATATTGTTTTTTTCAGGACAAAAGGGGCTTTCTTTACATACCATTATTTGTATTATGTCCAATATTATATTTAAAAAAAATAATAAAATATGGTGAAAAATTAAAAAAAAAAACATGTTTTTGGACTTTTACTTGAAAAATCTTTTACTTATCTACAAAAGCTAATGAAAAAAACTGCTAAATAGATTCAAAATGTTGTCCCGAGTTTAAAAACACCCAGTGTTTACATGCTTTATTGCTTTTTTTTGCAAGTTATAGGCCTATAAATACAAGTAGGAAATTGCTGTTTCAATATATATATATTTTAAATGTATCAATAGTGACCTTGTAACACCGTTATCTGTCATAAATCCCCGAAACACACCTAACATGTACATATTTTTTTAAAGTAGACAACCCAGGGTATTCAAAATTGGGTATGTCCAGTTTTTTTTAGTAGCCACTTAGTCACAAACACTGGCCAAAGTTAGCATTTATATTTGTTTGTGTGTTAAAAATGCAAGAAACGCTAACTTTGGCCGGTGTTTGTGACTAAGTGGCTACTAAAAAAGGCTGAACATACCCCATTTGCAATACCTTGGGTTGTCTTCTTTTGCAAATGGTATGCCATCATGGGGCTAATTCTCATTCCTTGGCTACCATACGCTCTCAAAGGCAACCTAACCAATCCGACAAATTTCAATAAAAAAAAAAAGTAAAATCAAGCCTTATATTTGACCCTGTAACTTTCACAAACACTATAAAACCTCTACATGTGGGGTACTGTTATACTCAGGAGACTTCGCTGAACACAAATATTAGTGTATCAGAACAGTAAAATGTATCACAGCAATAATATCCTCAGTGAAAGTGCTGTTTGTGTGTGAAAAATGCAAAAAACTTCAGTTTGACTGACAATATCATCGCTGTGATATGTTTTACTGTTTTGAAACACTAATATTTGTGTTCAGCGAAGTCTCCCGAGTAAAACAGTACCCCCATGTACAGGTTTTAGGGTGTCATAGAAAGTTACAGGGTTAAACACAGTGCTAGCAAATTAAATTATCTGGACTTTCGGCCTGGGTTGGCAAGCAGGTCCCTCAAATTGCAATCATTAAAATTACTTAATTAGGTAAAAATATTACATAAATACACATGTAGAATTTTAATATATATACATATTTATATATTTGACGTCTACGTGTATATTTATGAAATTATTTATGTAATTATGTATATGGACATATGTATATTTCGTATTGTTTTTATTTATTTATTTATACATAGATATATATATCATTACATTCTAAGTATATTTTGATATAAATATATATATATATATATCAAAATACTGTTAGAATAAAATTGCATATATAAATATTTTTTTATAATTATTACAAATCATTTTATTTTTTTTGTTATTTATTTTTATTAACATATTATTTGTATTTTATAATAATATATATATACCATATATATAGCAATTATATATATTGTATATATTCCTGTGTAATTTAAATATAAGTGTATTTTTATATTAATATACGTATATATAAATATAAAAATACACTTATGACATTATATATATGATACATATACATATATTATATATAGATATAATACATGTATATATATCATATATATATATATATACACATATTATTATTTATTTTTTTTACACTGATTTTACACTGTTTTTTTTTAACTTTATTTTTTTGATTTTTCACTTGCAGGGAGACTGCCTGTCAGCACAGACAGTCCCCCTGCAGGCAGATACACAGACCCCTATTGCGGTCATGTGATCGAGTGATCACATGGCCGTGGGGTCCTGATCTGCCGAGGGGGGACTGCCCGGGCAGACAGGCAACCCCCCTGGACCGGGTGGAGCACTGATCGCCGCCGTGGGACCGACGGCGATCAGGTAAGTAGCCCCAGACCGTTATGACGGTTCAGGACCGTCAGCGGTCCAAACGCACGTTTTACCGCTGACGGTCCTGAACCGTCAGCGGTCCTTAAAGGGTTAATTTTAAGAACTGCTGGGCTTTCTCTACAAAAAATAAAAAACCCTGAAAAAACCCTGAATAGGTACGAACAATCGTTATTAAAAATTATTAATTATAATCATTAATTAATATTTTTAAACAGGAGCGAAGTTCTGGGCAGGCCTGTAAGGGTGAGGAGCTTAGATGGTGAGTAGCAATGATTATATGGTCAGGAAAATGGGAATCAGAGGCTTTACTGTGGTGGAATGAGGCACTTGGTATCTGGGTAAGAATGAGTGACAGGACAGAAACTTTACTGTCTAAATCAGGAGTTCTCAACCTAGTCCTCAAGGACCCCCTACCAGTCCAGGATTTAGGGATTACCTGGGTGTGTCTAAGGTGTTTTAAAAAAAGGGGGGGGGAAAACACCGTAGACACACCCAGGTAAACCCTAAATCCTGGACTAGTAAGAGTTCCTTGAGGACCTGGTTGAGAACCTCTGGTCTAAATGTTATGGTTTGAGACATGCTAGTGAACAGCACCCATAGAGTATTTTATTAAACTTCCATCTGCTTTTAGAATTTATTACTCAGGTGTAGTAGGCTAACTGCACAACACAATTTTGTACATTTTAATCAATTTCTATACTTGAACACAGTTCATAAAACGTATAAATTGAAACAATGTTTATGTCAGTCTGTAAATTGTATAGTATGGATGAAGGGTTGTGTATTGTGTGTTATTGTATGTGATTTGTGTTAAAACAAAGAAAATATTATACAATAAAGATTATTATAATACATTTTTTTTTAAATTAAAGGATTTATAAAGGACTTATATTAAAAGCCAACCAGCATTTGTTTCCATCATATTATAAAAGTTTTTTATAAAGAGGGGCTATTAAACAGGAAGCATATTTAAACTATGCTTAAAAGGATATGCAAAGAATTCTCAGCAGTGGAAAAAGAATGATACAATTTTATCTACAGAAATCGTGGATGGAGATTTTATAGATTGTTAGCATAAGCAGAAATCGAAAATGAGTTATACCAGGAACTGCTTAGAAAGCATTAAGATCAAACCAACAAAAGTGTATTCATATGTGAATGTGCTCATTCTCTGATATATGAAAAGAGAAAACTAAGGTTGACGTGGGTGAATATTTCTTGCTGATATACGCAATAGTTTGAAGGAACTAAAACAGTAAAATAATGCTTTGCTGTCACAAAACATGGATGTTTACAATGAAGCTTTATCCATACTTGAAAAGTATAAAGTGGAAGAAAAATTAAATATAATATTTTTTTTTATTCTCTTATACACATAGAAAAAACATTGACACTGGATTTTTCCCTTTTTCTTTTACAATTTTTCATCTTATCTTTTTCATTTATAAAAGTTTGATATCTGTCTATCTATTTATCTATCAATAAAGATAGATAAATACAGATATGGGCCATATTTGTTTTAATTATTTGCCTGATGGAAATTAAATGTTGATACTGACACTTGTTTAAAAAACATACTTTAAGGACTTCAATTCAATCTATAACAATGCTGAGGTCAATGTTTCAATGTTATCATGACATCCTTTGAGATGGTTTGAGAATGTTACCCAAAAAATATATCTGGCAGTTGTAACTCAAATATGTATCTACTAGGCAGTATGATGTGTGTGACCACAAATACAATTTTAGTGGCAAAGAATGTCATAAAACTATTTTAATAATTTAAAGAGGAATTGTCTGCCACAAATGAAAAGATGACAGGATAATCTTCATGTTACTTAACAATACAACATTTCACACAAATAAATGACCTGAAAGCCAGTGGCAGAACAAATGTAGAGAGGTCATCCCAGGTCAGCATACAGGATGTGCTAGTAATGTAAATGCACAGGACACCACCCAGAGAAGGGACTGTCACATCACCCTCCCAAACTACCAACAGTGCCATCAGGGCTCAAGTCCTGTGGAAACAAAAAAATGTGGGAACTCACCCAAGATTTCCACTACCCCAACATGGGTAAAATGCTATATGCCCTATACTTATTCAGCAAAGTGTAAGCTAATTTAATGACACGCTTACGCTACATTTGCTGGTGTCCTGTTTATGGTGCCCCTGACACATACACACAGACTGACCCCCCCCCCCCCGACACAGAGACTGACTCATACACTCACTCACAGACTGATACACACACAGACTGCCCCCCCACACACACACAGACTTACTGATACATACACAGACTGACACCCCCATACACTGACTGACCCATGCATACACACACAGATTGATTCCCCCACACAATGACTCATACACACACACAGAGTGACTGATACATACACAGACTGACCCCTGCACACACAGACCGATCTTCCCCATACACACACACAGGCTGACAAATACACACATAGACTGACCCATACACACACATACACACACTGACCCCCTCACAAACAGGCTGACGCATACATACACAGACTGACCCCCCCACACACACACAGATTGACTGACCCCACAAACAGATTGACTCATGCATACACAGACTGACCTCCCCATACACTGACTGACCCATACACACACACACAAATTGATCCCCCCCACACAAGGAGAGGACTCATACATACACAGACTGACCACCACACACACAGACTGATCCTCCCCACACACAAAGACTGACTCATACACATAGAGTGACCCCCTTCCAAATACAGACTGACTCACACACACACACACACACACACAGAGACTGACTCATACATACACAGACTGACCCTCTCACACACACACAGACTGACTCCTACACACACACACACACAGACTGACACTCCCTAGACACATAAACACTGACTCATACACACACAAACAGATCCCGCCACCTCCCCCCACACAGACTGATTCATACACACAGGCTGACCCCCCTGCCACCCACAGACTGACTTATTCAAATATATCTACACTGACTGTCCCATGCAGTGCACACTCACCAGCAGCTGCCTGGAGGCCTCACTCTTCCTATTCTCTGGTCAGAGCGGAGCTTCCTCTCCTCGTCTCTCTCCTCTGTGCTGCACACTGCGACCCAGGCAGAAATGAAATCACTTCCTCTCAGTGCGGTGCCCACTGTGTTGAACTCCCCACGAACAAAATACACTGTCGGCCATTGGAGCAGTGGGAACTTAGAACCTCACCATGTTGGCCCTGCTCCTGTTTCTTTATCTTAGAGAAAGAAGGAACCAGGGGCCCCCGATTGACCACCTACTTCTGTGTACTGTTGCAGCCCCATCCAGAGGGCTCATAAGGCCAGTGGCAGCATAAATCAGTGGTGGAATTCCCGGCCCTGTGCTTGGCCCCCCTGCTGCTCTGGGCCTCAGTGCACTTGCACCGGCTGCACCAGCAGTAGTTCTGCCACTGCTTAAGACTACTTTCTCCTCCTCTAAGATGGCCACTGTGGTGGTTATAGTACCAGCCTGGTGCCCTCCCAGTCTAAGTAGACAAATTGTCTAAGAATGGTTTGACAACATACCTGGGGTCCGCTGGGCACTGGTCAGCTCCTCCTCTACAGCCCAGAAGCTCCCTGCATTGATTTAGTCTGTAAGTACAGGGTTTAGCTTACTGGCTGAGGGCTTATCTTAGGGAAACTAATGGCATCTTCTTGCAAAAAAATCAAGCATGTCAAACATGCAGCCCACTATGAGTATTTTTATGGGGCCGGTTTGTGTTGTGGCCCTCCCACAGGCCGGAGCCGATCGCGTGGCAACTGCAAGAGCACAAAGCATTCTTCCACACTGGTCGTCGATAATGCACATACAGGGTACGGACTCATATCCGGAGGCTGTGTGGTGGTGCTACACTGTGCAGAGTGGCTGGCTGCATGCAGAGCAGGCCAGTCACATCCTGTTCCCTGCTTCTCGCAGTGCCAGAGGAGAGTGTGGCTTGGTTGCTTGGTTGCTTCTTCTAAGTGTTGCTTCCAAGTGTCTGTGGTTGGAGATATTCTGGAGAGTTTTACAGAAGCTTCAACTGTCTAAGAGTTGTGCTAAGAGTTTTCTTTTTTACTGTTACAGGTAAGATTCATCTGTAGGAAAAGGTTACTGATTGCACAAGGTTTGATTTCCTGTTGGTAATTATAAGGCATTTGATTGGATTAGGTAGCTACTTGCTATTGATTGCTGTGTAAATTAGCTATTTGTGGCGAAACCAACTTCGCCACTGTGGGCTGGAGAAGCCTGGCTGCTAGCCTCCTGCCCGCTGACTATGGCCCCTGGACATATTGCACTCTAAAGACTATATTTGAGCATGTAATAATTTATATTGCTGCTACTGGCCCTTTAAAATCAGCGATGGACATATTGGGACTTTTGGGACTAATGTCCCTTTAAGACTTTGTAACATATCCGAGTAATACTGTCTTAAATATTATGTAGGTATTTATGTGTTCAGTTAAACTGGGGATATGTAGAAATGTGTGTTTTGTGTGTTAAATGTATCAGTATGTAATTTTATGTCTTTTACTGTCTTTTTGCAACCATGTGGTTAATGGAGTCTGACTCTAGTCCTAGATAATTGGATTACTTCTCCAATTATCTCCAGGGCAGAAGGGAGGAAGCCGGGATGCATTGTGGGGGATGTTTTACTTCTGTTTGGGCCAAGCAGGGCCCAAAAGATACTTTTAGTAACTTTTAAACCCCTGGTCGGATTCATGCCATTTTTTAATATGTTGTTCCCCTGAATGGATTGATTGTGGATATGTATTTTTATGTGAATGTGATGTATGGTTTTAAAGTTATGAAAGTTGTGTAAAAGTATATTTTACTCTGTATGCATAATGGGATTATGTGTCACACTAAGGGGAGGGGATGTGTGGGAGGTAACATCTATGTCATTGGTTCTTTTATGCCTCCCCCTGGGTGTGGCCTGTATGTGTGAGTTGGAAATAAAAGCCAGACTGGGTGTCCCAGTCTAGAGTTCTGCTTAACCCTCAAAGCGATGTGTCGTCTCGGTCTTTGGGGGAATGGGATGGTATGCTGACTGCCAAGAGTGTAAGCCGAGGTCTGCTTTTCTTGTTCAGCTGTTCCAGTTCGGAGTGTTATTTCGTATCCAGCTCGTGAGTTCTGATGTTCTGCAGTAGCTGTGCCTGTCTATGGAAAAGGGGATTATCGCCTAAACGCATTTTTTCCCCGTTTATGCTGAAACGGTCCGTTACAATTGGTGGCAAGCGGTGGGATCGTTCCTACAACCAGAGGGACAGCTACAGACAACACCATTCCTGGATTACAAAGTGAGGGCAACGCCAGTACCCGTACAGCGCCCCTATCTACAAGGAACCAACTGCAGCAGAGCAAGCATGGCACCCAGCTACACTCAAGAGGCGTATGACAGAGAGGTCACCAAGATACTGGCTTTATGCGGACCCAACCCCTCAGAATATAGAGTGCAGCGTGTGAAGCAAGCAGTGCGAGAGTACTTGCCGTGGGAATCAGAGCGGGCCAGGGGGTTTGCAGACCTCCCTCCCCAGCGGCAATGTGTGGCCCAGGGAGCTGATGGTGTCGTCCATCCTCCCCAGCAGCCGTGTGTGTCCAAGGGAGCCGAAGGTGCAGTCCTTCCTCCCCAGCGGCAGGCTGAGTTACAGGGGGCAGAGGTTGTTGTTCCTGCCCCCCAGCAGCAAAGTGAGATGCCAAGAAGGCAGTGTGAAGTGAAGGGAGAGGAGAGCAGCGTCCTCCCTCCCCAGCGGCAATGTGTGCCCCAGGGAGCTGATGGTGTCGTCCATCCTCCCCAGCAGCCGTGTGTGTCCAAAGGAGCCGAAGGTGCAGTCCTTCCTCCCCAGCGGCAGGCTGAGTTACAGGGGGCAGAGGTTGTTGTTCCTGCCCCCCAGCAGCAAAGTGATATGCCAAGAAGGCAGTGTGAAGGGAAGGGAGAGGAGAGCAGCGTCCTCCCTCCCCAGCGGCAATGTGTGCCCCAGGGAGCTGATGGTGTCGTCCATCCTCCCCAGCAGCCGTGTGTGTCCAAGGGAGCCGAAGGTGCAGTCCTTCCTCCCCAGCGGCAGGCTGAGTTACAGGGGGCAGAGGTTGTTGTTCCTGCCCCCCAGCAGCAAAGTGAGATGCCAAGACGGCAGTGTGAAGCGAAGGGAGAGGAGAGCAGCGTCCTCCCTCCCCAGCGGCAGTGTGTGCCCCAGGGAGCTGATGGTGTCGTCCATCCTCCCCAGCGGCAGTGTGTCCTGCAGGGAGCAGAGACAGTCAGTCTCGCACCCCAGCAGCCGGACAAGAGAATGAAAGGGGAGACAGCTGGTCCCCCTTTCCACCAGCAGAGAGAGTGGCAGGGAGAGGAGCCTGCTAACCCCCCTCCCCAGCGGCAGTTTACCGTCCAGAGAGAGGAGCTTGTTACACCCTCTCTCCAGCGGCAGCCTAACCCACCAAGGGGAGATGTTAAGCCCCACATCTGTGCAGATGGGACCGTAGTCTCTGCACTTACAGCACAAGGGATAGGGACGGTCGGTCCTGTCCCCCAGCCACAGAGCGATATATCTAAAGGGGAGACAGTCGGTCTCCAGCAGCCAGGCTCCCACCAGACTACTCCCGTGGTAGTGCTGGCAACAGGACAGAGTACCGCTGGTCTCTGCCCCCTCAGCAACCCACCAAGGCAGCCTATCAGTCTCTCACCCAGCCGTGGGGAGGCACCTGAACTTGGACAAAATTCTCCCTCACCCAGGTGTGGTAACTGTTTATTATGGGTGGGCTGCTCTACTACTTCTGTTCTGTGGGTGGGTTGCTGGACTAACCAGGGCACTGACCGGCAGGAGGTCAGATACCCTGTTAGTCTAATTGGTAAAGGGGAGAATTGTGGCGAAACCAACTTCGCCACTGTGGGCTGGAGAAGCCTGGCTGCTAGCCTCCTGCCCGCTGACTATGGCCCCTGGACATATTGCACTCTAAAGACTATATTTGAGCATGTAATAATTTATATTGCTGCTACTGGCCCTTTAAAATCAGCGATGGACATATTGGGACTTTTGGGACTAATGTCCCTTTAAGACTTTGTAACATATCCGAGTAATACTGTCTTAAATATTATGTAGGTATTTATGTGTTCAGTTAAACTGGGGATATGTAGAAATGTGTGTTTTGTGTGTTAAATGTATCAGTATGTAATTTTATGTCTTTTACTGTCTTTTTGCAACCATGTGGTTAATGGAGTCTGACTCTAGTCCTAGATAATTGGATTACTTCTCCAATTATCTCCAGGGCAGAAGGGAGGAAGCCGGGATGCATTGTGGGGGATGTTTTACTTCTGTTTGGGCCAAGCAGGGCCCAAAAGATACTTTTAGTAACTTTTAAACCCCTGGTCGGATTCATGCCATTTTTTAATATGTTGTTCCCCTGAATGGATTGATTGTGGATATGTATTTTTATGTGAATGTGATGTATGGTTTTAAAGTTATGAAAGTTGTGTAAAAGTATATTTTACTCTGTATGCATAATGGGATTATGTGTCACACTAAGGGGAGGGGATGTGTGGGAGGTAACATCTATGTCATTGGTTCTTTTATGCCTCCCCCTGGGTGTGGCCTGTATGTGTGAGTTGGAAATAAAAGCCAGACTGGGTGTCCCAGTCTAGAGTTCTGCTTAACCCTCAAAGCGATGTGTCGTCTCGGTCTTTGGGGGAATGGGATGGTATGCTGACTGCCAAGAGTGTAAGCCGAGGTCTGCTTTTCTTGTTCAGCTGTTCCAGTTCGGAGTGTTATTTCGTATCCAGCTCGTGAGTTCTGATGTTCTGCAGTAGCTGTACCTGTCTATGGAAAAGGGGATTATCGCCTAAACGCATTTTTTCCCCGTTTATGCTGAAACGGTCCGTTACACTATTGTTTGCTAATAAGCAGAGGCCTACCCAGGTGTTAAACATTCCTAGTGGGAGGTGATTTGAGGAGTATATAAGGGCTGTTGTCATTAGCTTGGCTAATAGAGCTTGGTTGCTTCTTCTAAGTGTTGCTTCTAAGTGTCTGTGGTTGGAGATATTCTGGAGAGTGTTGCTTCTAAGTGTCTGTGGTTGGAGATATTCTGGAGAGTGTTGCTTCTAAGTGTCTGTGGTTGGAGATATTCTGGAGATAACCTGGAGGTAATCTGAGGTATTCAGGAGGATAAATAAAAAGTTAAGATTCGTTTGATTTAAATAATTGATCTCATTGGAATGGCAGCCTTAGTTCAGTGTAATAGTTGCTATGCATTTGTTTCGCGTTCCACTTTTTGGAGGTTTGGTTGTTGTCTAATCTGTAGACAGTTCTCTATCTTGCGGCAGGAGATTGTATTTTTGAAGTCTGAGATTTGTAAATTATCTGGTAAACAAACTCAGGCTGGAACTGCTGCAAAGCCACTGCCGCAGAGACATACTAGGAATGGCAGATGGATTACTGTAGGATCTGGTAGACTTAGAGTTGTGGATAAAAGGCATATTGCACAGTCTGTTGTTCTACATAATTCATTTTCTGCACTTTCAGAGTGTAATGGTGTCATGGAGACAGGCACTGAGGCTAGTGGTGTTGTGCAGAGAGGCACTGAGGCTAGTGGTGTTGTGCAGAGAGGCACTGAGGCTAGTGGTGTTGTGCAGAGAGGCACTGAGGCTAGTGGTGTTGTGCAGAGAGGCACTGAGGCTAGTGGTGTTGTGCAGAGAGGCACTGAGGCTAGTGGTGTTGTGCAGAGAGGCACTGAGGCTAGTGGTGTTGTGCAGAGAGGCACTGAGGCTAGTGGTGTTGTGCAGAGAGGCACTGAGGCTAGTGGTGTTGTGCAGAGAGGTACTGAGGCTAGTGGTGTTGTGCAGAGAGGCACTGAGGCTAGTGGTGTTGTTCAGAGAGGCACTGAGGCTAGTGGTGTTGTGCAGAGAGGCACTGAGGCTAGTGGTGTTGTGCAGAGAGGCACTGAGGCTAGTGGTGTTGTGCAGAGAGGCACTGAGGCTAGTGGTGTTGTGCAGAGAGGCACTGAGGCTAGTGGTGTTGTGCAGAGAGGCACTGAGGCTAGAGGTGTTGTGGAGAGAGGCACTGAGGCTAGAGGTGTTGTGGAGAGAGGCACTGAGGCTAGTGCTGTTGTGGAGAGAGGCATTGAGGCCAGTGGTGTTGTGCAGAGAGGCTTGAAGACTATGATGAGGCCTAATAGAAAACAGTTGTTGTTGGGGGATTCCATCATAAGAGGTGTGGAGATGGACAATGGTGGTCTTGTGAGGTGTCTTCCCGGAGCTACTGCTCACAGAGACAGGAGACGCATCTGTAATATTGTTAAGCAAGCAAAGCAGGAAGGGGAATTGGATGTACTTGTCCATTTAGGAACAAATGACTTGGCTTGCAATGAGGTTTCAGAGGTTAAGGAAGTTTTTAGTGTTTTTGCCAATGATATACGGCAGGTTGCTTCCACACTGTCATTCTCTGAAGTTCTGCCTGTGCATAACACTCAGAATGACAGGCGGATGCGTATTAGGGACTTTAACTTGTGGCTTGGTGAATGGTGTCGGGAGCAAGGATTTGGCTTTATTGCTCATGGTAGCTCTGTTTGGAATGAAAATAAACTGTACAAAAAAGATGGTTTGCATCTTTCTCAAAAGGGAACAAATGTTCTCAGTGAGCAGTTCAGAGGTTTTGCTAAGATGTATTTAAACTAGGAGGGGGGGGGGCAAAAGGGTGATTAAACATCAATCCAATTGTCCCCCAAAACAAGGACAGAAGGTGCCTGTAGCAAGTGTGTTAAAAAATGATAAGCTTAGAGTCATGTCTACAAATGCTCGCAGTTTAGGGAATGAGATCCATGAACTTGTGGCAATAATGGCAACTGATAGTGTAGATTTAGTCGCTGTTACTGAGACATGGTATAATGAAAAAAATGACTGGGACATAGCAATACCAGGGTACTCTTTATATAGAAAAGACAGGGAAGGCAAGAAAGGGGGAGGGGTGGCCCTGTATGTGAAGGATAGCATAAAATCTAGCCTAATAAAGGTTAGTGAGACGAACATAGAGTCCATTTGGGTTACGTTAGAATTTGGTAATCACACAGTAGTTCGTGTAGGTGTGATTTATAGGCCCCCAGGACAAATTGAAGAGTTAGATAATCTACTAGTTGAAGAAATAGCTAAAATGACAATGAAGGGGGAAGTTATCACCATGGGTGACTTTAATCTTCCTGATGTGAATTGGAAAACAAAAATAGCTACTTGTGCCAGAAGCACACATATTCTAAACTCCCTACTGGGATTGTCTCTAAAACAAGTCGTTGAGGAGCCAACTCGTAAAGAGGCCATACTAGATTTAGTGTTAACAAATGGAGATTTGGTATCAGATATTACTGTAGGTGAAAGTTTAAGATCCAGTGATCATCAGTCAGTGTGGTTTAATATAAGAACAGTGACTGAGTCACACCACACAAAAACAAAAGTTTTAGACTTTAGAAAAACAGACTTTTCTAAAATTAGAATATGTGTAAAGGAGTCATTATCAGACTGGAGCAACTTAAATGGAGTCCAAAATAAATGGGATTATTTAAAAGCTGCACTACTGAAGGCAACAGAAAATTGCATTAGGCTTGTCAGTAAAAGCAAAAAATTCAAGAAACCACTGTGGTACTCCACAGATGTGGCCAAAATAGTAAAAAACAAAACGTTAGCATTTAGTAATTATAAAAAAACCCAGAGTGAGGAAGACAGAATGACCTATAAGATTAGGCAGAAAGAGGCTAAGCAAGTTATAAGAGCTTCCAAATCACACACAGAAGAGAAAATAGCACAGTCAGTAAAAAAGGGGGACAAAACTTTTTTTAGATACATAAATGAGAAAAGAAAAGTAAAACAAGGATTAGTTAGATTAAAGACAAAAGAAGGAAGGTATGTAGATGAGGATAAAGGTCTAGCTGACTGCCTCAATGAATATTTTTGTTCGGTATTTACAGCTGAAAATGAAGGAAAGGGACCTCTGTTAAAAAAAAAGGGTAAATGAGTCATTTATTACACGTGAGTTTACAGAGGAAGAGGTTCTTTTTCAACTGTCAAAAGTAAAGACAAATAAGTCAATGGGACCTGATGGAATACACCCAAAGCTATTAAAAGAGCTTAGTAGTGTACTAGCAAAACCATTAACAGATTTATTTAACCAATCATTGTTAACAGGAGTAGTCCCAGAAGATTGGAAGTTAGCGAATGTTGTGCCCATTCACAAGAAAGGTAATAGGGAGGAGTCGGGCAACTATAGGCCAGTAAGCCTTACTTCAGTAGTGGGGAAAGTGATGGAAACCATGTTAAAGGATAGGATTGTTGAACATCTAAAAACACATGGATTTCAAGATCAGAGACAACATGGGTTTACTTCAGGGAGATCATGCCAAACTAATCTTATTGATTTTTTTGATTGGGTAACTAAAATTATACATCAGGGTGGTGCAGTAGACATTGCTTACCTAGATTTCAGTAAGGCTTTTGACACTGTTGCACATAGAAGGCTTATCAATAAACTGCAATCTTTGAGTTTGGATTCCAATATTGTTGAATGGGTAAGGCAGTGGCTGAGTGACAGGCAACAGAGGGTTGTAGTCAATGGAGTATATTCGAAGCTTGGGCTTGTCACCAGTGGGGTACCTCAGGGATCTGTACTTGGACCCATTCTCTTTAATATTTTTATTAGTGATATTGCAGAAGGTCTTGATGGTAAGGTGTGTCTTTTTGCGGATGATACTAAGATATGTAACAGGGTTGATGTTCCAGGAGGGATAAGCCAAATAGCAAATGATTTAGGTAAACTAGAAAAATGGTCAGAGTTGTGGCAACTGACATTTAATGTGGATAAGTGCAAGATAATGCATCTTGGTCGTAAAAACCCAAGGGCAGAGTACAGAATATTTGATAGAGTCCTAACCTCAACATCTGAGGAAAGGGATTTAGGGGTGATTATTTCTATATAGGGAGAGGTATTAGTAGTAGAAAGAGGGAAGTGCTCATGCCATTGTACAGAACACTGGTGAGACCTCACTTGGAGTACTGTACACAGTACTGGAGACCATATCTTCAGTAGGATATTGATACCTTAGAGAGAGTTCAAAAAAGGGCTACTAAACTGGTTCATGGATTGCAGGATAAAACTTACCAGGAAAGGTTAAAGGATCTTAACATGCATAGCTTGGTGGAAAGACGAGACAGGGGGGATATGATAGAAACATTTAAATACATAAAGGGAATCAACACAGTAAAGGAGGAGACTATATTTAAAAGAAGAAAAACTACCACAACCAGAGGACATAGTCTAAAATTAGAAGGACAAAGGTTTAAAAATAATATCAGGAAGTATTACTTTACTGAGAGGGTAGTGGATGCATGGAATAGCCTTCCAGCTGAAGTGGTAGAGGTTAACACAGTAAAGGAGTTTAAGCATGCGTGGGATAGGCATAAGGCTATCCTAACTATAAGATAATGCCAGGGACTAATGAAAGTATTTAGAAAACTGGGCAGACTAGATGGGCCGAATGGTTCTTATCTGCCGTCACATTCTATGTTTCTATGTTTCTATGTTTGAGCAGAGAAGATTGTGTAGGACTGGACTGGAAGACGGCTTAAGGTAGGGGAACAGGGGCTTGGGGGAACCTTCGTGTACACTTGTGTATTAAAAGGGGGGGGCAGTGTATAAAATTGGGTGGAGGAGGGCAGTGTATGAAATCAGGGGAAGGAGAGGGACAGGGCAGTGTATTAAACTTGGGGGGATGCAGTGTATTAAATTAGAGTGGTAGGAGTGGGGGCATTGTATTAAATTAGATTTGAGGGAGCAGTGTGTTAGATTGGGGACATAGTATATAACTTGAAGTAAAACTTTTGAGTAAATTATATATATGTACCCAGGATAACATATTGGAGTAGGTCAAACTCTTTTTGTTTTTGCAGCCCACATACACCGAAGCCTAGTTTATTTGGTCCTTGTCCGCCTTTGAGTTTGACATGCTTGATCTAAATAATAAAAGAATGTGTGTGTGCATATAGATTGGATTTTTGTGTGTTTAAATGAATGTAAGCATTTATCTTGATGAATGTTTGTGTGTAGGTATGTCAATGTGTGTTTATAAACATGCTAGTGTTCATAAATTTCCTAGCAAAAGGTGTTAGGGAAACTGCAGAGAAACACACTCAAAAAATGTAAAACCGGGATAAGGCAGGATTGGTGGCTATATACATTTTTATTTTTATAAATAATAATGTCAAATAAAACTAAATGTATACATTTGCTAGTATTTAACTAGCACAATACACATATAGAGCACTATTCTCTGTACAGTGTTACAGTATAATTTCTATCCCCTCTCACTAGATATATTATTAATGAGCTTCCTAGCATGATATTCTAGACAAAAAGAAAATGCTGTTTCTATAGCAATGCCCATGACTGGCAGTATAGGTAATTTATTGTACCCAGAGAAATTCTCAAATTTCATTGTAAAGAAAAAAAAAATATATAATAATTTCCATTAAATTCCGAGCACACATTTTTCGTTAAATAATGCAATAGTGTTTTTTTTTTTTTTTTTTTTTTTTTTTTTTTAAACAAATTCAACTTTTAACTAAAAGATGGATATCAGTAAATATTCCTGAGTACGGTACGTACAGCTCTCATCATAAACATTTATACGGTTTGGTCACATTTCATATTTATATATTGGGCACAGGCTGTGAGGTACACACACCATGTCACAATAACATATTGTACTTTGACTGAAGGAGTGCTGGGATACTCCCCACACAAACTATGCAGCAGAACCTGCCGGTTCTCATCCCTCGGTGTAATTGATTGCAAGCATGTGCTGAAGACAATGACTTATCACCTAATTCCAAAAGGGACACTCCAAGCACCATAACTACTGAAAGATATTGCGGTGTTATCGGGACTGCATCCACAGAGTCCTTGCACCAATTTTTTCTCTTAAAATAATTCCAAGTAATTTAGGTGCCTGGGAACCTTATTTATTTTATTTTTGTCAAGACCCCCTTCCTGAGTTTGGGGCAATATTTACAAGCATTGTCAAAAGCAAGAACCGGTCTGGGACCTTTTTGTTAAGGAAATATTAGTGAGCATAAATATTAGAGAATCAAACCTTTTTAGAATTGGAAAAACACCCTCATGGTGTTACTAGATCACAACATAAGAAAAAGGCATTATAAGTTCCCTTAAGCACTTTAGCTTGCTGTAGCACATGCAGTTAAATAAAATTAATTTTAAAACATGTGTGCATGTGTATATACATATATTATTAAAGATTTTATTTAACTGATAATTTATTCCATTTTTTTTTTTTTTTTTTTTTTTTTTTTCTGCTCCAATTTTTAATTCTTTATTTTTGAAGTGCAGATAATTTACATACAACTTGTCACGCCCCAACAGCTTGTGACAGGAGACAAAATACACAGCTTGTAATCAGTAAGGCAGTGAGAAAACATGCGCAATTTTTAAAGTTACAAAGACAAGAGTAGGTACATGCTTGTTATCGCTATTATAGAGTGAAATTATAACGTAGATTCTTAGGGTATTCAAATCTATCTAGACTCAATAGCGATTGTATATGATTATTTATATCTTTCTCAAGCAATATAGATTCGATCAGGTTGTTAGTTAAAGCGATACATACTAGCAAAAGTCGTTGTTACAAGAAGTGGATTAACATGACTGGCTGCAGTTAGTGGCATGCTGAGTTGGTACATCATCCTAATGAGTGAACAAACTATGAGGATGCATTTCGTCATATATATACACATCGATCTCTATCAGACTGTACCAGATATGTTATCAAAATACAGTTATGCAGTTTAGCAATACCAGAATACATTTGCTAGGGTTTTAGTCATGAAAGGCAGGTGAAGGGCATAGTACCCAGGCTAAGCAGTGGGTCTAGACACATAATTTGAGGCTGCATCAGTACATGTGGAGTTGCCTAAGGCTGCAATGTGGCTGACTAAGCGTTAAAACACATATAGGTTAGGCAATAAACGATGACTGGCATACCGCACAGCGCTCCAGAGGCAACGTGGGGGAGAGCACCGAGTCCATGTGCGCTGTAAGGCCTTTAGTGCGGCCGGTGGCTACCCCCCACAGGTAATCAGTCCAGTGTTGGCTTAACCGACACCCATGTCCGGTATGCTCCTGCTGCGGGCGTTTGACTTCTCCAGGGTCAAGGTGCGTTTTGGGCAGCACTCACCCTTTCGTTGGCTTCGGGTCGGTTCAAGGGCTGGCAACTTCGGGCTCCAGGCCCCATGACCCAGAGTGTCCAAGTCCTGTTTTCTACGCAGGCGGTGGAGGGTCCTGTTGCGTGCTTGTTTCTTGCGGCGGGGTGTTTTCCGCCCACTTGGTGGTCTCTGCTGGGTAAGCGCCCCTCTGACCCTCGGTTTGCGTGGGCTGGTCTTGGGCTTGGTAGATTGCTGGGTAGGTTTTGTGCCTGTTTGATAGCCTTCAGCATTTGGGCTTAGGCCTCTCTGGGTGTCCCTTTGTCTGGGTCGCTGTGTGAGTTGCATTCGCCTCTCCAGCCTGGCCCAGAATCGGGCAAATATCTCGTCGATGCCCTGGAGTGTTTGCTCCACGTGGTCCGCTGCTGTGTGTGAGGTGAGTATGTCCGCCATCTTGGGCAGCCCAGGGGAGCGTAGCTGCTGCTGGTCTGAGTCAGCCTGTCTTTCATTGTGGCAGGTGTCTGCCGCCCGGGTGCTTGCCAGGTAGGACCGGGATAACCCCCGCCGGTCCAGGGGGGGAGGGGACCCCTTTAGTCGTGTGTCACCTCCGGTTAGAGCCGTAGGAGAGCGGCCGTCTCTCCTCGGCCCAGTGACCGGTAGGCCGCAAAGCCCCGAGTCCGGTTTGCCAGCGGAGGAGCGGCCCGCGAGAGGTATCCCCGGAACCGCCGGCATGTCAGGATTAGGTCGGGTAAGATTCTGCAGCCCAGTAGGCTTTTGGCTCGTTTTGCTGTCGAGTTTAGTATGCCAGACACAGGAGCTCATGCGGCACACGTCTGGACTGCTCCGTGGTCAGGCTCCGCCCCCCAATGCAATAGTGTTTTAAACAACAACTATTAACATCTGGCAGAGCAGACCTCAATTCTCAAAAGGTGTAAGACATTACAGTACCCTCTGCAGCTACAGACTTAACAAGAAACATTTTTCAGTGGAAACAAAGAGATTTTTTTTTTATTTCATATAAAATTAGCTTACAATATGTCTTTTATAACACAGAGGAAGGAAGGCAATGCATTGTGGGAGTTTGTAGTTATCATAGTTTGGGAATCTACCTTTGACCATCGCTGGGGTGTATAATATTATAAAAGACCTTGGATTGTGCACTGAATATACGTTGGCATACAATATGCATATAAATACATTAATATACATTTTCAGAGCATTCTAAAATGGTTTGTGGAAAAAAAACGTGAAGTGACAAGCAGAAAAGGCTATAAATGCTTATGTATTACAATGCAAAAATTTCCATAACAACTATTGTCAATTAGCTCAAACAGAAATGCCAGCAGGTGCACTCAACATTTAATATTTGCAAGCTGACTGGATACCTAATGAATGCAGATCGCAATGATCCATTAGCGGACCATTAGATAGGGAAATACAATGAAGGATAATGCACAGAAGCAGATTTGTGTTACAATTAGAAAGGAAATGAGACCATGTAAACGTGTTTTCTTTATTGATTGGTGCAATAAAACTAATATCAATGTACAAAAAGCCAGATTTCGACACAGGGGTTATTCTAGATGCCCGTTAAGTAAGCTCTCGTCAGACTGCACGCCACCTTTTTTCAAATTATTTCTCACGTTTCAGAGATGGAAGAAAATTTGGTGTAGGTGGTGACATGAAAAGAATTTCAGCTATGCATTATATATTTTTAAAAGTAAAGAATGATTTTTTTGAAATGGACACAATACTTAACAATATAAACAGAGATGGAGTGGTACTAGTAGCAGAGTTTATTTGTAAGTTACTATTGCACTCCATCTGTGTTTGTATTGCTGAGTCTTTTTAAACCCTGATTTGGGAGTTAGTGTGCCCTAATAGCGGTCTATGCACATATAATGTACCTACTCGAATCTAATGTGCCATCGAATCTAATGCTCGCCTTTAATTTTTGAAACCTGGAAGCTGAAAAATGTTTTTGCTAGCGACTGTAATGCACATTTATAGATACTACTATACAACATTGTGCTACAATGAAAATGTTTATTGCCATATACCATAGTAACATTGATTGTATTTCATTTTTAGTGATACATGTTAAGCTTATTCTTTCTTAAAGGGACACTATAGTCACCCTGACCACTTCAGCTCAATGAAGTGGTCTGGGTGCCAGGTCCCTCAGATTTTAACCCTTCAGATGCAAACATAGCTGTTTCAGAGAAACTGCTATGTTTATATTTGGGGTTAAGCCAGCCTCTAGTGGACAGCCACAGTCTTCCGGACAGTCACTAGAGGTGCATCTGCGACGCTGGAGGCATATTATGCCTCCATCGCGCAGAGCGTCCATAGGAATGCATTGGGAAATGCTTTCCTATTGACACTTGCCGCGCATGCGCATTCAGCTCCGCTGACGTCGGAGGTCACCAGCGCCGAGGGAGCCCAGCGCTGGAATAAGGTAAGCTGCTGAAGGGGTTTTAACTTCAGCACCATGGGATGGGGGCCCTTTTTCAAGAACGAAATTTGCCTGTGTGAATTCGCCTTAATGAAATTTGCCTGTATGAATTCGACAGAATGTAATTTGCCTGTGTGAATTCACCAGTTTTAATTCACCTGTATGAATTCGCCGGAAAATTTAGAATTTTGCCCCAAATGTAATGCGCCATCGAATCTAATGCGCATTCGGTGCGAATTATATTTGAGTAAGTACGGTATTTAAAATATCTATATTATATTTAATATAAAGATTATTTCTATATGTTTCTATATTTATTTCTTTTTTTTCCCTTTTGTGGTTTCATTTTAGTTTTATATTTTAAAATCTATACATAAAAATGTGCACGCTCTATTCCTAAAAATATTTCTGTCTCTTACTTTGTCTTTAAAATAAAAAAGGACACAATATTGGTTTTATTATCAGGTCTGCACTGGAAATTAAAATAGACTTCTATGGAGCCAGTGCATTTTTTTCTTATAAAATAATGAAATTCAGATTGGCTCATGAATTCTAATAACTAGAAATCGTATATTCACTTACTACAATAACCTGCTTCTTGTCATTCAAACTGAATATGACATTACTGCTTTAAGCAGAATCTTTTTTTAAAACTTGAAATCAATTTATAATAATAATGTCACATGTATTCTAGTAATACAATCACAAGTACTGAGTATTTAAAGGGGCAGGCTAGGCTCAATAACCACTACAGCCTGCTGGTACTATCACGTGGTAAGGATTGGATATGTGCACAGACACATTTTTCGTTGTTTTCGTTAATTTAGTCAGACCTAATGTTTTTCTTCTGGAGTGATCAAAGTTCAGTCACATGTCTTGTCAGATCGGCCAAAATTCTGTGAAAATTTTAGTTGGGTCCAAATTATGACTGACAGGGCAACGGAAAAATTGTTATATTAACCGTTGGCAATCTGACCGTGAAGAATGTGGCCGTTCATCATATTCATTTAAAAATAAAAAGTCTATTGGGTCAATGTGATCCCCATATTAGTATAATATATGGCCTTCTTTATTATCCCATCTGCCACATGGGCATATCTAATAAACATTAAAAACTAGCAACTGTGAAGCCATTGCTGCTCAGTCACTAGAAAGGCCACGTCCCATGGTAAAACGGGCAGTAAAATAAGAGGTGGAAGTTGAGTGGGGCACTTTAAATAAAAAAATAAGAGGTCGAGAGATCATTGCGCCCAACCATGCCCAGCTGGGGGCTATTAATTCATAAAAATGGGGGATCATAATGTCATCAGCCCCCACCCATTGGCAGGAGGTAGGGGCCATAATATAATAATACAACGCGGAACCTATTGTCCCTTACCCATTGGTGGAGAATGGCACTCTATTATATATAGGGGGAACTAGTGTCCACCACTACAGCTGGGAATATGGGGGGTACTATTCCCCCTGATGTATATATTTATTTGAAATATATTAGCCCCACCATTGGCTTAAGCAAAAAAATGTGTGAAGATGGTGCCTGCCTGTTCTGCTCTCTATCTTCCACTTACGGTCCAATGGTAAGGCTTGGACAAGTTACATCAGACTCTCTCAGCCTATCTTTAGCTCCCCATTCACAAAACGGTACGTAGTAGCCTAGGCAGAGAGCATCAGCTGATGCTCTTAGCCGCACCCAGTATGAAGCTTCCTCATTGAAGCCTCATATCATCAACGGGAGATGGGGGGAGTGGATGGGACCATCTTCACAACTTTGGGGTTAAACCATTCCTAAACAGTTTAATGACCTAAGCTTTGGTGTCTCTCAGGACCTCCTGGGATTTTAACAACTTCATTGAGATGTTCCTTTAATTTATGAACGTACAGGCAAGATAACATAGAAAGATGTCAAATTGAAGTACCCGTATATACTCGAGGATAAGCCAACCCGAATATAAGCCGAGGCCCCTAATTTTACCCCCAAAAACTGGGAAAACTTATTGACTCGAGTATAAGACTAGGGTGGGAAATGTAGCAGCTACTGGTAAATTTCTAAATAAAATTAGATCCTAAAAAAATTATATTAATTGAATATTTATTTACAGGGTGTGTATATAATGAATGCAGTGTGTGCGTATGAATGCAGTGTGTGCGTATGAGTGCAGTGTGTATGAGTGCAGTGTGTGTGTATGAGTGCAGTGTGAGTGCAGTGTGTGTGTATGAGTGCAGTGTGTGTGTGCATGAGTGCAGTGTGTGTGTATGAGTGCAGTGTGTGTGTATGAGTGCAGTGTGTGTGTATGAGTGCAGTGTGTGTGTATGAGTGCATTGTGTGTGTGTATATATTAATTGAATATTTATTTACAGTGTGTGTATATAATGAATGCAGTGTGTGCGTATGAATGCAGTATGTGCGTATGAGTGCAGTGTGTATGAGTGCAGTGTGTGTATGTATGAGTGCAGTGTGTGTGTGTATGAGTGCAGTGTGTGTGTGTATGAGTGCAGTGTATGTGTGCAGTGTGAGTGCAGTGTGTGTGTATGCGTGCAGTGTGAGTGCAGTGTGTGTGTATGAGTGCAGTGTGTGTATGAGTGCAGTGTGTGTGTGTGTATGAGTGCAGTGTGTATGAGTGCAGTGTGTGTGTGTATGAGTGCAGTGTGTATGAGTGCAGTGTGTATGAGTGCAGTGTGTGTATATGAATGAAGTGTGAGTGTGTGTCATGCAGTGTGTGTGTCATGCAGTGTGTGTTTGTGTATGTGTTGGTGGGGGTGGGCATTTTGATTGTTTTATTATTAATTATTTTATTAATTATTATTTTATTTTTTAATATTATTTTTTTTATTATTATTATTATTATTATTTTCGTATTTTCGGGGGCTCTTACTCCCTGGTGGTCCAGTGGCATTGGCAGTTCAGTGGGGGGGGGGGCGTGGGGGCTGTCAGAGCTGTAACTTACCTGTCCTGCAGCTCCTGTCAGCTCCCTCCTCCTGCGCGCCGTCCGGTCAGCTCTTCTGTCAGCTCCCACTGTAAGTCTTGCGAGAGCCGCGGCTCTCGCAAGACTTACACTGGGAGCTGACCGAGGTGCTGAACGGACGGCGCGGAGGAGGAGGGAGCTGACAGGAGCTGCAGGACAGGTAAGTTACAGCTCTGACAGCCCCCACAGCCCCCAGTCTGTATTATGGCAATGCAAATTGCCATAATACAGACTATTGACTCGAGTATAAGACGAGTTGGGGTTTTTCAGCACAAAAAATGTGCTGAAAAACTCGGCTTATACTCGAGTATATACGGTAATCAAGTTGGTACAAAAGTATCCATCCAGTAGAAAAAGCTGAACCTAGGGTATTGGTCCAAAGATTTCAAAAGCAATGAAACGCAATGCATACCTGATAATTCTTAATGCTAATGCTAGTTAGCCATTGCCCAGGATTCCATAAAGAGGCTGCTCTCTTCAGCATGGTAACAAGGAAGGGTATAATGAAGGACACCTGAACTTGAACCAATCCCAATGAACTTTGTTCTAAAAATAACTAAATCTTATTCAAAATATACTTGTTATAAAATATATATCTATTACTTTTTTCTTTTAGCAAAATCTTTACTGAAAATGTTGGGGACATTTAAATTTTAAAAGGTCAAGAACAGCTGACAGCAGCACTGCCGAATGTCACACTTTACATCCCCCATCCCTTGTATTTTGGGATTGGGGAAATACATTACATGGGGAGACCTATTACAGGGTCCTCCTATGCCAGTGATGGCGAATCTTTTTGAGCCCGAGTGCTCAAACCGCAAAACATGCCAACTTTTTTTCCCCTCAAAGGGCCAACACAGCAATTAAACCTGAATACTGAGGTTTAAGTTTAGAAAAAACAACTCATACAGTTGTCCGAACTAATTCTCCTCTTCTTCCCCAGCATCTTCCCTTCTCTACCCATAGCATATCCCCCTCTCCCCCCAGCATCTCCTCCTCCTCCTCTCCCCTTATCCTCTCCCGAGATTCTCCTTCTCCTCTCCCCAGATTCTCCTCCTTCCCTCCCCCATATTCTCCTCTTCCTCTCCCCCAGATTCTCCTCTTTCTTTCCCCCATATTCTCCTCTCCCTTTCCCCTTCTCCCCCCAGCATCTACCCATCCTTCTCTCCCCTTCTCCCCCAGCATCTCCTCCTCTCCCCTTCCCCCCAGCATCTCCCCCTCTTTCCCTCCCATTCTCCCCTCAGAATCTCCTCCTCTTCTCCTCCAGATTCTCCTCTTCCTCTCCCCCAGATTCTCCTCTTCCTCTCCCTTTCTCCCCCCCAGCATCTCCTCCTCTTCTCCCCCATATTCTTCTCTTCCTTTCCCCCAGCATCTCCTCCTCCTCTTCTCCCCCAGCATCTCCTCCTCTTCTCCCCCAGATTATCCTCTTCCTCTCGCCCAGCATCTCCTCTCCCCAGCATCTCCTCCTCCTCTCCTCCCAGCATCTCCTCCTCCTCCTCTCCCCCCAGCATCTCCTCCTCCTCTCCCTCCCCAGAATCTACTCCTCCTCTCCCCCAGATTCTCCTACTCCTCTCCCCCTGATCCTCCTCTTATCTCCCCCAGATTCTCCTCCTCCTCTTCCCCCCAGCATCTCCTCCTCCTCTCCCCCCCAGCATCTCCTCCTTCTCTCCCCTAGCATGTCCTCCTCTCCCTCAGATTCTCCTCTTCCTCTCCCCCAGATTCTCCTCTTCCTCTCCCCTTCTCCCCCCAGCATCTCCTCCTCCTCTTCTCCCCCAGCATTTCCTCCTCTTCTCCCCCAGCATCTCCTCTTCCTCTCCCTTTCTCCCCCAGCATCTCCTCTTCCTCTCCCCCAGCATCTCCCCCTCCTCCTCCTCTCCCCTTCTCCTCTCCACAGATTCTCCTTCTCCTCTCCCCAGATCTCCTCCTTCTCTCCCCCAGATTCTCCTCTTCCTCTCCCCCAGATTCTCCTCTTCCTCTCCTTTTCTCCCCCAGCATCTCCTCCCCCTCTCCCCCAGATTATCCTCTTCCTCTCCCCCAGCATCTCCTCCTCCCCCTCCAGCATCTCCTCCTCCTCCTCTCCCCCCAGATTCTCCTACTCCTCTCCCCCAGATTCTCCTCCTCCTCTCCCCCTAGCATCTCCTCCTCCTCTTCCCCCCAGCATATCCTCCTCTTCTCCCCTAACATCTCCTCCTCTCCCCCAGATTCTCATCTTCCTCTCCCCCAAATTCTCCTCTTCCTCTCCTTCTCCCCTCAGCATCTCCTCCTCTTCTCCCCCAGCATCTCCTCTTCCTCTCCCCCAGATTCTCCTCTTCCTCTCCATTTCTCCCCCCAGATTCTCCTCTTCCTCTCCCCCAGCATCTCCTACTCCTCTCCCCCAGATTCTCCTCCTTCTCTCCCCCAGCTTCTCCTCTTCTCTCCTGCAGCATCTCCTCTTCTCTACCTGCAGCATCTCCTCTTCTCTCCACCCAGCATCTCCTCTACTCTCCCGGCAGCATTACCTCTTCTCTCCACACAGCATCTTCCCCTCACTACCCTAGCATATCCCCCTTCCCCCAGTATATCCCCATCTCCCTCCCAGCACATAAGTAATGTGTTTTTTTTGGTGTGGGTTTTAAGTCCACCCAGGCTCCGTATCTGGTGGATCCAATTCCTTCCCTCTGCTGTGAGGGGGTGTGGGCGCATTGACTTACGTGCTGTTCCAGCACTGCTCCCTCCGCTGATGCCGCCCGGAAACAGGTAATTACATCATTGACATAATTTCCTGTCTCCCGGGGGCATCAGTGGAGGGAGCAGTGCTGGAACAGCACGTAAGCCAGTGCTCCCTCACAGCCCTCCAACCCACCCACCCACCAGTGCCATCTTAACAACATTATGGGCCATGGACAAAGCAGTGCACTGGGGCCCTGCCTACACACAACTCACAGGAATAAAAATGTAAATTATAGATAAAATTAGGCTTATATTTATTAGTATGTCCAACAAATGCAATACATACATAAAATACATACACACAGACTGCTGAATACATGCAAACAGTCCGCTAAATACACACACACAGACTGCTGAATACATACAGACTGCTGAATACACACACTGCTGAATACACATACAGACAGACTGCTGAATACACACACACAGACTGCTTAGTACACACAGACTGCTGAATACATACACACAGACTTCTGAATACATACACACAAACACACACACATACTACATTGAAAGGTGCAGTGTATGTGTTTGTGTGTATGTGTGCGAAGTGTGTGTGGAGTGCTGTGTGTCTCTGAGGGGTGCTGTGTGTGTGTGTGTCAAGGGTGCTGTATGTGTGGGGGTGCAGTGCGTGTGGGGGTGCAGTGCGTGTGGTGGTGCTGTGTGTGGGGGGTGCTGTGTGTGGGGGGGGAGTGCTGTGTGTGGGGGGGGATACTGTGAGTGTGTGTGGGTGCTGTGTGTGTGTGGGGAGGGTGCTGTGTGTGTGGCGGGGGGGGTGCTGTGTCTTTGTGTGGAGGGGTGCTGTGTCTGTGTGGGGGGGGTGCTGTGTCTGTGTGGGGGGTGCTGTGTGGGGGGGTGCTGCGTGTGTGGGGGGTGCTGCATGTGTGTGGGGGTGCTGTGTGTGTGAAGTGTGTGCTGTGTGTGTGAGGAGGTATGCTGTGTCTGTGAGGAGGGTGCTGTGTGTGTGAGGGGATGCTGTGTGGGGGTGGTGCTGTTTGTGTGAGGGGGTATTGTGTGTGTGAGGTAGGTGCTGTGTGTGTAGGGGGGTGCTGTGTGGGGGGATGCTGTGTGTGTGTGTGTGTGTGTGTGAGGAGGTGCTCTATGTGTGCAGGTTGGTGTGTGTGTGTGAGGGGGTGCTCTGTGTGTGGAGGGGGTACTGTGTGTGTGGCGGGTGTGCTGTGTCTGTGTGTAGGGGTGCTGTGTGTGGGAGGGTGTGCTGTGTGTGTGAGGGGGGTGATCTGTGTGTGTGGGGGTGCTGTGTGTGTGGGGTGCACATGATTTATACTCTTTAAACACTTTAAGTCATATATTGCTAAAACTCAGTAGTTGTTGCACGTTAGAGACTTAATTATTAAACCAGAGGTTATGCAAAGACTTTGTTATAATATACCCCACCAGCAATCACCTAGTTCTAGAAATTTCAGTTTTGTGGACCATAACTCCCATCACACTGAGTCAGACTGGCTGAGTACAATTAAAACTCAATTTGCATGATAACTTACCTGTAAAATAATTAGGTCTAACTGTTAGTCCCTTTGAGAAATAGATGCATAAGCCATTCATCGCCTTCAGATATGTCATTTAAATGGTTATATATTTAGGGACAACTGGCAAGAGCAATGATGATCCCTCTTCATATCCCATAAGTGTTTGGCTGATTTACCATCCCAAAAATAAACTTCATTCTGCTTTTACAGCAAAATCAATGAAGTCACATATCCAGCAATCAATATAAGAGCAGAGTGATGTGCAAACATTTCTGGAATAAAAGCATGCACCTGAGAGACTGGCAACCCTTCAGCGGTATCATCTGTGCTAATGAAAAGCTGTGACCTCATTACATTAGATGATTAACTCTTGTAGAACCAAATTTAGTTCTTCATCAGCCACCTGACTCTTAATGTTGGTAAGTCTGGAACAAAGTACAAAATTCCAGGTGCCGACCATATAATGTTTAAGATGGGGTTAAACAGAGCACATAATTGAAATGATCTTTAAAGACACTTCAAAAATAAATAGTATGTTTATGTTCATAGAATAGAATTTGTCAGGCTTTCTTACCTGTTCTTATTCCCCAGTAAATTGGCACCATAGTATGTCCTCGCACAGGAATAAGAGTTCCCCCACTTAGCTTGCAGTTTTTTTTAAAAAGGGGGGCATTCTCCGCCATCAGGTCTGATGACTAATACCAATTGAGCATTCAGGGACCTATCCTATAAACACTGTTTACATTGTGACGGCAAGAAAAACCATAGGAGAAACTGCATTCAGCTGATTCCAAGGACATGGCAAGATGAGACCTTCTGCAGTGCGACTGTGTGTCAAGAGAAGAGCTGGACACTGTCGGAGGAGGGAGGGCTGACGGGTAACAGGGGGATAAATGAGAGAGTAGAGAAAGGCGAAGATTAATACCAAGCTGTATGGGACACACACACGTTATCTACACAGACAAAACAGAACTTGACTGCTCATTTCCACTTTCCTGCCTGAAAATTGTTGGTGACTGTGGAGTATCCTCAAAACATCACTACTTAGCATTCATTGCAAAAACAAAATAACTTGTTAAACATGCATGGGAACCGAGCTGAGTTCTAACAGCACAGCAGTATAAGAGTAAAAGATGAATCTGGGTCAAACACAACACTTTCTTCATGTTCAATACTAATTTACTATAACAGAAGCCTTGTGCTTTTGCTATTTGAAAGTTGGAAAGGAAACATCTTGAATACAGGCAGCTTAATTAGTTACAGCCCTCAATTCTTTAGATGGTCCGGGCACCTCAAGAACTTTTGAGCTCTTCATATGGTGTAATCGAGTGGCAGGGCTTGATAAGCAGAGGATTGCAGTACAAAATGAAACATAAAAGAAGTAGAGATTATTATGACGCACTTAGCACAGATCATAAGATCATGTTAGCATCAAATTTCACAGAATGAGTGCAGAGGGGCTTCCTGGAGCACATTGGTGTTTACATCAACATAAGCTCTAGTTTCGTAGAAAAATTAACCTCTCAAATTTCTAAAAATGTTATTCTAGTAGCAGTGGTGGTTATTCTAGTAGCAGTACACACAATCCATGGGGCCCCAGTGCAAAACTGATCCTGGGGTCCAGTGGGGCCTCAGTCTGATGGGAGTCAGAGTTCCCACTCTGACTCCCTCCTTCCTCCCGCGCGGCTCTCTGATAGCTGGGAGGAATGATGGGCAGTCACTTCCTCCCAACTCTGTCTGATGTCATCACAGAGGGTCCGGTCGCGCTGTTAAAGTGCCCAGCTCTGACCGGCCCCCTGGAAATCCATCTCCGTCGGGTATCCCTAACAGCATGAGCAGGGGAGGGCTGGCAGCCTTTGGCCTGGGGGGCAAATCCAGTCAAGTGGCCCATTGCACCAAGAGGAGAGTAAAAACACCTTTCCCATGTGATTGAAAGGGGGGGGGCGGGGGGAGCAGTCACCTAAACAGACACTCAATGACAAGCACACACACACTTGCTGACTTGGCGCACACTAAAAAACACAAACTCACTGACAGGCACATGCACACACTCACTGACAGGCACACAGACACACACAGAAAGACACACTGTTACAGGCATACTGACACACACACACAGGCATACTGGCTGACATACACACACACAAACTGGCACACACAGAGACATACTTGCACGCACACACAGACATACTGGCGCACACACACATACAGACATACTGACACACACATACACCCAAACTTTACACTTTTAAAACCAGTAGACAGTGGCTGAGTAAAGGGACAGGGCTGTAGTGGGGGGACAGGGGCTGTAGTGGAGGGTATAAACTGTAATTGGGGGGTTTAGGAAATGTAGGGGGGATAGGGGCTTAAGTAGGTTGATGGCTACAATTTGGGAAAAGGGTTGTGGTGTGGGTGATATGGGTTGCAATTGGGGGTAAGAGGAGCTGTAGTGGAGATGTTATGGGGCTGTAGTGGGAGGCTTGAGGCTGAGAAAGGGGGCAGGAGCTGATAGGGGGGAAAAAGGAGCAGGGAAAGGGTGGGACATAGCCTTACTAAGGGACCAGAGCCTGACTAAGAGACAGGGGATGGCTGAGGAGGGGGACAGGGATTGAGGAGGGGGGGAAGGGTCTGAGATGGGGGACTGGGGCTGAGTTGGGGGACAGGGGCTGAGGAGGGGCTGAGGAGGGGGGGGCAGGGCTGAGGAGGGGACAGGGGGCTGAGGAGGGGGAGTAGGGGCTGAGGAGGGGACAGGGGCTGAGGAGGGGACAGGGGCTGAGGAGGGGGGCAGGGCTGAGGAGGGGACAGGGGCTGAGGAGGGGACAGGGGCTGAGGAGGGGGGGCAGGGCTGAGGAGGGGGGGCAGGGGCTGAGGAGGGGGGCAGGGCTGAGTAGGGGGGAAGAGAGGGGGCAGGGCTGAGGAGGGGACTGGCGTTGAGGAGGGGGGAGGTAGGGCTGAGGAGGGGGGAAGAGAGGGGGCAGGGCTGAGGAGGGGACAGGGGCTAAGGAGGGGGGGCAGGGCTGAGGAGGGGACATGGGCTGAGGAGGGGGGAAGGGAGGGGACAGGCGCTTAGGGGGAGGTAGGGCTGAGGAGGGGGGAAGGGGGGGCAGGGCTGAGGAGGGGGGACAGGGGCTGAGGAGGGGACAGGAGCTGAGGAGGGGTGCAGGGCTGAGTAGGGGGGAAGAGAGGGGGCAGGGCTGAGGAGGGGACTGGCGTTGAGGAGGGGGGCAGGACTGAGGAGGGGGACAGGGGCTAAGGAGGGGGGCAGGGCTGAGGAGGGGGGAGGTAGGGCTGAGGAGGAGGGAAGGGGGGGCAGGGCTGAGGAGGGGAATAAAAAAAAAACTAAAGTGTATTTCCCCCTCCCTGAGTCTTACCTTAGGCCAGGGAGGGGTGGGCAGCAGCCAGAATACAGCAACAGTCAGTGAAGTCTGGAGCCTGCAGTCAGTGGAGTCGGCCTCTCCTGATGATGTCAGGAGGAGGGGGCTTCCTCTGCTCTTCTCCCAGGACCGCTGGGGAGTCTGGGAGAAGAGCAGTCAAAGTCATCATCAGGAGAGGCCGGCCGACTCCACTGACTGCAGGCTACAGGAAGAGTGAGGTAAGTTGAAAAATCTGAGTCATCAGCCAGAGGCAGGGGATTCAGATTTTCCTTTTTTTGCTGGATGTGGGCAGCCCTGGCCCCTGGGTTTAGGGCGGCCTGGGGGGCAATTGCCTCCCTGCCCCCCTTCCCAGCCCGCCCCTGAGCATGAGCCACCCAATGGATCCCTTGAATGGTGGCCCCTGGAGTGATGGGCCCGGTCGCAGCTGCGACCTCTGCGACCGCAGTATGTATGCCGCTGTCTAGTAGCCAGACCTATAAGTTATCAATGCAATCACTGGGAATGGACAGGGTAGCATCATTTTCCTTGACATTTTTTTAACATGACCTCAGATCTAGAAGTTAATCACAGTGAATTAGGGGAACAATACCTTGTTAACTTTAACGTGATTAATGTTTATCTTGAAGATAGACATCTGTGAACCTGTGTGAGAGGTATATAGGCTGATTGTTGCAGCACTTGCAGTACTCCATAAATAGTGCCTTAGTTGGCTGATAGCTAGAACTATCTCTACGGTGTTTAAAGGAACACTATAGGGTCAGGAATACAAAGGTGTATTTCTGACCCTATAGTGTTAAAACCACTAATTAGGTGTCTTGCCTCCCTTAAAAAGTAGTTTACACACCTCATTTCCAGCGCAGCTTTGGTCCACCGGTGCTTGCCCTGCGTTCGATCCACATCCTTGGTTGACATCATCAGACTTGATTATCTCAGCCAATCCAATGCTTTCCCATAGGAAAAGCATTAGATTGTCTGAGATCATCAAGGAGGTTGGGCTGGGCCAAACGCCAGCTTGGTAAATCAGCATCTCCTCATGGATATGCATTGAATCAATGCATCGCTATGGGAAAGGTTAAGTGTCTCCATAAAGGGGCCCCTAGAGAGCAATGTAAACACTGACTTTTCTTTGAAAATGCAGTGTTTACAGATAAAAGGCTGCAGAGCCATACTTTACTCACCAGAACAACTACAATAAGTTGTAGTTGTTCTGGTGACTATAGTGTCCATTTAATGCCACTCTTAATGGCCTCATACATCATTCTTGGTAGCCACTGTTGAAAATATGCTGCTTTGAAGCTTATTGATGATCTTCACAGGAGTGTTCATGGCACATTTGTCATGGCTGAATTTCTATTTACCAATGGTGATTGGGCAAGTGGAAAATCTAAGCCCTGGCTACATAATTCATACTTGTCAGTGAGTTAATGGAGACATTCTTAGAGTGCAGCAAGTAGAGAGCAGCCAGATATTATTCTTAATTTAATGCCATATTTCTATGCTATGTTAGTGATAATAAACTGCAAACCGATTCAAACCCTTTGGCAGCAATTTTGTAGGAGCACTGGAAGATTTTGCAGTGTGGGAAATATTATATGGGCTGTGGTGCACGCAGGGGGAGGGGGAAAGCTGTATTATACCAAGAGAAAAGGGGGGGCATTTGAAGGGTTTGAGGAATTGGATTCAGGTCTGTGGAGATAAATTTATTGTGTGTGCGATGGAAAAATATACAAAGGGGTAGATGTGAAGAAATGCACTAGTAGAGAAAGTAGAATGGGCAAACTCAACACACCTGCATACACAAGTATTAACCCTCAATACTAATACACTACTGCCATCACACACTGGCACTCCCCATAAATACAAATCTGCAATGAAACATATCTTTTGAGTGGGTTGGAATTTCAGTGAGATTCTAAACTGATCAGCTACAAATTAAAAATTATTTGCCTAATATTGTGTAGTTCCCACTTGTGTTTCCAAAACAGCTTTGATTCATAAAGACATGGTGCCCACAAGAGCTCTGAATGTGCCCCGTGGTATCTGGCAGCAAGACATAAGCAGCAGATCCTTTAAGTCCTGCAAGTTGCAAGGTGATGCCCCCATGGATCGGATTTGTTGTTCCAGCACATGCCACAGATGATCAATTGGATTGAGAACTGAAGAATTTGTTGGCCAAGGCAACACCTTGAATCTTTGTCATGTTCCTTAAACCATTCCTGAAAAATGTGATTCATCAGACTAGGTAACCTTCGTCCATTGCTCCATGGTCCAGTTATGATGCACACTTTCGGCTGTGGACAGGGGTCACAATTGGCACTTTTACTAGTCTGCAGCTACCCGCCCCATACATAGCAAACTGTGATGCACTGTGTGTGCTGACACCTTTCTATCATGGTCAGGATTTTCAACAATTTGAGCTACAGTAGCTCTTTTGTGTGATTGGATCAGACAGGCTAGCCTTAAATCCATATGTGAATCAATGAGCCCTGGGCACCCATGACCCTACCATTTCTGGTAGGTACTAAGTACTGCATACTGGGAACACCCCATAAGATGTTCCTTTAAGAAAGAATAGACCTAACATATAACACTAAAATTTAAATACCATCAATGTAACTATGGAGACGACTTATAGTAGAGAAATGAACATTCAATTCACGGGCAACAGCTCTGGTGGACATTCCTGCAGTCAGTATGCCAATTGCACGCTCCCTCAAAACTTGCAACATCTGTGGCATTGTGCTGTGGGATACACATTTTAGAGCAGCCTTTTATTGTGGCCAGCCTATGGCACACCTGTTCAATAATCATGCTGTCTAATCAGCATCTTGATATGCCACATCTCAGCAAAGGAGAAGTGTTCACTAACACAGATTTAGACAGATTTGTGAACAATATTTGAGAGAAATATGCCTTTTGTGTACATAGAAAAAGTCTTAGATCTTTGAGTTCAGCTCTCGAAAAATGGGTGCAATAACAAAAGTGTTGCGTTTATAATTTTGTTCAGTGTAATTTGATTTAAATGCTCCCTGTTCTCACACCTTCTATATATTTTATTGTGTACCTTTAGCCATTTCTTTGTGGATTGGAATGTGTGAAATGTCACACAAGGCATTTAGAATTGTTTTAACATTTAGTGTTCTACAGATATATCTAGTACATTTCTCTTTTTAATGCTGCCTTTTGGATCAACATCTTTCTCACTTCTTATTTCTTGCTGTCTATTGGTTTTCTCTACATTGCCCCAGTTGTTATATAACTGTCGGCATGGTGTAGATCTGCACTGAATCATATGTATTTTATTTTCTCATGCATACTACGTAATCTTTTATCTCTTCCAAGTTGGTATTCACTTCTTCCAAGTGCTTCATTGTTTTCCCAGAAATTTTGAATGAATTAATTTCTATTTTTTTTTTTTTTTTTACAATACTTTATTCCTCATTAATATCATGGCAGGCACAGGTTGACATTGTTGTTTCAAACTTTAACCCTTTTTATGTTACTAGCCATCCTTCTACAGTAATGCCCTTCACTCAATAAAGATGCATCTGATCTATGCACTGAATTCACTCAAGTTCTATATTTAAATTGTTCTTCTAAGAGTTTCAGTTGACCACTCTTAGTCTATTGTAGTCACACATCAGGGGTATACATTGTTATGGCTAAGTCGGAGTGTAATCTATGCCGAAGTCAGTACTCCAGTGGCGGTGCGGGCACTCAGGCTGACACACTTTCATTGGGTGTTAAATAGTTCAAAAACAGCTAAACATTGAATGGAGGGATAGCACATTTGGTCTCTAGGCACCATAATCACTTCAATTAGATGTGTATCATTATTGTCCCCACTTTTTCAATCTGCCCATGACTGCACTTTCGGGGCTATTGGATAAACTAAAAACTGAAAGTTAAAGTCAAAATGTTAAGCAAAAATGATTAATTGGATACATTCTCCAATCTGGCTACTATGAATGGCACAATGGCCTTCCCTTTCCCCTATCTTGTATACAAGTCCTCCCCTTAGAGGGGTGACCCCTTGGATTCCCCTCATTAAACATTTTAACCACCATCAGATCATCCAGACCACAGCTGCTCACCTGATTTATTATTAACTATAATACCTCCCGGCAGAGCACTTGGACCCTCATAGCTAGTAGAGGCAATTGTTCCATTCATTCAATTAACGATTTCCTCTTGGCTAAATCGGCAGGGAAACTCTGGTGTATTCACAGAATTCAGCTAATGCAGTGTCTGCTTGGAACTTGGTGAAAAACATGTATATTACAAAGTTAATCTTAGAGTAAATTTTTGATGTGTGAAATATACTTAAATTCACTGATTTCTTTTGTTCTAAAACTGGATTCACCCAAATGCCACTGATTTGACCTCTGGTTAAAATGTCATTTATTTTGAGGTAGTATTTCAACTATATTTGTCATGATTTATTTACATAGTAGAATGAACCTTTTTCATTTTTACCTTGTGTAACATGGGAAGCGTAAAGGAGATAATGTATCCAGGACCCAATCATATAGGATACATCTGCTGAAAAGGTCTTTGCATGAAAGAAAGTAATATACCACTTTATTGAGCTGCAGCGCAGACAGTAATTGGAATTATTTTATCTCAGCCTTTGACCATTTGCTTTCTCTGCCCTCAAGATTTTCCACCTGATCACTCGTTTGATGTTCTTTTGTATCTGATATGTCATTATTGCATGGCAGAGTGCACCCCTTAACTGGCTAGATATTATCTCTCAGTCACAAACCGTCTTATCAGTCTGGGTTTCAAATGAATTGTTATTGTCCTTTTTAATTGAAGATTTTGGTTACAAACCAGTAGATGATCAATAGATTTACAGACAGAGGAAGAAAAGAAGAATACAATGAAATGGAATCATAAAATCTGAAAATGTATCAGAACTGCAACAAATAAATGGTATTACAAGGGAGGTAGTCTTGTGTATTTCTGTCCATTTTCACTGTTAAAAAAGTACGATTAAAAGGGTAGTTCAAGCAATCGCACATGTTAGATGCAATGTATAGGTTGAATTTTTTAAATCTTTAGTTAATGGGACACTATAGGCACCAAAATAACTTTAACTTTATTAAGCAGTTTTGGTGTATAGCTCGTGCCCCTGCAGTCTCACTGCTTAAATTTCTGCCAATTAGGAGTTAAATCACTAGTAAGACCTATCTGCATGTGACTTACACTGCCTTCCAAAACGCTTCTTGTAAAGTGAGATCTAATGTTTAAACTCCCTTTTGTTGTACAGTCTGTTTAATTTAGAATTCATTACATCCACTGTGTATAGCTTGCTAGACTTTGAAGGAGCCTTCCAAGTGTGATTCAAGTTCCTACTTACAGAACAGAGGATACAAATGTCTAAAGCAAGTTAACAGCTGATTGATAATGACATTTTCTTTTTCATGCTAGCTGTTTGAGTCACAGCCAGGGGATGTTTGGCTAGGGCTACTTGAACTGAAACAAACGTGATTTAACTCCTGTGGCAGTGAATTGAGCTGTGAGACTGCAGAGGCATGATCTATACACTCACACTGCTTAATTAACCCCTTAAGTCCGGAGGACGTAATATTACGTCCTGCAGGAACCGGCTCTAAACGCCGGCGGGCGTAATATTACGTCCTCGCCATAATGGCCGCCCACGTGGCCGGCGCTAATCGCCCGCTGCAGATCGCGGTCGGGGGGGATGCCTGGCCCCCCAGGCAACCCCCCCTGTGGCCGGTGACCGCGATCTGCAGTCTCTGATCGCAGTGACAGGCTGTCACTGCGACCAGTATTAAGCATGTGTCAGCCGATTTCAAATCGGCTGACACATGCGGCCGGCGGCTTTCCCCTTCTGCAGATCGCGGTCGGGGGACTTACCTGGCCCCCCAGGCAGTCCCCCTGGGGTCAGTGACCGCGATCTGCGAAGTCTGATCGCAGTGACAGGCTGTCACTGCGATCTCAGAGCTCTCTGATCGCAGTGACAGCCTGTCACTGCGATCAGTGTTACATGTGTCAGCCTATTGGCTGACACATGTAACTGGCACAGTGATCCCCCTGCAGATTGGAAGGGGGGAGTGCTTGTACCACCCAGGCACTCCCCCCTGTGGTCAATTACCCAATCTGCAGGAGGTGATCACAGTGACAGGCAGTCACTGTGATCACTGATCCTGTGTGTCAGCCAGTGATGTGAAATCACTGGCTGACACTGTCATTGCCCCCCTGTCCTAAAATAAAATAAAATAAAATATTAGTTAAAAAAATTACAGTTACAAATAAGATATACTTAGATCATATATATTATATATATATGATCTAAGTATATATATATATATATATACACATACACACACACACACACATTTACACATACACGACGTGTATTTAAATATTAATATATATATATAAATATATATATTAATATCAAATTACACGTAGACTGATACTGATCAAATATATATATAATTATTGTTATATATATATTTATATATAATATAAAAAAAATATGTAAATACGTAAAAAAATAAAATTAAAAAAATATTTAAAAATAAATAATTAAAAAATATATAGATGTGTTATTTCGTTCTAACTGTATTGTGATATTAATATATATATTTATATCAAAATACACGTAGAACAAAATAATATATATATCATAATATATATATATCTATATACATAAATATATACGTATATATCACTATATATATACCTATATATAAATAAAAATATTAAAAAAAATTATATATATATACGTATATATACACATATGTATATATATACATATATTAATTCTACACATATATTTATGTAATAATTTTACATAATTAGGTATCCTAATTAATTACAATTAGCGGGACCTGCCTGACAACCCATGCCGAAAGTATAGGGAATTTAATTTGCTAGCACTATATTTAACCCTATAACTTTCCAAGACACCATAAAACCTGTACATGGGGGGTACTGTTTTACTCGGGAGACTTTGCTGAACACAGATATTAGTGTTTCAAAACAGTAAAATGTATTACAACGATGATATCGCCAGTAAAAGTGACGTTTTCTGCATTTTTCACGCACAAACAGCACTTACACGGACGATATTATTGCTGCAATACTTTTTACTGTTTTGAAATACAAATATTTGTGTTGAGCGAAGTCTCCCGAGTACAACAGTACCCCACATGTACAGGTTTTATGGTGTTTTCAAAAATTACAGCGTCAAATATAAGGCTTGTGTTTCATTTTTTTCACATTAAAATTCACCAGATTGCTTACGTTGCCTTTGTGACCCTATGGTAGCCCAAGAATGAAAATTACCCCTATGATGGCATACCATTTGCAATAGTAGACAACCCAAGGTATTGCAAATGGGGTTTGTCCAGACTTTTTTAGTAGCCACTTAGTCACAAACACTGGCCAAAATTGGCGTTTTTTGCATTTTTCACACACAAACAAATACTAACGTTAACTTTGGCCAGTGTTTGTGACCAAATGGCTACTAAAAAAGACTGGACATACCCCATTTGCAATACCTTGGGTTGTCTACTATTGCAAATGGTATGCCATTATGGGTGTAAATTTAATTCCTGGGCTACTATACAGTCTCAAAGGCAACGTAACCAATCTGGCGAATTTCAATTTCAAATGTAACGTGCTATATTTGACCCTGTAACTTCCCAAAACACCATAAAACCTGTACATAGGGGGTACTGTTTTACACGTGAGACATCGCTGAATACAAATATGTGTATTGTATTGCAGTAAAAGCAAACAGTATTTTGACATCCACAGTTAAAATGTCACATAGAACAAAAAAAAATAAAAAAATTATTTTTTTCTCCCATTTTTTTATAATTTTTTATATTAAATTATGTTCAATACCTAAATATTTGATGTTAAATGAAAGCCCTGTTTCCCCTGAATAAAATGATATATAATAAGGGGGGGTGCATTTAATATGAAAGAGGTGAATTACGGTTGGACAGACATATAGCGCAAATGCCAGGTTTTGTTTACGTTTTGTTCTGTTCACAACTTGTACATTTGGCTGCGGTGTTAAGGGGTTAAGCTAAAGTTTTTCTGGTGACTATAATGACCCTTTAAGTCCACCTTTTCTAATCTATCCCCCAAAAACTCTTCTGTTGGTGATATCATGATTTAGGTTTATGACATCTGAATGCCAATTGTTAATTCCCTTTCCCATAGAAATTTGTCAAATGAGCAACAGCTCCCAGAAAACCTTTCCACCTCTACTAAAATAAGCTGAGCATAGCTAGAGAAAGTTAAGTATCTGAGAGTTCTCTTTACATGAATCATAGTGTGAGGATTTGTAGCAAGAACTGGAACTTCTCTTTTATGTTTATTTTTTTATTTTTTGCACATGTTTTTATCTATATAATAAAGTGAAATACATGGGTCACATTATACACTATTGGAAAAACCCCACAGTATGTAACTACTTAAATAAAAAAAATAAAAAAATAAAAAACATTCAGCATGACTATGAGGTCCAAAATGTATCCCAAAGAGATATATTTCAGACAGCTCTAACACCGTCACGTATTTTTCAGTTACTGTTTGCACCCAACTGACATATAGCATTTTTCATTCTGTCTAGAACGAAAATCAAGGTAGAAATAAAGAGAAGCAAAGGGATTGCCTACATTTTAAAAATCATAAGGCATTTTACAAATGTGTCAAAATTGACAATCTCAAAAGGCAATTGACAAAAGGCCACATAGGGAGGGGGCATTAATATAGATAGGTTTGGTATTCCTAATCCTATGCTGTTCCTTTAAGAACAAAACCTATTAATGCTAGCAAAAACTAAATGTGTCAATGCAGTCTCTCTATTGACTACATTTATTGAGTGAACAGTTATACAGTAAAATGTCAATTACTATTCCCCCACTGTTTCTAGAGTGTGAATATTTCTTTGTGCTTCGTGAATGCCTTTTAAGTTATCAGGTCTTAATCTCCTATTTAATATTTAAAATATATGTTGATCTATAAAATAGACTTCTGTGAGAAAGGTTTTAAAATAGCCTTTTTTAAGGTTGTATATGTGTATAGAAATACAATATATGAAGTTTCTTCCCAAAGTTATTCAAAGATTTTCACGGGTAAATTAATACTATAGCATCATGAAAACAACAAAATAGTAATGGAATGGATGATTAGGTCCTAAACATTAAATTCACTCTCACCATTGGGGCCACCAGGGCTATTGCACCAGACCACCAGGGATTGCAGGAAATGTCCCCCCTCCCAGGCAAAGGTAAGCAGGTAGAAGGGTATGAAAATTATTATTTTTAATTTTAAAAAAAAATTATATATTCATGAATTTGCCCTCCCACCGACACAGACCCCACACCACACAATAACTCCCCCCATACACACACTGCTCCCCTCCACACACACACTGCCCCATATACAAACACAGCACCCCTTATACACAAACACACTGCGCCCCATACACACACACTGCCCCCCAATAGGCACACACTGCCCCCATACACACACACTGCCCCATACACACACTGCCCCATACACACAATTACCCTATACACACAATTACTCCCCATACACACAATTGCCCCCCCCCATACACACACGCACTGCCCTTCCATACAGGCAAACTGTACCCCTCACACACATTGTACCCCTCACACACTGCCCCACACACATTATACCCCTCGCACTACCTGCCATCCACACACACTATACCCCTCATACAACCTGCCCTCACACATACACTGCCCCCCACACACACACTGTACCCCTCACACACAAGCTGCCCCACCTACGCACACTACACCCCTCACACACATGCACACTGCACCCCTCACACAAATACACACTGCACACTGCACACTGCACTAGGCACACTGCACCCCTCACACACACTACTGCCCCGATCCCCTTCTACAGCCCCTATCCCAGCAGATCCTAGGTAAGTTGTCAAACTGTTCTTAAACAGTTTTACTACTTACTCTGAGAGAGCACTACGGCACTACTGGCACTATAACCACTACAAAGTGCTGTAGTGGTTATTGTGCCTAGATTGTTTCTTTAAATAATCTACCAGTGCCCCTCCCAAGATTAGGTTCTGGATCTGCACTTGAATGGCAAGTATTTCTACTGAACAGGGGCCCAGTATATGCGGCTGTGCTGTACATATATACAACCTAGACATTTTTTTGACTTGGGGCACCTTGGAAAAATATTAAGGGCGCCTTGAACCTAAAAAGTTAATGAACCACTGGTTTAGACTGCAACACCAAATAGCTCAAAAAATCCAACCAGTTTCATCCTTTAGGACTTTAACAAGAAAGAGCTTGCAAAATATTGCCACAAGTTCCGGAATAAATATCCAACCAATCAATGTTAAGTGTTCTTAACCACATGTTTCCTGTTTCTATCATGTGATTCAGCTGAGGAGTTGATTACCAAAACCATGGATCATTTGTGGAGACCAAAACAGAGAGAGAACACTCCCAGTGTCCCACCTGTCCTCCCTGCCCCAGGTAGTCTCCCCCAGCTGAACTGAATTATCCAACCATCTCCGATTTATCAGACCAGAGATTGTATGTAAATCCACCAAACAAATGGCTGCCAGAGTTCATAGCCGCAACATAAAAGTCACACATTCGCACAGTCTTTGTCTGCTGAATAGATCCAGTCCTGCTTAATATCATCACCCTGGTGAGGACATAATATGATAGATATTGATCTATAAAATGGGTGAATAGGTAAATAATTTACATAATATGTACTTATGGATGAACTGACTGCCACATTCATGTCAAATATATACACTACATTATAAATAAAGTGCTGATACATTCAAATATGTACACTACATTATATAATAACTAATGCACAATCCGGCAATAAATTAATCAATTTATAATATCCCTTAACCTAATAAAACCAAAATAATAATAGATGCGCAAAGATATGCAAAATTGTACAAAGATTATTTCACAATTGGTCTCATAAAAGAAAGGAAAACTATTTTACAACTGATCTCATAAAAAATAATATATATATATACAAATATGGAAAATATATGAAAAAGATATAGAGAGGGGGAGATAAACAAATATAAAAATTATTTAATTAGAATTACATAAAATCCATAATATTTAAATCCACATATAGACCATTATTCCCAAATGTTTTTGATTTATATATCCACATAGATTCTCGCTGGCACACTCTTTTCATTAGATCATCTTTACATTCATCACTTTCCACGTGATCTATCCCTATACATAAAAATCTATTAGGATCAAAGATGGCGCAGCTATTACAACGTCTCCAGACACTATGTTTCATATCTTTATTATTAATAGCTCTTAAATGTTCTAAAATGCATTCCCTCAATGTCCTAATGGTCCATCCCACATTTTACACCCCACATAGGGATTGTAATAAATAGATTTTTTTGTGGAGCAATTAATAAAAAAAATTATCTTTAAAACTTTTCCTGTGTTGGTACTGATAAACACTTTAGTGAATTTTGGCAGATGTCCACATTTGTGAAAACAAGCAGGTTTAAGAAAATATTCAAAGGTTTGTTTTTCACTTTTGAGTAAGAGACTCGGGGCCAAGTGTGAATTGACGTTTTTGGCTTTGTTATAAATAGTGATGTACCGAACTGTCCGCCGGCGAACAGTTCCCGGCGAAATTAGCGTGTTCGCGTTCGCCGTGGCGGACGGACACATGCGCAGTTCGATCCGCCCCCTATTCGTCAACATTGGGCAAACTTTGACCCTGTGCCTCTCGGTCAGCAGACACATTCCAGCCAATCAGCAGCACTCCCTCCCTTCCACACCCTCCAACCTCCCTCCCAGCATCCATTTTCGATTCATTCGGAAGATGCATGCTTAGTGAGAGGAGGGAAAGTTTAGCTGCTGCTGATTAGATAGGGAAATTGATAGCTAGGCTAGGGTATTCAGTGTCCACTACAATCCTGAAGGACTCATCTGATCTCTGCTGTAAGGACAGCACCCCAAAAAGCCCTTTTTAGGGCTATAACATCAGGCTGCTTTTTTTTTTCCCTGTGTAATGTAATTGCAGGTGCCTGCCTGCCAGCTTCTGTGTGAGGTTCACATTGGATACTGTGCCCACTTGCCCAGTGCCACCACTCATATCTGTTTTAACAATTGGTTAAGCTCTAGATTTAAAATAAATATTTTTTTTTTCACTGTAATAGAAGAGCAGTTGCCTGCCTGCCAGCTTCTGTGTGAGGTTCACATTGGATACTGTGCCCACTTGCCCAGTGCCACCACTCATATCTGTTTTAACAATTGGTTAAGCTCTAGATTTAAAATAAATATTTTTTTTTCACTGTAATAGAAGAGCAGTTGCCTGCCTGCCAGCTTCTGTGTGAGGTTCACATTGGATACTGTGCCCACTTGCCCAGTGCCACCACTCATATCTGTTTTAACAATTGGTTAAGCTTTAGATTTAAAATAAATAATTTTTTTTCACTGTAATAGAAGAGCAGTTGCCTGCCTGCCAGCTTCTGTGTCAGGTTGGATGCCTTGCCCATTTGCACAGTCAGTGCCACCACTCATATCTGTTTTAACAATAGCTTAAGCTTTAGATTTTAAAGAAATCATTTTTTTTCACTGTAATAGAAGATCAGTTAGTTGTCTGCAAGCATCTGGGTGTAAGGCCTACTTCAGCGTGTGCTCTGTAGACCTGTTCCAGCGTGCTTTGACAGTTGCCAATCATATTTGGTGTCTCTATAGCGTGCTTTTAAAACCAAAATTTGTTTTTCACTGTTATAGATTGAATAGCAGTTACTTGTCTTCAAGCGGGTGTCTCAGGCCTACAGTGTGTGCTCTGCAGAACTGTTCCAGTGCACATTGTCAATCATATCTGGTGTCTCTATAGCGTGCTTTTAAAACCAAAATTTGTTTTTCACTGTTATAGATTGAATAGCAGTTACTTGTCTTCAAGCGGGTGTCTCAGGCCTACAGTGTGTGCTCTGCAGAACTGTTCCAGTGCACATTGCCAATCATATCTGGTGTCTCTATAGCGTGCTTTTAAAACCAAAATTTGTTTTTCACTGTTATAGATTGAATAGCAGTTACTTGTCTTCAAGCGGCTCTGTCAGTCCTTCCTTCAGCGTGTGCTCTGCAGAACTGTTCCAGTGCACATTGCCAATCATATCTGGTCTCACAGTAGCTTGCACGCATAGTACCACTAATCCCCAAAAAAATGACAGGCAGAGGCAGGCCACCCCGCAGGGGCCGTCGTGGTCGTGGTGCTGTGATTCCCTTTTGCCCTAGAATAATGCCCAGTTTTCAGAAGCCACGTACCCTGAACTTGAAAAGTTCTGAGGACTTAGTTGACTGGCTAACACAGGACACCCAATCTTGTACAGCCTCCGCTCGGAACCTTGACGCACCATCCTCCTCCAACTTAGCTTCAGGCACCTCTCAAGATAGCACTAACCCGCCTGCCGCCACCACCAAAACTAGCACCACAGCCGCTTTACTTGGTATGTCAGAGGAGTTATTCACACACCCGTTTGAAGAAATGAGTGATGCGCAACCATTATTGCTAGAGGATGTAGATAACAGGGATATGTCTCAGGCAGGCAGCATTAAACACATGGAGGTACGGTGTGATGATGATGATGTTGTACCCGCTGCTGCTTCCTTTTCTGAGTTGTCAGATACAAGCGAAGTGGTTGATGATGACGATGCGTCCATGGATGTCACGTGGGTGCCCGCTCGGCAAGAAGAAGAACAGGGCGAAAGTTCAGATGGGGAGACAGAGAGGAGGAGGAGACGAGTTGGAAGCAGGGGGGGGTCGTCGCAAGGAGCTAGTGGCACAGTCAGACAGCATGCATCGGCACCCGGGGTCAGCCCGACAGCACGCCAATCAACGCATGCTGTGTCCACCACCAGAATGCCGTCATTGCAGAGCTCAGCAGTGTGGCATTTTTTTTGTGTGTCTGCCTCTGACAACAGCGATGCCATTTGCAACCTGTGCCAAAGGAAACTGAGTCGTGGGAGGTCCAACACCCACCTAGGTACAACTGCTTTGCGTAGGCACATGATCTCACATCACAAACGCCTATGGGATCAACACATGAGTACAAGCAGCACGCCTACTCTAAGCCTCCATCCTCCTCCTGGTCCAGCATCTTCAGCCATGTCAACCACTGCTGTCCTTCTTGCCCCCTCTCAACCATCCGCCACTCCGTCTCCCGCCTTGAGCAGTTCCCGCTCATCTGCCCACAGTCATGTGTCTGTCAAGGACATGTTTGAGCGTAAGAAGCCAATGTCACCAAGTCACCCCCTTGCCCAGCGTCTGACAGCTGGCTTGTCCGAACTATTAGCCCGCCAGCTTTTACCATACAATCTTGTTGAGTCTGAGGCGTTCAAAAAATTTGTAGCTATTGGGACACCGCAGTGGAAGGTACCCGGCCGGAATTTCTTTTCACAAAAGGCAATCCCCAACTTGTACTCGATTGTGCAAAAGGAAGTCATGGCATGTCTGGCACACAGTGTTGGGGCAAGGGTCCATCTGACCACTGATACCTGGTCTGCAAAGCATGGTCAGGGCAGGTATATCACCTACACTGCGCATTGGGTAAACCTGCTGACGGCTGACAAGCAAGGAATGCGTGGCATTGCAGAGGAGTTGGTGACACCGCCACGAATTGCAGGCAGTCCTGCTGCCACCTCCTCTACTCCTCCTACTCCATCCTCTTCCATAACCTCCTCGGCTGAGTCCTCTTGTGCCGCTGCTTCTTGCTCCACATCAACGGCACCCCCCCAGCTCCCCAGGTACTATTCCACATCCCGGATACGGCAGTGTCACGCCGTCTTGGGTTTGACTTGCTTGAAAGCAGAGAGTCACACCGGACAAGCACTCCTGTCCGCCCTGAACGCACAGGTGGAAAAGTGGCTGACTCCGCAGCAACTGGATATCGGCAAAGTGGTGTGTGACAACGGAAAAAATTTGATAGCGGCATTGAAGTTGGGCAAGTTGACACATGTGCCGTGCATGGCACATGTGTGTAATCTGATCGTACAACGCTTTGTGCATAAGTACACAGGCTTACAGGACGTCCTGAAGCAGGCCAGGAAGGTGTGTGGCCATTTCAGGCGTTCCTACACGGCCATGGCTCACTTTGCCGATATCCAGCGGCGAAACAACATGCCAGTGAGGCGCTTGATTTGCGACAGCCCTACACGTTGGAATTCAACACTCCTAATGTTCGACCGCCTGCTCCAACAAGAAAAAGCTGTTAATGAATATTTGTATGACCGGGGTGCTAGGACAGCCTCTGGGGAGCTGGGAATTTTTTTGCCACGTTACTGGACGCTCATGCGCAATGCCTGTAGGCTCATGCGTCCTTTTGAGGAGGTGACAAACCTAGTCAGTGTCAGGATCGGGACAGGGATCCAACACGCAGAGTACAAACAGGTGGTAGGTACGTATACCGGACCTTAGAATGGCCGGACTTAACGTAAGGAGTAAGTAGAGAATGGTCTAAGAACAAGCCGAGGTCGAGGGAACGAGAGGACAGGTAAGCGAGAGACAAGCCGAGTCAAAGGGTAACAGAGGTAAACAGGGTAGTACAAAGAAGCCGGGTCAGACCCAAAGAGACAACTAGAATACAAGAGCACTGAGTGACTAGACAGGCTAGAACCACGACAGGGCAATGAGCAGATGCCGAAAGCCTTACTTCATACCTTGATTCTAGAGGGTAATCACGCCCCCGACGAGTCCTGATTAGTGCTCGGGACTTGACTGACAGGTCGACCCGGGTTGGCGTCATGACGTCGACTACTGAGCGTCGCGTCATATAAGGAAGTGGATCCCTCGCGGTCGGCTTGTAAATGGCCGAGAGGACCGCGAGGAACGGAAGAAACAACCCCTCTGGGAGGATAAACGTCTAAGTCTCTCACCTCCTCTGAGGTAGAGACTACAGGTACCCTGACAGTACCCCCCCTCTCAGAAACGCCCACCGGGCGGAAGGAACCGGGACGAGATGGAAAACGGGAGTGAAAAGCCCTGCGGAGGCGAGGAGCATGTACATCCTCCTGAGGTACCCAAGTCCTCTCCTCAGGGCCATATCCCTTCCAGTCAATAAGATATTGTAACTTCCCCCGGGAGATTCGAGAATCGATGATGGAGTTGATTTCATACTCCTCCTGACCCTCAACCTGAACAGAGCGAGGAGAGGATATAGTGGAGGAAAATCTGTTACAGACTAACGGTTTCAGTAAGGAAACATGAAAGGAGTTAGGAATGCGTAAGGCAGCTGGAAGAGCTAGGCGATACGCAACTGGGTTAATTCGAGTCAGAACCCTGTAAGGGCCAATGTAACGAGGAGCGAATTTCATAGAAGGAACCTTTAAACGAATGTTTCTTGTACTCAACCATACCCTATCACCTGGAACAAAAACCGGAGCCGCCCTTCTGTGCTTATCAGCGTGTTTCTTGAACAACATGGAATTATGTAGGAGAATTTGTCGAGTCTGATCCCACAACTTCCTCAAATTGGCAACATGAACATCAACCGACGGTACCCCTTGGGAAGGAGAAACCGAGGGAAGAATGGAAGGATGAAAGCCATAATTCATGAAGAAGGGGCTGGAACGAGTAGAATCACAAACGAGATTATTGTGTGCAAACTCCGCCCAAGGAATCAAACCGACCCAATCGTCCTGGTGTTCAGAAACAAAACAACGCAAATATTGTTCAATCTTTTGATTGGTACGTTCAGCAGCTCCGTTAGACTGAGGGTGATAGGCAGAAGAAAAATTCAATTTGATGCCTAGTTGAGAACAGAAGGATCTCCAAAAACGTGAAACAAATTGGGAACCTCTATCGGAAACAATTTCGGAAGGTATCCCATGTAAGCGAAAAATCTCTCTCGCGAATATCTCCGCCAATTCAGGAGAAGTTGGGAGTTTAGTTAAGGGCACGAAATGAGCCATCTTAGTAAACCTATCAACCACCGTGAGGATCACTGTCTGTTTTTTAGAAACAGGCAAATCTACAATGAAGTCCATAGCCAAACAGGACCATGGTCTCTCTGGAATGTTCAAGGGATGTAACAACCCACTTGGAAGCGTCTGAGGTTGCTTAGTCTTCATACAGACCTCACATGCTCCGATGAAATCCCTAATATCCTTCCGTAAAGAAGGCCACCAGAAATCTTTAGAGATCAAGGAACATGTCTTGCGAATACCCGGATGCCCAGCCGCCTTACTGTTGTGAAAACACTGTAAGAGTTCCAGTTGGAGTTCAGGAGGAACGAAATGCCTTGCCCCAGGAGTCTGTCTAGGCGCCAGATGCTGCAACTTCATGATCTGACCAAGCAACGGAGAGTGAATCTTAAGACTCGTGTTGGCGATAATATTGCACCTGGGTACTATAGAAGACAAAACCGGCTCCGATATCGCAGAAGGTTCATATTGTCGAGACAAAGCATCGGCTTTAGAATTCTTAGAACCAGGTCTATAAGTGAGCACGTAATTGAAATGCGTGAGGAATAAAGACCAACGAGCTTGCCTGGAGGACAAGCGCTTGGCCTCCCCAATATAGGACAGGTTCTTGTGGTCTGTCAAAATAGTAACAGGATGTAAGGTGCCCTCCAATAAATGTCTCCACTCCTTTAAAGCCATGATAACTGCTAGTAGTTCCCTGTCACCAATGTCATATCTGCTCTCAGGACCTGATAGTTTCTTGGAAAAAAAAACACATGGATGTAAGGGCTTATCCACACCTAACCTTTGGGACAGGATAGCACCTATACCTGTCTCTGAGGCGTCTACCTCGAGTAGGAAAGGCAGAGTCGTATCAGGGTGAACTAAAATTGGTGCAGAAGCAAACAGTTCCTTGAGTGTTTTGAAGGCAAGAAGGGCTTCAGTAGACCAGTTCTTAGTGTCAGCCCCCTGTCTGGTCATATTGGTAATAGGAGCTATAATTGAAGAGTAACCCTTAATGAAGCGCCTATAATAGTTGGAGAATCCAATAAAACTCTGAATGGCCTTGAGACCCCTGGGTAAAGGCCAATCCAAAATGGACTGGAGCTTATCCGGGTCCATCTTAAACCCTTCCCCAGAAATCACATAACCAAGAAAGTTTATCTGGGATTGGTCAAAGCTGCATTTCTCCAATTTGCAGTACAGGTCATGTTGAAGAAGCTTGCGCAATACCCTTCTGACTTGTCTGTGGTGAGTCTCAATCTCTCTAGAGTGTATAAGTATATCACCCAGATATACAATAACGCAGTCATGTTGAAATTCTCTAAGAACTTCATTGATCAGGTCCTGAAATACTGCCGGAGCATTACAGAGACCAAAAGGCATTACTGTGTATTCATAGTGCCCATAACGGGTATTGAACGCCGTCATCCACTCGTGTCCCTGCTGAATTCTCACCAAGTTATACGCCCCTCTGAGATCTAACTTGGTGAAAATCTTGGAGCCTTTTAGACGATCAAAGAGCTCGGTAATCAAAGGAATTGGGTAGGCATTTCTAATGGTTATTTTGTTCAAACCTCGATAATCAATGCAAGGTCTTAGTGTACCATCCTTCTTTTTAACAAAAAAAAACCCAGCCCCGGCAGGAGAGGAGGATCGCCTAATGAATCCTTTTTCAAGGTTCTCACGAATATACTCCTCTAAGACTAAGTTCTCTTTAGTGGACAAAGGATATACATTACCCCTGGGGGGCATAGTACCAGGTAGTAGATTAATCTTACAATCAAAAGACCTGTGTGGAGGTAAAGTATCAGCATTCTTTTTGTCAAATACTGCCTTTAAATCCAGGTACAGGGGCGGTATTTGTACCTCTGTAGAGTAGGTAGAATTAATCGGTGTGTTAACTGCGCAAAGCGGTGACACTGTCCGTAAGCACCTGTCCTGACAACCCTGACCCCATGAGATTATCTCCCCTAATTCCCAATCAATAATAGGGTTATGTTTTTTTAACCAAGGATACCCCAGGACTATGGGAACAGAAGGAGAAGAAATAAGCAATAAGGATATGTCTTCCTCGTGTAAGATACCAACAGTTAATTTAACGGGTATGGTTTCACGGAAAATAACAGGCTCAACTAAAGGTCTACCATCTATGGCCTCAACGGCCAAGGGTGTCTCCCTTAACTGGGATGGGATAGCGTGTTTGGTAACAAAAACTTGGTCGATAAAGCTCTCAGCAGCTCCGGAATCAATCAATGCCATAGTTTCTAGTACTCCCTTCTCCCAAGTTAAAGAAACGGGTAGCAGAAGCCTGTGATCTTTATAATTAAGATTAGAGGACAAAATAGAAACACCCAAGGCCTGTCCTCTAGAGAAACTTAGGTGCGAGCGTTTCCCGAGCGATTAGGACAATTTAGGCGTAAATGACCTCTGACTCCACAGTACATACACAACCCCTCCCTTCTCCTGTACTGTCTCTCCTCTTCTGAGAGGCGAGTATTGCCTATCTGCATTGGTTCTGGAAAAAATGAGGTTGTGGATTCAGAACTTTGAAATGAAGGAGCTAGTTTAAAGGAAGGTCTACGGTTTCTCTCTCGAGTGTTCTGCCTCTCTCTTAAACGTTCGTCAATGCGAGAAATAAAAGAAATTAAATCCTCCAAATTTTCAGGAAGCTCTCTAGTAGCAACCTCGTCAAGGATTATATCTGATAACCCGTTTAAAAATACCTCTATATAAGCCTGTTCATTCCACTTAACCTCTGCCGCCAAAGACCTGAACTCTAGTGCATAATCCACAAGTGTTCGGTTTTCTTGTCTAAGGCGCAACAGTAATCTAGCTGCATTGACCTTTCTACCTGGAGGGTCAAAAGTTCTTCTGAAAGCAGCTACAAAGGCATTATAATTATATACTAACGGATTATCATTTTCCCACAATGGATTGGCCCATCTCAAAGCTTTCTCAACAAGTAATGTGATAATAAATCCAACCTTCGCCCTATCTGTAGGATAGGAGCGGGGTTGTAATTCGAAATGGATACCTATTTGGTTTAAGAAACCACGACACTTCTCTGGAGAACCACCATAACGTACAGGTGGAGTGATACGGGAAGAAGCACCTACAGTGGCTACCTCTAGACCTGAACTCACAGGAGAGATAGAAGTATTACGCATCTCCTCTGGTTGATTACTAGAACGAGATAGTAACGCCTGTAGTGCTAGAGCCATCTGGTCCATTCTGTGATCCATGGCGTCGAACCTAGAGTCAGAAGGACCAACCTGAGTGTTTGTACCTGCAGGATCCATTGGCCCTGTCGTAATGTCAGGATCGGGACAGGGATCCAACACGCAGAGTACAAACAGGTGGTAGGTACGTATACCGGACCTTAGAATGGCCGGACTAAACGTAAGGAGTAAGTAGAGAATGGTCTAAGAACAAGCCGAGGTCGAGGGAACGAGAGGACAGGTAAGCGAGAGTCAAAGGGTAACAGAGGTAAACAGGGTAGTACAAACAAGCCGGGTCAGAACCAAAGAGACAACTAGAATACAAGAGCACTGAGTGACTAGACAGGCTAGAACCACGACAGGGCAATGAGCAGATGCCGAAAGCCTTACTTTATACCTTGATTCTAGAGGGTAATCACGCCCCCGACGAGTCCTGATTAGTGCTCGGGACTTGACTGACAGGTCGACCCGGGTTGGCGTCATGACGTCGACTACTGAGCGTCGCGTCATATAAGGAAGTGGATCCCTCGCGGTCGGCTTGTAAATGGCCGAGAGGACCGCGAGGAATGGAAGAAACAACCCCTCTGGGAGGATAAACTTCTAAGTCTCTCACCTCCTCTGAGGTAGAGACTACAGGTACCCTGACAGTCAGTCGCAGTTGTGTGTGTGCGTGTTTATGGCTGTCTGCCTGTGTGTGTGTGTGTGTGTGTGTGAGACAGGGTGAAGATTTCTTGCACATGGGTGTGACAGGGTGAAGATTTCTTGCACAGGGCGCCCAAAGGCCTAAGGCTGGCCCTGCGCATGGGTCAGTGGCTCTGCACCAGACTTCCCTCCAATTGATCAAAGTTAAAGGATTTCAAGTGGACTGATTACAATCACAGGGCCTCTAAAGAGTCCTGTATTGTTATTTGTCGTCACTACCTTCCCGCGTCGGGAGTGGGTCATTTGCGCCCCTGCTGCCTTCCTTGCATGTGGTAGCTGTTTGTCAGGGATTTGTCAATCCATATCTGCCAAGTGACCCTATGTAGGGGTAACAGTCCCTATTCTGCTCTGTGTCAGTGTGTATCATGGTCTCTGTGGACAGGGAACAGTCTCTATTCTGCTCTGTGTCAGTGTGTATCATGGTCTCTGTGGACAGGGAACAGTCTCTATTCTGCTCTGTGTCAGTGTGTATCAGGGGTTTTGAGGACAGGTGTCAATCCATATCTGCCAAGTGACCCTATGTAGGGGGAACAGTCCCTATTCTGCTCTGTGTCAGTGTGTATCATGGTCTCTGTGGACGGTGAACAGTCTCTATTCTGCTCTGTGTCAGTGTGTATCATGGTCTCTGTGGACAGGGAACAGTCTCTATTCTGCTCTGTGTCAGTGTGTATCAGGGGTTTTGAGGACAGGTGTCAATCCATATCTGCCAAGTGACCCTATGTAGGGGGAACAGTCCCTATTCTGCTCTGTGTAAGTGTGTATCAGGGGTTTTGAGGACAGGTGTCAATACATATCTGCCAAGTGACCCTATGTAGGGGGAACAGTCTCTATTCTGCTCTGTGTCAGTGTGTATCAGGGATCATTAGGATAGGTGTCAATCCATATCTGCCAAGTGACCCTATGTAGGGGGAACAGTCCCTATTCTGCTCTGTGTCAGTGTGTATCAGGGGTTTTGAGGACAGGTGTCAATCCATATCTGCCAAGTGACCCTATGTAGGGGGAACAGTCCCTATTCTGCTCTGTGTCAGTGTGTATCAGGGCTGGGCTTTGAGGACAGGTGTCAATGTTAGGTGATTTCTGCCCTTTATGGATTAAAAGCAGACTCTGCATCAACTGTGCAATTTTCCATGGGAGTTTTGCCATGGATCCCCCTCTGGCATGCCACAGTCCAGGTGTTAGTCCCCTTGAAACAACTTTTCCATCACTATTGTGGCCAGAAAGAGTCCCTGTTGTTTTTAAAATTTGCCTGCCCATTGAAGTCAATGGCGGTTCGCGCGGTTCGCCGGTTCGCGAACATTTGCGGAAGTTCGCGTTCGCCGTTCGCGAACCGAAAATTTCGGGTTCGCAACAACACTAGTTATAAATAATCTTTGGTTTCATGGATAAATCAAGACTAAAATCATATGTATTACTTCTATTTGGTCTATTTATCCTAAGTCAGAGTTATTTCTTTGTTGTCGTACAAGATTCCTGGTATTATCCGATAGAACACTAAAAATAGAACATTCTGCTTTCTTTTTATTTATAGCATATACATTGTACAGGCTTGTGAGAGTTTAATGAACTGATTTCCACAAATTCTGACTCTGCTCCTTGTTCCAAGAATTAATCTTTCAAGCAGAATTATTGTCAGATGGGTGGCATGTTCCCTGCAGATATTTTAATTCATATGTTATTAATATCATGAGTTTGTCCGTTAATGCTGATGATTATTAAAAGTGTTAGAGAAAGTGCTACTGCCTTTTTCTAACTCAGTTTTTTGGTCCTCCCTGGGGTAACAACAATGCACCTGTCAAACACAAACTATAAATGCTATTGAGAATTAAACCAAATGGTGCTAAAAGCTATGCAGGCTACAATTCAGCAAGATGTGTTTGTTAAATCATTGCATAGGTTTGTATAAACTATTTTTAAATATTCCCTTACAAGAACATTTTAACCCCTTAAGGACCAAACTTCTGGAATAAAAGGGAATCATGACGTGTCACACACGTCATGTGTCCTTAAGGGGTTAAGCACCATAACCTCTACTGCACACTGTAGTGTTTATGGTGCCAAGAGTGCCCTTACAGCCTCCATTATAAGGAGTCATAAAAGTTTAGGACAGCTTAATTTCTTACCTGGGGTTAGCTGGTCACAGCTCCCTGTCATCTCCACAGCTAACAGACAGCCAAAAGCTCCTGTTTAGGAGCTAACTCATTGAATGAGAGCTTCACGGATTCTGGTTGTTTGTAGGGTGTGAAGGAGGAAGGAAGTGGTACCCTGCAAACCCCAGTAAATAAGTCAAACTTTTGTTAGGTCATAGCATGACATCATTATTTACATAATGATTCAAAACACAAAATGATGACAAGGAATGTTCTGACATTTAAAATGTTCTTGCTGAGGCTTCAGAGAAAAAAATGCCTAATGATACTTGCGGCTTGCCTGTCAGCTAGGGACCAATTTAATGTGCCTAAACTGATAAATGTGGCCTCACCTTATTGACATTATCACTAATTTCACCTAGCAACACACCCATCACTGCAAAGTGCTACTTAATTTGTGGCAAATGGATTGATCATATCCTCTTATCACTTTGTGTTTAGGACTATATTAGCTTAATGACACCCATGGATCTTATTCATTCACAGACATTAAGAAAGCAATGTTATTCCCTAGTTTTGCTCAGATTGTTTGGCCATAGTAGGATGCATGTGCCACTGTGCCTGGTTCCCATATAAGGATGCCATGAACCGTTCCTTTCCATTCCATCTAATATCACAACAAGGTGGTGAAATCCCTACTGCAGTAATATTTAGAGAGTATGTTCCCTGCCCTACTAATATCAATGAGCATGTTTCAGTTTTTACTCAAAAAAGTAAGAATGTCGTTGTAAAGGCATCCTCCGTTACCTTGGTACTCGGAGAGGACTGCAAGCCAGTATCCTTCCTACCGACTATGGGACCTGGCCCGGAATGGGGTTGCTTTGGGGAGGCAGGTACACGGGGGCCATTTGGATTGCCTTCTTTTGTTGAAACTGGAAAATGCATTGTTTGCATTAGCATAATATCCACATTAGAATATTGCTAAATAACTGCCAGTTGCATCTATATATCTTGGTTTTTCCCTAGTTTGCAACGTTGTGATTGTTTGTATATTTGAGGAATTATAATGTTGCTTGTTCTTTACATTATGTATGTCTGTTTGTATATTTGAGGAATTATAATGTTGCTTGTTCTTTACATTATGTATGTTTGTTTGTATATTTGAGGAATTATAATGTTGCTTGTTCTTTACATTATATATGTTTGTTTGTATATTTGAGGAATTATAATGTTGCTTGTTCTTTACATTATGTATGTTTGTTTATATTTTTAAGGTTTTCACCACATGCTTAAGGACTAGCCGGCAAAGGCTAGTCTTTATTCAAATATTGTATGTTAATTATTTTTGGAGCTGTGTGTGCTGGTTGATTTATTCAGGGATTTTAGCTACTTGGTCCCTGTATCCTGGGACAAGTTTAAAAGAGAGCTATGCCTGAGAGCCACAAGTGTGTTTGTAAAGGCAGTAGATGATCAAAGTCTAGATGATCACAGTATAATTTCTGATACTTGCCTTGGAAAAGAGAGCTGCAGCTTGGTCGTATGGAAGAGTTCCAGATTGATCCCTGTCAAGCTGCAGTGACTGGGTCAGAAGTGCTCCAGAGTCTCCTGTGACAGCAAGGAAGCGGACTTGGCGGAGATACTTGGTCAGAGTACGGGATCTCCATTGTAGTCATACACATAGGACATTTTGAATACATTTTTAAAGGTAATATTGCAGACTTCTGTAGATGGAAAACATTAAAGACAGACAGACGGATAGATCGAACAGTCTCTTTTTTTCAGTCTTGCAACTACACATAAGTGTCTCAAAACTGTTTGTTGTTCCATTCTCCAGCTTGCAGGGAAAAGGGTAATATTGAATATCTTAAAACCAGATTAACTATTTTTGTGTCATGCATAACAACAGATGATGCTGTATCAGAATAACCTTAGATATCTAGTCACTCAGCTTTAGCTTGCTAAAGTACTTTAGGGGTTAACATCATGTTCTCTTATGAAAGTGCCAGTTTCAATATAAATCTGCATTTTGTAAATCTTCTTTTTAACATCTCCCCAGTGTCTAGTCAAGAGAAATCAGCACTCCCTTGCTACCACCTCCATTACCCTCCTCGATCAGTAGGTTCTCACTGAAACTACAAGTGAGGGCTTGCCATGGAGAAGCATTGGTTTCAGTACATATTTATGAGATGTTTTACAGGCAGTTCAGAGGTATTTGTGTGCATACATCTTGTGTCCCGATGCCTCTATGATGATATGGATTCAGAGAGGAGAATGTTTCACAGCAGGATTTGGGGTAAGTAGCATATTTTTGTGGAGCTCTAATTCGACTATGACACAAGAACATTCCAACACTGGAAATAAATGTATTTCTCTCTGATATAGGAGTGTTCTTTTGAGTGTTCATGCTGTATTGATTATGGTGCCAGGAGTACACTCAAGCCCCCCCATGGTAAGTAGACAAACTTCTTATCCAGGATCCACATATGGTACTTGGAGTGTTCCTTTAAGGAATGCTATAACATTAAACACTCATGGGACTAAGGTCTCCTTAAATCAGCATACCTCATAAAACACCCTTGTGTATACTCCCTAACCCTCATGACACCCATGACAGCATCAGCATAAGACAGATTAGGCTGTCACCTTAGGGCTCACCGGCCTGGTCGGCGCTGCATCCAAATGGCAGCCACAGCGCGTAGGGTGGCCAAGCCTAGGACTGCGGTAGAGGATCTTCTGTACCTTTACCTGGTCTGACAGAAAGTGCTTACTCAGAGAGCCAAACTGCTTCCTGTCAAACCGGGGAGAGGAACAGAATATCCTCTACCATGGTCTGCGGCTTGAAAAGAGACACACAACGGGTTTGAGGGATGTAAGAGACACATGGGGGGAGGAGAGAGGGGTGTAAGTGACACACTAAGGGATAATGGGGGATAAACGAGACCAGTGTTTAAATGTTGACCTATGATTAGCTATTGAATGTGTTTTATTTTATTGTGTCTATTTAACATGCCTATGCTATGATTTTGTGCATACTATTCTCTTATTTTTAATTAATTAAAACGCTATGTATTATTGTTGTATGTATGTATGTATGCTTGCCTGGGAAAGGGGGAATTGACTCATAGGGACCAGGGGGTATTTGTGTAAACATAACTGGGGTGGGAGGGTTCCAATGAGGGAACCCCATTGTCCAGTAGGTGCTTGATTTGTGTCTCTGTAAAGTGCATGAGTGGACGGAAGAGTGATAAGAGGGATAAGAGAAAGTACGCATTTAGGGTTATCTATACATGTTTAAATAGAAGGGTGGGAAATTGGAATTTATTTTGTTTTGGTGGGTGTTTAGGTTAAATTGGTTAAATACGACAGTGATATTGTGTTTATCTGTGTATCAGGAGTGCGCTGGATGTGAAGAGAGAAGTCTCAGAAGGTGTGTAGGTATTTACTTAACGCCCTAGGGTAAATATAGTTAAGACACCACAATCAAATAGTACTTGTGATAATTGGCACAGAGTCATCTGCCATTTATGTTTGTGTACGTCATTGCCTGTGTTTTCATTCAAGAACTTTCCAGCAAGGAGCTTTTTATTGCAACTCATGAACCAGAAGAAGAAGCAGCTCTGGACACTCTATACTCAATTGTTGAAGAAAAATATTGCAGCTGAGAGTGATGAGAGTAGGGACAAAATGCATCAGGAGCAGGAAACTGTGTTACGTCAAGGTGGTAAACGGAATGTGACCACAAAACACACAAAAGTCCCTGAACACATAAACTGTTTTTATGAGAAGAAATACTGAAGCTGAGAGTGATGGGAGTAGGTAAAATAATACATCCAGAGCAGGATACTGTGACAAGTGACCACAAAACACACAAAAGTCCCTGCACACATGAACTGTTGTTTTACAAAATCCTACATCCTTGTTTGCTCAAATTATTTCATTCATCCCTGTCTCCATGTGTATGTTCTATGAGACTGTCCAAGAAGAGAGTATCCAGTTTCCAGGACTAATGTTTGTGAAAATGCAAGGCTACAGAAAACGAGCTCCAGTGACTGTCCATCTGTGTCATGATTCACAGGTGTTATACGTTTGTCGTGTCTAATGCTATATTAAGCTCCAAAACACATCCTCACATGAACACAATATCATTGGTTAATCTAAGAAAACATGGTTTGAGTTGTTCATTATTATAAGGGTGGGTATGTGCCTACATTACGCCACGTTTTCACAACTGGTAATGCATGTGCCCAATGGTGAACATTTATATAAGCAATAAAATGTTAATGGGTAATAATAATGGGTAAATGGATATCGTTCTTCAAAAGGTGGGTTTTGTTGTAGGGCAGGTAGTGTTAAATGGGGAAGATTCAAATTGTACTGGTTTTATAAATGCTTGTTTTATGACATAAGTCAAAGGGTGGTTTGTAATGGTATTTATTAATTAATGACTTTACATCATAAAGAAAGCATATTTGGGGGGCGTGACTGGCTTCCGGCGAGAGCAGTCGCATGGAATAGGAGCTCCGCCGCTATCCCGACCCAGAGCGACTATATACACAGCATTTCGAGCCTGATCGATTATATTTCGACCAACCTTCTATTCCTAGTCCCACTGCAGAGGATCATGCCTGCGCCCAAACAGTTGAAGCTGTCCGACATGCCGAAATCAAAGAGATCGGAGCGTCGGAGGGAAATCCAAGATGGCGACGATATGTCTCAGCTATCCGACGGCGTATCTGATCTTGAATCCGGATCGGCTAAATACTCCGATATGCCGGTTACAGAGCGCAGCCTTCATAGGATGTTACAGGAGCTGAGGGCTACAATAACAGCCGATTTCCACAAAATTGATGGTGATCTGAGGAAAGAACTGTCGGCTATTGGCGACAGGACAGACCATCTGGAAAATAAAACCGACGAGCTCTGCGTGGCGCACAACGAAATGGTGGACAGGGTCCAGAAGTTATCCGAGGACAACTCTACATTGAGGGACAAGCTTGCTGATATGGAGGATAGATCCCGAAGACAGAATGTGCGGTTCAGAGGGATTCCGGATGATATTACTCGTGAAGCATTACCGGGCCATATTCTATCTATCTGCAAAGCTCTGGTCCCAGGCTTGCCCGACTCCGCTTGGGCCTATGACCGCATGCACAGGCTTCCGCGGCCTGATCGCCTGCCGGCGGATGTCCCTAAGGATGTCATAGTGCGTTTCCACTACTATGCACATAAGGAGGCCCTGATGGCAGCAGCAAGGAAATCCCCTTCGATGCCAGAACCTCATCAAACGGTCGCACTCTTCGCAGACTTGTCGGCGGCTACGATGGAGAAGAGAAGAGGATTTATATCGATCACAAAAACCCTGAGGAACCATAACGTGATGTACAAGTGGGGTTACCCCACCAAACTCATCATTTGGCGGCAAGGCCGTAACCATATTGTAGCAGATCCGACTGAGGGAATGAAATTGATCTCAACTTGGGGCCTTTGGACCGGTGCACCTACCCAACATGTGGCCACTAATAATGACACCCCGAAACGATTGCAGGTGGATTGGCAAATGGCGCACTCACCAAATGGCAAACCGTGATACCTTATGGGTCTGCTCATTCACACATCGGACTAATCGATAAGTATCCCGTATAGTGGCTGTAGCAGGGGTCTCACTATTTCTCTGTGTGACGCCTAGCATCAGCCGACTATTTAATGTACCCTGCAAAAGACTATTAGTCTAATCTGTTATGTGCACCGTTAGAGTTATTGTTAGGTGTTAGTCATGATTCAATGAACCGTATTCTCCATGTATATGTTAGCTTGCAGAGAATTCCCCTTTAGGTACGTCTCATAACATAGCTGAAGTATTCAAATCTGTGCCACGGCACCACAGTTGTGTGACAGTCACATCTGACAGATTTTATGTATAATGGTGCCTTTTCCCGTTGACACCTTTTATGAATATTAGGAAGCCATGTTCGTACTTTAAAACCTATTCACGTGGCTGACTGTATCACAGTGAGTCCACGTGAGTATTCATTCCCGTCATGATATACTACTAGTTTAGACCGTGTGTCGCACAAGGTTTATCATTTATCATGTATTACTTACAGCCTCCTTAAACGTCCCCTGCGGGGAACATGCCCCCCAACAAATCTACGGGGTATATTAGATATTAGCGAGCCACATTTAGTAAGAATCTGTATTCTGTATCTCGCAATTCTACCTTACACAGTATTTACTAATAATAGCTCTGCACGGAGAATGCGGACTCTCGCTCTCATTGGCAGTTAACCCATGTCTCAGCAGCGCGTTTTTGTTGTAGCACTATTTCGTTCCTTTTAGTGTTCCCCTAGTTCGTCCCATAGGTAACAAAACGAGTATGCTATATCCAGGGGACGTTCATCCTCACTGGGAATAGAATGTACCTATCTATTATCCTAGGTCAGGATTATCAAGTGCATTATGTGGTTCATTCTATGTATACTTCGATTTAATGACCTATATGTAACATTGGTCGGGAGGAGCCCCATTATCCCTCCTCAATCCATCTAGGGTTATGTATTCTAGAACCCATCAGATGGTAGATAGTGTGAACCTTGGCCAAGGTTCCTTATGTATATACTTATGTTATTGTTATGGTTATTGTTTTTCTCTTTTTACCCGTGTATCCCCTCCCCGCTTGGTCCCCTTTCCCCCAAAAATTACCAATAGATATCAGGACTTGTGGGCCGCCAAAATGCTTCCCGGGGTTCGATACTACCCAAATCACAGGTATCATTATAACATACCGCGGGCCATATGTTCAAAAGCCACACTGTTTGCGCGCTTCTTCATAAAGTAACTCCATGACACCCCACACATTGCAAATCTTGTCGATAAATGCGAAAGGCCTTAACAGCCCCTATAAACGTAAGCAATTACTCAAAGATATGCACAAAGCGGAGGCAGCAGTAGTCTGTGTTCAGGAGACTCATTTTGCAATATGCAACCCGCCTCAGATATGCTCCCTGAAATATCCAGCAGCTTACCACGCATACTCCCCAAATAAATCTAGAGGAGTCGCAATTTTCTTTCACAAAGACTGGGTCTTCACAGTCAATACACAGTATGTGGATCCGGCCGGTAGGTTACTCATACTGGTGGGCGACCTAAACGGCTTACAAATGACGATAGTGTCACTCTATGCACCTAATGAGGCGCAATTCTCCTTTCTTAACAAGTCGATTAAAAAAATTAATTCCATCAAACGAGGTCATGTAATTATCTGTGGGGATTGCAATTGTACTCTTACGCCATCCTTGGATATAAAACGCGCCGATAATAAGTATCCCAGCTAAATTTCCATTCACAATGGGAAACTGTTTTCCAAGCTTCTGCATGAGCAAAACCTTTATGACGCTTGGAGGAACTTATACCCCACAGCTCAAGACTATACTTACTTCTCGCAAGTCCACACGACATACACGCGCATTGACCTTTGCTTAGTTGATAAAAAAAACTCTGCCCCACCTTAAAGACCAATCTATTGGCCTCCGGACTTGGTCAGATCATGCCCCTGTCTTAACCACTCTGACGGTGCCATATCCCACAACAGGAAGAGGTAAATGGCGATTGAATGAATCTCTTCTTGAGAATTCTCTTGACATTCAATACATATCTAAGGAACTAGACAATTATTTTACTGCCAACACGACAGAGGACACAACAGTCGAGACTCAATGGTTAGCACATAAGGCTGTGATTAGGGGTCATTTTATTAAATTAGGTTCGTTAGCAAAAAGAAAGTACACTTCTAAGGAAGCCTTGCTGCATTCCACACTACACACACTAGAAGACTCAAATAAACGCTCCCCGTCTAAAGCACTCTCCCGGCAGATCACTAAAATACAAAACGAAATTCACATACTTCAATTGCAAAAATACACACTCCAAGCATGCAAAACCCGACAGACCTACTACATATCAGGGAACAAAGCGGGTAAGCTATTGGCTGCTCAGCTTAAGACGAAATATTTACAAACCAAAATTCCGTATATATACTCAAAAGACAAGGTTAAAATATTCAATCCGACTAATATAGTGGACGAATCAGCCCACTTTTATGAAGAACTTTATAACCTCCGCGACGACGTGAATGCAACTAATCCAGCTCCCTCTGACATAGAACAATATCTTTCTCGAATTTCGCTCCCTCAAATTTCGGCTAACAATAACAACCTTTTAGATGCCCCTTTCACGGAACAGGAAGTAGCTTCCACGATCAGTACTCTCCCTAAACATAAAGCGCCAGGGCCTGATGGTCTCTCAAATTTATACTATATCCAATTAGCTTCACGATTAATCCCCCATATCACTAAACTATTTAACAAGATTAAACAAACTGGTGTATTCCCACAAGAAATGTTAGAAGCCTACATTATTACGTTGCCGAAACCAAATAAATCACCAACGCTTTGTGGAAACCTAAGGCCGATTTCATTACTTAACGCCGACGTCAAATTGTATGCCAAATTACTTGCCAATAGACTCCGACCCTTGTTGACCGAATTAGTTTCGGAAGAACAGGCTGGTTTTGTCCCCGGCAAACAAGTTGGGGATAACACCAGATATTGCATGGATTTGATCGACTGGGCCAAAGCGAACGACAAATCGGGTGTTCTGGTGGCCTTAGACGCGGAGAAGGCTTTCGATCGCCTAAATTGGGAATATATGTCCAGCACCCTATCGGCCTTTGGTTTCACCAAATCCTTTATAACAAGCATTTTAGCCCTCTACTCCGCTCCTTCCGCTAGGGTGTTCAACTCAGGCTTCACTTCAAGGAGCTTTCGCATAAATAATGGCACAAGGCAAGGGTGCCCACTGTCGCCCTTGATCTTTATTTTATGTTTGGAACCCCTAGTCAGAACAATAAAACTTGATAAACAATTACCTGGCCTACTTACTCCGGCTGGAGAAAAAAAGATAGCACTATTTGCCGATGACGTTATCCTATTTTTAGCAAATCCATCCAAATCCATCCCCCGTCTCGTAAACACATTATCTACATATGGAAATATTTCATATTACAAGAACAATATCAATAAGACCCAGATCCTTCCCATACGACTCAATACGCAATTAATAAAAGACTTAGAAAAGGAGTACCCCTTTGTATGGCAAAAAACTGCGATTTCGTATCTGGGGATAAAACTGGCCCTTTCGAGGCCCCAAACCATTAAAACCAACCACATAGCAGTACTATCCAAAATATCTGGACAGATGGAGTCTTGGGACAAACTTTTTACATCTTGGTTTGGTCATACAAGTACGATTAAGATGATGATTTTGCCGCACATACTCTATCTGTTCAGAACATTGCCCATTGAATTGCCGATCTCACTAATTAAACGATTTCAGAGGGTCATCAACGCCCATATATGGAGAAAAAAACCTCCAAGGGTCCCATTTCGCACCTTATGGCGCCCATTCAAAAAAGGTGGTCTCAACGTTCCTAATATTCTTCTTTATTATAAGGCGACTCTGCTATCGCAGGGCATGGGTATTATGATGGGTACGCAAAAACCGGTATGGGTAGACTTAGAAGCTGCCTGTGGGGGCACACACACCCTACCAGGAGCCCTGTGGGCGTCCCTCAATCTTACTTCACCATCCGCTCTCCCAGCTACACGCTTCCTAACGAAATCATGGACCGCTTGGAGCTCAGCTTTATGGTCTAAGCCGGAAACATTGTATCTCGCTCCCATATCAGCCCTTTCCTCAATATCTCCTAATCTCCAAACGTCCAAATGGGCGTCCCTAGGTGTAACTCATGTCCACAAACTATTCCATAGAGATGGTATTCTCCCCTTTCCTATACTGCAGAACAAATTCAACCTGCAACCGAGGGATTTGTTCCTGTACTTACGCATTAAACATATCCTATTATCTCAAAATATTAAGTACATAGATCCGCTCGCATTTAGTTACATTGGAACGCAATGGTATACTGCGAAAATACCTCGTCCATCATGCAAATTCTTATCCTTATGTTATAGGGAATTAATGGAACATCACGAGCCCTCCAGATTACCGTATATGCAGAAATGGGAACTCTCTCTAGGTATCACCCCATCTCTCGAGGAATGGGAACAATCCCTCAGGTATACTAAAAAATCTTCAAACTGTGTCACGATTTGGGAGGCCTATTTTAAAGTAATAGCGAGATGGTATCTAGTGCCAAGTAGAATCCACAACATTTTCCCATCATCCTCTCCTAATTGTTGGCGCTGTGAGGCGGATCTGGGCTCGTTGGAGCATATGTTCTGGTACTGTCCGAAACTAACAAATTTTTGGCAACTCATTCAGAAAAGCATCCTGGCCCTCTGTAAGACTTCGTTACCGCTGCGCCCAGAACTTTATCTTCTCCACCTCATCCCGAACTTACACGATTTACCTTCTAGAGATGCAGTATTAAATATACTGGTAGCAGCAAAGTCGAGTATAGCCTCACATTGGAATAGTGCCACCTCCCCCTCAGTAATGGAGGTTATGCTCAAGGTAGACCTAACATACCATCATGAGTGGGAATGGGCAAAAGGGGGTAACACACAGGCCTTCCTAAACCGATGGCAGAATTGGGAATCACTCATGGAATCATACTCCGTAATGTAATAAATTTACTCACTACTCTATACTTACATGCACCCTAGATATCTTTCAACTCCTAGGTTGGCTATGTGTGACCATATCCCACAACTGGTCGCCAGAATTGGGATTAGGATGGTTGGAATAGTCTCAAGTTCATGGGCGGACTGTATATTTCACTGTAGATCCCCCTGCAGCTTCAGATGAATATAATTGCATCCCCATCCCTCTTTCCCTCCCTCCCCATCCCAATTTGTTTTGTATTGTAATATTATTTCTGTTGGAACATACATATGATTGTGGAATTGTGTGCCTTTATCTTGCAACTTTGTGGAGTCGTGTGACTGTGGTGCAGAGCACTGGGTTGGGGCAAGCCGGCATGAGTCCGCATCCTAAATTCGGGCACCTGTAGGGCAATGCCTACGCGCTTCCACATTTCCACTTTATCCTGTCATCAGGCAACCCCATGAGACATATGACAACAGTGGTGCCCACAGCGATTAAATAACATCTTAAGGACAGCCGGCTCCTGTGTGCAAGTGTTACACTCTAGTGACACTTGAGTCCGAGGAGCTTGGTGTCCCAACACATGTTGCTGTGCACCATTGCCATGTTGTAACTGAGACGCACTATCGGCAGAAGCAGTATGATCTCATTGGCCGCTACAGCGGTTCATGTATGCAGTGCTGGTAAATGTCAATTTTTCTTAATGCTCACTGCGTTGGCGCATCGTGCAGTGCCTATACCCGATGCTCTGCACTACTTATTTATCTATACAGTTAAGACGATTGACAGGTTAGCGTTATGTATATCGGTGCACATCAGGGCTAATTGCAACTAGACACTCCAGGTACTCACAGTACATATTGCAAGACTGTGTAAGGTAATTTTCTTCAACAACGATTATCTATTGTACATGAACGGTTGTTCGATTACGCAAGAAGATGAAGGACCATCTACAATCAACTTGAATGTATTCTGTACGTTTTATATTGTTGCAATATGTATGCAATTTGTGAAGTGTATGTTCTATTCGTACTTCCTTATGTAATCAATAAAAACCTATATATTGAAAAAAAAAAAAAAAAGAAAGCATATTTAGTGTAATGCTTTGGAGGCACCACTAGGGGCAGTGTGTAGGAAGACATATGCTTCTGGCAGTGACATCACAGGCCAGCCTATTTAGGAATACACTTAATAAAAACCAGATGTAGGAGAAACTCTGCCTCTTTGCCTGTACCTAACTGAACCTAAGATGTAGTACCAGCTCTGACTTAACCCCAGCCAAAGGGCTGGGGCCTTGTAAGTAATATGAATCCATTGTAACAATTAGCAATTGTAAAAGCCTTTTGTATAACATTTAGCAACCTTTTGTAAGTAATATGTTGTAGTTTTGTATTGTATAATTATTGTGGTAAATTGACATTCTGCTAGCATCTGTTTATTTATTATAGTTATATTAAATATACATTTAATATTACAACGTTTTGTGTATTTTCTATCCACATATTCGACCATAATACCATGAACTATAAAAATATTAATGTTGTTCCGTATTGCTTAATTATTATGTATTAAGAGATTAATATTGATATTTAAGTCACGACCACAACAATATACTAAAGGGTTTTGTAAGACTAAAGGGAGATACAATTAAGGGGGTACAACATTCAATAGAGAGGATAGGAAACACAAAGGGGAGTAATAAATTTAAGAAGGGGAATAAGGAACACACAGGTGAAGTTGCATATTTTTGTGGAAAGTGGGAGGAGCGGGGGGCGGGGGGTGGGGGGGGGGGACCTTGCACCGGCCCTGGACATTAGCATGCTGACTAAACAAACCTTCTGTTCCCACATATGAAGATGCAGGAGGTAGCAATTAATTTAAAAAAAATGAACACAATCTACATTTGTATTGCAGATCATTGTACTTTTTAATTAAATATTATTTTGTCTCTGTGATGCTTAGAAAATCAATACATTACCAATTTAATAAACACCTAGGAATTCAAAAGTCTTTGTAATGCATAACCCTCTGGCATTTGAAGAGTTAAGAGAGTTAAAAAATAAATTGTTATTATAGTGGAGTTCATATGATCTCCAGCCAGACAGACTACTATCACTATCTATATAGTTCTGCTCAGACATGTGGCAATATATTGATATAAAACTTTGTTTTATAATGAACATACATAACTCTTATAACATTTCTTTTGTTCTAGCCAATATTGTGTTGAATTTGATTTGTGGTTGGAAAAAAAGTAGTAGATGCTTTCAATTTTATCACAAGACAGGAGACAGGACAGGACAGGTCCTTTTGTATAACATTGAAGTGTTTTTTGATTGGTTGTTCTCTTATGATCTGTGCTGCTGGGAGTTTCAGTAAAGAGAATTATGCAAATATTCACCTCCTGTCATTACTAAAATTAAGATTATAGGTACACTACGTTAGCATAATCTACAATTTGCTCTCATAATAGGGCAATCACTCACTTATAAAAGTTCAGCAACTTTCACACACACCTATACTGATAAGCCACAACATTAAAACCACCAGCCTAATATTGTGTAATTCCCTCTCTGCTGCAAAAACAGCTATGATGCATTGAGGCATGGACACCTCAAGAACTCTAAATGTGTCCTTTTGTATCTGACACAAATACATTAGCAGTAGATCATTTAAGTCCTTCAAGCTGCAATGTAGGGCCTCCATGGATCGGATTTGTTGTCCCAGCACATCCCACAGATGCTCGGTCAGATTCAGATATAGAGACCAATGCAACACATTGAGCTTTTTTTTTTACAGTGTGGCAGGGTCCATTATCCTTCTGAAAGAGGCCACTGCCATTAGGGATCACTATTGCCATGAAGGGCTGTACATGATCAAATATGATCTGTACTTGGACCCATTCTCTTTAATATTTTTATTAGTGATATTGCAGAAAGTCTTGAGGGTAAGGTATGTCTTTTTGCTGATGATACTAAGATATGTAACATGGTTGATGTTCCAGGAGGGATAAGCCAAATGGCATAAGAAAAATGGTCAGAGTTGTGGCAACTGACATTTAATGTAGATAAGTGCAAAATAATGCACCTTGGACGTAAAAACCCAAGGGCAGAGTACAGAATATTTGATAGACTTATAACCTCAACATCTGAGGAAAGGGATTTAGGGGTGATTATTTCTGATGACTTAAAGGTAGGCAGACAATGTAATAGAGCAGCAGGAAATGCTAGCAGAATGCTTGGTTGTATAGGGAGAGGTATTAACAGTAGAAAGAGGGAAGTGCTCATACCATTGTACAGAACACTGGTGATGTCACGTCCTGCTCTGTTCTGTGGAGATGTCTGGCAATGGCTTCTGGTATCCAGTACTCTTGTTACAATTCTTGTTTAGCTTTTCTTGTTTTTTTGGTTTTCTATTCTATGTCTGGTTTTCTTTATGCTGGGATTTCTGGGTTCATTCCTATAGTCCGTCCCTGGATTTCCCAGTCTCTTGGATTCATTTAAATGTTTGTTTTATTTGCCACACCTGTTTGTTTTCAGTCATTCATTATGTTTCAGAGTTCCTGCAGGCAGCTGCTCAAAGCTTCTGTCCTTTCTTGCAGGTAAGTACTATATATGTGTTCTGAATCTGTGGATGTTTTAGTATACATTAGGCAGTGTAGGACCTGCCAGATATGGGGTACATTGGCGTTGTTGGCAGGCTTATGCAATGTATGATCATATAGTGTGACTAAATCCCCATGATGTTCATGTGTAGTACTTAGTTATTTCTCCTCTTGTTTTGCCTGTGTTATCTTGTCTTGTTTTAGTTTGTATACCCAGTCCATGTACAGTCCTGTCCAGTCATACCCATGTTATGTTCATGTTTTCCTCATGTCTTGTGTATATGTTCTGGGTTTAGCTTACTATCTTTCTCTGGTCATGGGTTCTATTAGTTCTGTCTTGTTTTCATGTTTGGTGCCTATCTCTAGTCTTGCCTTGTTTCTAGTACTGGATACATTCTTGCTGCAGAGCCTCCCTATTCAGCTCCTGGGAGGTCTGCTTAATTTCCAAGCTCCTAGTTCCTGGTATCCGCTGAAGCTGATTCAGGGTCTTGGTATGTGGTTGCACAAACGCTGGTGCTCAACACCAGGGGGCGTGCGGTTACCCTGCACCAGATCCTGCTAATCCACCTCCACACTGTGACTCCTACTCTGAACATCAGGCATACTGGGTCCCGGTCCTGCACCGCCACCCAGGGGCGTATTAGCCGCAAGGCAAACAAGGCATTTGCCTTGGGCGGCATTTTCCAGGGGGCGGCAAAAAAAGCCGCCCCCCAAATGCCCAAGGCAAATGTCTTGTTAGCCTTGCGGCTAACAAGACATGCTGGGCTGCTGCTGGGCGGTCGGGCGGCACTGCTGGGCGGGCGGCGAGGGAGCACTCCCCCTGAGCTGTCTGCTCAGCTCCCTCGCACGCCGCAGAGTGAGGCTGGGAGCCGGAATATGACGTCATATTCCGTCTCCGCCTCCCAGCCTCACTGTGCGGCGCGCGAGGGAGCTGAGCAGACAGCTCAGAGGAAGTGCTCCCTCGCCGCCCGCCCAGCAGCGCCGCCCGACCGCCCAGCAGCCACTGGACCACCAGGGAGAAAGATGACCCCCCCACCCAGCATTCCCAAAGGTAAGGAGGCTGGGGGGTTAAAGTGGAAAAAAAAAGTGTTAATGTGAGTGTGAGTGTGTGAGTGTCTGTTAGTGAGTGTGAGTGTGTGTGTGTGTGTCTGTTAGTGAGTGAGTGTGAGTGTCTGTTAGTGAGTGTGAGTGTGTGTCTGTTAGTGAGTGTGTGTCTTAGTGAGTGTGTGTGTCTGTTAGTGAGTGTGTGTCTTAGTGAGTGTGTGTGTCTAAGTGAGTGTGTGTGTGTCTGTTAGTGAGTGTGGGTGTCTGTTAGTGTGGGTGTCTGTTAGTGTGGGTGTCTGTTAGTGTGTTTGCCTGTGAGTGTGTGTGTGTGTGTCTGACTGTGTGAGTCTTTTAGTGTGTGTCTGACTGTGTGTGTCTGTTAGTGTGTGTGTATGTTAGTGAGTGTGTGTGTCTGCTAGTTTGTGTCTGCTAGTGAGTGAGTGTGTGTGTGTCTGTTAGTGTGTGTGTTTGTCTGTTACTGAGTGTGAGTTTGTCTGTTAGTGTGTGTGTTTCTGTTAGCGAGTGTGTGTTTCTGTTAGCTAGTGTATGCGTATCTGTCAGTGAAAGTGAGTGTGTGTATTTAGAATGTGGGGCGGGGTAAAGGTTGGGTGGGGGGGGCGCGCGGGGGGGCACCTGAGTTTTGTGCTGCCTAGGGCAGCACAAAACCAGGATACACCACTGCCGCCACCCGTACACGGTTTGGGTCCCGGGCACCGGACTGCCACCCTGACAGGTGAGACCTCACTTGGAATATTGTACGCAGTACTAGAGACCGTATCTTCAGAAGGATATTGATACCTTAGAGATGGTTCAGAGAAGGGCTACTAAACTGGTTCATGGATTGCAGGATAAAACTTACCAGGAAAGGTTAAAGGATCTTAACATGTATAGCTTGGAGGAAAGACGAGACAGGGGGGATATGATAGAAACCTTTAAATACATAAAGGGAATCAACACAGTAAAGGAGGAGACCATGTTTAAAAGAAGAAAAACTACCACAACAAGAGGACATAGTCTTAAATTAGAGGGACAAAGGTTTAAAAATATCAGGAAGTATTACTTTACTGAGAGGGTAGTGGATGCATGGAATAGTCTTCCAGCTGAAGTGGAAGAGGTTAACACAGTAAAGGAGTTTAAGCATGCGTGGGAAAGGCATAAGGCTATCCTAACTATAAGATAAGGCCAGGGACTAATGAAAGTATTTATAAAATTGGGCAGACTAGATGGGCCGAATGGTTCTTATCTGCCGTCACATTCTATGAAACATCCATATGAATGCAGTGTATTCAGTGCATATATATATATATATATATATATATATATATATATACCGTCCTGACTTCTTCCCATAGTGCATCCTGCTGCACTAGGCCATCCACCTTATCTAAAGGAAAACGTGATTCATTAACCTTCTTCCAGTGCTCCATTGTCCAGTTCTGATGCTCACGTCCCCATTGAATGCGCTTTCAGGGGTGGACAGGGGTCAAATCAATGTATAACTTTTTTGACATGCGTTTATCTGGATTTATTTTTTTTGTGTTATTCTGTCTTTCACTGTTAAAATACACCTACCATTAAAATTATTGACTGAGAGAGAGAGAGAGAGTTAATGATGAATGCAAAATAAATCATAATTAAGAGATGTATTTGGCTAAATGCAGTCCTGAGGTATATATTTCATAAAGATTGCTTAATTAAAACAGCAATCCCATCTAGCAACCATAATGACGACTAATTAGGTTTAGGTAGTGGTACACATTGTATTGAATACATTTCAAGAGAATGAGTAAATCTGATTTGTATAAAAAAATGATGTACGTGTGAAATTCCTCTAGCTGTATTAGAAAAGTTTTCATTTTCCCATGCAGATTATAAAGCAGTTTAATGAAGGACTCAAAGAGCTATTCACTGAAGTGATAATTCAAAGTAAATTTAAAGTCGAATTTTGAATTTAATGTCAGTAAAGATCAAATGTAGAATCCTCTAAGCCAACAATGCTTTTAAGTTGGCTACCCTGGCCTTAAAGGGACTCTCCAGTGCAGGGAAAACAAACCGTTTTCCTGGCACTGCAGGTCCCCTCTCCCTCTCACCCCTTACCCCTTCGGTGACTTACCTGTTACAAGCGCCGATATCCCTCGGCGCTGGGTCAGGCTCCGCCAACGCTCCTCCCCTGCTCCGGCAGGAGAGACCTATTGAGAATGCACGTCCGGCGGCGGGGGAGACCTAATGCACATGCGCGGCAATGCCGCACACACGCATTAGACCTCCCCATAGGAAAGCATTGAATAATGCTTTCACTGTTTTCCTATGGGGATTTCAGCGACGCTGGAGGTCCTCACATAGCGTGAGGACGTACCGTGATGTTATAACACACGTTTCATGTTCTATGAACACGGAAGTGTCCTCTAGTGGCTGTCTGATATACAGCCACTAGAGGAGGACTTAACCCTTAAAGGTAAATATTGCAGTTTATGAAAACTGCAATAATTACACTTGCAGGGTTAAGGGTAGTGGGAGTTGGCACCCAGACCACTCCAATGGGCAGAAGTGGTCTAGGTGCCTGGAGTGTCCCTTTAACCCCTTAAGGACACATGACATGTGTGACATGTCATGATTCCCTTTTATTTCAGAAGTTTGGTCCTTAAGGGGTTAAAGGATACAATAGGGACCAAAACAAGTTATCTTAATGAAGCAGTTTTTGTATATAGATTGTGCCCCTGTAGTCATACTGATAAATTCTCTGTCATTTAGAAGTGATATCACATTGTTTATACAGGCCTAGCCACATCTACCTGCATGTGACTTGCTGTGATATTTTATAGAAAAACTTCATTTGGAGCACAACTGCAGGTGAAAAAAATACAATTGATACCGTAAATTTTACAATAAGTATAATTTATTGAATCTTGGTAATTCCAGTTTAATAATCCTCTGCAGCAATATAAATTGAAAATAATAATGTATAAGCAAAGGTAGATCCTGCTTGGTATTGCTTCACAGAGAATATAGACTTCAGTAGTAATAAAATAAAGTCGATCCTGATTAGGATTAAATATCAGTCTTTTAGAGTCCAGTAAATATTAAATGCAAATAACTTAGGAAAGAGCAATCAACTGAAATGGTTAATTCTAAAAGAACAATTTGGAAGTAAATGGATCCCAGAGGGCATGATCCTACTTAATAATTTTAAGGTATGATCCAATAATTAATTAATCCCATTAATTGATGAATTTAGCTATATTCCTGTGGATGATGAGAATGGCTGACATAATCAGAAATGATGATCTCAGCCAATCACAATGCTTTCCCATAGGAAACATTAGGTTGCCTGAGATTGTCAATTCTGATTATCTCACCCTAGTAGGCGGGCTGAGGGCGAAGCAAAATGTTCCCAGTATGTTAATTAGGATTTAGGATGCCCCAGTATGTTCCCAGTATGTTAATGAGGATTTAGGATGCCTGCAGGAGGAACTCGTGGTCAAGTCTGTTCCGAATCTGGGAGTCGAGAAGTCAGCATAGTCAGGATCAGGTAAGCGAGGTTCAGCACATGGGTGATCAATAGAAGGAGCTCAGTCAGCAATTGGCAACACGTAAGTAACAAAGTATCAAGTGGCAAATTGATTGAGTAATGTGTAAGCCGCTGCATTCTTTTGACAGGGAGGAGCGTGTTGTCAGACGCATGGGCAGAGTTGGATTGGTGAAACCCGGAAGTCATACGGGTAAATGCCGATCTGAGTAAAAATAATATGGGGGAATCCTGACACTTGCACAGCCGTCCTAAACACTTCCTGCAAATATAGATCTAATGTTTAAACTTTGTTCTGTAACTTTGCTCTGTTAATAGCTTGCTAGAGCCTGCGTGTGATTAAAGTTCAATTTACAGAGTGTGAGGTAAAAACCTCTAAAGCAAGTTAACATCTTGTTGAAAATGAAACCTTTTTTTTTCATGTAGCCTGTGTGAGTCACAGCCAGGGCAGGTGTGGCTATGGCTGAATCCTAATTGTCTAGTGGCCTAAATATTAAATAAATTTGATACTTCTTAAAGCTGCAAATGTTAATTTATCATAGCCACCAGAAGCATATTGGCTACTTTTCTTTGTTTTATTGTTTTTTTTTTTTTTTGAACAAATAAAGAAGAGTGAGTGGGTTGAGAAAGCAAAAAAGCGTCACCGGGAAGGAGAAAGACGAGGCTGCAAGCCTGCAACCAAACATACATAAGTGCAGTACAATCCCCATAAATATATAATCCAACAATAAAAGAGTGAACAACAGATGTCAGACTAAGTTAAGCAAACATATAATTACTATCCATCTTTCTGTCGATGGTATAGCGGATCTGTGTTGTCAATGAGCAAAGTAAAGTTAAGCATTCTCAAGGAGAGCAGACTTGCAACTTTAAGAAGACTTTGATATTTATTTCATAGCTGTCTGAGTGTGATGTTTTTGGGTGGTGATCCATGGAGGTTGCCTGATTGTTACTTCTCTGCACATCTTTTAAAAGTGTATTTGGTCTAGCGGAAGGTAGACGTGACACTTCGGTTTCTGATGACAGCACAAATCTTTCATGAATTTCTCCCTCATCGGTCCATGCTATGAATTGCTTTAGATGCCAAGATTTGACACACACTAGATAGAGAACAAGGGAAAATAGATCAGTGCTAGTCTATCTCTGAATAACTGGTATGCATGCACTCTTAACATTTTGCATATGAATGTTCTCAAAAGCAATAAGCAAATGGAGATATTTCTCCAGGGAGAGCAGACAACATCCTTTTATGTCATTGGCATTCTCAGGAAGACATTGCAAACAGCGTTGTCATAGAAGTAGGTTCTCTGCACATGTTTACCTTGCTAGATATCAAACAAGGCAATTTGCTTCCTACCCCTTGTAATTATGCTATTGTGCTGACATCAATTGAACAGCAACATTCACGTTTTATCGACCTTACTGCAAACAAAATACATCACACAGAACAAAACAAACTGATTTTGGTTTTTATCTAAGCACAATGTATTGGGCACACTAAAAAAAATGTTCTTGTTCGGGTTCCTATTTTATCCATTGGTACCACGAAGAAAATGATTGATTTAGACGTTTTAGTATTTTATTACAATTATTAGACTTTAGGTGTTGTTTATTACTATGGATATCAGTGGGATAAATTGCTCTTAGATAGCCAGAGCTAAATGTATCTTTGTTAAAAGAATCTAATCCCCAGAATCAGCGCTAATTATACGTTCCATGGTCTCTTACCCGTGGTTTAAAATAGGATTCAGTTTAAACCTTTTCCATTCTGAAATTCCCTTTAACTCCTATTACTGTGTTATGTTTCCCTGAATGGCTATAAATTTGTGGCATTTGCAGTACATATTATGGAAACAAAAGCAGTTCTAACTCCAGCCTGGCATGTCTTGTCATACACAACAGGAAGTCGAGCCAAAAAATTAATTCAGTAATGAATGGCGTGAATTATCGTTTGGTTATTCAGAGTAAAAATAGAACAAAAGCTGACAAGTGCATAATAAAGGAAAACAGTGCCCTCTACCGTACTGATCCAATAATCAGAGATACAAACATCATTGGAATTCTAGGAAACACTATAATTGTATATAATTGTTTATGTTGTTGTTTTAGTAAATTAATGTTTATTAATCTTACTACGTTTACAAAATATAGTCATCTAAGGGAAAATAAGACAGTTAAGTAATCTAGGTTTTATGGGTTTTCTTAACACATTTATTTGTTAAGATGAAAATATTTTTTTGTATTTTTGTATCACCCATAAACACACTGCTTTCATATGTATAGCTTTTAATAAGTATTTGCAAGAATTTTTATTTTTATTGTAAATCTTTTTTTGAACCTTAGAGAGAGTTCAGAGGAGGGCTACTAAACTGGTTCATGGATTGCAGGATAAAACTTACTAGGAAAGGTTAAAGGATCTTAACAAGTATAGCTTGGAGGAAAGACGAAACAGGGGGGATATGATAGAAACATTTAAATACATAAAGGGAATCAACACAGTAAAGGAGGAGACTATATTTAAAAGAAGAAAAACTACAACAACAAGAGGAAATAGTCTTAAATTAGAGGGACAAAGGTTTAAAAATAATATCAGGAAGTATTACTTTACTGAGAGGGTAGTGGATGCATGGAATAGCCTGCCAGCTGAAATGGCAGAGGTTAACACAGTAAAGGAGTTTAAGCCTGCGTGGGATAGGCATAAGGCTATCCTAACTATAAGATAAGGCCAGGGACTAATGAACGTATTTAGAAAATTGGGCAGACTAGATGAACCAAACAGTTCTTATCTGCCGTCACATTCTATTATATAATATTGCCAGGGGCAAGGAAATTCCCTCTAAATAGATGGGTATAGGCAGAGAGTATGGAGATCGGAGTGTTGCTGTCATAAAAAGTGTCAATAAGGTGATATAAAGTAAAATGTATTACAGACACACAGCCACCCTTTCTCTTAGCTAGTTTCCAGAAATGCTGGATAGGTAGAAGGGCTATAAAGACTCAGAGAGGTCCATTTAGGGACAAATGACTTGGCTTGCAATGAGGTTTCAGAGGTTAAGGAAGTTTTTAGTGTTTTTGCCAATGATATACGGCAGGTTGCTTCCACACTGTCATTCTCTGAAGTTCTGCCTGTGCATAACACTCAGAACGACAGGCGGATGCGTATTAGGGACTTTAACTTTTGGCTTGGTGAATGGTGTCGGGAGCAAGGATTTGGCTTTATAGCTCATGGTAGCTCTGTTTGGAATGGAAATAAACTGTACAAAAAAGATGGTTTGCATCTTTCTCAAAAGGGAACAAATGTTCTCAGTGAGCAGTTCAGAGGTTTTGCTAGGATGTTTTTAAACTAGGAGGGGGGGGGGGCAAAAGGGTGATAAAACATCAATCCAATTGTCCCCCAAAACAAGGACAGAAGGTGCCTGTAGCAAGTGTGTTAAAAAAATGATAAGCTTAGAGTCATGTCTACAAATGCTCGCAGTTTAGGGAATAAGATCCATGAACTTGTGGCAATAATGGCAACTGATAGTGTAGATTTAGTCGCTGTTACTGAGACATATAATGAGAAAAATGACTGGGACATAGCAATACCAGGGTACTCTTTATATAGAAAAGACAGGGAAGGCAAGAAAGGGGGAGGGGTGGCCCTGTATGTAAAGGATAGCATAAAATCTAGCCTAATAAAGGTTAGTGAGGCGAACATAGAGTCCGTTTGGGTTACGTTAGAATTTGGTAATCACACAGTAACTCGTGTAGGTGTGATTTATAGGCCCCCAGGACAAATTGAAGAGTTAGATAATCTACTAGCTGAAGAAATAGCTAAAATGACAATGAAGGGGGAAGTTATCATCATGGGTGACTTTAATCTTCCTGATGTGAATTGGAAAACAAAAATAGCTACTTGTGCCAGGAGCACACATATTCTAAACTCCCTACTGGGATTGTCTCTAAAACAAGTCATTGAGGAGCCAACTCGTAAAGAGGCCATACTAGATTTAGTGTTAACAAATGGAGATTTGGTATCAGATATTACTGTAGGTGAAAGTTTAGGATCCAGTGATCATCAGTCAGTGTGGTTTAATATAAGAACAGTGACTGAGTCACACCACACAAAAACAAAAGTTTTAGACTTTAGAAAAACAGACTTTTCTAACATTAGAATATGTGTAAAGGAGTCATTATCAGACTGGAGCAATTTATATGGAGTCCAAAAGAAATGGGATTATTTAAAAGTTGCACTACTGAAGGCAACAGAAAATTGCATTAGGCTTGTCAGTAAAAGCAAAAAATTCAAGAAACCACTGTGGTACTCCGCAGATGTGGCCAAAATAGTAAAAAACAAAAAGTTAGCATTTAGTAATTATAAAAAAACCCAGAGTGAGGAAGACAGAATGACTTATAAGATTAGGCAGAAAGAGGCTAAGCAAGTTATAAGAGCTTCCAAATCCCACACAGAAGAGAAAATAGCACAGTCAGTAAAAAAGGGGGACAAAACTTTTTTTAGATACATAAATGAGAAAAGAAAAGTAAAACAAGGATTAGTTAGATTAAAAACAAAAGAAGGAAGGTATGTAGATGAGGATAAAGGTCTAGCTGACTGCCTCAATGAATATTTTTGTTCGGTATTTACAGATGAAAATGAAGGAAAGGGACCTCAGTTAAGAAAAAGGATAAATGAGTCATTTATTACACGTGAGTTTACAGAGGAAGAGGTTCTATTTCAACTGTCAAAAGTAAAGACAAATAAGTCAATGGGACCTGATGGAATACACCCAAAGCTATTAAAAGAGCTTAGTGGTGTACTAGCAAAACCATTAACAGATTTATTTAACCAATCATTGATAACAGGAGTAGTCCCAGAAGATTGGAAGTTAGCGAATGTTGTGCCCATTCACAAGAAAGGTAATAGGGAGGAGTCGGGCAACTATAGGCCAGTAAGCCTTACTTCAGTAGTGGGGAAAGTGATGGAAACCATGTTAAAGGATAGGATTGTTGAACATCTAAAAACACTTGGATTTCAAGACCAGAGACAACATGGGTTTACTTCAGGGAGATCATGCCAAACTAATCTTATTGATTTTTTTGATTGGGTAACTAAAATTATAGATCAGGGTGGTGCAGTAGACATTGCTTACCTAGATTTCAGTAAGGCTTTTGTCACTGTTGCTGTCAGGGTACCTGAAACCTCTACCTCCGAAAGAGGTAGAGACTTAGTAGTTTACTCCTCCAGCAGGTCGGCATCCGTCTCATTTTATGACGTCACGCACGCTGCCCGACGTCATGACGTCAGTCCGGACCGATCTGTCACTCAAGTGACTGGAAGCCACTCAGGACTCGTCGGAGGCGGGTATACTCACTGTAACCAGGGTATTTAAACCTGTTTCTCCCATTCACTCATTGCCCTGTCGTGGTTCTAGCCTGTCTAGTCACACAGTGCTCTGGCGATTTCAGTTATTCCTTTGGTTCCGACCCGGCTAGTTTGACTTACTCTGTTTCCCTCTGGTATCCTTGACCCGGCTTGTCCCTCGCTCACCTGTCCTCTCGTTCCCTCGACCTCGGCTTGTTTCTGACCATTCTCTTTACTCTCCGTACGTTAGTCCGGCCATTCTAAGGTCCGGTATACGTACCCTGTCCTGTTTGTACTTTGCGTGTTGGATCCCTGTCCCGATCCTGACAGTTGCACATAGAAGGCTTATCAATAAACTACAATCTTTGAGTTTGGATTCCAATATTGTTGAATGGGTAAGGCAGTGGCTGAGTGACAGGCAACAGAGGGTTGTAGTCAATGGAGTATATTCGAAGCTTGGGCTTGTCACCTCAGGGGGGTACCTCAGGGATCTGTACTTGGACCCATTCTCTTTAATATTTTTATTAGTGATATTGCAGAAGGTCTTGATGGTAAGGTGTGTCTTTTTGCGGATGATACTAAGATATGTAACAGGGTTGATGTTCCAGGAGGGATAAGCCAAATGGAAAATGATTTAGGTAAACTAGAAAAATGGTCAGAGTTGTGGCAACTGACATTTAATGTGGATAAGTGCAAGATAATGCATCTTGGACGTAAAAACCCAAGGGTAGAGTACAAAATATTTGATAGAGTCCTAACCTCAACATCTGAGGAAAGGGATTTAGGGGTGATTATTTCTGATGACTTAAAGGTAGGCAGACAATGTAATAGAGCAGCAGGAAATGCTAGCAGAATGCTTGGTTGTATAGGGAGAGGTATTAGCAGTAGAAAGAGGGAAGTGCTCATGCCATTGTACAGAACACTGGTGAGACCTCACTTGGAGTACTGTACACAGTACTGGAGACCCTATCTTCAGAAGGATATTGATACCTTAGAGAGAGTTCAAAGAAGGGCTACTAAACTGGTTCATGGATTGCAGGATAAAACTTACCAGGAAAGGTTAAAGGATCTTAACATGTATAGCTTGGAGGAAAGACGAGACAGGGGGGATATGATAGAAACATTTAAATATATAAAGGGAATCAACACAGTAAAGGAGGAGACTATATTTAAAAGAAGAGAAACTACCACAACAAGAGGACATAGTCTTAAATTAGAGGGACAAAGGTTTAAAAATAATATCAGGAAGTATTACTTTACTGAGAGGGTAGTGGATGCATGGAATAGCCTTCCAGCTGAAGTGGTAGAGGTTAACACAGTAAAGGAGTTTAAGCATGCGTGGGATAGGCATAAGGCTATCCTAACTATAAGATAAGGCCAGGGACTAATGAAAGTATTTAGAAAACTGGGCAGACTAGATGGGCCGAATGGTTCTTATCTGCCGTCACATTCTATGTTTCTATGTTTCTAAGAAGAATCCTCTAAACTAGCCCTAATCTCCTTAAACACCTTTAAGGGTGTTCTAAGCTATAGCTCAATCTAAATGTTTAGATGACTGCCTGATTTCCCATCACAGATGCTGGCTAGGAATAACACTGTGCAAGACAAAGAGTGGGTCTAAGTGCCCATAGTGTAGTAAAGTGTCCCTAGTGAAGTGAAAAAGAGAATAACGAGCTGACGCCCAAGAGAATAACGAGCTGGCTGGTGCCCTATCAGGGGACGTGTATATGGCATCGATTTTAGGAACCTGGAGATGGAAAAAGATGCTTGGTCGGTCCTCCTACTTCAAATTTGGGGCACTGCGCGTGCAATATAATGTGCCACCAGATAGGAGTGGTGTGTTAAGTAGTACTATTCCTGGGGGCGTGTCCAGCTTCCGGTGTGAGCAGTCGCATGGCATAGGAGCTCCGCCGTCTTCCCGACCAAAAAAGCGACTTTTACACAGCGACTACCAACGAAACTGCCCTAAATACGTGATATACCTATACCGGACGGTACAGAGTCACTCAATGTCTCCTTCGAAGCAGATGAAGCTGTCAGAGACAGCTAAACAGAAAAAATCTGGTCGGCGCAGAGAAATCCAAGATGGCGACGAGGCCTCTAACTTCTCAGATGGCCAGTCCGACTATGAGACCAGCTCCTCTAAATACTCTGAGGCTCCTATAACAGAACGCAGTTTGCATAGGATGCTACAAGAACTCAGAGCTACAATCACTGCGGACTTCCACCGCATTAATGGAGATCTGAGGAAGGAAATCACCAACATTGGCGACAGAACTAGCCACCTGGAAAATAAAACCGACGAACTGTGTGGGGCCCACAATGAGGTAGTAGACAAACTACAGAAATTATCGGAAGAAAATACACTTCTTAAAACCAAGCTTGCAGATATGGAGGATAGGTCGAGGAGGCAAAATGTACGATTCCGCGGCATTCCGGATGATGTCTCCCAAGATGCTCTTCCAGCCCATATCCTTTCTATCTGTCAAACTCTAGTCCCAAGCCTGCCTGACTCCGCATGGGCATACGATTGCATGCACAGGCTTCCGAGGCCCGCACGTCTGCCTGCCGATGTCCCGAGGGACGTTATAGTAAGATTCCATTACTATGCACACAAGGAATCTTTATTAATGGCGGCAAGAAAACTTCAAACGCTTCCTGAGCCACATCAGCAGGTTGCATTATTTGCAGATCTATCGGCGGCCACGATGGAAAAAAGAAAAGAATTTATCACAGTCACTAAGACTCTTCGAAATAACAAGGTGATGTACAGATGGGGGTACCCCACTAAATTAATCATTTGGAGACAAGGCAAGAACTTTATTGCGAACAACTCAATGGAAGGCATGAAGCTGATCACCACGTGGGGTCTTTGGAAAGGCTCACCTACCCATCAAGCCGCGGCTGAACCAGCATCTCCACGACGACTCCAAGAGGATTGGCAGATGGCAAGATCCCCAGCTAAGATCCCTTGAACTTTCTTGATGATCGTATTTGCTTGAAGGTCGCTCTGGTATACAATTCAATACTGTGACCGTTACGCTTTATAAGTAATTGTATGTATATGTATCTTGCCACATGTCACGTATACTTTGGGCTGTGTCCTCCCTAAAGGTTTACGTCCAGACATTTATATACCCATATATATGCCAATTTCTGGCAGTCTGTCTATTAGCGAACCTTTTACTTTCTATCCACATCCCAAACCATTTGCTACAAGTTTATTTCCAGCCTCACGCACTAGGGCCCTTATCAGGCCACAACTGGTATGGAGTCATCAGTAGCGATAAATATTCGCTGCCGCATACTTTCACAATGTTTAATGTTCAATGTTTACTGTGTTTGCGTTACAACTCTGTGTAGTCGGAGCAATGTTGTCGTATAGCATGTCTCACACATGATAATCATTATAAAACGGTCTGTAGGATGCGAGAAGAAGATGCTCTTTCGAATCTTGAGATCCGTGTGGCCTGATAATATAAAGTTCTGATATGTTTGTTTGCCACCTAACTGTGTTCGATTGCCTACCTACCATTTGCCAGCTCAGTTCATTGCTACACCCAGCGATAATTTTGTGTGTAAATGTGCACTAAGCTATTAACGCCTAGCCCGCCATATGTAACAATGAATAGCGCGATTAACCGCCTTCCCCTTATAGGCTACCATACTTTCCCCTTCCCCCATAGCTCAAGGGCATAGCTAATGCGCCGCCTAAAGACTATATCCTTTTTCGACGGCGAAGTGCTTAACACTAATGCCACGGTCGTTATAGATACACACCGTAAGAAGAAGTAGAAAAAGAAAAATTAGAAATATGGTTAATAATAACTAATTACAAAAATAAACGATAAATTGTTGTTATGCAAATAAAACGACTGCAAGGTACAATGACGAAGACATATAAACCCATTACTGTATTCATACTTTGCAATGATAGTCTGCAAACTTGGGCAAAATTCACCAGTGGACGTAACTGCGGGACCTCTGAAAATGGTTACGCGTCCAAGTTAAGTTTCACATGTCCTATGCCCCTAACATGGAATGTGCCACTTAGTTAAAGTATATTGACGGTTTAGCTGGTTCTACCATACTACCGCATTCTACCCTTAACCGTTTGTGTAAGGTCACCAGACATGCACCCTGACTCTTCTGCTGTTATTACTGTTCGATGTTGATTAAATATCTCATTTAGGTATAATTCTCGTGTAATATGTATTATGCAATGTTAACATGTTCTTATTTCAGGTCGGGAGGTGCTCCCAGCCTCCTTTTGTCACCCTTGGAGGAGATACTAGTTCTCACCCAGGGATGATTATTGTGTTTCTTCCGGCCCAGGAAGATGTGTGTAAATACTTTTGTTCGTACTATTCCCCTTTTTTTTCTCTTACCCGTACATCTCCCCTTCCCGTAGGTCCAGACACCAAAAATGCACAAATCACACTCTATTGGAGATGGGTCCAAGCTGCCTCTAGGCTAGCTTGTACATCACTGATAAGGTTTTTTGAGGCAAATGCTTGGAGAACAAATAGACTACCAATATGGGTTCAATGGTATCCTTATACTAATGCCCTTCACAACTCTCACTAATGACGCAACATGTTATGAAAGTCCTCTCAATTAATGCTAGAGGATTAAACAGCCCCTTTAAAAGAAGACAACTCATAAACACCATGCATGACACTGATGCAGCAATAGTTTGTGTCCAAGAAACCCATTTTAGCTTAAAAAAGCCATCCCAAATCCGATCCACAAAATACCCCACAGCCTACTATGCCAATGCCCCGAACAAATCTAAAGGAGTAGCGATAATTTTCCATAAAGACTGGATATTCACAGTACACAAACAATTTGCAGACAAGACCGGTAGAGCGCTCATCCTTGTAGGTGATCTAAATGGCATATCACTGACCGTAGCCTCTATTTATGCCCCTAACGAGGCGCAGTTTTCTTTCCTGAATAAAACAATTAAAAAAATAAAACGCATGTCACAAGGTCACGTTTTTATATGTGGCGACTGTAACTGCACCCTTGACCCTTCACTTGATATAAAACGTAAAGATAATAAGTCACCAAATAAACTGACCAACCACAATGCAAAGCTTTTCTCTAATTTAATACATTGTCAGGATTTATATGACACATGGAGGACTCTTTTCCCCTCGGTGTCTGACTTCACATATTTCTCGCAAGTGCATCTGACATACTCACGGATCGATATTTGCCTTGTAGATAAAGCAACTCTCCCTCACCTAATAGATCAATCAATGGGACAAAGAACTTGGTCAGACCATGCCCCTATCACCATCACGTTCAAAGTGCCTTACCCCACGAAAGGTCGAGGAAAATGGAGACTAAACTAATCCTTATTAGACGACCCCATAAACTTGCAGAAAATAACTTCCACACTATCCCAATACTTCTCACTCAATACCACCGATGATACATCCGTTGAAACCCAATGGTTAGCCCATAAGGCAGTGATTAGAGGTGAATTTATTAAATTAGGCTTCGCCACCAAAAAGCGACGTCAGGACATGGACACGGCGCTACGGCAGGAACTCGACAATTTAGAACAATCTAATAAACGAGCCCCTTCTAAAGCTGTATCGACTCAAATCACCAAAATACAAAACAACATTCAGAAAATTCAAACTCAAATGTATACTAAACAGGTGATGAAAACCAAGCAAAAATTCTACCATATGGGCAATAAGGCAGGTAAACTACTAGCCAACCAACTAAAATCCAATTATTTACAAACCAAAATACCTTATATCACCTCCAAAAACAGCGTTAAAATATACAATCCCCACAATATAGTAGACGAACTGGCTCTCTTCTATGAAGAGCTGTATAATCTTAAAGATGACCATACAACTCACATCCCCAACAAATCGTAGATATCTGAATATCTCTCGCACATCAAACTACCGCAAACCACACAGGAACAAAATGAAATCTTAGACGCCCCGTTCACAGAAGATGAAATAACTCAGGCCATAAAATCTATCCCCAAACACAAAGCTCCGGGTCCGGATGGACTCTCTAATTACTATTATATAAAACTGGTGTCCCAAATTGCTCCTCACATAACTAAGTTGTTTAATACGATCAAACAATCTGGCATATTCCCTCGGGAAATGCTGGAAGCCTACATTATAACGTTGCCGAAACCGAACAAGTCCCCAACAATCTGCAGCAATCTAAGACCCATTTCTCTGCTCAATGCAGATGTGAAACTATATGCAAAGTTAATTGCAAACAGGCTCAAACCCCTTTTGCCCAACCTAGTCTCAGAGGAACAAGCGGGCTTTGTACAAGGAAAACAGGTGGGTGACAACACCAGATATTGTATGGATCTGGTGGATTGGGCAAATGATAGCAAACAGAGTGGTGTTCTCATGGCCTTGGATGCCGAAAAGGCATTTGATCGCCTAAATTGGGATTATATGGCGGCAACATTAACAGCCTTTGGATTCTCAATGGCTTTCATAAAGATTATCTTGGCCTTTATTCCTCACCCTCCGCTAAAGTTTTCAATACCGGGTTCACATCCAGAGGTTTTTGCATAACTAACGGTACGAGGCAAGGGTGTCCCCTGTCGCCCCTGATCTTCATTCTATGTTTGGAACCTCTGGTGAAACATATAAAAATGGACCCTTCACTTCCCGGCTTGCACACTCCTGCAGGGGAAAAGAAAATCGCATTGTTTGCAGATGATATTATAGTTTTTCTGGCCAACCCTAATGCCACTATCCCACGGTTAATCCAGGCCCTGTCTTCCTTCGGATCTATATCCTATTACAAGAACAATATTAGTAAGACCCAAATACTTCCTATTAATCTACCCTCACAACTAGTAGGCACCTTGAAAAACAACTACCCGTTCGACTGGAAATCCACGTCAATATCCTATCTCGGCGTTAAAATTACCCTCTCCAACTCACTTATTATCAAAGAAAACCATGAAACGGTATTATCCGCGCTGACTAAACAGATGAGTTCTTGGGATAAACTTCATATGTCATGGCTTGGGAAAATCAATTCTGTGAAAATGATGATCCTACCCCATATTTTATATCTCTTCAGAACACTTCCAATTGCTCTCCCTAATAAACTTATAAAACGTTTCCAATCTGCTATCAATGCCCATATTTGGAAAAAAAAGCCCCCAAGGGTATCCTTGCAATCAATGTGGCGCCCATTAACTAAGGGAGGCCTTAGTATACCAAATATCCAACACTATTATAGAGCAACGATACTGGCACAATGCATAGATATATTGACAGGCAGAACGAACCCTCTATGGCTCAACCTTGAGTCAGCGTGCAGCCAAACCCCTTCCCTGGCTAATATGTTATGGATATCATCCACCCCCCCCACGGTCTGCTACGTTACCAGCTACAAACTTCCTTCTAAACTCTTGGCAGACCTGGAATAAAGCAGTATGGCCTCCTGAGGAACTTTTATACCTTGCACCTTTCTCCGCCCTCTCGCTGCTCTCTCCTGATCTGCCCACACAAAGGTGGACTGATCTGGGTATCACACACGTCCATTATATGTTCAATAAAAATGGCATTCGTTCCTTTCCAGAGTTGCAGACTTCGTTCCAATTACCCTCTCGTGATCTATTCTTATATCTAAGAGTCAAACATATTTTGATCTCCAAATCGATATCTTTCATACACCCCCTATCATTCAGCAAGCTAGGCCAAAAATGGTACACAGCAAAGAAATTCCACACATCGTGGAAATTTCTTTCACCCTGCTACACAGCACAGGCAGGCCCTAAGGCTACAAACAAATTGCCATATATGCTTAAATGGGAAATCAATTTAGGAATGGAATATACTTTGGAGGAGTGGGAAATGGCTATTAAGTACACTAAACAATCTTCGAACTGTGTTACACTATGGGAAGCCTATTTTAAGATTCTCATGCGCTGGTACATGGTCCCGTCAAGACTACACAAAATATATACTAATTTATCCCCACTATGTTGGAGATGCAATAAGGACTCAGGATCTCTAGAACACATCTTTTGGGAGTGTACATACTTACAAGCATTTTGGCATTCTGTACAGAGTTCGATATTTTCGCTATGTAAGCTCTCACTCCCTCTTACACCGGGAAACTATATCCTACACATCATACCCAACCTGAATGATATTCCAGCTAGGGATGCGGTACTCAATATTTTGGTGGTTGCTAAGACCCGCATCGCAGCACACTGGAAAAGCACCCATTGTCCCGATATATTAGAAGTGCTTTCTAAAGTTGATTCCACATACAACCACGAAAAGGAATGGGCAAAAAAGGGTAGCGTACCTAAATTCCTCACTAACTGGCACAACTGGGAATCTTTTTATGAATCCTACTCTAAATGAGCAAACAGAGAGGTTGCATATCCCATAGGTCTAATGAGAAGATGTAGTAGTATACCCATACGTCCACATACATTAATGGTCTGGACCAATCACCTCTACGGTTTCCTTCATTGCCCCCCCCCCCCCTCCCTACCAGGTTTCCCCCTTTTTTTTCTTCATACGAATCATGGATAGAGGCTACAAACCAATACAATAAGTGTACATCCAATAGTTTGTAATCATTCATAGTATTCAGGTAAACTGTTTCCTCGCAAATCTGTACAACTACAGCGTAGTTTTTCCTTTTGAGCCTTATGCTGAATCGATCATATTTACTACTAGGTACACGATTAGAGCAAGCTCGCTCACTTACACGCAACCTGTAACATGGGAGGTCAGAGGGTGATTTGTATGTTGCATTGTTGATATATTAATATATACACTGTGGCTTGTTAAAGCCAATGTAAATGGCATGTTACATACTGTGAATGTTTGTGCTTTATGCTGACTTACGCAATGATGTTTAATTCATGTCGCAACTTCATGTATCTAAAAAAATCTGGATGTACTCCTATGTTTTATCCTTTTTTCTTTTTTCTGTTATTTCCTGTTTTTTTACTTAACAAAATCAATAAAAAAGTATACATTGAAAAAAAAAAAGTAGTACTATTCCTATCAGTTTAATCCCTGTTATGTGCCTTTTTTTTGGTTTGTTTTTAGAAGCCACAGTGCAGCACCAGAGGCCCGAAAAATTAGGCATGTACACATGCCTAAAAAATTAGGTATTGTTGCAGCCGCTGCAGAAAGTGCCCTAAAACATTGCGGCTTGAACCCTAGTTGGTGGCGGTTAAGTCACGCAAGTCAACTGGCATTCAGAGCTAAAATACAGCAGCGTGTGGACCATTTTTAGCCCAAGGCAGCTCATCTCATCAGCTTTTTTTTAGTCGAATGTATCGACTACTGTCAGTCCCTTCGGGATCCATCCCTCATTCATCTTAATAAAGGTGAGGTAATCTAGACTTTTTTGACCTAGGCGACTTCTCTTCTCAGTGACAATACCTGATGCTGCACTGAAGGTCCTTTCTGACAGGACACTTGAAGCGGGGCAGGCCAGAAGTTCTATCGCAAATTGGGATAGCTCAGGCCACAGGTCAAGCCTGCACACCCAGTAGTCAAGGGGTTCATCACTCCTCAGAGTGTCGATATCTGCAGTTAAGACGAGGTAGTCTGCTACCTGTCGGTCGAGTCGCTCTCTGAGGGTGGATCCCGAAGGGCTGTGGCGATGCGTAGGACTTAAAAAGCTCTGCATGTCCTCCATCAACAACACGTCTGTAAAGCGTCCTGTCCTTGCCGGCGTGGTCGTGGGAGGAGGAGGATTACTTTCACCTCTTCCCCTGTTAGATTCCCGTTGTGCTGTAACATCACCCTTATATGCTGTATAAAGCATACTTTTTAATTTATTTTGCAAATGCTGCATCCTTTCCGACTTGTTGTAATTTGGTAACATTTCAGCCACTTTCTGCTTATACCGGGGGTCTAGTAGCGTAGACACCCAGTACAGGTCGTTCTCCTTCAGCCTTTTTATACGAGGGTCCCTCAACAGGCACGACAGCATGAAAGACCCCATTTGCACAAGGTTGGATGCCGAGCTACTCATTTCCCATTCCTCTTCCTCAGTGATCTCAATGAAGGTATGTTCTTCCCCCCAGCCACGTACAACACCACGGGTACCAGATAGGTGACAATGAGCACCCTGGGATACCTGTTGTGGTTGGTCTTCCTCCTCCTCCTCAAAGCCACATTCCTCCTCTGACTCCTCTTCCTCACAATCCTCTTCCAGCGTTGCCGCAGGTCCAGCAAGCAATGCTTATAAGGCTGTTTCTGGTGGTGATGGTGACCTCTTCCTCTTCACGCTCATCTACGGCCTGATCGAGCACTCTTCGCAGGGCGCGCTCCAGGAAGAAAACAAATGGTATAATGTCGCTGATGGTGCCTTCGGTGCGACTGACTAGGTTTGTCAGCTCCTCAAAAGGACGCATGAGCCTACAGGCATTGCGCATGAGCGTCCAGTAACGTGGCAAAATAATTCCCAGCTCCCCAGAGGCTGTCCTAGCACCCCGGTCATACAAATATTCATAACGTCTTTTTCTTGTTGGAGCAGGCTGTCGAACATTAGTAGTGTTGAATTCCAACGTGTCAGGCTGTCGCAAATCAAGCGCCTCACTGGCATGTTGTTTCGCCGCTGGATATCTGCAAAGTGTGCCATGGCCATGTAGGAACGCCTGAAATGGCCACACACCTTCCTGGCCTGCTTCAGGACGTCCTGTAAGCCTGTGTACTTATGCACAAAGCGTTGTACGATCAGATTACACACATGTGCCATGCGCGGCACATGTGTCAACTTGCCCAACTTCAATGCCGCTAACAAATTTGTTCCATTGTCACAAACCACTTTGCCGATCTCCAGTTGCTGCAGAGTCAGCCACTTTTCCACCTGTGCGTTCAGGGCGGACAGGAGTGCTGGTCTAGTGTGACTCTCTGCTTTCAAGCAAGTCAAACCCAAGACGGCGTGACCCTGCCGTTTCCGGGATGTGGATTAGTACCTGGGGAGCTGGGGGGGGTGCCGTTGATGTGGAGCAAGACACAGCAGCAGAAGAGGACTCAGCCGAGGAGGTTATGGAAGAGGATGGAGTAGGAGGAGTAGAGGAGGTGGCAGCAGGCCTGCCTGCAAGTCGTAGCGGTGTCACCAACTCCTCTGCAGTGCCACGCATTCCATGCTTGGCAGCTGTCAGCAGGTTTACCCAATGTGCAGTGTAGGTGATATACCTGCCCTGACCATGCTTTGCAGACCAGGTATCAGTGGTCAGATGGACCCTTGCCCCAACACTGTGAGACAGACATGCCATTACTTCCTTTTGCACAATCGAGTACAGGTTGTGGATTGCCTTTTGTGAAAAGAAATTTCGTCCGGGTACCTTCCACTGCGGTGTCCCAATAGCTACAAGTTTTTTGAACACCTCAGACTCCACCAGCTTATATGGTAAAAGCTGGTGGGCTAATAGTTCAGACAAGCCAGCTGTCAGACGCCAGGCAACGGGGTGACTTTCTGACATTGGCTTCTTGCGCTCAAACATGTCCTTGACAGACACCTGACTGTGGGCAGATGAGCGGGAACTGCTCAAGGCGAGAGACGGAGTGGCGGATGGTTGAGAGGGGGCAAGGAGGACAGCAGTGGTTGATGTGGCTGAAGATGCTGGACCAGGAGAAGGATGGCGGCTTTGAGTTTGTGTGCTGCTTGTACTCATGTGTTGATCCCATAGGCGTGTGTGATGTGCGATCATGTGCCTACGCAAAGCAGTTGTACCTAGGTGGGTGTTGGACTTCCCACGACTAAGTTTCTTTTGGCACAGGTTGCAAATGGCATCACTGTTGTCAGAGGCAGACACACAAAAAAAATTCCACACTGTTGAGCTCTGCATTGACGGCATTCTGGTGGTGGACACCGCATGCGTTGATTGGCGTGCTGTCGGGCTGACAACTCAGCAAAGGAAGCAGCAGCGGGTACAACATCATCATCATCACACCGTACGTCCATGTGTGTAATGCTGCCTGACTGAGACATATCCCTGTTATCTACATCCTCTGGCAATAATGGTTGCGCATCACTCATTTCTTCAAACGGATGTGTAAATAACTCCTCTGACAGATAAAGTGAAGCGGCTGTGGTGCTACTGTTGGTGGTGGCGGCAGGCGGGTGAGTGGTATCTTGAGAGGTGCCCGAAGCTAAGATGGAGGAGGATGGTGCGTCAAGGTTCCGAGCGGAAGCTGTAGAAGATTGGGTGTCTTGTGTTAGCCAGTCAACTATGTCCTCAGAACTTTTCAAGTTCAGGGTACGTGGCCTCTGAAAACTGAGCATTATTCTAGGGCAAAAGGGAATCACAGCACCATGACCACGAGGGCCCCTGCGTGGTGGACTGCCTCTGCCTGTAAATTTTTTTTGGATTAGTGGTACTATGCGTGCAAGCTACTGTGACACCAGATATGAGTGGCACTGTGCAGTGGCAGAGGTTGGCAGAGTACACGCTGTAGGCCTGACACATACGCTTGAAGTCAACTAACTGCTATTCAATCTATAACAGTGTCAAACATTTTTGGGGTTTTAAATGCATGCTATTGTGACACCAGATATGAGTGGCAATGTGAACTAGCAGAGGTTGGCAGAGTACACGCTGTAGGCCTGACACACCCGCTTGAAGACAACTAACTGCTATTCGATCTATAACAGTGAAAAAAGTTTTTTGGTTTTTAAATGCATGCTATTGTGACACCAGATAAGAGTGGCAATGTGCACTGGCAGAGGTTGGCAGAGTAGACACTGTAGGCCTGACACACCCGCTTGAAGACAACTAACTGCTATTCAATCTATAACAGTGAAAAAAGTTTTTTGGTTTTTAAATGCATGCTATTGTGACACCAGATATGAGTGGCACTGTGCACTGGCAGAGGTTGGCAGAGTACACGCTGTAGGCCTGACACACACTTATGAAGGACACTGACTGCTATTATATTACAGTCAAAAACTTTTTTGATTTTAAATGCAAGCTATTGTGACACCAGATATGAGTGGCACTGTGAACTGGCAGAGGTTGGCAGAGTACACGCTGTAGGCCTGACACACATTTATGAAGGACACTGACTGCTATTAGATTACATTCAAAAACTTTTTTTGTTTTTAAATGCAAGCTATTGTGACACCAGATATGAGTGGCACTGTGCACTGGCAGAGGTTGGCAGAGTACACGCTGTAGGCCTGACACACACTTATGAAGGACACTGACTGCTATTATATTACAGTCAAAAACTTTTTTGTTTTTAAATGCAAGCTATTGTGACACCATATATGAGTGGCACTGTGCACTGGCAGAGGTTGGCAGAGTACACGCTGTAGGCCTGACACCCGCTTGAAGGACACTGACTGCTATTAGATTACAGTCAAAAAGTTTTTTGTTTTAAATGCAAGCTATTGTGACACCAGATATGAGTGGCACTGTGCACTGGCAGAGGTTGGCAGGGTACACGCTGTAGGCCTGACACAAACTTATGAAGGACACTGACTGCTATTAGAGTACAGTCAAGCTATCCATTTCCCTATCAAATCAGCAGCAGCTACACTTTCCCTCCTCTCACTAAGAATGCAGCTTCAGAATGAATCTAAAATGGATGCTGTACAGGAGGTTGGAGGGTCTGGAAGGGAGGGTCTGCTGCTGATTGGCTGGAATGTGTCTGCTGACTGTGAGGCACAGGGTCAACGTTTACTCAATGATGACGAATAGGGGGCGGATCGAACCGCGCATATGTTCGCCCGCCATGGCGAACGCGAACACGCTATGTTCGCCAGGAACAGTTCGCCAGCGAACCGTTCGGTACATCACTATTTCTAACATCTTTAGCTGTGAGATACGCATCAAATAAGTGACATTTCTTTGTGTCTGTCTGTGTGTTCAATTGAACAGCAGCAGGAAAGCCAGAGAATGAACACGCAATATCAGTACTTGCTGTTGTGAAAGAAACAGTTCAATAAAAATATAAATAAACAAAAACAATTCTAGGAAAATGCAAGAATCCCAACATAGAAGTGTGTGAAAAAAGGGAAAAAATAACATCTCAGCATTCTGTAGGCATCCACACACCATACAAATTTGAATTATGTATGCTTTATTAATTATAATATTGGTTGTGTTATATATACTATGGATATAGATAACCTAAGGCCAGGTTTCATTACTTGAACATTTTGGTGATGTTGAAAGCTTACATTTATGGAGTTGGTTTGTCACTTTAAAAGGCACACTCACCCTGATGATATGACCTCACTTTGATGATGTGTGATATGTAGCTATTTTAAGTTTATAGGTCTATTAAATCAATAGGAAACACATTTTTACTTTTTAACCCCTTAAGGACCAAACTTCTGGAATAAAAGGGAATCATGACATGTCACACATTTCTCCCAGAATATAATTGTTATACATAATAAAATGTATTTACTTAAAGGAACACTATAGGGTCAGGTACACAAACATGTATTCCTGACGATATAGTGTTAAACTAACTTTTTAGCCCCCCTGTCCCCTCTTACAGATCGTGAAATCTTACCTTATTTCAAGCGCCGCATGGGTCCACTGGCACTGGCTCCACCTCCGATTCACCTCCATGACTGACATAATCAGAAATGATTATCTCAGCCAATCACAATTCTTTCCCATAGATAACATTAGATTGGCTGAGATTGTCAATTCTGATTATCTCACCCAAGGAGGCAGGCTGGGGGCAAAGCAAAATTCTTCCCTGGGCAATCAGCATCTCCTCATAGGGATGCATTGAATGAATGCATCTCAATGGGGGAAGTTCAGTGTCTCTATGCAGGGCATCCCCAAGGTACCATTCCACCTGAGGAGTGGCCACTAGAGGTGTTCCTAGGCTGCAATGTAAACACTGCCTTTTCTCTGAAAAGACAGTGTTTACTGCAAAAAAGCCTGCACGAACTGACTATACTCACCAGAACAGATGGTGACTACAGTGTCGATGTAATTTTAATTTATATGAAAAAATAATATTACAGTAAAAGATACAAAGCATAACTGTATTATGTACAAAAAAGATTTACACTACAGGCCATTTTAGAAAAAATTATACTACATACGGCCTGACAACTCATAAAGAAAAACTATGGCTGACAAGAGAAGGGATGGCAACCTTTGACATGGAGACAATATCAACTAAATGGACAAATTTCCAATTGCTCTTGAACACCACAACATTTTCTGTCATGTTTTGCTTTCTAGATGAGGATTTGCATGTCAAAAATGATTAAATAATTAATATCTGAAATGGCCACCTAGCAAACATGTATATAAGTATGGAACATTTTGAAAAAGCCTGTGTGAAGATGAAACCCGTTAGTGTTTTATTGGTGTTTTATACTATACTTTTGGTTTTATTCTTTTGGTTATAAATAAAACTAGTTTTTATCTTATGTGGACCTTCCTTTTCTTATCTCTGAATATTTTCACCTGGATGATTTATACTTTGGTTTCCTAGGTGAGAAAGATACCACCTATGCTATATGGGATGGAGCATAACTTTACGGTGCCCTCCGTTTGTGAGTATACTTCATATTATTATTTTATAAAAAAATTTAGCTACACAAAGAGCATTATCTTCTCTTTTTTTCTTTTCATTTTATATGCTGGTGAACTCTCACTGCAATGATATGGCATATTGAAAGAGACCATTTCCATGAAGATGACCACCACTCGCTGCTGACCAGCCTAAGGATACCTTTCCACATAAGATCAAGACCGAGGCCAAGATCTGCACATCCACAGACGGGAATTGGGCGCACATATCTGGAGCTGATTTAAAGCTCCAGAAGATTGTAAGTGCATTGCCTTTCTTTTATTTATAATCACCAGCATCAAAAATACTACACCACTAACAATGATATTGCTCGATGTACGTAATGTGATCCCCCATTACCCCTATCTTTATTTCTGTACCCCGTTTACCCTATGAAAAAATTGTCAAATGAAAAAAAAAAAAATACTACACCACTATATATGGCTCTATCTCTATTTGAGTTGAGGACACTTGTGAAGGCGCTGCTTCCCTGCATTCCCTTTCTATGTATTTAAGTATACTGATCTCATTATTGATGATGATCTACGTAAGATAACATAACAGGTAAGGGTCACAAACAGAAATGTATGTACATAACTAGAATACAGTGGCTGAGATAATGAACTAGGAGTTATTAAGTTAAAAGAGTTAATGTCATAGTGGCGAATAGAAAACGTATAACACTGATAGAATAATAATAATAAACTCAGGGATAAAATAAACACCAAAAACAGTGGGAGAGGGGGGTCATCAATTAGTCTTAGTGCCACAAAACAGTAAAAGGGAAATACTACTGAATGGAAAATATAGGAAAGGTCGACACAGGCATGAATGAAAATAGGCTCATCAAGTTAGTACTGGAGGTAATAATGCCACTCTCCTACCATATACAACTACAGCCTATAGCTATTATTGATATATAATAAGACTGTGTCCAAACCTATGGTACTCATACCATATATGTGTATTTTCATGATGTCTTAAAGGAACACTGTATATATCTGAATTCCTAACGCTACAGTCTCGGTGCCCCTTATCATTTATCCCCTCCCACCGCCCATCTGTACAAAAAGTAAAATGAAAAAATAAATAAATAAACAAATTTACCTTGGCACTGCCGCAACCTCTTGGGCCATCCTGGAGGTGTACCTCCAGGATGACTGGCCAATCCAATGCTACTCAAAGAGAATGCAGCAATGAATGAATAAAATGATTTTCTATGGCCGACTGCGGTCACAGTATGTTACAGTATGACAGCCGGGCTGGAGGGCTTGGTGGTGTGGCTAGATGCCACGTTTTCAAATTAGTTTAATATTCGGTTTTGGGTGGTAGGACAGGAGAGGCAGGACTGCAGGCACAAAAACATATTCAATAAGATGAAGTTGTTAAAGTGTCTACAATGTCTCTTTAATGTAAAGCAAAATTACGGGGCAATGAGTTATAAAGGTTTTTTTTAGATAGGATATGGAAATTGTTACGAGAGCATGATCACAGCATCATAATTTTGAAACTGTAGAACTGAAAGGTTTGATAATTTCAAAGAGGCTATTGCAATCGTAGTTGGCATATCTTTCTGTCCCTGCACTTTTAATCAAGGTATTATTTCTTAATTCCAGTTCCAGGTTGAGTCTTAATGTTTTGTCAGTGGGTCCCCAATGGAACAGCAAATATATATTGAAAAATCTGGTCTTATTCTTATTCTTATTCTCAGATCAGATCCAGCTCTTAAAAATATTATAGGGGAAAAAATAACTATAGTGTATAGAGGTGCAACAAATCTAAAGCAACACTTAACCACCATCTTTATTAGAGATAAAATGAATAAGACCAGATTTTTCAATAAAGAACAGGGTTTTTATCTCTGTAAATCATGTGTTGCCTGTAAAAAAACTCTTTTTAAAAAACAAAAAAACTCCTCTTTCACTTCTTACCATAATCACCGTACTTTCTCCATTCGCCAAGTTTTGACTTGCCAATCTACAAATGTCATATACCTCCTCTGGTGCCCATGTGGTCTGCATTATATTGGAATGACCACAAGAGCTTTAAAGACCAGGGTTGCGGAACACATGGGTAATATCCAGAGGGGCTATATGAAACATAGTGTTTCGGCACATTTTGCCGATAAACATAGGAGTGATCCATATGTATTATCTTTTATGGCTGTTTTTAAAAAAGAAAAAAATTGGAGAGGTGAAAACAATGTTAAAGAGCTTTTTTGAAAAAATTAAATTTGAATATATACTGGTTTTGTAGTTTTTTTTATTTTTATATTTATGTATTTATGTGTATATATTTTTTATTATTTCTATTGCTCTTTCTAACTTTGCCAGCTCTTACCTCCCCCTTTTTTCCTTGCATATATATTTAACATATATATGTGAAATAAAGCATACTGCATATGCAAGAAAAAAAGGGGGAGGTAAGTGCTGGCAAAGTTAGAAAGAGCAATAGAAATATAGTATGCTTTATTTCACATATATATGTTAAATATATGCGTTATATACCGTATTTATCGGCGTATAACACGCACTTTTTCTCCCTGAAAATAGGGGGAAAATGATGGGTGCGTGTTATACACCGATATCCCATATTTACTTACCTGTCTTGAAGCGTGTGCACACTTCCTTTCAGTCCCGCCATAAACCGGAACCTGAAATTGAAGTTCCAGTACTGCGGTGCACGCTGTGAAGCCGGCCCACGCTTCAAGACAGGTAAGTAATTATGGGACAAGAGGGAAAGTGCACTAGGGGACACTATGGGAAGGGGGGGGGCACTATGGGAAGGGGGGGGGCACTATGGGAGGAGGGGGAAGAATACTTTGGAAAGGGGGGGGACACTATGGGATGAGGGGGGAACACAATGGGAGGGGGTGGAGAATACTATGGGAGGGGGGGGGAAATACTATGGAAAGGGGGGGAACACTATGGGAGGGGGTGGAGAATACTATGGGGGGGAAGAATACTATGGAAAGGGGAGGGAACACTATGGGATGAGGGGGGGAACACTATGGGAGGGGGAGAGAACACTATGGGAGGGGGAGAGAACACTATGGGAGGGGGGGAGAACACTATGGGAGGGGGGAGAATACTATGGGAGGGGGGGAGAATACTATGGAAAGGGGAGGGAACACTATGGGATGAGGGGGGAACACTATGGGAGGGGGGGAGAATACTATGGGAGGGGGGGAGAATACTATGGGAGGGGGGGAGAATACTATGGGAGGGGGTGGAGAATACTATGGAAAGGGGGGGCACTATGGGATGAGGGGGGGGAATACTATGTGAGAGGGGGAAATTTCCTGGAATTTCCTTCTGAAAATGAGGTGCGTGTTATATGCCGGTGCATGTTATACGCCGATAAATACGGTATATGAATTTTTGGGTTATCCATTGTGTATAAAAACTTATTGTGTACTTTTACATATTCATTTTTGCTCATATTTACTATACTGTTCTCTCCCATTCTATTGAGCATCATCACTTATATATATAAGAACTTTTCTCCGGCCACCTAATATGGTAGAACGCTGTTTGCGTTCCATTGTGCGTTCCAATTGACGAAGATCGGAAGTGAAATCACTTAATAACACTGGAAGTGATGCATATGGACGGAAACTACACACAGGTGAATTGAGATGCCTTTCGAGCCAAAACGCGTTTGCTGCTATCACTTGCTTGTTATTATATTGTATTTTTATATTACTCTCTCGGTTACTTTGTTTAGGGTAAGTGGAAATCCCTTTTTTCTATGTTCTGCTATAGGGTTCCACTCCCATAGTACCTTGAGTTTGTGAATTACTTTATCCTCAATAAAATCATTTTTTACAAACTGCGAAAGCTTCTCCATCTACTCTCTGGAAATTCGCTAGCCTGTATTGGCACCCTTGAGCCTGCTATATAGAGCCTGGTACAGCTCTGTTAAATGTGAGTGTTAGTCTTTTTTGCATTATATTTATTTTTTTGTGTTACAGTTTACACTATGTTGTCTTACGTATTTATTTTTTAGATTGTATCTTGCTACCCCTCAATTTTCAGGTTGTATTTTTATTTTATGTTTGTTTGTACTACCACTTCACTTTTGGGGTTTTCTCCTAAAATGTGGTTTTGATATATACTCTCAATTTACTTTCATTCCAGTTTACTAGACCGGCTTGTTCCAGCATTCATGGTTCCAGCATTCATATGCACCAGTCTCGACTTGTACCTTATGCTGATCTTGCACTGTGCTAATTTTCATTTGTACCAATGTTTATTGTTCCTGCTCTCAGTGATAGTCATCATTACTTGTACCTTGGCCTGAAATTATGGTTAATATTAGTGCTGATCCTGTTAGATCCTGACATTAAATCTGGCCATTCTAAGGTCCAGTAAGATGCCAATCTATAATTTCCTACTTTGCTCTTAGGTTAAGTTGCTAACTTATACCTTGCTGAGGATCAACTAGCAGCCTGACACTACCTTCTCTAGTGTGTTGAAAACTCTCTTTCATAATTTAGAAAACAATTTGTAAGGAGTTAGACTCGTTGATTTGAATTTAGGTTGATCAAGTGATTGGTCGGATTTCTGAAATCTGACCTGAAATGCACCAGAGTCCCAAACCAAACGAGTAGACATGTGCAATTTGTTTCGTTCAGAATGTCCGAATTACCGAATTTCTGAAGTGCCGAACAGAATCAAATTGTCGAAGTGCCGAATTTCAGAAGTGCCGGAGTGCTTCAGATTTCTGAAAAGTGGCAAAACAAGAGAAGGAGGGAAAATTACAGGATGACAGGCATCTGTCATGGTACCTGCTACTCAGACCTCATTCTCCTCCAGCGATTTCGGCACTTTGGACGCCGGCCGTGATAGCCCCTCCCCCTTTTATGATGCAGCGCTATGCCGCCGACATCATGACGTCAATGACGTCACGACCCGCCGAAAATCTCAAACTAGGACACTGCATGTTGGATCCCTGTCTTGATCCTGACATTACGACAGGGCCAATGGATCCTGCAGGTACTAGTTCCCAGGTCTCCTCTTAGGACTCTAGATTTGAAGTTTTGGGGGCGTGGTCATCAATTAAAGAAGCAGGGTATAAAAGGTATTCACTTACAGTGAGTCATTGCCCTGTCGTGGTTTCAGCTTGTCTGTTCTCTCAGTGCGTTTATGTTGAGTGTTTCTTCAGTTATTCACTTGGCTTGTATCCTGACTTTGCTTACCTCTCCTATCCTTGATCTCGGCTTGGCTTTCACTTACCTGTCTTCTCGTTCCCTCGACCTCGTCTCGCCCCTGCCCGTTCTCTGTTTGCTTGACGTTAGTCCGGCCACTCTTAGGTCTGGTACACGTCTTTATAGTTTTTAGTACACTGCATGTTGGATCCCTGTCTTGATCCTGACATTACGACAGGGCCAATGGATCCTGCAGGTACTAGTTCCCAGGTCTCCTCTCAGGACTCTAGATTTGAAGCCATGGATCATAGAATGGACCAAATGGCTATGGCCTTACAGTTACTATTATCTCGGCCGAATCTGCAGCCTGAGGAGGTTCGTACTCCCTTTATTGCGCCTGTAAACACAGGACTAGAGGTAGCTACGGTAGGGGCCTCCTCCCGGGTTATTTCACCACTACGCTATGGAGGTTCACCAGACACTTGTCGAGGTTTTCTGAACCAGATTAGTATCCACTTTGAACTACAACCCCGGGCCTATCCTACTGATAGAGCCAAGGTCGGATTTATCAACACTTTGCTGATAGACAAGGCACTTAGATGGGCTAATCCTTTATGGGAAAATGATAACCCGCTAGTGTATAATTATAACGCTTTTGTGGAAGCATTTAGGAGAACATTCGATCCTCCAGGAAGAAAAGCCAACGCCGCTAAGGCATTACTACGTCTCAGGCAAGGAAATAGTACTCTGGTAAATTATGCTTTAGAATTCAGATCTCTGGCTTCAGAGGTAAAATGGAACGAACAAGCCTTCACAGATGTTTTTCTAAATGGCTTATCTGAGGAAATTCTAGATGAGGTAGCCACTAGAGAACTTCCTGAAAGTTTGGAAGATCTGATCTCGTTTATTTCTCGCATAGACGAACGTATGAGACAAAGGCAAAACACTAGAGATAGAATCCGTAGACCGTCTATCAGATTGGCTCCCTCATAACTGAATCCCGATTCTATGGCTCTAGCACTACCTGAGCCAATGCAATTAGGGACTACTCGTCTAACTGAGCAGGAGAGACAATACAGGAGAAGGGAAGGTCTTTGTTTATATTGTGGACAAAGGGGTCACCTACGCCTTACCTGCCCCACTAGGCCGGGAAACGCTCGCACCTAAGTACCTCTAGAGGACAGGCCTTGGGTGATGCAATCTCGTCCTCTATAAATAAACAAAAAGACCATAGGCTTCTAATTCCTATCTCTTTGATCTGGGAGAAGAGTTATGTTAATACCTTTGCCTTAATAGATTCTGGAGCAGCAGAAAGCTTTATGGATCTAACTTTTGCGAAAAAAAAACTCCTTCCTTCTCAACTAAGAGAGACACCCTTGGCCGTTGAGGCCATAGATGGTAGACCATTATCAGAGCCCGTTATTTCTCATGAGACCATACCAATCAAAGCTACTATTGGCGTGTTACACAAGGAAATTATTTCTCTATTGTTAATTTCTTCTCCTTCATTTCCTGTAGTTCTGGGGTATCCATGGTTAAGAAAACATAATCCTGTCATAGACTGGGAATTAGGAGAAATAGTGTCATGGGGTTTGGGCTGTACTGGCAGATGCTTGCAACGGATCACACCAGCTCCCTTAGCAGACATACCTACCCACTGTTCCCAGGTTTCTGACTTACTGATACCTCCACAATACCAGGATCTTAAGACAGTCTTTGATAAAGGGAGAGCCGACACCTTACCTCCTCATAGGTCATTTGACTGTACCATTAAGCTTCTGCCTGGCACAATGCCTCCCAGGGGTACTATGTACCCATTATCTACTAAGGAGAATCTAGTACTAGAAGCATATATAAAGAAAAATTTGGACAAGGGCTTTATCAGAAGGTCTACATCTCCAGCGGGGGCTGGATTTTTCTTTGTCACTAAGAAGGATGGCACTCTCAGGCCATGCATAGATTACCGGGGTTTTAATAAAATAACCATTAAAAATGTGTATCCTATTCCTCTGATCACCGAGTTGTTCGATAGACTCAAGGGTTCCAAAATTTTTACCAAGTTAGACTTACGAGGAGCTTATAACTTGGTTAGAATCCGACAAGGTGATGAGTGAAAAACCGCATTCAATACCCATTACGGTCACTATGAATATACAGTAATGCCATTCAGACTATGTAATGCCCCAGCTGTCTTTCAGGAACTAATCAATGAGGTCTTGAGAGAATTTCAAGAGGAATGCGTAATAGTATACCTGGACGATATACTAATACATTCCAGAGACAAGGAAATTCACCACAGACAAGTGAGAAGTGTGTTACGTAGGTTTGTACTGCAAATTGGAGAAATGTAGTTTTTTTTTTTTTTTAATTCTTTATTTTTGGTGCAAATAGAATTAACAAACATTCCTGTGGTGCCACGACAGCAGGCACAGGTGGAATAATGCATACAAAGTCATGACGGTAGACAGTTGCACATTTTTTGTTATGAAATAGTTGGTATACATACCAGTGGGCGTTGCGAGTGGAATAGTTACATCGGCAATTTTAGTAAAGAGTGATTAAAATATAGATTGTATTTTTTGCCGTGAAAATAATAACATGCTTGGGAACCTATGCTAAAAATATTTCGAACAAATATATCTCAAAACTTTCCTAGGAACAATCTGATTGAACAATATAACTGAGGTTCAGGAGGTCAACAACATTCAGCTGCTAATGATCTGTCTAGCACTGTAGTGTACAAACAGTTAGGGTCATTCTGTGTGACATATTTCTCAACAATACATTCTAGGTTGCAGAGGATAAAATTGCTCACGTTGGAGCTAAAAAACATTGCGCTCTCGTTTTAAACTGTTTAGGACGGGCCCTAGAGCCCTTTAAACTGCAGCCTATCACTTGCAGTACCATATTATGTGGTAGGGGTAGTCTATTACATCAAAAGTAAAAACAAAACATAATATAATAATAACAATAACAGGTGCTGGCATGGGAGCCTAAACTGTGGGTTATGGATTAGATCCCTGTATCTGGGCGTCTAGGAGGTGTGAGAGTTCAGGATAGTCCAGGTTGAAAATAGCCTTATGAAGCGATGTGGCTGGTGGTTCGGCCTATACCTGACGCTTGTGAGTCCCGTGTGCCAGTGCTGATAGCTGAAAATAAAAATGAAGTGCAGTGCAGTCCCGACCTTGTATATCAGGTTGAGATGAGATCGGCGAGGGCCCATGAGGGTGCCCTCCGGCAGATCGGGTCGACTCCTTTCCTCAGCCGATGCCCTGTCTCTGGGGCGGTCGTTGGTCCTGTGGGGGCCAGCAGGCTTCTAGCCGCGATCTACCGCGTGTGGGAGTGCAAGGCTGTTCTGCCGCTGGGTGCCGGTCGTTGGATGTTAGGACCGCAGAGTGGTAGGGAGGTCGGGTCCTGTTCTGTGGCTGGAGGTCTTGTGCTTCGTCGTAGGAGGGGCCCGGTACCGTTTCCCGCCTTTTTGGATGTCGACTCTGTTCCAGACTGGATGCTACTCTGGATTTGCGAGGTGGATTCAGCTGCAGGTTGCGCCGGATAGCTGGATGGATCCAGGCTGCCACCTCTCTCATCTGCAGCCTGTAAAGCTGTCTCTGGGCCTGGAGCTTTGCCCATAGGTAGGTGCGCAGCTGGTCAATGTACTCCAGTGCGTGCTTTGGTGGTTCAGTGAGTGTTTGTCTGTCCCTAAGCTGTTTCTGAGTCGCCATCTTGGCTGGGCCCTGTAGGTCTCGCCTGGTTGAGGGTCCTGTCGCCGTCCCTGCCGCCATTTTGGCTGGGACTTGTACTTCACGTGTGGTTGACAGCTTATTCGTCCCCATGTGGGGTCTGCTAGTGTGCTTGTCGCTTGGTCGGTCGCTTGTTTGTGCCGGGATATCCCTCACCGGCAGGGGGGGGGAGTGATCAGGGTCTCAAGCTTTGCAGTCAATTCCCGCTGGTCCGTCGGCGGGGAGGTCGGCCGCCTCTCCCACGCCAGTGCGCATATGTAGGCCGCAAATCAGCGTCTGCATCAGAGTGCCTCCCTAAGTCCGGAGGTCCGGCCAGGTAAGTCCCCGGGTGACTCCGCTGCTCTGCCGTGCCTAGTTAGAGGGCTCGGTGTGAGTTAGAGATTCAAAGTCGCTTGTTAGCAGGGTTTTCTCCCGGAGCTCCTGTTCAGTGCGGCCATTCCGCTCAGCGGTCAGGCCCCGCCCCCCGGAGAAATGTAGTTTTGACCAAACCCAGATAGATTTCCTGGGTTATGTCATTTCCGATGAGGGTTTCAAGATGGACCCTATTAAACTCATCTATAATAGCACCCATTACTAACATGACTAAGTAGGGTGCTAATACCAAAGTTTGGACTAAGGAGGCTTTGACTGCCTTCAAGACCCTCAAGGAGACTTTTGCCTCTGCCCCGATTTTGGTTCACCCTGACACTTCTTTACCTTTCCTACTGGAAGTTGATGCTTCTGAGACTGGTATAGGGGCTGTACTTTCTCAAAGACAGGGGTTGGATAAACCGCTGCATCCGTGTGGTTTCTTCTCTAAAAAATTGAATGACACAGAGAGAAGGTATGACATTGGAGACAGAGAACTGTTGGCTGTGATATTGGCTTTAAAGGAATGGCGGCATCTATTAGAAGGGACTTTACAACCAGTTACTATTTTGACTGACCAAAAGAATTTATCTTTCATTGGAGAGGTCAAAAGATTGTCTGCTAGGCAACCTCGCTGGTCCCTGTTCCTTGCCCATTTTAATTACATACTTAACTACAGACCGGGCTCCAAGAATACTAAGGCAGACGCTCTCTCACGCCAACATGAACCTGCCACTTTCGCAGAGGTCCCTATGTCTTCTATAATCCCCAAACAGTATATTGTAGCCAATACCAGCCTTAAAGTACACTCTCCTCTACTGCTTGATATTGAAAAGGTTCAAAGCAGGGCGCCTGTACTTAATCCTGAAGGAAAATATTTCGTTCCTCCCAACCTTCAGGATGAATTACTCACATGCTTCCATGACAGTAAAATTGCCGGACATCCTGGCGTTCATAAGACTCACTCTCTGATTTCCCAAAATTTTTGGTGGCCTACCTTACATAAGGATGTTAGAGAATATGTCATGGCATGTGTTGTTTGTGCTAAGAATAAACAGCCTCACACCCTTCCATGTGGTTTACTTCAACCTTTAGAAATTCCTAAGACACCATGGTCCAGTAAAGCTATGGATTTTATTGTTGATTTACCGGTTTCTAACAACCAAACAGTGATTCTCATGGTTGTTGACAGATTTACTAAAATGTCTCATTTTATCCCCTTACCTAAGCTACCTACTGCACCCGAATTGGCTGAAATTTTTGCGAGGGAAGTCTTTCGCTTGCATGGAATTCCTATGGATATTGTCTCGGATATAGGTCCCCAGTTTGTTTCTCGTTTCTGGAGATCCTTCTGTTCCCAGTTGGGTATCAAATTAAATTTCTCCTCGGCCTACCATCCCCAGTCTAATGGGGCTGCCGAATGTACCAACCAAAAGATCGAACAATATCTGCGTTTTGTATCTGAATATCAAGATAATTGGGTCGATTTGATTCCTTGGGTGGAGTTTGCGCACAACAATTTGGTTTGCGAGTCTACTCATAATAGCCCCTTCTTCATGAATTATGGCTTTCATCCTACCATTCTGCCGTTGGTGTCCTCCTCTCAGGGTATGGTTGATGATCATGTCGCCAGTCTGAGGAAGTTGTGGGATCAGATTCACCGTGTTCTTGTTCACACTTTTCACACTTTGGCTTTATTTAAACAGCAAGCGGATAAACGCAGAGGGCCTGCTCTTATTTTTCACCCGGGGGATAAGGTGTGGCTAAGTACCAGACACATTCGTTTGAAAGCTCCTTCCATGAAATTCGCACCTCGTTACATTGGACCTTACAAAGTCTTACGGAAAATCAACCCAGTTGCTTATCAGCTTGTTCTTCCCCCTGGTCTGCGCATTCCTGATTCTTTTCATGTTTCACTCCTGAAACCTCTCGTTTGTAATAGGTAAACCTCGGCTTCGGCTCCTCCCTCTTCTGTTCAGGTTGAGGGTTCATTCTTGATTCCCGCATCTTTCGGAGGAAATTGCAGTATCTTGTTGACTGGAAGGGATATGGTCCTGAGGAAAGATCCTGGGTGTCTCATGCAGATGTTCATGCTCCTCGCCTTCTTCGGGCATTTCATGCCCGCTTTCCCTGGCTCTTTTCAACCTAGGGGCGTTCCTAAGAGGGGGGGTACTGTCATGGTACCTGCTACTCAGACCTCATTCTCCTCCAGCAATTCTGGCACTTTGGACGCCGGCCGCGATAGCCCCGCCCCCTTTTATGACGCGGCGCTATGCCGCCGACGTCATGACGTCAATGACGTCATGACCCGCCGAAAATCTCAAACTAGGACGTTTTGGGGGCGTGGTCATCAATTAAAGAAGCAGGGTATAAAAGGTACTCACTTACAGTGAGTCATTGCCCTGTCGTGGTTTCAGCTTGTCTGTTCTCTCAGTGCGTTTATATTGATTGTTTCTTCGGTTATTGACTTGGCTTGTATCCTGACTTTGCTTACCTCTTCTATCATTGATCTCGGCTTGGTTTTCGCTTACCTGTCTTCTTGTTCCCTTGACCTCGGCTCGCCCCTGCCCGTTCTCTGTTTGCTTGACGTTAGTCCGGCCACTCTAAGGTCTGGTACATGTCTTTATTGTTTTTAGTACACTGCGTGTTGGATCCCTGTCTTGATCCTGACAGCATCAAACCCTAACCCTGCCTCTACCTGTACCCCATACCCCTATCCCTATCCCTACCCCTAATCCTACCCCTACACCTAACCTCTAACCCCTAACCTTTCCCCTAACCCTGCCCCTAGCCCTACTTCTACCCCTACCCTAACCCTACCCCTAACCCTAGATGTGTAAGTGGTTGTGGTGATTAGGGTTAAGGGTAGGGGTAGGGTTAGGGTTGGGGGTAGAGTTAGAGGTAGGGTTAGGGAATTGCCGAAATCCTGAATTACTGAAGTCCCGAAGTGCTGAATTGCCGAAGTTCCGAATTGCTGAAGTCCCGAATTGCCGAAGTCCCAAATTTCGCAAGTGCTGAACCGAAGTGCCGAAGTGCCGAATTGTGGTGGGAAAATGCTTCTATCAGTGTACTTCAAAATATATACATAATATTATATGCGCAGGCTTCAAAGTGACCATAGCAAAACGTTATACTTTTTAAAGTGCATTTAATGCTTTAATACATTTAAGAAATGAAAATGCCAGTCCTATATTTACTTTTTCTTATTTATTTTTTGAAAAATATCCCTCTCCTGATGCTCAAGTAAGAAAGGTAAATAGTCAGTGTAGGACCCACCTATGAGGTTTGCCTTGACGTGGCTGGTGGGCGTCCATCTAATGGCCCTTGAAGTTACTTAATGATCTCCATTTATTTAAATATGCATAGGGATTTGGGAGGAGCCCATGTACTTTTTTTCTTTGGTTTTTACTGTACGTATTGGGGCTGATGTATACTATAATATTTTTCTAAAATAGTATTTTATGTTACTTTCCTTTTACACATTTTTTACGAAATAGCTTTTCTTGTACCTAAACATTACTTTACATATTTAGTATTCCAAATTTGGCTTTTTTTTTTCTTCCAATATAATAGGTTTATAGTAAACATTAGGTGCTCTAGTTGTCAATACAAAAGCTTCTCTGAATTTTTTATTAAGATTTTATTGGCAGCTTATCATCACATTAACTAATCCAAAATTGTAGGATCCGATGCTTGACTGTTTTTATTTCCAGTGTTTTAATGGTTTAGAGGAAACAATGGGTAACCTAGTCTTTCACACAAAAGCTTCCTTGACACAATGTATTAACTTTTTCAGTTTCCCTTCCTAACAATACATGCCACTTGCAGAGCATACAAAACTGCTTTTTATCTTTTTCGAGTTTGTACTCTCAGGAGCTCTGCAGCCATAATTAGAATAATTACTCTTCATTTGTTCATATCTGTTCAATTGTAAAACGCATGAAATATCAACTTAGGAATTGGAAGCCACTGAGAAGAATAGTTCACACGAAAGAGCAATTTATCCTTTGCTAATCCTCACTGTAAGTACAGTCGTATAAGCTCCTGCTTTTGCATAATTTCATGTTGTGAAGAAGAGATAAATTAGCATGGTTCAGGGAACTTGGAACATCACTCCATCACGTTAGCAAAGTCACTAAGACCTTGAATGACCTGCTGTGTAAATGCCAATCATCACCCTAATGCCTGGTGCTTAAACTGCAATTTTCCATGGCTCTGAATTCTGCTTTATATAGAGTTTGAAATTTGCATTGCTCGAAAAAAAAGAATGGAATGGAACATTGTTAATGTTATTTACCCAGCCAGGTGTAAGAATAGAGAGACGAGAAGAACCAAAAGCTTGGAAAGACAATGAGCTTTGGAACTGCTTTTCTAATGGCCTTTTAGAAACATCGGCTGGATGTTTTCATTTTACTGTACCTTGCCTCATATTTAGATATTGCTATCAGAATGATATAACAATAAGCAGAATTTTGAAGACTCACTGAGAGTGGTATAAACTATGACTCTTAAACCACAGCATGAAGAAATTCACAAACACCTGAATCCTTTATTGCCCAAGAATAAACTGTGGAAAGAGTGTATACAAAGAGAATTTTCTAAAATGCTGTATACTTTGACAGCATATAGAACCCTAGTCTGTCACCAATTATTCTCGTTGTTTTGGATGTTTGCAATGTCTGTTTAATTACTCCAATGGTCAGAATTGTCTTTTATTTTTTTTTTGAAGAATCTTTTATTTGGTGAGAAATTCAGTATGCGTTCACGAATATAACAATATTGTGGACTCGCAGGTCCTAGAGCATTTATGAACATCAAGTATGATTACAAAATCACAGGCATGCATTGGTGTGGTATTTCAATCTTTGCACCAATCGATCTGACACGTGTTTGTGGCACAATTAGTAAAGCGGTGGGGTGATGCTATTATATATGATCACAGGTCCTAGTGGCATTAGTTTGTGTTCTGGACATGCATGCTACCTCCGGGGAACCTGTACCCTGTCCGTCAAAGGTTTCGGTTGAATCTGTCTCATTGGGGTTGGGGTTTATCATCTGATGCCTCACCCCAGTTGTCCGTCCGGGTTTCACCACTACCCACCCCGGGTTGGGGTGTAGAGGCTTGGTGCGTCTGCGGCATTAATGGACTTCAGTGCTGTAGAGGTAGCGTCGTCGGTCAGCACGATTATGGGGGTTTACCATCTTTGTGCCTCATGTTCCAGAGCAGGGTTAAGTGTGTTATGATGTTTGAGGTTGTCGGATAGGGCCATGTGTGTGTTCCCCGTCTGGGTGTGTCATCCCCTTGAGTCTGTAAATATAAGCTAGTGGTGTAGGAACACGTCGTTGGTGGTTTTCGGTTATGTGATCCCACTGAGGTGGGCCATTTTGGGTTCCTGTGGCTTAGTGGGTGTCAGTCGGTACGTCCTGGGCTGTAGTGAGGTGAGTTGCCGGTCCCGGCGTGGTTCACCAGTGTTAGAATTGTCTTTTATTATCCTGATCATCATCATCAAGGTTAGGGACCAGTGACAGCTTGGGGGCTACTTCATCCTATTTCACAGGATGTCCTACAGCATAGATATGGCCTCACTTCCTATGATGGTTAGATAATGATACATTAGTAGAGCATCTATGTATTCTGTACCTGGTGTGTACGGCTTAGCACTGGTAAGAGCTTGGAGCCTGGTAAGTAGAGTTGGCGTATCTTCAAGCTCAGTAGTGTGCAGTAGTGTAATTCTGTTTGTAGCTGTAAAACTCTACAGCTGCTCCTTGCACATTAAATAAAATTAAATTCTTATTCGCATACATGACTAGCAAAATGTATTCTCTGAAATTAGTTAAACTGAGAATACCATCATTGTCAAAGTTATTTGTACCTAGAGATAACATATCCCTTGGTACACTGACTCATTTATTTAATAATAAAAGCAAAATAATTGGCCAATTTTAATTTCACTCTCTGTGATGTCTTCTCACTGTGACTGCAGTAGGTGCAGCACGTTCTCATTCACGTTCAATAAAGAATACCGTTAGCAAAAGCTTTGGTTTGACAGAGTTCTGGAACTGAAACATTATGGGAGTTACGTATAAAACATTGTTGCATTCGCCTGTTCTGTGAGCATGTGCCATTTTCTTATATATAAAACTGTTACTCCACCTTCTTACATTAATAATATTTTTTCTTCCTTTTCCATAATGGGCAAAAATAATAAATTTTTCTAATGCTTTTTATTCCTCTTTTTTCTCCTTTTTTTCTTCTGATGATTTTAGAATTGAATACGGTACATAAACAAAATAAGACAGATGCATATATAACTAAGAAAAAAAGTTATTCACAGTTTGAAGGAGTTTTACGCCCTAAACTGAATGGAAAACCCTTTTTTTTTCCAGAAAATGTTGTTGGAATAAAGGTGTACTCTAACACCTCTTTGTTATACATTGGATGTGATGCATTGGTGAACTGAAAAAAGAACCAAAATGGAAAAGGAAAGGAAAGAGTTGCAGAAAGAAGCATTTTTGGTGCAAATGAGGTAATAAATAGGTGTAATAGGAAAATGCCAGAAAACTGGCTAAAATTGACACTTTTTATACATAACTATATTTTATATATGTTTCATATATATTTTCATTCTCCAATAAATCTGCCTTAAAAGTTTACCAAACCAAAATAAAAACATTTTAAAAACATGACCAAGTTTACTTTTAAGGGATTACTTCAACCAAAAACAGTTTTTTTAAAAAAAACACTGTATTCAGATGGAGTAACCATTGCATGAACCTTCCTCATGTCAAAATAAAGAAATTAAGCCCATGTTATGATATACTTGCATTGCGTTTGCTGATGGGTTGGTAGAGAGTGGTAGATATGCTGCCTAGGTGGAGAGGAGGCCTGTAGTGGTGAATGTTTTTGGAGTTTGCTTCTGGGATTGCTTACATGTAGAGAGAGCTGTTTGTTGTGTACTTTGTATGGCTGGGGGATGTAGTGTGTGTGCATATGTGCTGTAGAAATGTGTATATGGCTAGCGGTTGTAGAATACGCATGTGTGTGTGTATAGGGAATGTAGAGTGTGTGCTTTATCAAGGGGCTGCAGTATGGGTGTATATGTTTATGTGGGTTGCATTGTGTGTGTATTAGGAGCTCTAGTGTGTGTGTGTGTGTGTGTATAGGAACTATAGTGTGCATGTGCATGTATAGGGGTTGTAGTTTTTTGTGTAATGGGGTACAGTGTGCATGTATAGCAAGTGTAGTGTGCGTGCATGGGGGTATTGTGTGTGTGTTTAGTGGTTTTAGTGTGTGTGGTGAGTGTAGGAAATACAGGGGTGCATTGTGTACATGTAACAGGTATGTTTGAGTATACGGAATTAGATGAGAATACATATAGGTGTGCACTCTGTGTATAGAGGTGTACTGTATATTTAGAAGGTATAGTGGGTGTATAGGGGGTATAGTATGTGTATGGTGGGGTGGTTGTGTTGGTAAATGGTTGGGATAGGGGCTTCATTAAATTAATCATTATAATTGTAATAATTATAAATATACAATATATATATATTCCCTTCTCCCTCATTGGATCCCTGGTGGTCTAGTGGCTAACATATTCAGTCTGCATTAATAACTTTCTTGTGAGCATCGGCACTTACAGTGTCAGATCATTTTCATGGTAACCCGCAGCAACGTTCTGATTGGAAGGTGCACACCACAGGCTGCTGGATCATCATGCGATCAGTTAAAAACAATTCTATGCCTTACATTAAGCACTAGTGTTGTCGCGAACCCGAAATTTTCGGTTTGCGAACGGCGAACGCGAACTTCCGCCATTGACTTCAATGGGCAGGCGAATTTTAAAAACAACAGGGACTCTTTCTGGCCAAAATAGTGATGGAAAAGTTGTTTCAAGGGGACTAACACCTGGACTGTGGCATGCCAGAGGGGGATCCATGGCAAAGCTCCCATGGAAAATTGCACAGTTGATGCAGAGTCTGCTTTTAATCCATAAAGGGCAGAAATCACCTAACATTGACACCTGTCCTCAAAGCCCAGCCCTGATACACACTGACACAGAGCAGAATAGAGACTGTTCCCCCTACATAGGGTCACTTGGCAGATATGGATTGACACCTGTCCTCAAAACCCCTGATACACACTGACACAGAGCAGAATAGGGACTGTTCCCCTTACATAGGGTCACTTGGCAGATATGGATTGACACCTGTCCTCAAAACCCCTGATACACACTGACACAGAGCAGAATAGAGACTGTTCCCTGTCCACAGAGACCATGATACACACTGACACAGAGCAGAATAGGGACTGTTACCCCTACATAGGGTCACTTGGCAGATATGGATTGACACCTGTCCTCAAAACCCCTGATACACACTGACACAGAGCAGAATAGGGACTGTTCCCTGTCCACAGAGACCATGATACACACTGACACAGAGCATAATAGGGACTGTTCCCTGTCCACAGAGACCATGATACACACTGACACAGAGCAGAATAGAGACTGTTCCCCGTCCACAGAGACCATGATACACACTGACACAGAGCAGAATAGAGACTGTCGCAAATCAAGCGCCTCACTGGCATGTTGTTTCGCCGCTGGATATCGGCAAAGTGAGCCATGGCCGTGTAGGAACGCCTGAAATGGCCACACACCTTCCTGGCCTGCTTCAGGACGTCCTGTAAGCCTGTGTACTTATGCACAAAGCATTGTACGATCAGATTACACACATGTGCCATGCACGGCACATGTGTCAACTTGCCCAACTTCAATGCCGCTATCAAATTTTTTCCGTTGTCACACACCACTTTGCCGATATCCAGTTGCTGCGGAGTCAGCCACTTTTCCACCTGTGCGTTCAGGGCGGACAGGAGTGCTTGTCCGGTGTGACTCTCTGCTTTCAAGCAAGTCAAACCCAAGACGGCGTGACACTGCCGTATCCGGGATGTGGAATAGTACCTGGGGAGCTGGGGGGGTGCCGTTGATGTGGGGCAAGAAGCAGCGGCACAAGAGGACTCAGCCGAGGAGGTTATGGAAGAGGATGGAGTAGGAGGAGTAGAGGAGGTGGCAGCAGGACTGCCTGCAATTCGTGGCGGTGTCACCAACTCCTCTGCAATGCCACGCATTCCTTGCTTGTCAGCCGTCAGCAGGTTTACCCAATGCGCAGTGTAGGTGATATACCTGCCCTGACCATGCTTTGCAGACCAGGTATCAGTGGTCAGATGGACCCTTGCCCCAACACTGTGTGCCAGACATGCCATGACTTCCTTTTGCACAATCGAGTACAAGTTGGGGATTGCCTTTTGTGAAAAGAAATTCCGGCCGGGTACCTTCCACTGCGGTGTCCCAATAGCTACAAATTTTTTGAACGCCTCAGACTCAACCAGATTGTATGGTAAAAGCTGGCGGGCTAATAGTTTGGACAAGCCAGCTGTCAGACGCTGGGCAAGGGGGTGACTTGGTGACATTGGCTTCTTACGCTCAAACATGTCCTTGACAGACACATGACTGTGGGCAGATGAGCGGGAACTGCTCAAGGCGGGAGACGGAGTGGCGGATGGTTGAGAGGGGGCAAGAAGGACAGCAGTGGTTGACGTGGCTGAAGATGCTGGACCAGGAGGAGGATGGCGGCTTAGAGTAGGTGTGCTGCTTGTACTCATGTGTTGATCCCATAGGCGTTTGTGATGTGAGATCATGTGCCTACGCAAAGCAGTTGTACCTAGGTGGGTGTTGGACCTCCCACGACTCAGTTTCCTTTGGCACAGGTTGCAAATGGCATCGCTGTTGTCAGAGGCAGACACACAAAAAAAATGCCACACTGCTGAGCACTGCAATGACGGCATTCTGGTGGTGGACACAGCATGCGTTGATTGGCGTTATCCCTGTTATCTACATCCTCTAGCAATAATGGTTGCGCATCACTCATTTCTTCAAACGGGTGTGTGAATAACTCCTCTGACATACCAAGTAAAGCGGCTGTGGTGCTAGTTTTGGTGGTGGCGGCAGGCGGGTGAGTGCTATCTTGAGAGGTGCCTGAAGCTAAGCTGGAGGAGGATGGTGCGTCAAGGTTCCGAGCGGAGGCTGTACAAGATTGGGTGTCCTGTGTTAGCCAGTCAACTAAGTCCTCAGAACTTTTCAAGTTCAGGGTACGTGGCTTCTGAAAACTGGGCATTATTCTAGGGCAAAAGGGAATCACAGCACCACGACCACGACGGCCCCTGCGGGGTGGCCTGCCTCTGCCTTTCATTTTTGGGGGGATTAGTGGTACTATGCGTGCAAGCTACTGTGAGACCAGATATGATTGGCAATGTGAACTGTAACAGTTCTGCAGAGCACACACTGTAGGCCTGAGACACCCGCTTGAAGACAAGTAACTGCTATTCAATCTATAACAGTGAAAAATAAATTTTGGTTTTAAAAGCACGCTATAGAGACACCAGATATGATTGGCAATGTGCACTGGAACAGTTCTGCAGAGCACACGCTGAAGGAAGGACTGACAGAGCCGCTTGAAGACAAGTAACTGCTATTCAATCTATAACAGTGAAAAACAAATTTTGGTTTTAAACGCACGCTATAGAGACACCAGATATGATTGGCAATGTGCACTGGAACAGTTCTGCAGAGCACACGCTGAAGGAAGGACTGACAGAGCCGCTTGAAGACAAGTAACTGCTATTCAATCTATAACAGTGAAAAACAAATTTTGGTTTTAAAAGCACGCTATAGAGACACCAAATATGATTGGCAACTGTCAAAGCACGCTGGAACAGGTCTACAGAGCACACGCTGAAGTAGGCCTGACACCCAGACGCTTGCAGACAACTAACTGATCTTCTATTACAGTGAAAAAAAATGATTTCTTTAAAATCTAAAGCTTAAGCTATTGTTAAAACAGATATGAGTGGTGGCACTGACTGTGCAAATGGGCAAGGCATCCAACCTGACACAGAAGCTGGCAGGGAGGCAACTGCTCTTCTATTACAGTGAAAAAAAAATATTTATTTTAAATGTAAAGCTTAACCAATTGTTAAAACAGATATGAGTGGTGGCACTGGGCAAGTAGGCACAGTATCCAATGTGAACCTCACACAGAAGCTGGCAGGCAGGCAACTGCTCTTCTATTACAGTGGAAACAAAATTTTGGTTGTAAAAGCACGCTATAGAGACACCAGATATGAGTGGCAACTGTCAAAGTACGCTGGCAGGGTTGTGCAGGGCACACGCTGAAGGAAGGCCTGACAGAGCCGCTTGAAGGACACTGACTATCTGCTATTAGCTTACACTGGAAACCTTTTTTCTTTGTAAAAGCACACTAAAGAGACACCAGATATGATTGGCAACTGTCAAAGCACGCTGGCACAGGTCTGCAGAGCACACGCTGAAGTAGGCCTGACACCCAGACGCTTGCAGACAACTAACTGATCTTCTATTACAGTGAAAAAAAATGATTTCTTTAAAATCTAAAGCTTAAGCTATTGTTAAAACAGATATGAGTGGTGGCACTGGGCAAGTGGGCACAGTATCCAATGTGAACCTCACACAGAAGCTGGCAGGCAGGCAACTGCTCTTCTGTTACAGTGAAAAAAAAATATTTATTTTAAATGTAAAGCTTAACCAATTGTTAAAACAGATATGAGTGGTGGCACTGGGCAAGTAGGCACAGTATCCAATGTGAACCTCACACAGAAGCTGGCAGGCAGGCAACTGCTCTTCTATTACAGTGGAAACAAAATTTTGGTTGTAAAAGCACGCTATAGAGACACCAGATATGAGTGGCAACTGTCAAAGTACGCTGGCAGGGTTGTGCAGGGCACACGCTGAAGGAAGGCCTGACAGAGCCGCTTGAAGGACACTGACTATCTGCTATTAGCTTACACTGGAAACCTTTTTTCTTTGTAAAAGCACACTAAAGAGACACCAGATATGATTGGCAACTGTCAAAGCACGCTGGCACAGGTCTGCAGAGCACACGCTGAAGTAGGCCTGACACCCAGACGCTTGCAGACAACTAACTGATCTTCTATTACAGTGAAAAAAAATGATTTCTTTAAAATCTAAAGCTTAAGCTATTGTTAAAACAGATATGAGTGGTGGCACTGGGCAAGTGGGCACAGTATCCAATGTGAACCTCACACAGAAGCTGGCAGGCAGGCAACTGCTCTTCTGTTACAGTGAAAAAAAAATATTTATTTTAAATGTAAAGCTTAACCAATTGTTAAAACAGATATGAGTGGTGGCACTGGGCAAGTAGGCACAGTATCCAATGTGAACCTCACACAGAAGCTGGCAGGCAGGCAACTGCTCTTCTATTACAGTGGAAACAAAATTTTGGTTGTAAAAGCACGCTATAGAGACACCAGATATGAGTGGCAACTGTCAAAGTACGCTGGCAGGGGTGTGCAGGCCACACGCTGAAGGAAGGCCTGACAGAGCCGCTTGAAGGACACTGACTGGCTGCTATTAGCTTACACTGGAAACCTTTTTTCTTTGTAAAAGCACGCTAAAGAGACACCAGATATGATTGGCAACTGTCAAAGCACGCTGGCACAGGTCTGCAGAGCACACGCTGAAGTAGGCCTGACACCCAGACGCTTGCAGACAACTAACTGATCTTCTATTACAGTGAAAAAAAAATGATTTCTTTAAAATCTAAAGCTTAAGCTATTGTTAAAACAGATATGAGTGGTGGCACTGGGCAAGTGGGCACAGTATCCAATGTGAACCTCACACAGAAGCTGGCAGGCAGGCAACTGCTCTTCTATTACAGTGAAAAAAAATTATTTATTTTAAATGTAAAGCTTAACCAATTGTTAAAACAGATATGAGTGGTGGCACTGGGCAAGTAGGCACAGTATCCAATGTGAACCTCACACAGAAGCTGGCAGGCAGGCAACTGCTCTTCTATTACAGTGGAAACAAAATTTTGGTTGTAAAAGCACGCTATAGAGACACCAGATATGAGTGGCAACTGTCAAAGTACGCTGGCAGGGTTGTGCAGGGCACACGCTGAAGGAAGGCCTGACAGAGCCGCTTGAAGGACACTGACTGTCTGCTATTAGCTTACACTGGAAACCTTTTTTCTTTGTAAAAGCACGCTAAAGAGACACCAGATATGACTGGCAACTGTTAAAGCACGCTGGCACAGGTCTGCAGAGCACACGCTGAAGTAGGCCTGACACCCAGACGCTTGCAGACAACTAACTGATCTTCTATTACAGTGAAAAAAATGATTTCTTTAAAATCTAAAGCTTAAAGGGCCACTCTAGTGCCAGGAAAACATACTTGTTTTCCTGGCACTAGAGTGCCCTGAGGGTGCCCCCACCCTCAGGGTCCCCCTCCCGCCCGGCTCTGGAAAGGGGAAAGGGGTAAAAACTTACCTTTTTCCAGCGCTGGGCGGGGAGCTCTCTGCCTCCGATCCTCCTCTTCTCCTCCCCGTCGGCTGAATGCGCACGCGCGGCACAAGCTGCGCGCGCATTCAGCCGGTCACATAGGAAAGCATTCATAATGCTTTCCTATGGACGCTTGCGTGCTCTCACTGTGATTTTCACAGTGAGAATCACGCAAGCGCCTCTAGCGGCTGTCAGTGAGACAGCCACTAGAGGAAATAGGGGAAGGCTTAACCCATTCACAAACATAGCAGTTTCTCTGAAACTGCTATGTTTATGAAAAAATGGGTTAACCCTAGCTGGACCTGGCACCCAGACCACTTCATTAAGCTGAAGTGGTCTGGGTGCCTAGAGTGGTCCTTTAAGCTATTGTTAAAACAGATATGAGTGGTGGCACTGACTGTGCAAATGGGCAAGGCATCCAACCTGACACAGAAGCTGGCAGGCAGGCAACTGCTCTTCTATTACAGTGAAAAAAAAATATTTATTTTAAATGTAAAGCTTAACCAATTGTTAAAACAGATATGAGTGGTGGCACTGGGCAAATGGGCACAGTATCCAATGTGAACCTCACACAGAAGCTGGCAGGCAGGCAACTGCTCTTCTATTACAGTGAAAAAAATTATTTATTTAAAATCTAAAGCTTAACCAATTGTTAAAACAGATATGAGTGGTGGCACTGACTGTGCAAATGGGCAAGGCATCCAACCTGACACAGAAGCTGGCAGGCAGGCAACTGCTCTTCTATTACAGTGAAAACAAATTATTTATTTTAAATCTAAAGCTTAACCAAGTGTTAAAACAGATATGAGTGGTGGCACTGGGCAAGTGGGCACAGTATCCAATGTGAACCTCACACAGAAGCTGGCAGGCAGGCAACTGCTCTTCTATTACAGTGAAAAAAAAATATTTATTTTAAATGTAAAGCTTAACCAATTGTTAAAACAGATATGAGTGGTGGCACTGGGCAAGTAGGCACAGTATCCAATGTGAACCTCACACAGAAGCTGGCAGGCAGGCAACTGCTCTTCTATTACAGTGGAAACAAAATTTTGGTTGTAAAAGCACGCTATAGAGACACCAGATATGAGTGGCAACTGTCAAAGTACGCTGGCAGGGTTGTGCAGGGCACACGCTGAAGGAAGGCCTGACAGAGCCGCTTGAAGGACACTGACTGTCTGCTATTAGCTTACACTGGAAACCTTTTTTCTTTGTAAAAGCACGCTAAAGAGACACCAGATATGATTGGCAACTGTCAAAGCACGCTGGCACAGGTCTGCAGAGCACACGCTGAAGTAGGCCTGACACCCAGACGCTTGCAGACAACTAACTGATCTTCTATTACAGTGAAAAAAAAATGATTTCTTTAAAATCTAAAGCTTAAGCTATTGTTAAAACAGATATGAGTGGTGGCACTGGGCAAGTGGGCACAGTATCCAATGTGAACCTCACACAGAAGCTGGCAGGCAGGCAACTGCTCTTCTATTACAGTGAAAAAAAAATATTTATTTTAAATGTAAAGCTTAACCAATTGTTAAAACAGATATGAGTGGTGGCACTGGGCAAGTAGGCACAGTATCCAATGTGAACCTCACACAGAAGCTGGCAGGCAGGCAACTGCTCTTCTATTACAGTGGAAACAAAATTTTGGTTGTAAAAGCACGCTATAGAGACACCAGATATGAGTGGCAACTGTCAAAGTACGCTGGCAGGGTTGTGCAGGGCACACGCTGAAGGAAGGCCTGACAGAGCCGCTTGAAGGACACTGACTGTCTGCTATTAGCTTACACTGGAAACCTTTTTTCTTTGTAAAAGCACGCTAAAGAGACACCAGATATGATTGGCAACTGTCAAAGCACGCTGGCACAGATCTGCAGAGCACACGCTGAAGTAGGCCTGACACCCAGACGCTTGCAGACAACTAACTGATCTTCTATTACAGTGAAAAAAAATGATTTCTTTAAAATCTAAAGCTTAAGCTATTGTTAAAACAGATATGAGTGGTGGCACTGGGCAAGTGGGCACAGTATCCAATGTGAACCTCACACAGAAGCTGGCAGGCAGGCAACTGCTCTTCTATTACAGTGAAAAAAAATTATTTATTTTAAATGTAAAGCTTAACCAATTGTTAAAACAGATATGAGTGGTGGCACTGGGCAAGTAGGCACAGTATCCAATGTGAACCTCACACAGAAGCTGGCAGGCAGGCAACTGCTCTTCTATTACAGTGGAAACAAAATTTTGGTTGTAAAAGCACGCTATAGAGACACCAGATATGAGTGGCAACTGTCAAAGTACGCTGGCAGGGTTGTGCAGGGCACACGCTGAAGGAAGGCCTGACAGAGCCGCTTGAAGGACACTGACTGGCTGCTATTAGCTTACACTGGAAACCTTTTTTCTTTGTAAAAGCACGCTAAAGAGACACCAGATATGATTGGCAACTGTCAAAGCACGCTGGCACAGGTCTGCAGAGCACACGCTGAAGTAGGCCTGACACCCAGACGCTTGCAGACAACTAACTGATCTTCTATTACAGTGAAAAAAAAATGATTTCTTTAAAATCTAAAGCTTAAGCTATTGTTAAAACAGATATGAGTGGTGGCACTGGGCAAGTGGGCACAGTATCCAATGTGAACCTCACACAGAAGCTGGCAGGCAGGCAACTGCTCTTCTATTACAGTGGAAACAAAATTTTGGTTGTAAAAGCACGCTATAGAGACACCAGATATGAGTGGCAACTGTCAAAGTACGCTGGCAGGGTTGTGCAGGGCACACGCTGAAGGAAGGCCTGACAGAGCCGCTTGAAGGACACTGACTGTCTGCTATTAGCTTACACTGGAAACCTTTTTTCTTTGTAAAAGCACGCTAAAGAGACACCAGATATGATTGGCAACTGTCAAAGCACGCTGGCACAGATCTGCAGAGCACACGCTGAAGTAGGCCTGACACCCAGACGCTTGCAGACAACTAACTGATCTTCTATTACAGTGAAAAAAAATGATTTCTTTAAAATCTAAAGCTTAAGCTATTGTTAAAACAGATATGAGTGGTGGCACTGGGCAAGTGGGCACAGTATCCAATGTGAACCTCACACAGAAGCTGGCAGGCAGGCAACTGCTCTTCTATTACAGTGAAATGTTTTTATTTATTTTAAATGTAAAGCTTAACCAATTGTTAAAACAGATATGAGTGGTGGCACTGGGCAAGTAGGCACAGTATCCAATGTGAACCTCACACAGAAGCTGGCAGGCAGGCAACTGCTCTTCTATTACAGTGGAAACAAAATTTTGGTTGTAAAAGCACGCTATAGAGACACCAGATATGAGTGGCAACTGTCAAAGTACGCTGGCAGGGTTGTGCAGGGCACACGCTGAAGGAAGGCCTGACAGAGCCGCTTGAAGGACACTGACTGGCTGCTATTAGCTTACACTGGAAACCTTTTTTCTTTGTAAAAGCACGCTAAAGAGACACCAGATATGACTGGCAACTGTCAAAGCACGCTGGCACAGGTCTGCAGAGCACACGCTGAAGTAGGCCTGACACCCAGACGCTTGCAGACAACTAACTGATCTTCTATTACAGTGATAAAAAATGATTTCTTTAAAATCTAAAGCTTAAAGGACCACTCTAGTGCCAGGAAAACATACTTGTTTTCCTGGCACTAGAGTGCCCTGAGGGTGCCCCCACCCTCAGGGTCCCCCTCCCGCCCGGCTCTGGAAAGGGGAAAGGGGTAAAAACTTACCTTTTTCCAGCGCTGGGCGGGGAGCTCTCTGCCTCCGATCCTCCTCTTCTCCTCCCCGTCGGCTGAATGCGCACGCGCGGCACAAGCTGCGCGCGCATTCAGCCGGTCACATAGGAAAGCATTCATAATGCTTTCCTATGGACGCTTGCGTGCTCTCACTGTGATTTTCACAGTGAGAATCACGCAAGCGCCTCTAGCGGCTGTCAGTGAGACAGCCACTAGAGGAAATAGGGGAAGGCTTAACCCATTCACAAACATAGCAGTTTCTCTGAAACTGCTATGTTTATGAAAAAATGGGTTAACCCTAGCTGGACCTGGCACCCAGACCACTTCATTAAGCTGAAGTGGTCTGGGTGCCTAGAGTGGTCCTTTAAGCTATTGTTAAAACAGATATGAGTGGTGGCACTGACTGTGCAAATGGGCAAGGCATCCAACCTGACACAGAAGCTGGCAGGCAGGCAACTGCTCTTCTATTACAGTGAAAACAAATTATTTATTTTAAATCTAAAGCTTAACCAATTGTTAAAACAGATATGAGTGGTGGCACTGGGCAAGTGGGCACAGTATCCAATGTGAACCTCACACAGAAGCTGGCAGGCAGGCAACTGCTCTTCTATTACAGTGAAAAAAATTATTTATTTAAAATCTAAAGCTTAACCAATTGTTAAAACAGATATGAGTGGTGGCACTGACTGTGCAAATGGGCAAGGCATCCAACCTGACACAGAAGCTGGCAGGCAGGCAACTGCTCTTCTATTACAGTGAAAACAAATTATTTACTTTAAATCTAAAGCTTAACCAAGTGTTAAAACAGATATGAGTGGTGGCACTGGGCAAGTGGGCACAGTATCCAATGTGAACCTCACACAGAAGCTGGCAGGCAGGCAACTGCTCTTCTATTACAGTGAAAAAAAAATATTTATTTTAAATGTAAAGCTTAACCTATTGTTAAAACAGATATGAGTGGTGGCACTGGGCAAGTAGGCACAGTATCCAATGTGAACCTCACACAGAAGCTGGCAGGCAGGCACCTGCAATTACATTACACAGGGAAAAAAAAAAAAAGCAGCCTGATGTTATAGCCCTAAAAAGGGCTTTTTGGGGTGCTGTCCTTACAGCAGAGATCAGATGAGTCCTTCAGGATTGTAGTGGACACTGAATACCCTAGCCTAGCTATCAATTTCCCTATCTAATCAGCAGCAGCTAAACTTTCCCTCCTCTCACTAAGCATGCATCTTCCGAATGAATCGAAAATGGATGCTGGGAGGGAGGTTGGAGGGTGTGGAAGGGAGGGAGTGCTGCTGATTGGCTGGAATGTGTCTGCTGACCGAGAGGCACAGGGTCAAAGTTTGCCCAATGATGACGAATAGGGGGCGGATCGAACTGCGCATGTGTCCGCCCGCCGTGGCGAACGCGAACACGAACACGCTAAGTTCACCGGGAACTGTTCGCCGGCGGACAGTTCGGTACATCACTATTAAGCACTCAAATGTCAGTGATCATAATCCTACTGAAGAGAGGTTATTGGCATTTTAACTGGACCCTTGGAACTTTTTCAACACCTAAAAAGACTTGAAAGCACTTTACCTCCAAATATTGTAACTTTTTGAGCATAACGAAGACATACAACCCAAGCATTAACCATGGCTTGTACAGCACAATGGTAAAATACCAACTGGTGAAACTGCCCAATGTCAGGGGAAGCATTGATTGCACCCAGGTGGCTTTCAGAAACCGGAGAACAGCATTTATATAGAAATAGCAAACAATGCCACACTAGTTGTTTAAGATTATCAAATGTGCATGCAGCATGTCAATGCATGCTAGCATAAATATCATATAGTGTTATCACATGTTAAAGAAATGTATTCTGCTAACAGTAAAGAAGACAACAAACAAATTGTTGGTTCCCAAAAATATATTAAAGTTGAAAACTTTTGCAATTTCACTCAAATGAAAACTTGACACATTTATTAAAGAAAATGCTTCATATAAACAATATTATCATAAAATGAATCTTTCTTACATGAGAACAAATTACTAGCACAAACGTACATTCATTAATTATTGTACACTCCATTGTGGATTCCAAAAGAAAGCAGTTACGATGATCTGCCATAAACAATTTTGTAGTGATAATTTACACCTTTAATTAAATATTTACAGAAGTATGCCATCATTAATATTTGTATTTTAAATGGAAATATTTAGGTATCATCCATATTAACTTTGTGCCAGAAGCATTTTATTTTGAGGAGTACTGACTCTACAAACTGTTCAGACTGTGAGTAGTTTCACTGTACACACTGCCATACATTAATCCATTGAATCTGAGGTTCTGACAAACTCCTCTAGGGAGCCAAATGACAGGATAGAAAATTAGTCTCTGCAGGGTTTGTGTGTGGAGAGGCTCAGAAAAATGTCTGTTCAGATTGTTTGATAAATTGGCTATCCTGCTTTGCGATGCAGCCTGTGTAAGCTCTTATTCTTGTTAAATAGTTGTTGTAGTCTTCCATTGTACTTCTGTAGATTATTTATGATGTCCTCAAAATATGACCTTCTGCTTGAATTCTTGTTTTCTTACATTACCTGATTCCATACCCTTATTGCCTTTGTAGGGTCAGAGTCCTCAGGTGCTCGTATATACCAATTATTGTAGAGGTTTAAACTAAGGTTGCTCAGGAAACAGCACTGAAAGATGGTGGAACCTTAGTTTCTACAAACCAGAAGAAAAAAAAAAAGAATCCACCAACAACAATAAAAATATCAATACAGTGGCTGACCAGAATCCCAGTGAAAAAAAAATATGTTAAAAAAAAAAAAAAGTATGTTTTTGGGTTCTATCACTTTTTTAGCGGTGAGATTTTAATTTTTGTATTGTGTCAAGAAGAAGCTATTGCTGTCCAGTTGTACAAATATCTATTTCTTTTATGAAAAAAAAATGCAAATGTGTACAAGCCTCTGTTTTACCAATCTACCACAAGAAAACAAAACAAAAAAAAGCCACTTAACTGCATATACAATATACCCAGCATAATAAATGGACCTTTCATTCAGTTTCTGCAGATAAAACAGAAGCAAACAGAAAACATTTATCTTACATTAAAAAGGAATTACCGGTATATTTAATTACGTAAGTAGATAAATACAAGTGAGATTGTAAATCAAATTCACAGTTGCTTAAAAAGCTTTCAAATGAAATTTGAATTGGATTGCAATAAAGGCTTTATATCTGTCAGAACCCACTTGACCTCACTTCAGCACCTTTTTGAAGAGGACCTGTTTGAATATTTATAGGTGGCCTTTTTTGGGATGACTGGCCGTACGCCGGATTAGAGTGGAACTGTACAATCCTTCATTCAGTAAACACCATTAAAGCCTAAGAAGTTAAATATGAAGCAAATTTACCTCTACAGGCCTTGCATTTGCATAATTGCCACATAATTCTTTGGTCATTCTCTTACTCGTACTCGGGAGTCTACTGAGATATTTCATAGAAGTGCATGGATGTCACTTTGGATTCTTCCAAAGTGGCATAAGCATCCATGTGCCAACATAGTATTCACATGGCACCTTGGGATATAATTCTGTAACATAAAATGATCTGGAAGCCAGGTATACAATGTAAATTCTTAAAGAAAAGCTAGAAAAAAAATATTTATTCTTGAAGAAGTCAAACACCATTGATGAAACGTGTTGGGAGGAAACGGGAAGAAACCTTATAATGGCTGCGGTGAGTACCTGTCAAAGACTCATGAAGGACTGTTGATACTATCATGCTGTTTTTTCTGTTTAGTTAACACTTTATAAGCTTAAGTACCTTCTAAAAAGTGTGAGTGCATTTTAATAATAGCACACAATAGTAATAGCACACAATTTACCTGTTCTTTGCTTTGTTATATGCCCACTGGTAAACTATAAAGACTTTGCTGTATAAAGTCTGTGGTCATTACCTGGTTGTTTAACCCCTTAAGGACCAAACTTCTGGAATAAAATGGAATCATGACGTGTCACACACGTCATGTGTCCTTAAGGGGTTAAAATGGAACTTCCCATAAGTGTGCCTCCATTTTGACTGCTGTCTCCGGGTGCACATTGAAGAGAGATTTTTTTTAAATTCTGTAAAAGTCAAATATATGTGTTTTGTGTTTGTTTGGTGTCACTAGTTTTTGTAATATAATTATTTTTATAGTTGTTTAATAGATTGCATTAAAAACCCCACAAATATCAATCCTTCCTTAAAACGTGTCTTAAAATAAAACATACATTCATATACTTCTGATGCCTTACCATCTGCTATGCTGATACCTTACCATCTGTACTTTTTTTCCAACAAAAGAAAAGGACCACCAACCAAACAGAGTTATCATATCTAACATATCACATACAGGGCCGTTTGAAGGAATTTGGGGGCCCCAAGCAAAATGGACAAGGAGGCCCCCCTAATCCCCCTCCCCGCACGCACGCAAAGCCTACAGGAACCACAGCATAGCCATACAGTTTAAGTTCACCCACACTTTATATAAATAAAAAGGTTTTACAGTGCAAATACTGCTGTTGCATATACTGTGCATAAATAAAAAATGTTTACAGTGCAAATACTGCTGTTGCATATAATGTGCATAAAATTTGAACATTTTCAACAATTGAATATTTGCAAAAAAACACCACTGTACCATAAAATCAAATATACATTAAAAAAGTGCACAATAACTAAATCCAACATATTTAAAACACACACACAGTGGTGTATCCTGGTTTTGTGCTGCCCTAGCAGACATAACAGATACACACCCACTAACAGACGCACACACTAACAGACACACACTAACAGACGCACAAAGACACACACTCACATTAACAAACTCACTTTTTTTTTTTAATTTCTCCCTCTCCCTGGGGTCTAGTGGGGCTGCTGGGCGGTCGGTCGGGCTGCGCTGGCGAGGGAGCACTTTCCCCTGAGCGCTCTGCTCAGCTCCCTTGCGCGCCGCATATCACACATTACAGCCTTATCTCAGAGACAGGCAATTCCATCCTGCAACCCATCACAGCTTTCTCTGTCAAAAACTGACAGTATTCAATGCTACTCCTGGAGATCATGTCAAATGTGGACTAATTTACCTGTTTCATATGAGGTCCATATAATGCTGTGTATCTACTTCACTAATAGCCTTTGCTTTTGCTAATTGGCAATAAATCTAATATGAATTATCTTTGGAAATGTCAACGTTCAATTGTGGGGGAGGAGGGAGGGTTCACATGACCCTTGCAAAACTTACTATTAGTAAACATTAGGTTCTCTAATTTCTTCTTATTTTCTTATTTTCTCCATATCTCCATAATCCATATCCACCCCTCCTATGAATCATACCTCCTCAACAACTATCATATTCCATTATTTCAGCCTTTTTATATTATGCAATTTCATTACAAGTGCATTAAAGAGAAAAAAAAACCATTGTAATCATATTAAATCAATCTAGAACAGGGGTAGGTAACCTTCAACAATCCAGATGGTGTTGACCACCCCCCCCCCCCCCCCCTCTAATGCTCTTAGAGCCATAATGCTGGAAAAGCATCAGATGAGATGTAGACCACAACATCTGGATTTTTTATGGTTGCCTACCCCTGATCTAGAAGAAAGATTGTCATCTGCTGGAATGAGATGTAAATTACACTGATAGAGACCAGAGCAATCTTTAGAAAATGGTGATAAAATAAAAACACAAAGATAACACTCCGCTAGAATATCTTGACAAATAGGTTAGTGTAACAAAAGTAAAAATAACAAACATGAAGGATTGAAGCACAAGGGGACATTTCACACGGGAAGGGGGAAAACCCAGATTCAAAACCCTAATGAACACTAAAAAATTATTTGGACACGATAATAGTATCCAATAAGTAAGAACACAATCCTAATACTATGTTATACTGATCATCAATGTGTTTACATCATATGATTTGTGTTTGGAAAATAGATACATAAGTCAATATATTATTTCAAACATATTAATATGAAATTCAGCATATTGATACTAGCAATATATATATTTGTTGCAGAATTACGGTTAATAAAGTTAACATAACACATTAATTAACACATTAATTTAGCACATTGTGCAAATTGTAGTTGATATACAAGTTTTTTTTTTTCTTTAAATGTAACCTAGTATTAAAGCATGTTTGACACAGTTCTACATTAAAGTAATTTTTATGGTGGTAAGTCTTACTCTGGAGTCCTAAACATAATTCACTTTATCATTACAATGACCACTTTCAATAGTCCGGCTGAGGTACAATTTATTCTTCGTAATAATGAGTAGCAAGATACCAAACCAGGTTGACAAGATATTCAATAAATTGGTCATGTGGATACGTATGATTGATGATGTCTAGAAAATGTGCAGCCACAAAAGATTCAACTCCTTGACAATAGATGGCATGTCCAATTTATTTGACAAGCAGTGCCGTCTCATCTGTGCAAAACCTACATACTGCTCAGATTTGTATATACTTACTACAATAATGTGTTTTAACGGCTATTCATAGACCTTTTTTGAAAAGCTGTTGAGGGGAATGTTCTAAAGAGATTGATATGTCTAAAGTGGAGATCCGTTGTTATCTCTATTTTGGAATAATTATATTTTTATACTTCTGGAAAAGCTTCTCCACTAAAGCTCAATTGTAAATCTGGGGCTTTAGAATTTAGTTTTTTTTTTTTTTACTTTAATCCCAAGAGTGATGTATTAGTCAAGACATGCAATTAGTCACTGTCATTGTGCTTTAGTTTAAATTGAAATCTGTATGTGTTGCTGACTCGTAAATAAACTGGACTAGATTTCTGACAATCACATTTGTCCTCAAATGTCAGAAATAATAACCTTTGACCTGGTCTCTCTATTGATAACCCCATAGATCATTCTAGTGGCAAATTACTGAAGTGTGGTGAAAGGTATCAGATTGTTGACAAAAAAAAAAACAAAGGACGTCAAGCACATTATGTGGACACCAATGCTAGGTCTTGCTGTCTAGAGCTGTTGTACATGTTTATTGTTAACATTATACTACAATACACTAAAGCCATGATGTGTTGGTGGTAATGCTATATCTCCTCCTAGTGGCTCTTTTTATTTCTGCGTTATGTAATTCAGTTCATTATTTCCAAGGTACCAATGACTTGATAAGTGACAAGTAAAATTCAGTGAACATTTTTTTTATACTATTAGACCAAGGATGGTGAGATAAGATTGACAGAAACTCAGTTATCCTACTTTTATTATTTATATTTAGTATATTTATGGTTTTCTGCTAAAAATTCTAGCATAACTTTTTTTTTTTTTTTTTTTTCCTGTTAAACTTTCACAGAGACAGAAAATGACCCAATATGCATAAGTACATATGGCTTATTTGTTTACACATGGTATTAAATTGTGTTAATGAGACACAATGTACCACTCATAAATATCATATTTCCCTAAATGTTAATGATAATGATTACTTTTTATCTGAGGTCTTTCTTTGAATGAAATCTTGACTGATCAGATTTCCATTTCTCTTATAACAACCAATTTACTATATATTTTATTTCCATACGTCACGGTAAATGATGTGCATTATAAACCATGCATGGTAGAGAAAACTAAACCAACACCGTTCCACACATGATTAATTGGAATGATGCTCTAGGGCAGTAGGTGCTACGTGCAGCTGCCTCCATTAATTCAGCTTCTCTACCGATAACGATATGCTGCCAGAGGAGCTGAGGAGAGCTCCTCTCTAGGGATGTATTATCATATAGAGGGATGAATTAAGGACAGAAGAAGTGCGATCTACATTGACCTTGGATTCTTGAATTTGGATGTGTTGGTTTGAGCACCTCAGAAACTGCTGATCGTCATTTTTTTCTATCATGATCTCTAGAGTTCATGGAGAATAATCTATAAAAAAAAGAAAATATTCAGTAAACTGGCTGTGAGGATACGTATCCTTACGCTGCGCCACTCACCTGGTGCCCCTATCTCCACAAGTAGGCACTACATAATTTTCGCACCCTCAGACATCTTCTCCAGTGTATCTGATGCCTATTTGGATAATTAAAAGCCAGATATTATAGTTATGACATAATTAAGCCACACCCACTTCACAATACCATCTCGTCATTGCTGGCGCCCACTCACATTTTGGGGGTGTGGCTATCAAGGAAAAACTCCAGGACATACATACTTTTTTTCAGGTTCCTGTTGTGGTTTCCCTTCTGGTTATCCAAAAGCACGTTTTTTATGTATTACTGATTACTGGTTTATTGATCTTGTCTTGTTTCAACTATTTTCAATTCTGTATCCTGGACCTTGGCTAGTTTATTGATTCTATGAGGGGGTGTGAGTTAGGTAATCTCGACCTGCATATGGAATATGCTTTCTCCTTGTTCACTTTTGGTCAAACTGTTGGTCTGTGACTGGCCCTCTTTGAACCCAACCGGATTTCTTGGGAAGATTCATGAGAAAGATACAGCAAGTTGTTCTGCTATAAAGAAAGAGGGAAAAGTATGTTGTATCGGTAACAAAGGGTTGTGATCTTAAGCATGCGAGACAAAGAAATTTGTGAGGTGATAGGAGATTAATCAGAAAAGTTTTAGAGGCAGAGGTAGAGAATTTGATCAAAGGGTCTAACTTTTGTAGAGGTGGCAACTTCAGCACTGTTTTAATTGTGGATAGCAGGGGTTCACCCCAAGGTGTTGTAGTGAACCCCGGTTCTCCCGGTCAAGCTGACCCCACTGGTACTCCTGGTATTGCTGGTGCCCCTGGCTTCCCTGGTGCCTGTGGTGCTCCTGGACCTCAAGGCCCAGGAGGTTCCCCTGGACCTAAGGGTAACAATGGTGAACCTGGTGCTCAGGGAAACAAAGGAGAACCTGGTGCTAAGGGAGAACCTGGCCCAGCTGGCGTTCAAGGACCCACCCTGGCAGGTTCCTCAATACCAACCACAGCTTCCAACCTATACCCACACCCAACAACCTCAGCCTAATACACAGATGGTTCATGTTCTAAATATTTTATATATAGATAAAACAATATTAATGCTGGCTCTTAGAGGATGTACAAACTGAAGTTGAGATGTAGACATTGTTTCCATAGGCTGCGCATTGTGAAATAACTAAAATAAAATAGGATAATAATAAGTATGCTTAGTCAATTTGTAACGTGGTATCATAGAGGCATCTGCAATAAAATAAGTGAGTTTCCAAGACCTGACAAGTGAGGGCAACTTAATATAACATATGTCTACAGTTTGCTGCCCCTTCCTTATCAGAGGCCACTTGCAACCTTAGCAAAGCAAGACAACTCTGTATTAAACAAAGCACTTTGGAACAACAGTAATTCATTTTGTTTCTCCTATTTCATTCCTAGTTGTTCTGGAAAAAAATATTGTTTAAGTGGGATAACTGTATGGAGGTTCCACCATATATTAAACATGATCACACACATACAGAACTGGTGGCTTTTTGGACATCGGGATCTATAAAAGGTTTCGGTTTCAATAAAATGTTATCGGGGTCCACAATATTTTTGACAGAATTCAGCATTCCAATTCTATTAAAGTAATTAATCGGGATTATCAAATTAAGGTTCAAAGTTTAAGAACAGTTTTTTATTGGGAATTATTCCAATACGTATATGTTAGTGTTTTAGTACTCAACAAGCATTTATATAGAATGAGTGCTTCTCTCATCCATGCAAAGACATTCTAAAGGGAAATTATGTATTAAAATTGTATAAAGGACAATGCAATGAAATATAAGCAACACTGAGAGAAGTACATGTTACACAAGTTAAGGATTTAACTTTAGTCTCTAATTTGAGTTTAGCCTAGATAATGAATTTATTGATGTCGTACTGATCCTTGTGTTTGTATGATTATAGAGACCATACTGGAGTATTTGTGCCGCCTGATATTTGGGACTACACACCAATCTCTCTGGCTCACCTACCTGCCTACCTACCTTTTTTTGCAATTTAATCTGTTTTGGTCAAAATCCATGCTGGCCGAAGAAACTGAGATGCTTACTACATAAACTAACTTGGAAAGTCCTGAAGGTGCAGAGCTGTCTAATGCCGCTATTTCTGTATTACCCTTTCAACAATTGGGGTGTTGCACAGAGCATTGTGGTGAACATCCAGCAAACAGAAGAATTAAGAACTATGTGGAAGCTGACATTGTCTTGTTGTCAGCCATATTGCTACCCTTAGCTATGTTATGGTGTCTAAGATTATGGAACAAAGTTTATGGTGTCTAACATTCTTTATTCTCCTTGAAAGACTTATTAAATTTTTCTGGACTATGCTGGACTATTGAACTATTTTGTTATTTTTATTTTTGTAGAGTTAGCCGGAGAGAGAAGTGTTAGCTTACTCAGGCATGGATGTACTATGTGTGTCATTGAAGTATGTTGAGTGTACCAAGGATGGATTCGCATTTACATGGGCGTAGGAACCCCCAAAAATCTGGGGGGGATAGCATTTTTACTCGCCGGGTATATTCTTATTCAGTAAACTAGGAGTTGTTTATCCCATTGTACAGCGCTACGGAATTTGCAGTCGCTATATAAATGATTAAATAATAACATTAAAGGGTCACTACAGGGAAGGGGTTTTACTTACCCGGATACAGCGCCGGGATCCTCCTGATTAGAACCACCACCCTTCCCATGAATATTAGAACCACCCCTACCCCTTCCATGCACAAAAGAACCCCACCTACCCCTTCCACGCATATTAACCCCCTATCCCTTCCATGCATATTAGTACCCCCCTAACCCCTTCCATGCATATTAGTACCCCCTAACCCCTTCCATGCATATTAGAACCCACCCTACCCCTTCCATTCATATTAGTACTCCCCTAACCCCTTCCAATAATTTTTCTACCTCCCCCCTCCTCCCATCCATATTAGTAGCCCCCCTAAACCCTTTCAATTATTTTTCTACCTACCCCTCTCCCCCTATCCTTATTAGTAGCCCCCCTAACCCTTTCCAATTATTTGTCTGCCATGTTAACTAACGCCAGTGCTGGAGTGCCGCCGTGTTTACATTAAAAGGCCTGCAGGGACAGGCTATAGACACCAGAACCACTACATTAAGCTGCAGTGGTTCTGGGGACTATAGTGTTTATTTAATGTGAGGTAAATTAGAGATTAGTGCCACAAATAATATGCTAGATTGCCTACTTACAACCAGATGAGGATGATGATGGGCTCTAGCTGCAGTCTGGCTCCACTGGTCTGGTGTAGAACAGGCTCTCTGGAGGCTGTTTGTAACTGTGGTCACAAAAATCAATGTTCTAGGAGAACGGGAAGCAGCTCAATTTTTTGGGGCCCTTTACACAGCTCAAGGTCTGCGTCCCAGGTTCCACCTTCATGTTCCACCAATGAGTTTGTTCACAGGGGGTGGAGTGTGTAGGGGATGTCCTGATATGTGTGTAAGGAATGCATTGTGTGAATCTTTGTTTGTATGTGTAAGGGCTGCAAGGTGTGTTTCTGTGTATGTACAGGATGCAGTGTGTGCGTCTGTAAGGGGTGCATTGAGTGTGTGTAAGGAATGCATTGTGTGTATCTGTGTGTGTAAGGGTTGTGTGATTGTGTGTGTGTGATGGATGTCGATCTCTCTCCCTCCCTTGTCACTCTCTTTCTCCCCCTCCCTCCCTTGTCACTCTCTTTCTCCCTCCCTTGTCACTCTCTTTCTCCCTCCCTTGTCACTCTCTTTCTCCCCCTCCCTCCCTTGTCACTCTCTTTCTCCCCCTCCCTCCCTTGTCACTCTCTTTCTCCCCCTCCCTCCCTCCCTCCCCACTCTCTCCCCCTCCCTCCCTCCCTTGTCACTCTCTTTCTCCCCCTCCCTCCCTCCCTCCCAGGTCCCTTTCTTTCTCCCCCTCCCTCCCTCCCTTGTCACTTTCTTTCTCCCCCTCCCTCCCTTGTCACTTTCTTTCTCCCCCTCCCTCCCTTGTCACTTTCTTTCTCCCCCTCCCTCCCTTGTCACTTTCTTTCTCCCCATCCCTCCCTGGTCACTCTCTTTCTCCCCTTCCCTCCCTTGTCACTCTTTCTCCCCCTCCCTCCCTCCCTTGTCACTCTTTCTCCCCCTCCCTCCCTCCCTTGTCACTCTTTCTCCCCCTCCCTTGTCACTCTCTCCCCCTCCCTCCCTTGTCACTTTCTTTCTCCCCCTCCCTCCCTTTTCACTCTCTTTCTCCCCCTCCGTCCCTCCCTTGTCACTCTCTTTCTCCCCCTCCGTCCCCCTTGTCACTCTCTTTCTCCCTCCCTTGTCACTCTCTTTCTCCCTCCCTTGTCATTCTCTTTCTTCCTCCCTTGTCACTCTCTTTCTCCCTCCCTTGTCACTCTCTTTCTCCCCCTCCCTCCCTTGTCACTCTTTCTCCCCCTCCCTCCCTTGTCCCTTTCTTTCTCCCCCTCCCTCCCTCCCTTGTCACTTTCTTTCTCCCCCTCCCTCCCTCCCTTGTCACTTTCTTTCTCCCCCTCCCTCCCTCCCTCCCTCCCTTGTCACTTTCTTTCTCCCCCTCCCTCCCTCCCTCCCTCCCTTGTCACTTTCTTTCTCCCCCTCCCTCCCTCCCTCCCTCTCTCCCTTTTCACTTTCTTTCTCCCCCTCCCTCCCTCCCTCCCTCTCTCCCTTTTCACTTTCTTTCTCCCCCTCCCTCCCTTGTCACTCTCTTTCTCCCCCTCTCTCCCTTGTCACTCGCTTTCTCCCCCTCCCTCCCTTGTCACTCTTTCTCCCCCTCCCTCATCACTCTTTCTCCCCCTCCCTCATCACTCTTTCTCCCCCTCCCTCCCTCCCTTGTCACTCTTTCTCCCCCTCCCTCCCTCCCTTGTCACTCTTTCTCCCCCTCCCTTGTCACTCTCTCCTCCTCCCTCCCTTGTCACTCTCTTTCTCCCCCTCCGTCCCCCCGTCACTCTCTTTCTCCCTCCCTTGTAACTCTCTTTCTCCCCATCCCTCCCCACTCTTTCTCCCCCTCCCTCCCTCCCCACTCTCTTTCTCCCCCTCCCTCCCTCCCCACTCTCTTTCTCCCCCTCCCTCCCCACTCTCTTTCTTCCCCTCCCTCCCTCCCCACTCTCTTTCTCCCCCTCCCTCCCTTGTCACTCTCTTTCTCCCCCTCCCTCCCTTGTCACTCTTTCTCCCCCTCCCTCCCTTGTCACTCTTTCTCCCCCTCCCTCCCTTGTCACTCTTTCTCCCCCTCCCTCCATTGTCACTCTTTCTCCCCTTCCCTTGTCACTCTTTCTCCCCTTCCCTTGTCACTCTCTCCCCCTCCCTCCCTCCCTTGTCACTCTCTTTCTCCCCCTCCCTCCCTTGTCACTCTTTCTCCCCCTCCCTCATCACTCTTTCTCCCCCTCCCTCCCTTGTCACTATTTCTCCCCCTTACCTCCCTCCCTTGTCACTCTTTCTCCCCCTCCCTTGTCACTCTCTCCCCCTCCCTCCCTTTTCACTTTCTTTCTCCCCCTCCCTCCCTTTTCACTCTCTTTCTCCTCCTCCCTCCCTTGTCACTCTCTTTCTCCCCATCCGTCCCCCCGTCACTCTCTGTCTCCCTCCCTTGTCACTCTCTTTCTCCCCATCCCTCCCCACTCTTTCTCCCCCTCCCTCCCCACTTTCTTTCTCCCCCCCCCTCCCTCCCTCCCCACTCTCTTTCTCCCCCCCTCCCTCCCCACTCTCTTTCTTCCCCTCCCTCCCTCCCCACTCTCTTTCTCCCCCTCCCTCCCTTGTCACTCTCTTTCTCCCCCTCCCTCGTCACTCTTTCTCTCCCTCCCTCCCTCCCTCCCTTGTCACTCTTTCTCCCCCTCCCTCCCTTGTCACTCTTTCTCCCCCTCCCTCCCTTGTCACTCTTTCTCCCCCTCCCTCCATTGTCACTCTTTCTCCCCTTCCCTTGTCACTCTTTCTCCCCTTCCCTTGTCACTCTCTCCCCCTCCCTCCCTCCCTTGTCACTCTCTTTCTCCCCCTCCCTCCCTCGTCACTTTCTTTCTCCCCCTCCCTCCCTCCCTTGTCACTTTCTTTCTCCCCCTCCCTCCCTCCCTTGTCACTTTCTCTCCCTCCCTCCCTCCCTCCCTCCCTTGTCACTTTCTTTCTCTCCCTCCCTCCCTCCCTTGTCACTTTCTTTCTCTCCCTCCCTCCCTTGTCACTTTCTTTCTCCCCCTCCCTCCCTTGTCACTTTCTTTCTCCCCCTCCCTCCCTTGTCACTCTCTTTCTCCCCCTCCTTCCCTCCCTCCCTTGTCACTCTCCTTCTCCCCCTCCCTCCCTTCCTCGTCACTCTTTCTCCCCCTCCCTCCCTCCCATGTCACTTTTTCTCCCCCTCCCTCCCTCCCTTGTCACTCTTTCTCCCCTCCCTCCCTTGTCACTCTTTCTCCCCCTCCCTTGTCACTCTCTCCCCCTCCCTCCCTTGTCACTTTCTTTCTCCCCCTCTGTAACGGACCGTTTCACTTACAAGAGGATAAAACCCAGTTTAGGCGATAATCCCCTTTCCAGATGCACAGACAGCTACTGCAAACACCATTCTCCCGACTGGAACCACACGAACACTGGAGCAGCTGAACAAGAAAAGCAGACATCGGCTTACACTCTTGGCAGTCAGCATACAATCCCATTCCCCCAAAGACCGAGACGACACATCGCTTTGAGGGTTAAGCAAGAACTCTAGACTGGGACACCCAGTCTGGCTTTTATTTCCAACTCACACATACAGGCCACACCCAGGGGGAGGCATAAAATAACCAATGACATAGATGTTACCTCCCACACATCCCCTCCCCTTAGTGTGACACATAATCCCATTATGCATACAGTTTAAAATATACTTTTACACAACTTCCATAACTTTAAAACCATACATCACATTCACATAAAAATACATATCCACAATCAATCCATTCAGGGGAACAACATATTAAAAAATGGCATGAATCCGACCAGGGGTTTAAAAGTTACTAAAAGTATCTTTTGGGCCTGGGCTTGCAGCATGGCACAATCTGGCTCAAACAGAAGTAAAACATCCCCCACAATGCATCCCGGCTTCCTCCCTTCTGCCCTGGAGATAATTGGAGAAGTAATTCAATTATCTAGGACTAGAGTCAGACTCCATTAACCACATGGTTGCAAAAGACAGTAAAAGACATAAAATTACCTACTGATACATTTAACACATAAAACACACATTTCTACATATCCCCAGTTTAACTGAACACATAAATACCTACATAATATTTAAGACAGTATTACTGTGATATGTTACAAAGTCTTAAAGGGACATTAGTCCCAAAAGTCCCAATATGTCCATCGCTGATTTTAAAGGGCCAGTAGCAGCAATATAAATTATTACATGCCCAAATATAGTGTTTATAGAGCAATATGTCCATGGGCCGTAGTCGCAGGGCAGGAGGCTAGCAGCCAGGCCTCTCCAGTTCACAGTGGCGAAGCTGGTTTCGCCACATTTCTCCCCTTTGCCAATTAGACTAACAGGGTACCTGACTTTCTGCCGGTCAGTGCCCTGGTTAGTCCAGCAACCCACCCACGAAACAGAAATAACAGAGCAGCCCACCCACACTAACCGGTTACTACATCTGGGTGAGGAAGGATTTTGTCCAAGTTCTGGTGTTTCACCACTGCTGGGTGGGAGACGGGTAGGCTGCCTTGGTGGGTTGCTGAGGGGGCAGAGACCAGCGGTACCCTGTCCTGTTGCCAGCACTACCACGGGAGTAGTCTGGTGGGCGCCTGGTTGCTGGAGACTGGCTGTCTCCCCTTTAGGTGCACAGCTCGACTGCCGGAGGGGGAGACCGACTGTCTCCCCTTTGGATCCATCACACTGAGGCTGGGGAACAGGACCGACCGTCCCTATCCCTTGTGCTGTAAGTGCAGAGACTACGGTCCCATCTGCACAGTTGTGGGGCTTAACATCTCCCCTTGGTGGGTTAGGTTGCCGTGGGAGAGAGGGTGTAACAAGTTCCTCTCTCTGGATGGCAAACTGCCGCTGGGGAGAAAGGATGGCACCTTCTGCTCCCTGGGGTACACACTGCTGCTGGGGAGGAAGGATTGCACCTTCTGCTCCCTGAGGTACACACTGCCGCTGGGGAGGGAGGACGCTGCTCTCCTCTCCCTTCACCTCACACTGCCTTCCTGGCACATCACTTTGTTGCTGGGGGGCAGGAACAACAACCTCTGCCCCCTGTAACTCAGCCTGCCGCTGGGGAGGATGGACGACACCATCAGCTCCCGGAGACACACACTGCCGCTGGGGAGGAAGGACTGCACCTTCTGCTCCCTGGGGCACACACTGCCGCTGGGGAGGGAGGACGCTGCTCTCCTCTCCCTTCCCTTCACACTGCCTTCTTGGCATATCACTTTGCTGCTGGGGGGCAGGAACAACAACCTCTGCCCCCTGTAACTCAGCCTGCCGCTGGGGAGGAAGGACAACACCTTCATCTCCCTGGGACACACACTGCCGCTGGGGAGGAAGGACGGCACCTTCAACTCCCTGAGATACAATCTGCCGCTGGGGAGGAAGGACGACACCTTTAGCTCCCTGGGACTTACTCTGCCGCTGGGGAGGATGGACGACACCATCAGCTCCCTGGGTTACACACTGCTGCTGGGGATCTGGGCCGACTGCCCAGCATCCCTGTAGGGCCGGTAGAGAGACCTCGGTCCCATCTCCACCTGCCTGTTGTGGTTCCTCACAGGACCAATCTATGAGGACCCCTACTTTGGGTTCTTCCTGCCGCCTCGGGGGGGGGCGGCTAACCTCCTCGGATGCAGCCTCTACTCTGCTGCTGTACCACTCTTCCTGCTCATCATACTCTTCGTCCATCTTTGAGTTTTGCTCAGCCATGACCTGGTTCCAGATCCCCTGGAATGTGTCCATGGATATATAACCCCCATACTGGGCCACTTGCTGCCTCACCTTGGCCATAAAATCATCTTCAGCGTCAGAGCCTTCCATACTTGTCTGCTCCAAGTCGCTGGATACCTCTGCTGCCAGGGGCGCTGCACGAATGCTAACGTTGCCCTCAATTTGTAACTCCAAGGAATTGGTGTTCTGTAGCTGTCCTTCTGGCTGTAGGAACGATCCCGCAGCTTGTTGGTTTCTCTGCGTCGTTCGCAGCATGAGGTAAGCCTGTACATCGTTGTAGACCCGGTCTGCCATCTGCTCCGCTCGGGCTGGTGAGAATAGAGCCATCCTGCTCCTATATTCCCTGGCAAACTCGGATTCCTCCTCCTCCCTCGGAGGTGCTGCAGCAGCTGCGACTCTGTCTCCTTCCATTTTCCTGATTTCCTTTGTAGATAGGGTCGCTGTACGGATACTAGCGTTGCCCTCAATTTGTAATCCAGAAATGGTGTTGTCTGTAGCTGTCCCTCTGGTTGTAGGAACGATCCCGCCGCTTGCCACCAATTGTAACGGACCGTTTCACTTACAAGAGGATAAAACCCAGTTTAGGCGATAATCCCCTTTCCAGATGCACAGACAGCTACTGCAAACACCATTCTCCCGACTGGAACCACACGAACACTGGAGCAGCTGAACAAGAAAAGCAGACATCGGCTTACACTCTTGGCAGTCAGCATACAATCCCATTCCCCCAAAGACCGAGACGACACATCGCTTTGAGGGTTAAGCAAGAACTCTAGACTGGGACACCCAGTCTGGCTTTTATTTCCAACTCACACATACAGGCCACACCCAGGGGGAGGCATAAAATAACCAATGACATAGATGTTACCTCCCACACATCCCCTCCCCTTAGTGTGACACATAATCCCATTATGCATACAGTTTAAAATATACTTTTACACAACTTCCATAACTTTAAAACCATACATCACATTCACATAAAAATACATATCCACAATCAATCCATTCAGGGGAACAACATATTAAAAAATGGCATGAATCCGACCAGGGGTTTAAAAGTTACTAAAAGTATATTTTGGGCCTGGGCTTGCAGCATGGCACAATCTGGCTCAAACAGAAGTAAAACATCCCCCACAATGCATCCCGGCTTCCTCCCTTCTGCCCTGGAGATAATTGGAGAAGTAATTCAATTATCTAGGACTAGAGTCAGACTCCATTAACCACATGGTTGCAAAAGACAGTAAAAGACATAAAATTACCTACTGATACATTTAACACATAAAACACACATTTCTACATATCCCCAGTTTAACTGAACACATAAATACCTACATAATATTTAAGACAGTATTACTGTGATATGTTACAAAGTCTTAAAGGGACATTAGTCCCAAAAGTCCCAATATGTCCATCGCTGATTTTAAAGGGCCAGTAGCAGCAATATAAATTATTACATGCCCAAATATAGTGTTTATAGAGCAATATGTCCATGGGCCGTAGTCGCAGGGCAGGAGGCTAGCAGCCAGGCCTCTCCAGTTCACAGTGGCGAAGCTGGTTTCGCCACACCCTCCCTCCCTTGTCACTCTCTTTCTCCCCCTCCCTCCCTTGTCACTCTCTTTCTCCCCCTCCGTCCCCCCTTGTCACTCTCTTTCTCCCTCCCTTGTCACTCTCTTTCTCCCTCCCTTGTCACTCTCTTTCTCCCCTTCCCTCCCTTGTCACTCTTTCTCCCCCTCCGTCCCCATCACTCTCTTTCTCCCTCCCTTGTCACTCTCTTTCTCCCCATCCCTCCCCACTCTCTTTCTCCCGCTCCCTCCCTCCCCACTCTCTTTCTCCCCCTCCCTCCCTCCCACTCTCTTTCTCCCCCTCCCTCCCTCCCTCCCTTGTCACTCTCTTTCTCCCCCTCCCTCCCTCGTCACTCTTTCTCCCCCTCCCTTGTCACTCTCTCCCCCTCCCTCCCTTTTCACTCTTTCTCCCCCTCCCTCCCTCGTCACTCTTTCTCCCCCTCCCTCCCTTGTCACTCTTTCTCCCCCTCCCTCCATTGTCACTCTTTCTCCCCTTCCCTTGTCACTCTCTCTCCCTCCCTCCCTTGTCACTTTCTTTCTCCCCCTCCCTCCCTTGTCACTTTCTTTCTCCCCCTCCATCCCTCCCTTGTCACTCTCTTTCTCCCCCTCCCTCCCTCCCCACTTTCTTTCTCCCCCTCCCTCCCTCCCTCCCTCCCCACTCTCTTTCTCCCCCTCCCTCCCTCTCTCCCTACTCTCTTTCTCCCCCTCCCTCCCTTGACTCTCTTTCTCCCCCTCCCTCCCTTGTCACTCTATTTCTCCCCCTCCCTCCCTCCCTCCCCACTCTCTTTCTCCCCCTCCCTCCCTCCCCACTCTCTTTCTCCCCCTCCCTCCCTCCCTTGTCACTCTCTTTCTCCCCCTCCCTCCCTCCCTTGTCACTCTCTTTCTCCCCCTCCCTCCCTCCCTCCCTTGTCACTCTCTTTTTTTCTCCCCCTCCCTCCCTTGTCACTCTCTTTTTTTATCCCCCTCCCTCCCTCCCTTGTCACTCTCTCCCCCTCCCTCCCTCCCTCCCTTGTCACTCTTTTTTTATCCCCCTCCCTCCCTCCCTTGTCACTCTCTCCCCCTCCCTCCCTCCCTTGTCACTCTCTTTTTTTCTACCCACTCCCTCCCTCCCTCCCTACTCTCTTCCTCCCCCCCCTCCCCTACCTCTGTTGTAGCATGGCCGAGCCCTGTATGGTCCGCGGGTACAGGGAGCTTTTGTTTCCTGTACCCGGCTGGACTAAAAGGAAGTGCACACTCAGTGTGCACTTCCTGTTAGTCCGGCTGGGTACAGGAGACAGATGCTCCCTGTACCCGCGGACCATACAGGGCTCGGCCACGCTACAGTGAGGGAGTGACAGGAGGGAGCGCTGAGCGCTTACCTCCTGTCAGCCCCTCTCCTCATGCTTCGCCCGGGCGGTGCACCCTCATGGACACACCAGCCCGGGCAAAGCTGCAGCCGCCTGAGGATCTCTACAGAGCATTCGGGCGGCTGCAGCATGAGGGGGGCCGGCGGAGCTGGGGGGGATTTCTCCATAACCTGTCCCCCCCGCATGATTTGCTGGGGGGGATGCGTCCCCCCCATCCCCCCACCCCCCCTGGTTCCTACGCCCATGCCCGTTTATTAAGTTTGAATATGACTGGACCATTGAAATAGGGATGTGATTAGGAGGCATAGGACGCAAGGTCATGATTTTGATTATTGTTAGAATTACAAACTGATTATAAGTTATCTCATGATTTAATATGTAAATGGACCTTTTTAAACTAATCAAGAAGTGTTTCCCAATACCGATACCCAAGCTATTTACTTACAAGTGCGGGTTTTATAAGTCACTAATGCTGTCAACGTGAGGGGATGACATGTCTACACAGTCATGGCCCTCACTCAGAGTTTTACCAGATGTGCTTTTTTTCCTCAAATATGAGTTCTTGCCACTGGGTTTTTTGACCTGGCCCCAGATCACCGTCTGGACCCTGGTCCAAAGAGGGGGATAGATATTATTCCCGTTTTGACTATATGAGCTTACATTATGAATTATAATAATATTCCCATTGTTGGGAATAATACACTTTGCCTGTATTGACCCAAGGCTCAAGCTTCCAATAACATGATGTTCAGTCTGTTTAAAAATGGTTAACATGTCAGCTGTTTCAAATATTTAACTTGTACACTTAAAATATGTATTCAACAGATAATTTAAAAAGCAGAAATCAACAGCTCGAACTCCTCTTAAAGGGAAAACCTACGGCACAGAGCAAATGGGGAAATCGAGGTGAAGAAATAACAAAAGTCCCGCAGACGTGATTAGCACGTCTGAATATACCTTTTTTCGTTTCTCTGCCGCAGGCCTCCCATGGATTTTTTCCGTAAGGTAGATCATGATATGATCTAAGAGTGGAATTGTAGATGCAAATATCCACTTTGCTATCTATTCTAGCTGTTCATATAAGGGTTCATTTGAACCAAGAATAAATTTGGCATTTTATCTCCTATTCTCGGAAATAGGATTTATATAAAGTCCTAGTTACGGGAAAAGTACTGATTTCGAAATAACTTGTTAATTGTCCAAGATATCGGTATTTGTAAATATCTGGTTTTAATCAAATGTGTAATGCGTTATATAACGAAAGATTATAACTAGAAACAGCTGTTTATAACTTGTGAAAAACAAATTACGTAATTAATGCTCATGACCCCCACCGACATGAAAATGGGGTATAAATGCAACTGACGTATAATTCAAATTTGAATTGGTTATTGAACACGTCTCTGCTATTCATTTCCAATTTCCAGAGCTCTGAATGAGTTGGCAAATATCCATCATCCACAAAGGGCCCGGGCTGATTTTATTCCCTACATGTATCCCTGACCTTGGCAAGTTTATCGATTCTATGTACAATGATAGTCCTTGACCTCGGCTTGTTTTGTGACATTCATATTTCTTGCCCGTTCAGCACGGCCATTCTAAGATCCGGCAATACATATCTCCTACCTAATGTTCTCCTTGTCCTGTGTGGTTTTATTCTGTGTGTTGGTTTATACCTACCTGACAATGGTGAAAATACCTTGTTATTGAGAGCAGTCGGGGAGAATGGCCAGATTTACTCAACCTTAGAGGAAGGAAGCACTAACTGAAATAATTATTACTTTTTGAATAAAAAGATGCGTTTAACCCCTTAAGGACACATGACATGTGTGACATGTCATGATTCCCTTTTATTCCAGAAGTTTGGTCCTTAACGGGTTAAAGATTGAACTTGATTGACTTCCTTCAATCCTATATTACTGTGTAACTATCTGTTATGAAAGTACTATGTAGCACATCTCTGAATGCAGAAGACATCAAACTTGGAACTGAAGGAGGTACAGCAGAAGAAAACCACACAAGTTCCAAACTGCATAGCTGAGAACAGGAAGCTTTGGCGATACTGTCCACATGTACAACAAAAGAGGATATAAGAAGATTGAATGTTTGCCTGGTCTGACAAATCTCGATGTCTCCTGTGACATGCAGTTGAGTCTGAATTTGGCTTAAGCAACATGTTCCTATGTATCTCTTAGACTTGTGCATCGTGGAAAAATTTGGATCGGCTAAACCGTTTAAACTGAAAAAATATTTTGATTGGTCGATACCTTGATGAAGGCTCAGAGAGACATGGAAACGTTGTCTCCACTTCCTTGCTTCAAATAAAAAATACTGTTATGTATCTGCTTTGCTATGTATCTATGATTACCATGCTATTGCTGTCGTGGCATAGCTGGAAAGCTTGTTATTATGTGCACACAATACTAAAGAAAGTATGAAAAAAAATTATCGAAAACTTGCTTCTTAAGGAAATCATACCAATTAAATTGTTAAGAACTTTCCCTCCCTGCACCCTGATTCCTACTTTTATTCTCTAGCCTTACCTTTTGTGTCACTATACCCCACTCCCATTAGTATGTAAGATCACTGAGCAGAGCCCTCAATCCCTCTGTTCCTGTGCGTGCAACTCGCCTGGTTACAAATACATGTATGTTCATCGTCCCATTGCAGAATTTGTTTGCGCTTTATAAATAATAATAATCAGTTGTCCACTGACATTTTCCTTTAATTTTTGAAAAATCCCATTATTTTCTTGAATGTTTTCTTTGGGAGTATATGACGAAATAGCTTGCAAAAGCTGTAGACCTGCTGTCTGCAGACTTTGCAAGACCTTTCCTTTATCCCAGGCCCATACTTTCAAACTCCGATGGAATTGAGCAGCCAGAAGCTTCATGCCTGCACTTGATCTTGACTTTCCAATACATCTTAATGTTGTACAGCTCATTGAGAAAAGGCAAAGGCAAGTGCACAGTGTATTGTTTAGGTTTAGGGTGGCTGGGCATGGTGGGTATAGTAAGAGACATGCATGTGTAACAGAGTGGTTTGTTGCTGTTTGTAGGTAGCTGTGACTGATGTGTGCTACTGTGTGGGTATCTATGAGTGTAGTCTATGGGCAGGTGTTTCTGTATGCAGGTAGCTGTGACTGATGTGTGCTACTGTGTGGGTATCTATTAGTGAAGTCTGTGGGCAGCTGTTTCTTTATGTGGGTAGCTGTGATTGATGTGTGTGGGTAGCTGGTGCTGATGTGTATTGCTATCTGTGAATACCTGTGAGTGATGTCTGCTTTTATGTGTGGGTAGCTAGTGCTGATATGTGGGTAGTTGTGAGTGATGCATGTCTAATGTGTGTGTAGATGTGAATGCTTTGTAGCTGTGATTGTGTGGCTGTGTGTGGTTAGATCGTTGTGTGCATGTGGACGGGTGTGTTTGTTCCAGCCTCACCCTAATTTACAGTTTATGTAAAATAATAAAATCTCCTTCCCGTGCTTACCTTTTCCCTGGTAACCCAGTGGATCGGTGCCTGGTCCCTGGTGGTCCAGTGGGAGAAACTTGTGGTCTGCACCTTTGGTGGAGGCAGATCACTCTAAATGCTACATTTGATCTGCCACCTATGGTGATCTGCAGCTGCCCAAGGTGCAGACCACAAGCTCCCTAATAGCAATGAGGGAGCACAGAGCTGATCAAAGAGATCTTTTGATTTCCCTGCCAGCTTGTGCCGCAGCTGAGATGCCCTCTAAGAGCCAGTGCCCCAGCTTCATTAGGGTGTATGTGTAAACTATTTTAATGCATTGCAAATGCTGTCAGAGGAGTTCTTTACAGGAGCATGCCAAGTCTGCTGTAGTGGTTATGGTGTCAGGATTGCCATCCCTGAGTAATTTATCAAATTGTTCTAGAAACTGTGTTTCAGATTCTTGCTGCAGTATAATTTTGCAGCTCCACTGAGTCAGCGCTAGTGAGTTTTCTCTGTCAATAAGCGCTGTTTTGCATTAGACCTGTTCCTGCTCAATAAAGATGCAGGTGCCCAGATAACCCAGGTATGTTGTTGGAGCAAGGGTAAATTATGTGGTGGCTGGCCGGCTGTTGCTTGCTAGCTATATCATTAATTTAATTACAAAATTTTAAAAACTATGGGACGCTGGATAAAAGAGAGTGGACCAGTGAAGCAAATGTCATCACTGGTGCCACCCAAAGAGGGCGCACAAATGCACAACAAGGATGACTGCCAATATTCCATGCTAGCGCACTACGGTGCGCCATGCAGAGAGCACTGCATGACCTAGTTCCTTAAAGGCCACTAGAGGCACCAAAACAGCTTTAGCTTAATGAAGCAGTTTTGGTGTATAGATCATGCCCCCACAGTCTCACTGTTCAATTCTCAGCCATCTAGCAGTTAAATTACTTTGTTTGTACATCCCTAGTCACACTTCTCGCTTGTGACTTGCACAGCCTTCCTAATCACCACCTGTAAAGAGACATCTAATCAGGAAAACAGGACAGTTGGAAGGCCTGAGTGGGGGATATTTATCAAAGTGTTCTGTTCTAAAAATAATTCTAGAGTGCAAGCATGGCAAAGGTAAGTAACTTTCTGCCTGACGTACAGGTAACGATTTTTTTATGTGTCTTATGGACTCAGGGAGGTGAGGTTAGGGTGGAGCGCAGGCAGCCATACAATAGCATTCCAGCTGCCTGACGGACAACTATAGACTGCTATCTTAAAGGTCCAGTGATTTATGCAAATTGATGCAGTTGCTCTCAGAGCTGATAGCAGTGCAGATACCTCTCTAAGTTTTGCAATGGGCAGTCACTCTTTATAAACACACATATAGAAATCCAAATTCTATGTAGTTAGTGAGAGCGCACAATAGAGATATAATGTATATTACCATTTTCAAAGTCTTGATTATAGTATACTGCTGGGCCTATATGTAGCAGGCTCAGTCATTCAGTATTCCTCTGTGTTGCCTTTAAGATGCTCTGGATTCTAATCCCAATCAGCTCAGTTCCAAGGTCTACCAAGGTTCACAGCAACCAAGATCCAGGAAAGACTAGTAGTACCAAGAATGGCTTTATTAATATGGATAAAAGTAAAATACAAAAAAAAAAAAAAAAATAACATTAAAAAGGCAATATAAAAAGCAATTTAAAAACATATCCATCACACTGACGCGTTTCGACCATTAAACGGTCTTCATCAAAATGCATAATCATATTCTTCATGCACTTTGATAAAGATTGCTAGACGATCAAAATGCATCAGTGTGGTGAAGGTGTTTTTACATTGCCTTTTATATTGCCTATTTATGTAATTTTGATGTTTTTTGGATTCTAATGTTTCCCATATAAATAAAACCATTCTTGGTAATACTATTCTCCTTTGCAATGATGCATAGCCATTATGGTGCATATGGTGCTTAGAGTGACCCTTTATCCTTTATCAAGAAAATATGTTATAAAATTATTAGGGCTCAGGTGCAAATTCAAAGTGTAGCTACTATCAAAATACTTAAATGTGCAATCACAGAATAAAGTGCAATTCCAAGTGCAACAATAGGCCAATTTAGCATGTGCAGCAATCAACAAAGTATGTGACACAAATTAACCCAACAGAAAATGTGCACTGTGGTCCACAAAAACCTGTTAAAAATACTTATGCTATCAATAAATATATATATATATAGTGCTGATCAACAAAATTGAGCAAAAATAATAATATAAATGACACCCTAGAGGAATGTCACTCATTGTCACATTACCTTATGTTGCCCAGGCTGTAACACAGCCTGGGGAGATCCAGGAAGAGGAGAGAGACCCTTTCCATGGTCCCTCTCATGACTCCAGTGGCTCTGACGTCGGCCTCTATAACTCTGCCCCTTTTAATGAAGTGCCACATGTGCGCCGACGTCATGACACTGATGACGTCACGGCCCGTCAAAGCGTTCAAAATTGAGCGTTTTAGGGGCGTGGCTATAAATTAAAGGCATAGGGTATAAAAAAAACACTCAGGGAATTGATCATTGCCCCATTGTGGTTTCTGTTTACAGTTCCCAAGAGTGCGTTATATTCTGTGTCTTTTCTGGTATTTTGATCTCGGCTTCCTTCTTACTATTCTCCGTAATGTTCTCCTGTGACTCCGCTATCGTTTTTTTCACTTCACTGATTTCTGGCTTCCCTGACTCAGCTTGTCCCTGACCATTCTTTTTCTAACAAAGTATAACCCCGACCTAAGAACCGGTAGACGTTGCCTAAACTATTATAATATATACACTGCGTGTTGGTTCACTGGGTATCGTGACACTCATAGGGAGAGAGTGGTATTTAGTCAACACTCTAGAAACCTGGGAGGATCAGATCTATAGTGTACAACATTCATCCACACAGAAGGATAGTCACTGGTCTATTTAGGCAGGTAAGACTATTTATCAAGGCATATATGCTGGAACAATTAAAAACAGAAATAGAAATAGTGTAAAATTAGCCATAACAGTCAAAACCTTGGGTCCTGGTTGCAATGCTCAAGTGCCACTTGCTTCAACGTTCCTGCCCTTCTGGCTTTATAACGTCACAAACAATGCGTTTCTCTCCAATTCCTGGGGCTTTCTCAAGCATCTAAATCACTTCTTCACTTTCCAATTCTTTTAGACACTGTCTTTTCTACATGCATTGGTGCTAAAAGTAATAATGTTCATTTATGTTGTCCTGTATTCACACATAACTTGATACACTATTCAGTGAGTAACTAAGTGGTGCTATTAAAAAGGATACAAAATATACAATAAGAAATATAATACAAATGTCACAACACTGTATCATATCTCAGAATATTTAGTACATAAAGCAAATGGAATCAAACATTGAAGAAAAAAACAAGATAGTCAAATGCATATCATGCACCTGAATGTTCATTTAGATTTATGTAGGCAAACTCCTAAATGGCAAAGAATTGAGCAGTGAGACTGCTGGGGCATGATTGATACAGAAAAACTGCTTCATAAAACTAGGGATGTTTTGATGCCCATAGTGTCCCTTTAAGACTAAACAGGGAAAAGAAATGTTTGTATTAAACAGAGAATCATTGAGAACTAACAATAATTCCAATTTTAGAATACAGTTCAAGTGTAGAATGTGTGGAATCCTGTTACTTTTCATCTTGGTTATTTTGACTTAATACTTGCAAATCTTTTTAGGTTTCTAGTACCCCCTATTAACTGAATAAAGCAGAGTGTGTTTAATTGAATTTTGTTTGCAGCCTTCTATTAGTGGTTTAAACATTCCTGGGCAAACCCTACAAATTAAGGGTGCCTATTATTCCTGAAAGACACACACACTCATTCTAGCTTTCAGTAACAATGTATCCCCTTTGCATACAAATAATTTGTGAAGTTGACAAACATATACAGCAGTGCAGATTTGTTTTAAAAATGTATAGGGGTTATACAAACTACACAGTAAGGTAATAAACAAATTCCAAATTTTAAAGAAATACTCCATCTCCAGCTTGTATACAGACCTCTTATCAGGACATAAAAATGTACATTGATGTTATAGTGCTTCGCATGCCCTTGTGTAAAATACTGTCAACATGTATGCATAAGATATCAGGGCCTGCTGGACCCATGTGATGTTATTATTATGATGTACACAAAAATAAAGAATAATAAAAAATAAAAAAAATTCACATAAAATACGAGTGACTCATGATAATATTAAATGTATGCTTACTAATACAATTAATGAGGAAAATGTGGAAGCTTTGTGGGAAGATATTATATCGGAGCCCTAGTCCTAACAGGGACTTTCCTCCACTGGATAAACAAGAATAGAATCAGGAACAAGAAAATGCCAAGTAAATACACAGAGTTCTGGAAGTACAACTGACTTTATTCTGCCACACATGGCTTTTATGCATTGCCCCTAGCATGCATAGCCTTTGTGTTTGAGAGATAATTGAGCTAAATTTAAGATAATTCAATTATCTCTCAAATACAGAAACTTTCATACAATTTTAACATACCCCAAAAATACATGAAAGGAATACAGGAACTCCACAAAAATATTCCCGAATAGCCCCGATCTGAGTGCACAGCATATCCAAAAAGCACTCAGATCAGTTTGGTAGAACAAAAGTTATGGTCGAATAAGGTTTTGACTGGCCGGCCACGAGGGGATAGCCCAAAACATTTCCAGAGGATTGGGCAATATGGCCGGTCGGCTTTTTGAGGTTCCTGTGTGAACACCGACGAATGCTCCCCTTGGCTGCTGTGGAGCAAATGCTCCCCCTGTTCGGTAGATCATATCTCCCGAATGTCGTTTGTTTAGATGGTCGGGAAGTTGAACGGGCATCGGTACGAACTCAGCCCGAGTTTCCGAAGACGCAAGGCTGAAAATAGTTCCAGGCATTCGACGACCAAGTACCGCTGCCTGCGTTCGGGAGACAAAATGCACTGGACAGGGGGGCGGGGCCTGACCTCGAAGCAGAAAGGACACAAATCCTAGCAGCTCCTGCTAAATACAGCAATTATAGCGAATTTTAAGGGCCACAACAGCTAATAAGCGAGACAGAAAGGCTACCCAGAGTGTGGGGACATCGAAGTGCACAGGTAGACACCAAACAAGCGACGAACAAAACCCTGTACACCCAGCACAATGGTGAGGCCTACAAGCATGGCGGGCGCAGGAGGGACGGCCGCTTTCCTGCAGCCATGGCCGGCCAAGAATCAGACCTTGGGCCCTCATTCCCCCCCTCTGGACCGGCGGGGGTCATCCCGGTCTACCCCCTCATGATACCCCTACAAAGCCGTGAACAAACGACCACGATACAGAGACCCGCACCTACCATCGCAAGGGCCTCCAAAATGGCGGATGCCGTCCATACAGCCTACCCACAAGATGTGTGGCTGACAACAGAGCTCCGGCTAAACCTCATCTTTTCCTCCTTCTGGAAACAATTGAAGGCTCGCATGCGAACTCCGAAACACAAGCCACTGACGGCATGCACTGCACCACGAGGTACCCGACGGAGTGAAGCAGAAGCTCCCCCTAACCCTGTACCCGCAACAGTCCATATCGGCCAAGGGACCACCTCGGGACCACACCTGAGCACCAGGGTGGGCAGCAACAAAACGGGGCCCGGAGCCCTGGGGATACCCAAGAGAGGACCCCCACGGCACCCTCATCGAAGACCTGCACCGAGACTCAAGCCTCAATGGGGCAAGACCGGCCCGACACAGCGAATGAAACGGAGGGGCAAAAAACTCAGGGAGGAGAACGCGCTGAGAACGTACACAGGGAGCTGTCACAGCCCAAGACAAGTGAACCCAGCCCGGCACACAGATTGGAAGGCACTATACTCACCAGCCAACACACCCCCACATGGCTCAGGGGCTCTAAGCTGCCTCGCACAGGGGGGACTACACAAGCTGCAACTATCAACACTGGGGGCATGCATCCAGCCCCGACTAGGCATCGGCTGACCCCAACGGGACTTGGAATCCAAGTCAGGCAAAATGCCCATCGTCACTCAGTTTCCTATGCCCCAACTGAATTTCCACGTATGTCGGCTGGCATCTCTATTTTATGTATGACTTTGTTTTTTGGACTGCTCGCACAGGGGATCACAGGGGGGTATTATCCGTAGTCCATCGATTAAACGCTAAGTATACCTATGCTTAGACTAGCCCATGTTCAAGCAAGTATTATACTCTTATGTTATATCATTTTTATTTTAGTGCAATCTTATCAATATGCTCTTTAGCAGTTAGGTTTCCAGTGTTATAATTAATCTCTTCCCCACAAGCACTGCTAGAGCACTGTTACAGTCTTGATCATAGAATGATTGCATTTGTCATGTTTCACCACTGTCACTATGTCACTCCTCTGAATAATCTTCTCTAACATGACCATACGTTTTACCAGCATGAATACTCTAATGTTAAATGGAAATCTTTAAAAAAAAAAAAGAAAAAAAGTGCTGTGAAGCTGACATATTATGTACGCTATTAGATAATCTTTTGTGATGCCCAGCGCAATGTCTCAGTGTGTATATCCTGCAAAGCACTACAAAAATGAAGAATTAAAAAAAAAAAATGCACTGGACAAAATACACTGGACCATGTGCATTCGGTTACACGAATGGCGGCCACCCAGGGAAAGCACTCAAGCAAAGGTGTCAAGCTGTTAATTTGTGGTTAACAGCCAGAGGAGGTCGGTGTTCACTGGGGCATAACAAGGGGACCACACACCAGTCATTCGGGAGATGAACAAGGGGGTATGGACAACCGAACATAAGGGAATGGGGTCTGCTACAGATATCTGCTTAGTTCAAAAGAAGGGAAATCAATTATTGGTTGGGATATGTTATAAACCACCTAATGTTAATATTGATGAGGAAGAACAGCTGTTTGAGTAAATTAGGAAAGCTGCAAATCTGGGTAACACATATATTATTGGAGATTTTAATTACACGGACATAAATTGGGACAGAGGGACTAGTAGTTCAGCAAGGGGAATTAGATTTTTTAACTTGTTAAATGACACCTTCATGTCACAACTTGTCTGGTCCTGGTTCTAACAAACAATGTTGATCTTTTGACCAACATTCAAGTAGGTAAGCACTTGGGAAATAGTGAACACAGTGTAGTGTCCTTTGAAATAAACTCAAAAAAACAAAAGCACATGTAATATACTAAAACATATAATTAAAAAAAAACAATTTAAATAAGATAAGGGAAGCTTTACAATATATTGACTGGCATAAACTCTTTAGTGAAACAAAACACTGAGGTTAAATGGAATATATTCAAACAAATATTGCAATAAATGTAAAAGAAACAAATTTTAACCAATGTGGGAAAGTGAATCAAGAAATTAAAAATAAGAAAAGGGCATTTAAAGCATTTAAATTGGACAAATCAGAGACATCCTATAAAAGGTATACGGAAGCCAATGATGCTTGCAGAAAGGCGATTAAATTTGCTACACTAAAAAATGAGGAAGTGATGGCCAAAGAGAGCAAAACCAACCCCAAAGCATTTTTTAAGTACACACATTCTAAAAAAAACTAAAAATGAAAGTGTAGGTACACTGGAAACCGGGATGGGGATGCAAATGAAGACCAGGAAAAGGCAGACATTTTAAATAACTATTTCTTCTCAGTATATATTAAGGAACAGCCTATGAATATAGATATGCAAATGATTGCTGCAAAAAACTTGCAGAAAAATTGTAATTGGATGATTAAAGACAAGATGCTGCAGCAACTAAAGAAAGTTAATATAAACAAAGCTCCAGGGCCTGACTGTATTTATCCACGAGTACTTAAGGAACTAAGTGTGGAAATAAGTGAACCTCTGTTTTTAATATTTCAAGATTCTTCTCTTTTAGGAATTGTACCGGAAGATTGGAGGAAGGCAGATGTGGTTCCTTTGACGCCGAGAAGGCCTTTGATCGTGTTATCTGGAAATATCTGGAAGAGGTTCTGAGGGCCTTTGGCAAAGATGGCGTTTTTAAGGAGTGTACAATGGCATTATATAAGGATCCCCAAGCCAGGGTCTCCGGATTTATGTTTCAATCAAAATGGTTTCCAATTAGAAATGGGACGTGACAGGGTTGCGGTTTGGCACCCCTTCTATACATCCTTTCTATAGAGCCTTTGGTAGCCGCTATTAGACAGAGTGAGGATATTAGTGGGCTAAAGGTGAATACTCTGGAGAATAAAATAACACTTTATGCAGATGATGTTCTCCTGTCTCTTACGGACCCTATCAGATCTATTCCAGCAGTATTTTGTCTTATTAAGGAATATGGTAAATTTTCAGGCAATAAAGTAAATATAAAGAAAACACAAATTCTGACAAAGGGCCTAAATGGGCCTAGGGAAAAAAATGCTTAAAGAGGAATTTAAGTGTGATTGGGAGGCTTGGAATATAAAATATCTAGGGGTAATCCTATCTTTGGAATATAGGGAAATCGGAGTACTTAATTATTTAGATATAGCCACCCAATTTAGGAGAACTCTTAAAACTTGGAGGGGTGTAGAACTGTCATGGATGGGAAGAATTGAGGCAGTTAATTCCTATTTACTTCCCAAATTGAAATTTTTATTCAGGAATCTCCCACTGATGGTGGACTCCCAGACGATACGCGGTCTTCAAAAACAGATTTCAGACTATATTTGGCAGGACAGGCGACCCAGAGTGTCATTGGAAATTCTACAGAGAGATTGGAGGGAGGAGGGAGGGGGGAGTTTCCTTTGCGGATGAGCTGATGGAGGGCTTCTTTATGATGCCCATCAGCATATTCAATGCCCAGAATCTTTTAAATTCTGGCACATCGATGGGGGCCCATTGCTGCTTTGCCAAAAAAGAGTCTGGATTTGTAGCTCGGAATTGATGGGCATATAAATTAGTTTGGGCGACAATGTTCCCCAATACATCATCGCCCAGAAACACCTCCATAAACTGCTGAGGGCTAAATCCTGTGACATCCAAATTAATGCCAGGATTTGCAGTAAAGGAGTACTCCTCAGCAGTTCTGCCAGCTGGAGCAGCATGTCTCCTTCTGGCAGGGGGACTAGCAGGCACAGATACAACATCACCAGATACATCACTAGCAGTAGACACTGTATCTAGTGATGATGTATCTGAGCACCTGGCAGGGTAAAAAAAAACATAGACGCGTCAGACTCTAGCGCAAGGGTGGCATATGACTGCTCAGCGCGGGTTGACTTCCGTGACCCATGTGACATGATCACAATCACTTTACTTAGTGACCTGTCACAAAAAAAAAAAATAACCCCTGAAAAAATGAACAGACAGCAAAATAAGTGATGCTGTGCAAGAGCCTGTGATCTGTATAGTGATCACTGGCAGGACAGGGGTTAATCGTTCTGAAAAGAGCTTTTGGGTCTCAAAAAAGAAAAAAAGATCACAAAAAAATGAACCCCTAAAAAAAAAGGCACAAACAGCAGAAAAGTGCTGCTGTGCAAGAGCCAGTGATTATAGTGATCACTGGCAAGACAGGGGTTATAATGGCTCTGAAAAGAGCCTTTGGGTCTCAAGATTTTACAAATCCCTACCTATAAATACCTAAATCTCTCTAGCTAAACCACAGATCTCTCTCCCTCTCTCACTAAAACACAAGTGAAGAGAGGGAGGCAGATCCACACTAATCAGAGAAATGGGGAACACACTTGGGATGAAATTTCTAATGGGGCAAGCTGTGATTGTATGACCCCAATACAACTTTAGAAAAAATAGGATATACCTAAACCTATAAAACAAAAGAAAATGCGCTCATAGGGGATTAACGTCAAAACATAAATTGCCCCTTGTTAATATGTTTCACTCACAAGATTGAAGTGGTTTTCAGGCACATCAGATAAGTAAATCTTCACGGCTTTCTCACAGTTGGAATGATGAGTGTGTCATGAAAAAGATAAAAAATTGCATAGTATAGCACTGTATTTAAATATAAACTGGCTTTTAATGTTTGCACTTACAATATAAAAGGTATAAAAAGGCCCATCAGTACAAATCTGTTTGTCCCATCGCTGTGGAGTATGGTAACCCTCAAGGAAATATCCAGCAGGAGAAAAACAGGTATATAGTAAAATAAAATAAATAAAATACAGTGACAAATAAACAGCTCACTCTACGCGTTTCGTCTGTCTTCCAGACTTCCTCAGGAGTGAGTGAAACATATTAACAAGGGGCAATTTATGTTTTGACGTTAATCCCCTATGAGCGCATTTTCTTTTGTTTTATAGGTTTAGGTATATCCTATTTTTTCTAAAGTTGTATTGAGGATTAAGAGGAATCCTTTGCTATACCTTCACCTAACAAAAAGGAAGTAATTGTTTTATTTACTTTGTATACTGCACCTGGGTGGTCTAAACTTGTATTTTCGTATTGTATGACCCCAGCCTGCCCCTTATGATGCGGCATGCTAGGGACGCCCCCAGAAGCCCCATGATTCACTGCCTTTAGAAAAAAGGGGGGAGGGGAGTTAATATTGATCATTTTATTTATTTTATATTTATTTTTTTATATATATTATTATATATGCACTGAGTGCCAGGACCCCTCAAGGCACTCATCACATGCAGAGTATCACTGCTATACTATCAGAGCTTTTTAGAGCTCAAAATAGATGCAGACGTACCAGGTACGTCCAAGGTCATTATGGACTGTTTTCTGCCAGATGTACCTGATACGTCCGCGGTCGGGAAGGGGTTAAGTGTATCTGCATGCACTGGAGGCACACCGTGGTCGCAGCCCTGCAACCAGGTGCCTGCCGCCATGTGTAGCGGCACCGGCCCAGCAGAGTAAGTGCACGCGGTGGGGAGGGAGGAGCCCAAGGATCAATCTTCTCACCGGGATCCCATGGATCTTGTGTACGCCACTGGTGAGCACTTCTCTTTTGCCGAGAAAATCCATCCACCTCACAGGTGTGGCATATCAAGATGCTGCTTAGACAGGATGCGTATTGCAAAGGTGTGCCTTAGGCTGGCCACAATAAAAGGCTACTCTAAAATGTGCAATTTTACTGTATTGGGGGGGTCCAAAAACCAGTCAGTATCTGGTGTGACCACCATTTGCCTCACACAGTGCAACACATCTCCTTCGCATAGAGTTTATCAGGTTGTTGATTGTGGCCTGTGGAATGTTGGTCCACTCCTCTTCAATGGCTGTGCAATGGTGAATCCTGTCTTGAAAGCAGTGGCGTACTAAGCAGGGAGCTTGGGGCGGTCCACCCTGGGTGCTAGTCATCATGGGGGTGCCTGATGATCCGGTGACTGGCAGGAGGGGAGCGCACTCTATGAAGCGTAGCAGGCGGACTGTGGTAGAGGAGCCTCTGTTCCCCTAACTGGTCCGTCAGGAAGTGTCACACAAACCACATCTGCAGTGTGACTGTGTCAGATTTTAATGCAGTTCCAATCATCCTATTAACATTGGAACTGCTGTTGTGGGATAAACCACATATCCCATATATGCCCACTAGGCAGCTATGTTTTAGGCTAAGCTCAGTCTCCATAGACCAGAACGAGAGCTTCACACACAAAGGGACTAAATAACTTTTTTTTATTTATATTTTAATATGTTTAAAAAGTTATCTACAGAATGCATTAAAAATAAATATGGGATCAGTTATTACTTTATGCTTTTAATTGCTTTATCACCGAGTATAAACATCAAGTCTATGCTATGAATGCTCTCACAGCTCTTTTTTTGGCTGACCTCCTACACTTGTTTTTGTTCTAATTAATCACCGGATACACAGTAAGCAAGTGGAGCGCTCGCGCAATGCGATTAAGTTTGCCCCTAGACAGCTTCCCGTAGGGGGGGTCGTGACGTCACGCGCACGTGACCGGACCCTAGCCGAATCATTGGCTGCTCTTTAGCCTTGCCCGTAAACAGACAGCAAGGAGGCTCACACAGAACACCCACCGTGATAGCGAGCAGGAGCTTAGTGTCAGCTGACTGCACCTGGCCGGGTAACGTGAGAGCGGGCCGACTGCCAGAGACAGGTATGGCGGACACTCCAAATGCCCCATTCACTAGCTCGCCCTGTTATGAGTCTGTCACACCCAGGTTACCAGCAGCTCAGTGTTTGGGTATTTATTTAACACCTTTATTGCTGTAAAATAGCTTGTAGAATTACAACTTCCTGGCAAAGCATCATAGGAGTTGTAGTTCTGCACCAGCTGGTTATCTGCCATTTGGCTGTGTCTTTGTATGTGTGATAAGCTGTGTCTGTGTGATAAGCTGTGTCTTTGTATGTGTGATAAGCTGTGTCTGTGTGATAAGCCTTGTCTTTGTATGTGTGATAAGCTGTGTCTGTGTGATAAGCTGTGACTTTGTATGTGTGATGAGCTGTGTGTGTGTGATGAGCTGTGTCTGTGTGTGTGTGTGATGAGCTGTGTCTGTGTGTGTGTGTGATGAGCTGTGTCTGTGTGTGTGTGTGATGAGCTGTGTCTGTGTGTGTGTGTGATGAGCTGTGTCTGTGTGTGTGTGTGATGAGCTGTGTCTGTGTGTGTGTGATGAGCTGTGTCTGTGTGTGTGTGTGATGAGCTGTGTCTGTGTGTGTGTGTGATGAGCTGTGTCTGTGTGTGTGTGTGTGTGTGTGATGAGCTGTGTCTGTGTGTGTGTGTGTGTGTGTGATGAGCTGTGTCTGTGTGTGTGTGTGTGTGTGATGAGCTGTGTCTGTGTGTGTGTGTGTGTGTGATGAGCTGTGTCTGTGTGTGTGTGTGTGTGTGATGAGCTGTGTCTGTGTGTGTGTGTGTGTGTGATGAGCTGTGTCTGTGTGTGTGTGTGTGTGTGATGAGCTGTGTCTGTGTGTGTGTGATGAGCTGTGTCTGTGTGTGTGTGTGATGAGCTGTGTCTGTGTGTGTGTGTGATGAGCTGTGTCTGTGTGTGTGTGTGTGTGTGATGAGCTGTGTCTGTGTGTGTGTGTGTGTGTGATGAGCTGTGTCTGTGTGTGTGTGTGTGTGTGATGAGCTGTGTCTGTGTGTGTGTGTGATGAGCTGTGTCTGTGTGTGTGTGATGAGCTGTGTCTGTGTGTGTGTGATGAGCTGTGTCTGTGTGTGTGTGTGTGTGTGATGAGCTGTGTCTGTGTGTGTGTGATGAGCTGTGTCTGTGTGTGTGTGTGTGTGTGATGAGCTGTGTCTGTGTGTGTGTGATGAGCTGTGTCTGTGTGTGTGTGATGAGCTGTGTCTGTGTGTGTGTGATGAGCTGTGTCTGTGTGTGTGTGATGAGCTGTGTCTGTGTGTGTGTGATGAGCTGTGTCTGTGTGTGTGTGATGAGCTGTGTCTGTGTGTGTGTGATGAGCTGTGTCTGTGTGTGTGTGATGAGCTGTGTCTGTGTGTGTGTGATGAGCTGTGTGTGTGTGTGTGTGATGAGCTGTGTCTGTGTGTGTGTGTGTGTGTGATGAGCTGTGTCTGTGTGTGTGTGTGTGTGTGATGAGCTGTGTCTGTGTGTGTGTGTGTGTGTGTGTGTGATGAGCTGTGTCTGTGTGTGTGTGTGTGTGTGTGATGAGCTGTGTCTGTGTGTGTGTGATGAGCTGTGTCTGTGTGTGTGTGTGTGATGAGCTGTGTGTGTGTATGAATATTGCACTGGAATGAATGTCTTACAGTATGTATTCCTATTCTTTTATTGTGTTTGTTGTTAATATAGCAATAGAGATGTAATATTCTACCACTCATGTGGCAGACTGTGATACCAGGCCTCCAGTAATGTTTGTTGCAATTAAATTCAATATTCTGCTACAAATAAGTTGTCATGGTGCCAGGAGTGCCCTGGCGCTTACTCACCTTGTAGGGGTTAAACCGCTCTCAAACGGTTTAACGCCAAAGTCTGTCAATGATTCGTGAAAATAGATTTGCTTTTACCTTCCGTTTAAAGGGACACTTTAGTCACCATAACAATGGCAGCTTGATATAGTTGTTCTGGTGTGTATAGTATGTTCCTGCAGGCTTTTTAATGTAAAAAAAAATCGGAAAACACCTCTGGTAGCAGTCACTCAGGTGGCCAGTAGGGGTGCTTCCTGGATCAGTGCTGCATAATGTGTAGCACTGACGTTAGTGTCTACACGCTCTCAAAAAGGTGCTTAACATTCCTTGGAGATGCATTGATTCAATGCATCTCTATGAGGAGATGTTGATTGGCACGGCACGGCACAGCATTGTGCCACACATGCACAATGGCGTCCTAATGTTTTGTATTGACTGAGATCACTAAGTTTGATCTTTGCCAAGGAGGCGGAACCAGCTGCGAGGAGACCCACGCAATGCTGGAAAAGGTTGAGTTAAAACACCATTTACTTTCCTGACACTGGAGCTGGGGACCAATACATTGCTTTTCTCAGCTATAGTGACGGGAATACATATTTGTACTCTTGTCACTATAGTGTTCCTTTAAGACGCAACGCTATTTGTAGTTCTATTGCATATTGAAAAAAACTGATGGATTTTTCACCAAACTGGAAAGGATAGTGGAGAATGGACAAGGACTTTGTATGTTTTAGCTTACATAGCTGAGCTAATAAAAAAAAAAAAAGTGTTTTTTTGAGTCTGCACTTTTTGCCTAAAAGTTACAACCCTGTCATCATTTCTTCCCTGTTAAAGATTAGAAACTAACCTTATGAGAAAAGTTCGTGAGAAATTAGTCATTTCAAACAAGGCAAAGTGCAACAAAACAAACACATTGGAAGAGCTGTGTATGACTTTTTAATGAAATGGCTTTGTGAGTTCTTCGTGAGATTTTATATGGTTATATTTCACAGTGTGACATGCTAATTCACTGTGTTCCTTTTCTTTATGACCCTCCCATGGTTAAATTAGAATAGTATAAATGTGGATTGCGTAAAGAGGAAACCACAAATTAAAGGGACACTGTGCCTTGCGCTGCATTCTGCAAATCATTTATTGTATGCAAAAAACTATAAAGATTTAAGCATGCTAAAATATAGCATACTGACCATGCCAAAACCTATTAAATGCATTAAAGTATTATTGGGACCCAGAGTGTCCTTTTAACTTAATTTTAGCACTGTTACTGGTTCATAGATTAACAACTTGCTGTTGTTTGTATCAAGATGCCAACTCATCATTACCAGCACTGAAAATCGTGATTGTCTCCATGTCATTACCTCCATTTCAGTTTTGTTATAAAGGGATATTCTAAGCACCAAAGCCACTACCTCTTATTGTAATCATTTTGGTTTGTAGACCCAGTCTCTGTAGTCTTGACAGATGTAAACTTTTTACTGGTTTTGAGAAATTTCAGTGTTATATTTCTCAGACAAAGGTTGGGCACTCTTTTAGCATTAAAGGGACACTATAGTCACCAGTGCAACTACATGTATTCCTGACCCTATAGTGTTAACACGCCCATCTAGCCCCCCTGGGCCCCTCATGCCTCCATAAATACAGTAAAAATCTTACTGCATTCAAGCCAGAAGCTGTAAATCTGCATGCTGTTTGACTCAGGAAAACAAGCAGTCTGCTGACATGTGATAGCCTGATCCAATCACAGTGCTTCCCCATAGGATTGGCTGAGACTGACAAGGAGGTAAATCAGGGGCAGAGCCAGCATGATTCAAACACAGCCCTGGCCAATCAGCATCTCCTCATAGAGATGAATTGAATCAATGAATCTCTATGAGGAAAGTTCAGTGTTTGCATGCAGAGGGTGGGGACACTGAATCACAGGATGCTCCTGCACAGCAGATCTGGGTGGATGGAGGCATATTATGCCTCCATCAACTCAGAAGTCCCTCTGGTTCACTCTGAGTGACTGCAACTGGAGGTGTTCCTAGCTTTCAAAGTAAACACTGTATTTTCTCAGAAAATACAGTGTTTACATGAGAGGCTGCAGGGAGCTATAGTTCTCACCTGAACAACCTAATTAAGCTGAAGTTGTTCAGATGACTATAGTGTCCCTTTAATACATGTTTATCACTGAAAGGATGGACTCTAGAAATTATAAATATTTAATTGAGATAAAACTGTTGCAGTGCTTACATTGTCCCTTTAAGCTTAAAAGTGGCAAATATTTTTTTATTCTCTTTTGCTAAAGACACCTATAGGAAAACATATACACTGATCAGCCACCGCAATTAAACCACCTGCCTAATATCATGTAGGTCCCCTTCGTGCTGCCAAAACAGGCTTCTGCCATTGAGGCCTATGAACATGCCCTGTGGTATGTAGCACAAAGACATTAGCAGCAGATCCTTTAAGTTCAAGTTGCTGATACCGGAGAAACTGACGGAAGCCGATCACAGAGAGATGGACACAGGTTTCTTCAGGAAGGAAGAGATCTTTATTCGATTCACCGACCGGGACTCAGAGGGACTAATGTCACCAAAAAACAGCAAAATCTGAGCCCCGAACATACAGTGTAGGTCCCTTTATATAGGCATATAACTCCTCCCATAATCAGCTCCACCCACACGTACTCTTACCCAATCAACAGAACAAAGACTAACTTCCTGTTTGACCACATGGCTTGCCCAGCACAATGGAGGAGGGGAATTCTATATCCTGTATTCCTGCACATGCTCCGTACACTACTGATTGTATCTTTTCCACGTGCAACCAACCGACCGATACATCAGTATATGCACGTGCACATACCACGTGGCAATCTCGGCCTACTAAATTTATTTTTACCGAGATTCCACCACATTGCGAGGTGCATCATATTTGCTGTTCCATTTGTTTCCACAGATGCTCAATCAGATTGAGTTCTGTGAAATTTGGAGGCCAAAGCAACACCTTGAACTCTTCGTCATGTGCCTCAAACCATTCCTGAATAATGTTTGCAGTGTGGCACAATGCATTATCCTACTGAAAGAGGCCACTGCCATCAGGGAAGACCATTGCTATGAATGGGTGTATGTGGTCTGCGACAATCTCTAGGAAAGGTGGTATATGTTAAAGTAAAATTAATATGAATTCTCTCAATGAGTCTTATACACCCTAGACTCTCACGCCAGTTCACTGGTTGTCCTTCCATCCCACAAGATGGCATTTTTAGAGATTCTGTGACCCAGCTGTCTAGCCATCATTATTAAGCCCTTGTCAAAGTCATTCAGATCTTTTCGCTTGCCCATTTTTCCTGTTCCCAACACATGAAATTCAAGAACTGACTGTTCATTTGCTGTCTAATCTATCCCACCCATTGACAAGTGTCAGTGTAAGGATTTAGTCAATGTTATTCACTTCACCTGTTGTGGCTGATCAGTGTACATATCTAAGAGATTGTAGCATCAGTGGCTAATGTTCTTAGACATTGTATGATATTCAGAGTTGCACAACATTGATCTTACTTATGCTGTAATATGAACTTCAACTTTTGCATATCAATACAGACCGAAAGGACTCCTGGCTCCTATCAGAACCAAGTGTTGACAAACTGTTTGTAAACGGTTTGACAGCTTATCTGTCACTGTAAAGATATTGCAGTGGTTATAGTGCTTAGAATGCCCTTTTAAGTGTTCAGATGGCCTCTATGTTCACAGAAAGTCATGTTTGTTGTGTTCAGCATTTGATAATTACTTCCAGGTTGATTATATACAATTATATGCTAATTGGCCAAAAAAGGAATTATTTACTCCAGTGCATGAATCTTCCAGATTAACTTCATAAAACATATCATTGGTTTAAATTTCTATAAATTACTGATTTCTTTAACATCAAAATAGAATTCATTATTAAATTGCCATCATTGAAAGGACACATATGACTGAAGCTGACGTCACCTTTTTAAATTTTTGTTTTACATTATAGAGGTGGGATAATTGTTTGTACTTATTTATCTTTGTATTCCGTTAGTGTCTATCATGGGGAAGTCTTTTTCTCGCACGCCACCTCAAAATTTAAAGGAGGAGCATTGTGACATCAATTCACAATCGGATGATCGAAATAGGTTGATGAGCCCAGAAAACCAAGAGGAAAACAAGAATGGTGATGTGTCTCATTTCCCTTATGTGGAGTTTACTGGAAAAGACAGTGTAACTTGTGCCACATGCCAAGGAACAGGTCGCATTCCAAGAGGTGAGAATACTTACTATATCTCTTTGTAACAGTATCTACATTTCTTTTTTATTTATTCTGTTTGGTTGTTTTTTTTGTTTTTTGTTTTTTGTATGTAATTACAACCATTAGTATTTTCATAAAATTTATAAGGTTTGGGGGTAACCACTGCCAGAGCCAATAACAATGTCAAAACACTAACAATCTCACCATTCTGCCACCATATTTATCATTCTAGATGGCAGAAAATGTTATGGTTTGGTCCTTGAAGATGGTTTGTAATAAGCAGTCCATAATATCCCCATTTTACAATGCCTTTCACCTCTGCTCTCTTATACTTTTCCTTTCTAACGAACATCACTGGTAATGATCTTCTTTGTCTTAAATACATTCCTTAGTACCCACTGCTCCCAACTTTGACCTTATTTGACTCTGTCTTCCCCTTTTGAGAAGAAAAATGTATTCAATAAGTCCAATGGTCTATTGTTAATTTTTATTTTTTGTCTTTCGTACAAAACTTTATACAATATTTCTCCACCCTACCCACCTCTTACATTTCCCTGTGCTTCTTCATCCTGGTTTCTGATTGTACTTGCCCCAGTTGTACAACCACCCAGCCTGATTTACACGGTTTTATAGTTCATTTAGTGTGTGTGTCTAACAGATGCAATTTTGAGTGCTAAATGTTAAGTGGCATTCTTTTGGTTTCTGTGGTGATTAGTCTCTCAGGCATAGCACCTGTTTGTGCCTTGATAAATTTCCCTGTTTTTATGTTAATTTGAGCGTGTCGTAACAGGTTAACTTCAGCTACCAGAAAGTGTTTTGGTGTGCCGTTAAATAGCAAATCTAATGGGGTACCCTGGCTAGATCTACTTTGTAGTTTGACATATAATTTTTTTATTTTGCGACTGATACAAGCTTGCTTTTACTGTGTGCTTGTGATACTACAAGTCCACTAACTTCTAGATGATTGTAATGAGATCTCCCAATTATTGTAGGTAGCTGAAATGTTATCTAAGTGCACTGCTTTCATCTAGCATGGTAATTTCCACTGTGCATTTATTCTTTTATATGGAAATGTTCTGGGAATGCAGATTACATAAGGCCGCCTTAGGGCGCCAGAGCAGGCCGGGCGCAAAAATCAGAATCCCCTGCTTCTAGCTGGGGACTCGGATTTTTAAACTCGCCTCGCAGCCAGCACACAGGAGCAGGTCAGTGAAGTCAGACAGCCTCTTCTGATGATTTCAGAATGGGGTGGGACTTCAACTGCGCTCAGACTCCCCAGTGGTCCTGACTCCCCTCCCTGGCCCAAGGTAAGCCTTCGGGAGGTGGAAGACCTTTTTAGTATGTTTGTTTTTGTATTTTTTTTTTATTAAAAAGTGTTTTTTTTGTGTTTTTAGCAGCCCCTCTCTACTGCCCCTTCTACAGCCCCTGCCCCACCATACTGCCCCTGTCCCCACCATACTGCCACTGCCGCCCCCCTACTGCCACTGCCGCCCCCCTACTTCCCCTGTGCCCCCTCTACAGCCCCTTCCCCCACCATACCCTGCGGAAAATGTAATCTTGCCTGTGTAGCCAAAAATCCTTGCACCGCCCCTGAAATTACTTCTTTTTTTTTTCCATTCCCAGAATCCTTAGGTTTGCTGTGACCTTTCCCTGTTGAATTGTCTGTTTTCAGACCTTCATTTGGAAACCGTGTTCTTTCAGTGCCTATTTGAGTTCTGTGTAGTTTAGTTTAATCACTCTAGTGGGAAAGGACATTCATTGTTTTGTCACCTCCCCCCCCCCCCCCCCCCCCCACTACAGTGACATTGTTTTTGTCCAAATGTGCAGAGGTTAAGCCCCAGCCTAATAGAGGAATGTACAGTGTTTAATATTGTTGCAGATTGATGCTGATATGTGGATTTGAACCAGTGTTCATTTTGTAAACTAACCATTAGTCAAAAGACTGACTAAAACTAAATTGACATTTGCTGCCAATATTAACACTGATTTGAACACATTTCTTTTATTAATGCATTATAAGAGCAGTCTATTTGAAAAAGGAAAAAAAAAAAGTATGTTATTACATGCATTAGAATGCAGTACTCTTCCATTTTTATAAAGTCTATGAAGTTTATTTAGGAACAACCAGAACAAAAATGAACAGCGAATTGTCCTAGTTTTGAATTTTTTTAAAGACAAAAGGATGGTTCTGCTCACCTTGACTTCTGGCCATGTATAATAACAACACAACTATAACACCCCTGTGTTTAAGCATATACAAAGGTCATAGATATGACCTGAGAAATGTTTAGCAGATTATAAATCACTAAAGATATGGAAGTACCACTGACCGGTCACATGTAGTTATTTACACCATTTGCATAAGAAATGCCAGTATGAACACACAACTTACGGTAATTTATGGTGTCATATTTGTCTTTCCATACATCTACCCTATATTAAATAAAAAAAAAAAAAGCAATTTAACAAATCATAAAGTTTTAAATGTTTCTAGTTTATATCATGCAACTCAGCACAAGCAAAACCCTATTTTGAGTAATTTGGTATATCATAACTGGAAAGAGTTAAATATGCATGGCTGGGTTGTGAAAAAGATATTAATAAAGTAATTCTAACCTGATATGTTACTACCTTAAAATAAACATTCTTGGCACAATCACAACTTGAAGGGACATGCATCAGTTTGAGACAACTGTCTCATTTAAAAGCTGAATGGGACAGTTGGTTCACTCTGCAGGCTGAAAAAGGCACCGATATCACATTTTGGGCAGCCTTAATGTGATTCTCTTCTGTCAGACATATTAAGCCAGACCGGTTCCAACGTTGTTAGATGCTTGTATAATGTTCAGAGCCATGAGTGCTATTTCTGCCCTCAGCATTTTGGATATGGCTAACAACAAAAAGTAAAATAATGCATATTAATTATAGTGTATTTTTTTTTTTAACTTTTTGTTGTTCGCCATAATTAGTCAGAAATGGGGTTTAAAGGGACACTCTACTGCGCAAAAAAATAAAAATATATATATAATATAATATAATGTGTATGTATGTGTTTGCCTTTTAGTAGATCTATCTCAAATTAAAACAAGCATCCATTTAATAATGCATCTTTCCATTGGGGATATATCTAAAGCTGCTTTTTTCTTGTTACCATGAAGTAACAGGACCGGCTGTCTACTTGGCTAATTTATAAATGGTCTACTAGGCTGATTTATAAAAGTGGTCATTTTTAGAAAATCTGTACCTTTTGTCAAATGAAAAGAGGGTACACACTCTTTTTTATAAATTTCGCAATTTCTGTTTCATTTTCAACTACTCACCTCATACCACTAACATGAATCCAAATATAACCATACTGTTATTCTTAATAACCCTTTTCTCAATCCAATTTTGTTCACACCACTACCAGCATAAGCACACACCTCAAACTGGAACACAAATTATCATACACCATGGCATGCTCTGTTCCTGTAACTTATCTGCTGAGTGCTGGTGGAGAGTTATAAAAAATAGCCCTCCTACCCCCACCTCGCAAAATTATAAAGTATCCCATTCACTATATGCCCAAACAAAAATGATGTCCAAATTCCTATTCCTTATGTTACTTGCCCTTGCAAATGATGTGGAGTCTAACCCTGGTCCCCCAGCTAATTCTAGTCCTAATCTCCCCACTAAAAAAGGCCTCTCTTTTGTGCACAGCAACATCCGTAGCTTACTCCCTAAACTGGATGCACTGCAAGCCTGGTGTTCCCATTCCAAACCAAAAATCATTGTGCTCTCAGAATCTTGGTTAACGACTAAAATACCAGACACCGCCATTGCAATACAGGGGTATTCATGTCTTAGAAATGACAGAGCAAAGAGAGGAGGAGGCATTGTTATTTATGTTGACAATTCCATAAAGTTTACCCCTTTACAAAACCTTAGTCCTCCTGCCACCTTTGATTTCCTTTCTGGCACAATTGAGATCCCGTGCAGTAAATCAATCATTGTTGCAGGAATCTACCGCCCACCTAGATCCCCTGTGCATTCAGTTTTTGACATAACCCATCTCCTTAGTGAAATCATAGCTCAAAACCCAAAAAGTGAACTGTTGGTCTTTGGGGATTTTAATATTGATTGTCTGTCTGAATCTTAAAAATAATAGTTCTTGCACGCTGTTTAAGACTTTGCAGATAACGCAATTATTCTCCTCCCCCAACTCGCATAAACATTAAAAGCCATAACCATACCCTGCTAGATTGGATTCTCTCCACTTCTCCTGATAGAATCCAGGAGGCTGGTGTTCTCCCAAACACTTTCAGTGATCACTGTTTAGTGTACTGTGTGCGCAAAATAAAGGCTATTAAATCCTCTCCCAAGGTTAAAATAACTAGGTCCTTCAAAAAAATGTAATCTTGAATCCTTTCTAAAGGACATCAAGAACCTCCCATGGCACAGATTAACCCCTTACGGACCAAACTTCTGTAATAAAAGGGAATCATGACATGTCACACATGTCTTGTGTCCTAAAGGGGTTAAACATTATCCCAGATCTAGACTGTGCTGTTGAATTCTTTCAATCTGAACTCCTACAAATTTGGAATTTGCATGCCGCGCTGCGTAAGGTGAGGGTAAAAGGAGCACATATGAACTGGATCACAGCTGACCTCATCCAAATGTACCAGTTTCGGTATTCTTTGTGGTCAAAGTTTAAGCGTACTGGCTCTATGAATCAATGTGCATATAGACAATGGCGAAATATATGCACAAAATTGGCCAAGGCCCAATATTTCTATGAAAATCTGAACAATAACATCTTAAACCCTAGTAACTTTTGGAAAGTCATACATAAACTACAAACTCCCCCAATCCACTCCCAACCCTCCACTGTCAAAGTGGATAACCAAAACCTGCAACTTCCCTTAGATGTAGCAAATGCTTTTAACAATTATTTTGTCGGATGCTCTACTGCCCTGATTGCCAAGCTAATAAATGTCATGCATCCTGAAACTACAAATGTGGATCAGGTCCCACTAAATTTGCAAAAGCCCAATATAGACAAGTTCATATTTAGACCTACAAAATGAGATAGTGATGGCTCTGATTCAGAGGTCAGAAAAGTGACCAATGAATAAGTGCCAAGAGCCCTAGAGATTACTCTCCCAGAATAGGGAATAACCCTCAAATATTATAAAAATCTTATCTCATATTTAGACCTGTACCTGTTAGTGTCCTTAAAAAACATCTTAATAATCTAAAAATGAAAAACCAGTCTGGACCTGATCAAATCCCAGCAATGCTGTTGAAGCTCAGTGTAGCGGCAATTGCTAAACCCATCGCAACTCTAATTAATGAATCCTTAGTGTCTGGATACATACCCAAACTTTGGAAGGCTGCGAGAGTAGTGCCTATCCATAAAAGTGGTGACACTACTTTGGTTTCTAACTATCGCCCAATATTATTGCTCCCGGTATTGTCAAAAATCTTAGAAAAATGTGTCCATACGCAACTGAGTACTACCAACCATCAAACTATCATCTTACCCCTGATCAATCGGGCTTTCGCCAGAATCACTCCACTACAACTGCCCTCTTAAAAGTTTGCAATGACATCCAAACTGGCATGGAACAAGGAGACCTAACTGGAGCTATTTTCCTTGATTTTCCTAAGGCCTTTGACGCAGTAGCCCACGACATTCTATTGCACAAACTCAAACTCCGGTATTGGTGATCATTCGCTAACCTGGTTTCGATCGTGTGTATTGGGTCGCTCGCAATATGTGTCCATTTCTGACAGCGACTCCCTCTCTCCCAGTCCCCAAGGTTCCATTCTCGGCCCCCTACTATTTACATTATTTATAAATGATCTGCCTAATGTCTGCAAATCCTCAAATGTACACATGTACGCAGATGACACAGTAATCTATGTGAGCAATTCCGATCTACCGCAGCTTGAGGCTGTGCTCCAAGACCAGTTTACAGAGGTAGAAAAGTGGATCGCAAAAAAACACTCTTCCTGAACATTGACAAAACTGTCACAATGATCTTTGGAACAGTACCCAAATTACACAATTCCCACCTATCCATCAAAACAAATTAAAATGGCACACTGACCGCAGTCCACTCTTTCAAATACTTGGGTACGATGTTAGACCCCAATCTATCTTTTGGCCTGCACATAGAAAAGCTTGCATCTAAACTTTATCCAAAACTAGGTGCCCTGTACAGAAACAAATCCTGCCTAAGCCCTACAGTAAAGGAAAAGATTGTACAGCAAATGCTGATGCCAATCATTGATTATGGGGATGTAGTATATGCATCTGCATCGCAATCCCACATTAACAAACTCAACACATTGTATAACTCGTTCTGCCGATTTGTGTTACAATGTAATTACAGGACTCACCATTGTGACATGCTAAAAGAACTAAACTGGCTGTCGCTGGAATCCAGACACACCCTTCATCTTTCCAGCCTTGTGTTTAAAAGCTTTTCTGGGAAACTCCCACCCTACCTGAACAAAATGCTTTCCCCAGCTGTTCCCACTTCCTATAACCTCCGATCCAGTACCAACACTTTACTTAATCTACCTCAATACAAAAAGAAAGCAGCCCGATCCTCCTTCTCCTACAGAGCACCTCAATTTTAGAACCACCTTCCGCACAATTTAAAATCTTCCCTAAGCCTAAAGTCCTTTAAGAGATCCCTCTCTACATACCTCAAAACATAATGCACATGTCGTGGTTGATTATATATTTCCTACCTGTTCTATGTTAAATTTTGTATTTATTGTGTATTAATATTGTTTTTGTATTTTATTGTACCCTAATGTAACAATGCAATGATTTGTGGACCCAGGACATACTTGAAAACGAGAGAAATCTCAATATATCTTTCCTGGTAAATAATTTTATAAATAAATAAAGCATTTCAGCAAGCTAAAGTGATGTACGCGTCCAGAGTGTCCCTTTAACTTTACCAAGTTAACTATATAATTCAAAGTAAAATATTTATTTAAGTGGGGAATAGTTATTTTGCATATGGTGCTTTAGTGCACCATCTCAAATAGACCAAATAATTGTAATTATCTAAATACATTTGCTCGTGAATCTTGCCACAATGTACAGATGTATTTAATATCCTGAATATATATGCATTTAGTATTACTTGCTGATTCAAAGTGTGTAATCTCTTAATAATGAAATCCACTTCTGACATCTTTACCACGTGAACTTGTGTTGCATTTAAGAAAGCGACATGCTGTGAAGATTGTTTTTAATGAAAATAAAATGATTAGAAATGGCTAACTTGATTTCAGCAGTTTCATGCAGCGTAAAAACATACTGGTCAAGCTGCTAATCTGATATGATTTGTGGTTAGAGAGGCATGCTTTCAGATTTCATGGCCGTATCCAAGTCATGCTGAGATTTCATATCTTAAATCGCAAATTGAATAATTGTTGGACATTCCGGCAGTTGACATTTTTATATCTTCCTGTTTTTGTTATACACGAGTAACCTCTGATTTGAAACGTCAACCATAATTCATTGGTTGACATCCCAAACCAGACCAATCGTGTAGGTTAAAATGCTAGCAAGAACTAGTATTGTGGTCTTTAATGAAATTGCACAGCACACAAAGAAGGCTCCATATGTAGCATTCATAGAATGCTGTAATATCTAAAGGCATTTTGGGGGGGGAAAAAGTGTGTTTTTTTTTGTTTTTTGTTTTTTTTTGTTCTCTCTCTCTTTATGTAGTTAATTGAGCTATTATATTATATTATGGAGGATCCTTAAGTCTTGGTCCAATCATTTTGGAAGTGGTCCCTAGCAGACAGCCTCCTTCTACTGCTGTCTATTGGTTACCCTTGCCTTTTGCATAGCACTAATCTGGCACAGTGAGTTAAAACATAGTGAGTTTATAATTATTATGGACGTACACTAGGTGGAGTTCTCACTTCAATTCTTATGGAAATGCATTCAATAGGTACATAGAGTATATGCTCAAAGGTAGAGCCAGTATGTACTAGGCTGAATGTATAAGCAGAAATAGAAAACAAAAAATCACAGACTCCTAAGGTGAATGGGTGGTGTCTACCAGATATCCAAAATAGGGGGTAACCCTGGTAAACTTGAAAAAAGAAAAAAAGATGTACTAGGGTTCTAACAAGTAGACCCTAGAACATAACTTGGATATCTGTAAAGATTGGTCTAAATACGATCTAATGAAAATAAAAAATGGCTTTATTGAATAAACAGACTCCCAACTACCAATTCAAACACAAAAAGGTGAATCTCAGAGGGGAACTATAAAAAGCTCAAATTGCCAAAATAAACATATTGAGCACAAGGTGTTTGAGAGCTACTAAGAAGCCACTCAGAGGTCGTGTATGGCCTGGAGAGGTGAATTCCTCACTCTTCAGCAGGGGTCGACTGGGCGGCCGGGCCCTCTTATGTGACGCCTGACCGGGTGAGTGTTCTTGAGGAATAGGGGACCAGGGAGCACCTATTTAATTTTTAACATTCTGTGTATAGGACGACCCCCCAAACTTAAACTTTAAAAACTTGGAGGAAAATATAATCTTATACACGGAAAAATACGGTAACTTAGAAAAAGTGAGTGACCGCTTATGCATGCTGCAATATAGCTGCATGATAATTATGCAGGCCATTGTTCGGTGTATTTATTTGTTTGGAGGCTTTTCTCTGTTTATTTCTTATTCTAGAAAGGTGACATTGGGTTCCATCTTTTCCGTACTTGGTGGACATTTTTTTTTTCTTCAAGTTGCACATCTTCTCTCTGCCCTCAGATTAATTTCTCAATGAGGCATGGCCTGCTTAAGATTTTCCTGCTGACCTTTTGATACTGGTGCCAATCTCACTTTGTATTTAGTGGCACTGTTCAAGCCTTGCAGGTGCTGTAGGATTGTAAGAGTTTTGTGACTTTCCTGCTCCTATTATACTGCAGTGTATGTGTGTTTTGATTTAAATATTTCTAAATGTCCTTCATTGATATATTGGTCCTTAGTTGCCAATATATTTGATGCTACCTGGTAGACCGCCACTAAAGGGGGGTTTAACCCTAGCAGGTAATTATTGCAGTTTCTCAGAAACTGCAATAATACCACTGTAGGGTTAAAGGGACACTCCAGGCACCCAGACCACTTCTGCTCATTGGAGTGGTCTGGGTGCCAACTCCCACTACCCTTAACCCTGCAAGTGTAATTATTGCAGTTTTTTATAAACTGCAATAATTACCTTGCAGGGTTAAGTCCTCCCCTAGTGGCTGTCTACTAGAGGCAACTTCCTGGTCCCTAGCACAGATTATCTGTGCTAGAGCGTCGCTGGACGTCCTCACGCGGTGTGAGGACCTCCAGCGTCGCTCTATTCCCCATAGGGAAGCATTGAAATTCATTTTCAATGCTTTTCCTATGGGGTGCGCCAATGCGCATGCGCATTAGGTCTCCTCGGCTGGTGGGCGGGATCAGTCTCGCCCACTGGCCGACGGAGGAAGAAGGTGGAGCGGCGGGGGAGGAGCAGGCAGCGACGTGGGACATGTCGCTGCCTGAGGTAAGTGACTGAAGGGGTTTTCACCCCTTCAGCAACTGGGGATTGGGGGGTGGGAGGGAGAGGTAACCTCCAGTGCCAGGAAAACTGATTGTTTTCCTGGCACTGGAGTTTCCCTTTAAGGGACATGGGACAGTGCACCCAGACCACTTCAATGAGCTGAAGTGGTCTGGGTCCCTAGAGTGTCCCTTTAAGTTTAAATATCCACTCTCTGCTGTAGAAAACCTTAGAGCTGAACTGAACCAGATTTATTTTTTTTCTCTGTTAAAATATTAAGGATCATTTCTATATATTGTATTGTGTTGTATGCAGTTGAATCATAAATATATTTGATTATTGTGCTACATTTTTGTAGGTCGAGAAAACCAGCTTGTAGCATTGATTCCATACAGTGATCAGAGATTGCGCCCCAGACGAACGTAAGTAATAGAATATTTGAATAAACAAATTTTGTTTTAAACAGAAGATTTTTACAAATATATTATCTAAAAAGGGAATTGCCTGATATGCAATTTAATACAGTAAAGTTAAAAAAAAAAAAATCCTCTCTGTTGAGTTGAATCTTTTACTTGTTTAAATGGACCAGGGGTAATATTGAGCATGCTTTTTCTTGATGCATATTCTGTATGAACATTTAAAAAAAGAGTGCATTTAATAGAAGTTGCAAACATTTATTGTATATTACTCCCTGACCACACTTTTTGTTTTTTGTTTTTCCTTTTATCAAGTTGGCGTGGTAGATATCTAAAAAAAAAAAAAAAAACTTTGTTTACATGTATCCAAATGAGATCTGAATTGGAACCATTAGAAAATGCTCTTCTTCCAAATAAAAAAAAAAAAAAAAGGTTGTTCCACGGCATGAAATTATTAAGTAATTACAAATTGCATTTAAGTGTCATTGGATATTGCTGTACACAAAATACTGTAATAATAAAGTTATTTAGCTTTTTTGGGGGGGTTCATTAAAAATAAAATAGAGGAGCAGTGCTTGGGCGATACAAGTCAATTGGCCACATTACAAGGAATTTAACTTATTTCAAGCCCGGTAGGACGCTTGCTTATAAACAAAAAACAGGTATTTCATGTGCCGCAGCATCTTATGTGGGACAGCCTGCTTGATATGTGACACCAATCTCTGTAGTCTCGTAGGCCATCTGGATATGGCCTAGAATTATAGTAAAAAGAGCATCACTTACGACAGGAATTGTTACCATTGTTTTGGTTGGGGTTTGATTTAATAAAAAAAAAATAAGTTTAATACATTGTTTGTGTTTTTTTTTTCTCACAGAAAACTGTATGTCATGGTATCTATTGTGGTTTGTTTACTTCTTTGCGGCCTGGGTGTCTTTTTTCTGTTTCCTCGTTCTGTTGATATACAGTATGTTGGAGTGAAATCCGTCTATGTTGGTTACGACGAAGGTGGCTCCGTGGTATATTTGAACATCACTGTAAGTATTTTCAAATTCTGACAAGTAAAGTTAATGGTGAAAATGGAATGCTTAAATTGTTTTGGAAAATATTTTTCAATGGGAGATTGCACGTACTTTGTTTTAATTTATAAGTGGAGTGTTATTTTATCGGGTGTGTGTATATATGTCTATTATAATATGTTTATGTATTATCAGCGAGGATGAAAGCAAAGGAGTAAAGATTTTAATTGTCTTTTGCATCATGAAAATTCTAAAAGCAAATTATTACATCCTCACAAATCTCAATTCTCTAACAAAAGCACAAGAAGCGTTCTAATGTAGTGGCTCATGTCTCTTTAACTTTTCTAATTCTGCTCTTTGAGTTGATGATGATTTTTTAGTAGACCAGGCTAAACAGCTGGAGTACCAGTGGTTGAGAAACTTTGCCATGTACGTAGTAAAGATATTCTATGTTTATAATAGTTCAGTGCCGAAAAAAAAAATATAAGCTTATCATAATCTATTTTATATTCATGTTCCTATTTTTTCAAAGCTCTTCTATCTTTCATTTTTCAGAACACCCTGAATATAACAAACAACAACTATTACCCTATTGGTGTGGATAGTATTACTGGACAAGTTCAGTATTTCAAAACTGTCATTGGGAAAGCAAAAGTAACTAACATTACCAGCATTGGCCCTCTCGATAGGAAACAGGTAAATAATGCCATTTGTCGAAGAAATTTGCTGCCGGTGAGCATTATGTTGGCTGTAAAATAGGTCTGACCATTACGTGAGTTCTCCAGAGGTGAATGAGGCAAGTGTGCATTGTGAGCAGAAAGAATAATTAAGTGTTTGAAGGGGTACAATCTTAAATATATGGTCAGCAAACAGAAATCACAAGAATATTAACCGACGATGCACATATTTTATTTATAATTTTGTTGGCTTCACAAAGTTGGATTTATGATAGAGCTGATCTTCAGACAAACCACAATATGTATGGATTTAAATTACCTGATGTATGAAGGTCAATACTTTGATCTGATCAGTCAACTTTCACCCTATATTCTGCACCCGTGTGCATATGCAGAACAAAGCCACACATTGTGTTTTGGCCACTGTGGAGAATCCATTGTGCGTAAGTGCAAGACACTAGTTTAGATGAGGGCACTACATGGTGTTAAATTGGCCCAGGTATATTAGGTAATTTAAAAAGTATTTGGCTGTCCTCCTTTATGAAATGGTTTCAAACCCTTTGCCAAATTAGCTCACGGTTAGTTTCATGAACACTACAAATCATTTCTGTGCCACCACATCTAAACATTATTGAAGGTTTTATGAAAAGTTCTGATGTGCAAAATTGACTTCCAACTTTCTTCCCTCGAATAATTGAATAATGTTCTTCGTTTAACCCCTTAAGGACACATGACATGTGTGACATGTCATAATTCCCTTTTATTCCAGAAGTTTGGTCCTTAAGGGGTTAAAGAATAGTGCATATTGATAAACCATTGTAGGCAGTCCAGTTCTTTTATGGCTGCTTTTCAAAAAGGATCAAAGCTGTTCTAAACGCAAAGTGTGTTACTACTCCTTAATAGGTCTTTGACATTAATACATTGTTTGATGTCTTCATTATTTTGTGACCCATGTGTGAGATGCTATATTTATATATTTCATGTGCGTGTGTATTTTTATTATTATTAGGTTTGTTTTTCACCTTTTTTGATATTTAATATATGTTCTTTCTTCTTCACAGATTGACTATACCGTGCCTGCTAAAATAGGGAAAGAGTTCGACTATATGTAGTAAGTAATTTAATATAACTGTATTGCAAAATTTCATAACGGGTTAATACAGTAATTGTGTGAATAATTTTCTAAAAATGTTTTATTATATTTTGGTCTGTGTTTCCCCATAATTTTAGAATGAGAAAACAAATGCAGTTTTATATAACGCATGCATCTAAATATTTGTGCATATATGCAATGTGTGAATATTCTTCATATTATTATGACTACTATATGAAGTTGTGAAATCGACACGTATTTCACAGCATTACATTAACCTACATTTTTAATTAAAACTCTGTGTAAATACAAAAAATAACTCTTACGAAAGTTAATATGATTTTCACTCTTCTGTGCCATTTTCAACATTTATTGTCCATGGAAGTTTGGGGGTTTACATTTGTGTATTCTCTTCTGTGGAATTAATTGTCTATGACATCTTGAATTTTAGCTGAGGTGCAGCTTTGATTTCGAATCTGTGAGCTATGTTTAGTGTTTTTCTCTTATTTCTTTGAATATTTTCTCTGGAACGCAGGGCGAAAACCCCACAGAAAAATTTATATTTAGGTTATCTGAATATGCTTTAATGTAAAAATCACTTGTATTAAACATTTAATTATATAATTCATGCTAATTATACAATTCTATATTTTTTTCTTTATTTACAGCACTTACTGTACTCTTCCCAGTATAAAGGTGCATAACATAGTGGTGAACATGCAGTAAGTATTCGCATTAATGTCTACTGATTGTCTACACAAGTACGCAAAAATGAACTTTCTCAACATATATGTATTAGAGATGTCAGTAGTCTGGCAAATGGATACCAACGTAGCCTCGACCAAAAATATCAATGTTTCTAGCTCCTAACTGAATCGAATTCATGAAGAATTCAGACTATGATAGAAAAATGAACTCCTGATAAAGGGGTTTCTGGTTAAGTAACATAGGAGGAAGGAAGGTGTGCTTTTGTTTGTAATCTATTGACCAATGACCAGATGTGAACCATGGACTCTACAGTTTTGAACGTTTGATGTTTTTCTGTCATCATGCTCTAAAACAGGGGTTCTCAACCCAGTCCTCAAGGACCCCCTACCAGTCCAGGGTTTAGGGATTACTTGGGTGTGTCTAAGGTGTTTAGAAAAAGAAAAAAAAACACCTCAGACACACCCAGGTAATCCCTAAATCCTGGACTGGTAGGGGGTCCTTGAGGACTGGGTTGAGAACCCCTGCTCTAAAATTATAAATGAGTTGTTCGTTTAGAATTGCTAATCACCCCCTAGCAATCGGCATTCAGCAGTAAAAAGCTGAGTTAAAAGCAGGCCTGCTGAACTAGCAATGCTCTTAAGTCTGGCTGTGTTGTGGCTCCATGTGCTGCCGGTACAATGCCGCAATGTGAGGTTCCTAGCGCTTGTTAGATCTGGCTATGGCTGCTGGTACTTCTCTTCTGTCTCTTCTGTCTGGCAGTAACTAGGTATAGGTCAGGAAAGGGTACAGGGAAGCAGCGCCTTCTGGGTGTCCTCAAACTCGTATGGTGGTACGTATGGAAAATATGAGGACAAAAAAACTAAATATAGTGTAGTATATTCTATATGTGGTGAGGTAAAATAAGAGAAATGCCACTTACAGTTTTCTAGAGCTTATGTTCAGCTCCAGATATACGCGCCTAGGCGGTATGATCCCCACCTGTGGATATGTCGCTCAGCTTGTTTCTTTGTATATGGTAGGTCAGGATCAAGCGTCAGTGTCTAGCGTTCATGGGTATTTCCCTCTAAATTGCAGTGTCACAGATATGCACCGGTCTCTGCATTAGTTAAATGTTAAATTGGTGTTTAGTAATTTTTTTATTTTATTTTTTTTGCAGAGTCACTGTGTCAATTTCCTATTTGGGACATCCAGAGCAGTTATCTCAAGAAGATTACGAATATGTAGACTGTGGAGCAAATGTAACACGAGCTCTTGGCAAGTCAGGTCTCCTGGTGAAATGGTGATTTGCACTTTTCCAAGCCAACATTTGCATTTTGCTTAGTTGTGAAAAAACATGTACTTTGAAAGCTGACACTCTCTTTTAATCAAAGGTATTGATACGACCAGACTATGTTCTAATTCTGTGTTCTAGAGATCAAAAAATTCAAGGCACAAAAGCAAATTTATGGGGCTTGTCACACATCCTTAATTAGAGAATCTGTAAATACGCCTGTAAATATGTCTCTCTATATGCTTGGATATGCCGTTGATATATTCTGAGTAACATATTTTATGAAGGATAGGTATTTTCCTTTGTTTTTAACAAGTTATTAAAGACACAACTAGTGTACTTTTATGTTTAACCTTTTTTTTACTGTGTTGCTTTGGTTTGTTTTCTTTACCCATAATTGTGCTAATAATTATTTACCAATTACTAATTATTGTTCTGGCATTTTCCTTGTGTACAGTAAAAAAGTTTAAACATGATTCACGTTTATGTAATGTAAAATTAATTTAGTTTGGCGGTGGGAAAACCATTTAATTCAGTTTGTTTAGTGGGGGTGCATTTAAGAGAGAGAGTTGAGGGGGAGGTCGGATCATGAAAGGCACATACTACTAATAGACATACGTTTCTGAACTTGTGAGGAAATTAGATATTGGTCAGGTCAAATCAAGGGCATTGTTGGTGTCAATTAATACTGTTTTTAGCATCTGATGTTGTCTTTTCAGCAATTGGGTAATTATGGAGAGAGTTGTTATCCCCTAATCAGTGATAAGCTCCCCTTTACAAATGTTCAAATCCAAGACACGTCTGAGGCCAACTTGGCTCATTTCTTCATTAATCAATGTGTTATTTAATGCAAAAAAAAAAGATAAAGTTCAAAAGCATATCCAATATTTTTGTCATTAAATATATTTGCTATCCAAAAATAGCATTAATACATGTCTGCAATTAATTTGACATCTTGTTAAATTGTGTACTATCGGTTTTACTTAATCATCTAAAAACAATGCTGCCCATTAAGGGGCTCACCAATAGCTTTTAATTAATTCTAAGTTACTATTATGGTCACTTAAGTTAGAAGGAAAATCTTTATAATTTGAAAAGAATGTTAATGTTTTTTTTAAAAATGTGAAATTTTAATTTCTTTGCTTTATCTTTAAACGTAGTTGTATGCTTTTGTCCAACATAAAGCTGTTCATTAAGTCAAAGCACGGTCATTAAATAATATGGATTACCCTGTGTAATAAACTACCTAGCAGTCCCTATATTGTCTCTAGAACTAAAATGCAGCCTCACCCTGCTTTTCAGTATTGAGTACAAATATCTGGATTTGTTTATATTGTAATAGATGTATCTGGATCTGGATGCTACAGACCACAATATCCAGCATTATCAGCAATCCATTGAATGGTGTAGAATAGATTCTGCACATACCTCTGTGTACATGCGTAGATTGACAATTCCTGGTACTCAAAGCGTCTGATGATTTACCTTCTTAACTCGCAAGGAAGCATAGGCCAAGATGTTCTGTAGTTCTTCACATTCATCAGTAATGCGCAACTTTGCAAACCCAAGTCCTGTGTACTATAACCTCTATAGGCTCAAAGGTTACGGTCATACATGTGTAATGTGGTTTGTGCAGTGCAGAACATGGTTCTATTGAAGGGGCAACCTCTTGCTACAGTTGAAGAGCAGATACTAATTCAGTTGAAATAATTTATTCACAATGCTCCATAGTTGATATCTGGGCTGCACAGAGCCAGAATGATTGAATAACAGGGCAGCGCCCGCAGATGGTAAGCAGGCTTCCATCATCCACTCTACAGCGCCAATGGATAGCTGGGAGTGTTGGAAATCGTTTATGCAGAGTAATAGGAGTATAATACCAATGTGTCAACGCTTGCATCTTGGCATTAGGGAAGAGCATCTGTTTGTCCTAGCCTCTGTCCGTGAATGAGACATGCTAGTGTTTACTCCCATTTTGCCATAAGTGGACGGGGGAAGTGGATAATTTTTTAAATTGTATTTATACCCAGCATATTATACAACAGTGATTCTCCTGTGCTTGGGTACTTATCGCCACAGCAGAGTTCTTCTAAGCTTCTCAGCACTCACTTTAGACAAGACTTCTAGGGATTAACCCCTTAAGGACACATGACATGTGTGACATGTCATGATTCCCTTTTATTCCAGAAGTTTGGTCCTTAAGGGGTTAAAAGATCTGTACTCTGAGGTTTGGTATCAGGCTGAAATAATATATGCAACTCCTCTGGTAGTAATCTCTTGAAAATGTCACATTATTCTTTTACTCATCACAAATCTTGACTTTTTTTTTACTCAGATCATGAGGAAACCAATCATCCCGTGATTTCCATGTATTTATATGTGTCTTTTTGTATAGGTCATCATTTATGTTGTTGCTGATCTTTAAATGGATCATTCCAGGCTGGAATTGACTCTTTTTGTGTGTGTGTGTGTGTGTGTGTGTGTGCATTAAAAATATGTCCTAGAAGGAGTATTACCTATACAAGAATATGATCAACCATTGAGGATTAAGAAATAACTTTTCTATTCGGCTTTCAAAATTAATGGAATCCTTGTATAGCAGTGCTTTATGGTCTGATGACTGGTTTCTTGAAGTTCCTGTTGCGATATTGGCCTTTTACTTTATGAAAGCTGTTAAAGGGACACTCCGGGCATCGATAAATGTTTTTCAGAATGCTGCACCATAGTCCTGCCTCTTTACCCACACCCATCACTCCAGAAAAAGACCTCCCTATCAAATGTGTGTACATACCTCAACCACTGATGGTACTGAATGATTTGAACAACAAAATAACCTGCATTAGAAGGACAGGACACCCACGGAGACACATAATAATGATATTACTACCTGTTTGTAGTTTCTCTTACTTTCTGCAGCCAGGTTGGCAATTAAAAGCAGTTTGGGCTGAAATTGTGTGCACGTACAGATAAGGAAGTCTTTCTGGCATTAAGGGGCGTGGTAAGCTTTTGTTGCTGAATGAATTCTGCAAAACATTTATTGGTATACAAACAAAAACAACAATATATGTGAAACACAACCCCAGTGAGAAATGTATAAATTTGGAGCAAACCGGGACTTCCCCTGAATTTTGGGTGAAGTGTCCTGGATGAATCCCCGAAGACTTCCTCTTGTCTTCAATAGATATATGCAAATAGGATAGGGGAAAATCTGCTAAACACAAGCAAAATAAAGAAACATAGCGTATAACTGTGTGGGGACTGGTATTAATGTGTAATCACAATTGGACACTCACAAGTTATTGGAGTTTTAAGTTATTGGAGTTTGCTTGTGTTTAGCAGATTTTCCCCTTTCCTATTTGCAAACATTTATTGGTGCCAGGAGTGTCCCTTTAAGTGAATTACAACTCCTACAAACGTTGTGTGTTTCCCGGTTAGATGACTAACTATGTTATTAGAAGGAGAGCACATTAGAAAAGCGGGTCAGAGTGTTGGTGGGATTGTAGAGCTCTGACATCACATACGGAGGTACAGTACCCAGAATGAAGGAAATATTAGTTTATGTGCACTGAATTTTTATTTTTATATAACAATTGTAATGGCACTTTAAATTTGTATCCTCCTTTTTGTCAGTCTCAGGGCATGGTGACACACTTGTGTTCTGATGAAAGGTGAACAGCAGTTAGTGCCACACTCTAGAAGGGGGTTTCATTCATGGGGGGGGGGGGGGGGGGGGGTAATGCAATTTAATTGAAGTAACTATGCTTAAAGCACTACCAATAAAAGGTGAGGACTAGGTAGAGCTTAACCATTCCTTGTTAAGGAATTTTATACAGTATGAGTGCTCATAATTTTTGCTGCAAATTAGATCTAAATAATATATCTAGCATTAAAGTATATCAACCCTTGAATGCAACTTGTTATTGAATTTTGTATACTTGAATTTGTCCAATTGAAGTTTATATTCTTTGGTAAAGGGAGTTGTTTAGCCCTGCCCAGCAGATTTTGCATCTATGGAAAGATATTTTTATTTTTTTATTTTGCCTTTGGTTTTATTTTGACACATCCTGTTCTGCATTAGCAACCTGCTTACACCTCTGCTATACACTCCTTAACACAGGTTTTACATGCTCATGTGTCTCTTGTACTCTGAATCATTTTCATGCTCTGTAAACATTCTTAACTGCACACCTGATAATACTGCTAAGGGTGGATTAAAAATCTAAACCTGAGTGCCAATGAGAAAAGGGACACTCCACTGCCCAATTACAAAATAAATAATCCTATTTAATAATGCATTTTCTCATTCGAGATATATCTAAAAAAAACGCTTGCAGCAGAAACTGTAGTTATCTTGTCTGCTGCCTTTGCAAGCCCTACTCTTTTAACCCTGCCCAGACTTGACTGCACAATCACAAACGTGCTCTGGGCAATTGCTGCCTCTTGAGTTCAGTACAAATAAGGTAACCAAACCAGGACGTAACATGACCTGTTTTCTGCTTAAATGGTCAGGGGGAGGATCCAGTATTATTTACAAAAGTGTAAATTTCTATTGAAATCAGCACATTCTCCAAAATGAAAAAATAGGACACACTCTTCACACACAAAGCTTTTCAGAAAGCTTAACTGCTTTAGGGGTCTGGAGTGTCTCTTTAAGAATTGCACACACAAGTTTTTAGCGTTCATTACTCACTTTCCATGGACTAGGCCTGCTCCCATGCTGTGTCCTCTATTATTGGTGTAAGCTAAAGTTTTAAACAAAAGAGGCACAGTTCAATGCGTTGTCTCACACTCCACTAAATACCAAGAGGGAAGCTATGCCCATTTGCAAAGCTGGTTAAATAGGTTTTGGCCTTATGATTGTTTTTGCAACGGGGGTGAGGGTAAATTGAGCAGGGGGTAGGGGTAAAATACATAATGCATTAACAAACTATGGAACTCCACAGTAAAGTCACAGATATCTATGTTTATGCATGTACTGACATTCAATAATACATTACATTGTAAGCCAAGAATATAATAGTGCATGTGCGCATGTAAGGTGGTGAAACACTTTTAGGCCTAGCTAGTTTCAGAGAACTTTAAATCGTGAACTCTGTCAGGGCATAACATTTGTTACTTGCAAGGCTTTAAAAGTTACTCCCCACTAAAAAGCCATAGCATACTCACCAGAGGTGAATTTCTACAGGCCCAGGCTATATTCTCACTCGACCGCTCGCCTCTGGCGGGTGAAAATTTGTAACTTTGCAGTGATATTATAACTGTTAGACATTATAATTTATACCAATGCTTTTCTGTTGCAAAGGCTACATTTTATTTTAATTAAAATCTTTTATATTTAAATCTTTGCATTAATATGTCCTTTACATAATTGCGGTAAGAAAATGAATTGCCATGAGTTAAGATTTGTTATGCATTTTCCATTTTAGAATATTAAATCTTGAAGTTATATCCACCACTTCAATCTATATTTTATTGCAGATGTAATATTTCATAGGCTGCGTTTATGTATAGACTTAAAAATTTTCCAGTGGAATCCCTAATATGAAATTATGAGCAACTAGAATTGGCTTTTGAGATGTTGGCACAATTTTCATAACCACATTATGCTATTTCCAACCAGCATCACAAGTCTATGGAATCTTGTTGGGAGTGTGCATAGTCGGCTATGGAGTATCCAAGGGCCATTCCATAGACCCTACTATTTTGTGTTTTTGTTTTTAAATCAACCATTAAAAACCATTACAAGGCGTGCAGTAGAAGCCTTCATGCTCTGTTTTATGCTTTATATTTTTACAACCTTTTTGAAAAGCTTAAATATTTTCGGCATTCAATCCAACATAGGGTGGGAAAACAATAATAGATCATATTTTATAGAGCTTCTGCATAGTAACACAAGGAACAGATCCTTCATTGTAATATGTACATGGCTAGCATTAACCTCTGATGATTAGGATGGTTGTCCAGGACTCTAGGATCTGTAAACCAGTATATCCACAACAAAAGTGATCATAGGAGTGCTAGACCATTTATTTGTGTTCAGACAAAGATGCTCATCACCTTTAGGTTATCAGACGCAAACATATTATTGTATGGGAGAGTGTTTTGACATACTTGTACTTCACCAACTTATTTGTTTGAAAACATGAAAGTATTTCTTTTTCATTATCGTATCAAAGGGAATCTAATTACAGTATGCTTAGTATTTATATGAACTTCTTGTGATTTGTAAGCCTGATTATTTATACTTACAAATAAACCACTCACTTTTTACCTAAAATAGAAAATTGGTAGAAAATGTAGCTGCTATTAATGACCTGTACACTGTATAGAGAGTTTAGAATATGATTCAAAGATGTATAGTTATGCTAAAATGTTATACTTATTTTCATGTTTCAATTATTTTTATAATGAATTAATTCAATTGATCTTACCTGTGATCTTATTAAAACATTGTACAATCTGTAGTGTGCAAAAACTGGTTATTGATATTTGTCCTTAAGTAACATTTTGTGTTTAATCACATTTAACGCACGTATGTATTTTTGTGTGGTTTGTTTAAAGGTTAATCTTTACATCACTTATAAGCTTATGTATTTCTGCATTTGTGGTATAAGTTTATATGCAGTTAACCACATTAAAGTTTGTTTCAAACTACAGTAATCTTGTCTACTTTATGTGTTTTAAACATTAACTGGTTTTGTTCTGTAAAATATGTTTGATATTGTTTGAACATAATGTGTTTGTCTGCAGACCTGCTTTCCAATAGATTTCCTTGACACATATTGTTTTTCCTGCATCTAAGGATTCTGGATAGACTCACCTTTTGGCCAATGTTGGTATTGGAGATCTCAGTGGAGTCAGAAGCAATTTTGGATTACTGGAGTGAGTTGGTGTAAAAAAAAAAAAAAGTGTACTGACTCCAACTAAATGTACAATATTTGGCCTCAGATAAGCGGCAATCTCTATTGCACATTTTCAAAATATCTCCTTTGGTTAGATTTTCTAAAAAGTGTAGCCTTGTTCTCACCCTTATTTTACATCGCTTTAAGTTACACTGCTTACCTAGTTATCCAGGAATAGAAAAATCTTTGACCAACAAATCCGTGAACAACAAAAACGCAATTGGCCAACTTGATAACATTCACATATGTCCTTTTAATGTGCTCTGAAATATGTAAATTAGTGCTTCCTAAAACTAACATCTTATTGGTTCAATGATGTGTCTGGCTCTCAGAACAATCAGTCTTATTTGTCAATTTTGAGTTAAGGAAATCTGCTTCATGTTAGATAAAAGACAAACTACCACAACAAGAGGACATAGTCTTAAATTAGAAGGGCAAAGGTTTAAAAATATCAGGAAGTATTACTTTACTGAGAGGGTAGTGGATGCATGGAATAGTCTTCCAGCTGAAGTGGTAGAGGTTAACACCGTAAAGGAGTTTAAGCATGCGTGGGATAGGCATACGGCTATCCTAACTATAAGATAAGGCCAGGGACTAATGAAAGTATTTAGAAAATTGGGCAGACTAGATGGGCTGAATGGTTCTTATCTGCCATCACATTCTAGGTTTCTAAGCCAGTTATGTAATTTTCTGGTAATTGTTTCTGATCTCTGCCTATAACGTTTGATAGAATAAAAATAATTCAACACATTTGTTGAGTTACATTTCACTTTATTGGTACTTACTGCATTGTTCTGGGGCTACTAAATGTACACGAAGGCTCAATTTTCACATGTTTACTAGCTGTTGGTGAGTAGAAATTCACTCCTGGTGAGTGTGTCATGGACCCTCTGAGTGTGGCGAGTAACTGGCATGCCTTGTCTAGTAGTGTAGGAATTTACATTTTGAGCAGTGTGTGTGTGTGTTATATCACCAACCAAATCTAACCCCCTTCCCTCCCCTCAACTGATACAAGTGTCACTTGATCTTATAGTTAATAATTATGATAATGACTGTATAGGTACTATATTTAACTTGGATGCCATCTGAGTATTATACGTGACACCTGGTAACATGAAGCATGAGTCAGACTCCTGCTGCCAGACCAATTATGTCAAACCATGAACTTGTAACTTTTACCCTCTTCAATAGAAACTCTCCCTCCCCCATCATAGCAGATGCACAGTGATATTTTAACAGAATATGAATGCATGACTTTTTATTGTGCCGATACATTTCCGATGTATAAAGGATAAGCTTACAAAAAACGCTGTCTTCTGTTCAATATTAAAACCTATAACCACAATAAAATCACCAAATAACACCTATCCACACAATACACTCACAGTAAACAAAAACAAATAAAAAGGTGCTGGTGCAAGATAAAACAGTCTCTTGAAATTAAAGGGACCGTATAATCACCAGAACAACTACAGCTTATTGTATATGTTCTGGTGAGTATAATCATTCTCTTCAGACTTTTTGCAGTAGTCAGTTTTTTTTCCTCTTTCTTTCAGAGAAAAGGCAATGTTTGCATTACAGCCTAGGGATACATCCACTGGTCACTCCTCATATGGCTATTAGAGGTGCCATTCAGTGTCTCCACCCTCTGCGTGCAGACACTGAACTTTCCTCATAGAGTTGCATTGATTCAATGCATCTCCATGAGAAGATGCTGATTGGCCAGGGTTCTGTTTGACTTGTGCTGGCTCTGACCCTGATCTGCCTCCTTGACAGTCCAGCCAATCCTATAGGGAAGCATTGTGATTGGCTCAGGCCACCATTTCTGATGCTGTTAGCAGGCAGATTAGAGGCAGACGAGCAGAGCCAGCAGCTGTAGACTTGAATACAAGTAATATTTAAGTATATTTAGGGAGGCAAGTGGGAGGTGGAGAGTCAGGGGGGCTATATGGTGGTTTTAACATTATAGAGTCATGAATAAATATTTGTGTTCCTGACCCTATAGTGTTCTTTTAAAGTTATGTGCTGGAACTCAATGTATGTCATGGACTGAGGGAGAAACTGGACAGAACAACACAGGGAAAATCTGCTAAATCAAGAATAACTAATCTGAGGTCTAAATAAGACCTATTTGTGCATTGTTTGGAATAGAGAGCAAACTTTTTATATCACAAGTAAGATCCATGAGTGACCATGTTTTCTCTTATGTGATATAGATATTTATTATATGACATTGCCCTTTTTTCCAGGCAGAAAAGGTTCATAAACGTATATGGAAAACAAATACCACGTGTTTGTAGAGGAAAGTTGAGGGTTGAATTAAGAACACTTCCCTGTGTCTACTGTTTATTTTCAGTGATTACTACTGTTGAGTATTGGTGGTGCCCAGCAGTTAAGACACCTGCAAAAAGGACTGGGGTCCACCCCCTTTGCATGTCTGGATCTCCGACCAACATCACCACTCTTCCTCTACCTTGTGTCACATAGGAAGGCATAATGACATGCGTGGGATGAGCCTCCAAATACCGTACACGTTGACAGATGGGCCTAGCAGTTGGAACATTGCCTGACCTGCTGATCACTTGTGCCATGAGTAGGAGGAGGGAGTGTGCATGGTAGGTAAACTGCACCAGGGGAACACTGTGACAATAACTTGAGAACTTTGCATATTGCAAATTCTGCAGACAGGTGAGATGTTTTGTGTTTATTATTGTCTTCCACACCCCTCATACATTTTTGGTTATAAGTTTCTGTATGTTTTCTGATATGCTTGGGGCATTTTATTGAGTTTATCACAGCAAGGTTGATGTAACAAACATATGGGCTAGTCCCAAGTAAATTTAAAACATTGCATGTAAGTTCTTTTTGGAACAGTGTCCTGTGTGGATTTTGACCTGTTGGCTGGCTGCATGATGATCCCTCTAGCCCTGGGATAAATCAAGAGAGCTAGGCCAGAGAGCCACAAGTGCCTTTGTAAAGGCAATAGCAAACCCTGTAAGCAGGGCTGCAGTGAAATAGACAGAGAGGATGATACCTGCCTGGAAGCAGGGCTGCAGTGCAATAGGCAGAGAGGACGATACCTGCCTAGGAGAGCTGCAGCCTAGTCGGATGGAAAAGCTGCAGAAGGACCCCAGTCCAGCGGCGGCAACTGGGGGAAAAAGCGATTTCAGATTTCCCAGTTCCAGCTAGGAAGTGAGCTTGGTGAAGGTACCCAGCCTGGGGTACAGGGAGCTCCGTCAAAGGTCTCTAAACTAATTACATGTAAAGCATGGGATACAGTCTGTATCGACAGGAGTCCGGCTGTGTCCCAATTGGCCACCTGACTTCTTCCTGCAGATATGGCGTATTGCACTGATGGCAACTCATAGCACCAAAGAGTAACATAAGATTGCAAATGTAAAAAAAAGTAATATATGATTATAGCGCAATAACAAAACCATATTTTCTTTTATGTCATAACAAAAGAAAACATGGTCACTCACTGGTCTTATTTACGATATAAAGGTTTACTCTTTATTCCAAACAATGTGCATGAATGTTTATTTTAGACCACCTCTGGTCCTTTTGTCAACACATTTATTGTAGTTTCTCAAGGACTGGAGGACTTGTACATTGTTTGGAATAAAGAGTACACTTTTGATATCACAAATTTATGACCAGTGAGTTCCTGTTTTTGCTTTTGTTTTGTTTTATAACTGGAACACCAGGTGACAAGACTGGAAATTTTACAAATCTCTAAGCATGTGACATTGCACCCTGAGTTTGTTTTATATTATATACATACACACTACTGTTATGCATCATGTGCACTTCTCAGGTTGGACCCAAGAAGGACTCAACAGTCTAACTTGAGATATATGCAAGTGATGCATAACTTTTTTTTTTTTTTTTTTCTGTATTTGCACTGTGGGGAGTTGTAATGCGTTTGTCCTCACCACAATCCTCTTGGTACCAGCTATGGTTTATATATATATATATATTTGTATTCAGGGCCATCTCAGTATAGTATGAAATAGCTAGTTAATATACTTATTATAATAATTAAAAGTCGGTAGAGGTGTGCCAGGCCTGTAAATAAGAGGGCCCACCTTAAATAGTATTTGAATAGAGGAAGTGGAGGGTAGGCCAAATGAGCATCTGGACCAGACAGTAATGAGGTAGGAGGGGGAGTCCCTTTTAAGGGGATATAGCCCCTCCCACAACTTCAGGCCCCGCCTTCCAATATATTATTATTATTTTTATAGCTGCTCTCGGTCCTTAGAGGTTTAGAGGTCATTTTTATCAGCTTCCTTCATGTGAGCATTACTTTTCAAACTTTTTTATTGAACAGTATTTATAAAAAAAACCAAAAAAAAACATTTCACATTAATTTGATATATAAAGAAATCAATATCTAATAATAGAAACGAGTAGAAATAAGAAGGGAAGGGGAAAAAATAATAACCAAAAAGAAACACAAAAAGGGAAGGGACGGGTACTATCCAAATGTATAATAATAAAATAGTGCATTTGTTCCTGTCAAAATATAATACAGAGAGTAATGTAACCAATTGTATATTGATATGTAACGGTGTGTGGAATTGTCTACAGGAGAAACTCTTTAATTACATCATTTTCCCAGGCGTCCCAATGAAACTGCAAACTCACTTTTTGAGTTGAGGGTTGTCGCAACGCCAGTTCATACCTTTTGTTATTGAGCACTAAAATCAGTGCTTCGTTAATTGATGTTAAAGTAGTAGACTTCCAATAACAAGGTATGATCGAAGTGGCCTACCATGAGACTTTCTAATTTACTTGATGTCTTAGGGAGTTTTTTTTTTTTTTTAATAAACCCACCTCTGGAGAGAATGTTATAATTGACGGATTTATCTTTTTAATCAGTGAATGTATTCCCTGCCAGAACGGTTGCAATTTTGCACAGTGCCACCGTATATGTGAAAGAGTCCCAAGGCCTCCACAACCCCTCCAACACCTATCTGAATATTTTATGTTCTCCCACAATAAATACAGGCCTATAAGGTCATGTGACCTTACACCAGCAAAGCCATAAGACTTGGGGGGGGGGGCAGAGCCATGACTATTGTGTACAGTGTATACCAGTTGCTAGGATACTGGGCCCGAATGGAAGCTCTGATGATCAAAGCAAAAGATCCAAATGGGAAGCGAGGGCTAGCCTGCATCAAATGACACTCACTGAAAATGTGCTGAATTACTGCAGAGAGAATATAGCCGTGTGGAGTGCAGGATGGCTGCCAGGCGATGAAGACACCACACCAATACAGTATGGACATATACAGTGAATAAAAAAAATGAACATGAGCATTAATGGCTCAAATATAGAGTGCTTTATGAAATATGCAGTGTATGCGAAATCTGTTATCCTGTTTTAAAAAAAAAACATGGGTTCTTAAGCTTTGTGAGCTTTATTTGGAATGTAGTTTATTAGCATAAGTGATGACCAAAAGGCTTTCATTAACTTCCCTAGTAGTTGCATTCATGCATTTTTTTCCTAAACCATGCCTGGTGAGTGGTGACTATGAAAGTAATTTATGTGCCCATTGTTTTTACAGCTAAAGCACAAGGTTGCAAACACATATTTTATTTAAATTATATCATACTTATTTACATTTGAAATGGGCAAAGAAGGACACCTTGAAAATTTAGGTGGGTTGGGTCTACTGGGTTGGGTCTACTCTGCCAAGTTTTAGGTGACTTACTAATTACAATTTATACAACTAAAATTAAATTTAGAACAAGAACAATGTCTATTATTTACACAGACTGAGATATATATATATATTTGTGTACGGGATTATGGAAGGGGCGCACATTAAAGTGTGTGTAGTTTTATATAAATAAGAGTCGGTTGAGGTGTGCCGAAACCGACGCGAGGTTAGGCCTGCAAAAGAGGGCCCACCCAGATATAATGATATATAAAGAGGGTGTGGTGGGAGGGAATTTCCGAATTCGTCGAAGACAGGTAAGTAAGGGGTTTGCTGGGTTTAAATAGGCTTAAAATCCCTCCCACAACTTCAGGCATACGCCTTCTATTTGTGTACGGGATTATGGAAGGGGTGCACATTAAAGTGTGTGTAGTTTTATATAAATAAGAGTCGGTTGAGGTGTGCCGAAACCGACGCGAGGTTAGGCCTGCAAAAGAGGGCCAAAAAGTATGTAACATTTATTTATAATAACAACATCATTTAGACATATTATAGAAAGCGAGCCTGATTTCCTTCTCTGGATTTGGAATGTACCGGTTGCATGCTGAGGATTTCCAGCGTCCCATCCTCTGCATCACATGAGTTGGAACTTGACATCTTGAGGCTGCAGTGGCAGCCCCAATACGGAATGAATGTCCCGAGAAGGAAATTGGATTGAGGCCAAGACTACTTAACAAGGAGCGAATGTATAGCATGAATAGTTTGAGAGATGTGGCAAAAATTGTACAAGCAACCATTTACATTGGAACGCACATATTAACTTGAACCATATACAATACTTACCCGTATCGTAAGCTGTAGAGTACGTTTGCTTAGTATTAGTAGACAAATCTTACCTGCGGAAAACACCTACTCAAGGCATGATTTAGACCTTTTTTGACCTGTAGAGGATTTCAGGACTGCGTGTTCCTTTGGCTTAACCGTTACGAGTAAGCAAGGTCCGACTTCAGGACTCCGGAAGTGGCTAAGGTGGGGGGTACTGCAGGAGACTTGAGATGACAGGGTTAGTGTTAAATAAAGATAGTACGTTACCTGGAGCTATTTCTTGTAGCATGCTGTGAGGAGGGAGGAAACGTAATATGTTTTAATTATGCAAACTCATATGCCCATTGAATATCTCGTGTGGTAGAGCTGCTAGCCAACGGGAACTAATAAGCGAAGATAAGGACTATCCCATAAGTGTTGAGGCCGTGCCATTAGCCCTGTGTTTGAGAGAGGCCATACCTATGATTTGGGCCATGTGGACCTGTACTAACTACGCGCAGCAGGGTGTTAACCTCTCGTGGATGAGTGTTAACCCTACACTTGTGATTAACTGCAATGAGCCACAGCGAAAAAGGACTGTAACAGGCACCAAATGAAACTAACTGTTGTGATGCGAACCAAATAATAGAATGCAAAGCCGTGAGTCACTGTAGGGAAATGAGGGCACAAGAGAGGAACCTGAAAGGAGCTTTGATTGGAGTTTGAATTTAAAGATGATATGTGTTTGAATAGTAAGTACCCCATAATAGTTACTTGGTAGGCTTGGAATCGTAAATGTTTGTATTATATGACGCTTATGGTGTTACTTCGTAAACCGAAACATGTAGCATGACCGAAAGTAAGTCCTGATGGACTTCTTGAACTTAAATAAAGTGAAACGAGTGCAACGTCAAATGCGTGATAAATGAATTGAATGCGTATGGAGGACCCTGTGAACGTCAAGCGTGCAGACAAGTCCCTATTAGTTGTTTAAGGATTTGAATGGTATTCGTTTGGTCGTAATGAAGGCAGAGTGATGCCTCGATGTTTGATATGAAACCAGTGGGAATTCTGTTTACCCGGACTTATTAGATTGCTAATGCTTATCCTGCATTGTTTGTATAACTGACGTCGACGTGATAATAAGTGATAGTATGAGTCAACATGGTAATTTAGAACTCCACGTACTAAATGCCCCCCAATGGGTTGCAATGTAACAAATAGTATATCTGTAATGCATGAATCTGGAAGCAGTCACTGTATGTATGTAAGTGTCTTGCGGACCTGACGATGGTCCAAAACAAGGCCTAACCTGTACAACACGAAACGTAAAAAAGGTAACGTGAGACCCAACATACGTATTTAACTGAATATATGTAAGACAAAATGCCTGAAACAAATTGTTGGAGGAACCACTGGCCTCGGTTTCTACTAGCTTGAACTGGGCACGTAGTATATGTGGTATGATAGGATCACCAGCGAGTGACAAGTTGGGGTAATATATATTTGGGTATCTTGTACTGCTATATCTAAGTATCTAGCAGACCCTAAGCCCGTAAATGATGACGTATTGAAAGCTTAGGATTAGCCCTGTATGATAGGTCTGCCATACTGTTTGTATAACTGTAAGAGTATTTAACTCACAATCGAAACTAAAGCGGGAAATAAAGCGCTAGGATACCTGATTTGGTTATTGGATCTAAAACATAGTGATTGTAGCGGCACCCCGGTGTAGTAGGGGTTTACGCCGCTGAGAAGGTGTCCTTTCCCCCAAGAATGAAGTCAGCTAAAGCATAACAGGTTCCCAATAATTACGAATCCAAGTAATAGCCATCCCCTCCAAGCACGAGACGAGACTCTGTGTTGAGGGTCAAAATAGGAATAATGTTTATTCTGCAACTCGGGCTTTTATGCCGTACAACAACTCCTCCCCGTATCCGGAGGAGATAATACATTTACAGTGGGAGTCACTCCCACTGTACCGGGCAGAATATTTCACAAATATTACAGGTTTAATAACACACACAATATATAACGAAAATGCAATGTGCTACGTGTATTAGGGAACGGAGATCTAAGGGAACAATATACGTGAAAATCCCCTAGATCGGTTGGGCCGTTCGCTAGATACACGTTTGCACCATTTGCTCAGGAACCATGTAACATAAACAAAAACTCTCTCTTGGATCCCGTGTCTCTATTTCGGTACTTTGGATCCGTCGGGCGTACGTTACCGGTAAGGTTGAAATTCGTCGTGTGGAAAGTTCGTGAGTGTTCGGTCATTAGTCCATGCGGTCAAAATGGCCGCGACCCATTGTTCTTTCCACGTGGCGGTGTGTACCGTACGGATCCACAAGTACCCGAAATCCACAATAATCCAAATACAACGGCAATTCTCCGAGATGGTATCTGTCACTCCAAAAGGGGTCTGTCACAGTGATTATGCGTGATGGGTCTGTAGTATGCCGCCCCTCCCCCAGCTTACTAGGAGTGCGAGTGTGAGTGTGTGTGTGTGTGTGTGCTGGCTGACTAGCTAGTGCCGCAATGCAGCGAAACGATTACTCTAGGTTGGTGACAGGTGAGGCCCTGCTATTTGCCAAGCGGCTTGAGAGGCTCTATCTATGCGTTGGCGCGAGGGGGTAGCGTGGCCACTGAACGTTGTGGCGGTGTGTCGGCCTCTCGGTGAAAGTTAAACATAAGATAGAATGGGAGTGACAGATGAGGCCCTGTCTATGCCACAATGCGAGGCGGCTAGCTATGATTTGGCCCGAGGGGCGTAGTACCTCCAAGTATGAGGGTGGGTGTTGGCCTCGCGGGACCACTAACCTATGGCAAAGAAGCCAGGGGTAATAATAACTAGTGGACACATAGGAACCTGACAGCCAGCTGTTGCTAACTAAGAGGGAAGGTCAGTTAGTGAAAGAGGACATACCACGGAACGAAACGTGGGTGGTAATGAGTTAGGATCATACAGCTTGACCGAAACTGGAGTGCCCTGTGAGCATGTCGGGGTCCAGATGGTCGGGACGTATGAACTAGAATGTGTGTATGGCCCTCGGGGCTCGTGGTGCCATATCGTGGCCGTGTTTTGTAACGTAAAACGAGTTTTTTTTTTTTTGTTTTTTTTTGCGAATAGTAATGACCTGATGTTTCTGTGATACAGCTTAGGAAGAGGAGACGCACAACTAATATAAAACGCCGTACATTCGGATGAAGTGAAACATTGTTATAACGAGAGAGAGAGAGAGAGAGAGAGAGAGAGAGAGAGAGAGAGAGAGAGAGAGAGAAACGGATACACGGATCGAGTGAAATCCCTGGCCATGTAGCCATTATTTATCATGCAGTATACCTATATACTGGCCGTTTTAATTATATTGGACGGAACATTGTAAACAGCATACAATGAAATAGAATGAACATTAACTGGTTAATGAAGCTTTAAGAAATAATAAAAAGCGTACTTGACAAATAACCATGTACGAGTGCTAGTTGTACCTATCATGTAATGCATAAAACCTGGTACTTGAACAGCGGTAAAGAATGAGACCTAGCCTGAAATATCTATACTCACGTCCTTTGTAGAAAGAAATTTACTAACCAGATTGAAACGGGAACACAACGTAATTGTAGCAATGTATGTCGATGACCATTTATCTCCTTATGTCTGACAATTTAAAAAACGAAATAGACTGACTAACACTAAAATAGTTATGTAGCTTTAAGAAACACAATGACCGTACACTTGACGAATTCCTCTGCCATCAAGAAAAAGGGGAAAAGAAAATTGTAAAGTATAAACATGTGGAACAAAATAAACGCCCTTCAGGATATAAGATGTGAGCAATGAGCAGAATTTAAATAAAACAGTCTTGATTTCCATGTTCTGCGTGACACATTGTTTTATTACGTAGGTAAGAGAGAAAAAAAAGCCACTTCATTATTGTAAACTGTAGCAGTTCTGGATCATTGAGTTATTTTGTTTGGATGCAGTCATTCCGGTGTGAATGAGATGAGATAGCCACGCTCAAAGTCTATTCTGTTACAACACTGTGCGCATATAACAGCAAGGAAAACTGAATTTGAAATAAAAGTACGGTATGTTCTACTTATCAGAAAAACGTTTACTGCTCTAAACAGCTGCTTTACAACAGAGGTCCGGTGTGAACATGGGCAGGAGTAAGTATAAGTCACACAAAAGTAATGAAGTTAAAAGAAGCACTTAGAATAATCAAGCTAACGCTTTACTAAAGAATTCAACAACCCCAACTGACAGCTGTGAAAGGATTCCAAGACTTTGGGGGACTGGAATTGGCTCAGAGAAAACAAACAATAGGAAAGTGATGGGAACGGAAACTGCAAAATGCATTATATAAGCCAAACCAGCCTGCGGGCTTCATAGCAATGCATGAAATATTCTTCAATTGTTTCTACAAATAAAAAAGAAGCGAGTACTGATAGGCTTTGCTGCGGAAAATACGGAGGTGTGGGTTTGTATGTGTTGACAGCTATGAAGGGGAGAACAAAGTCTCGGTGATACCCTAACTTCAGCTCAAACCAGAAATGTATATGTAAAAGGAATGTAAATGGGTAAGATACAACATATGGCACCATTTTCCACCGTAGTAGTATGTACCAGGTTACAGCTGAACTCTTCTAAATCACTTTCCCCGAAGCGTGAAAGTAAACGTCTATGCGAAAACCGAACTGCGTTTGCCGAAAGTACTCACGATTGGAAACTTGCTGAACGCTGGCGAACGAGTAACTCGTGTCGAGGCGGAAATGACGTCAGAGGTCTGCGCTACCCGGAAGAGGAATTTCCGAAATCGTCGAAGACAGGTAAGTAAGGGGTTTGCTGGGTTTAAATAGGCTTAAAATCCCTCCCACAACTTCAGGCATACGCCTTCTATATATATATATATATATATATATATATATATATATATATATATATAATCTTTATTTAAGATGAGCAGTCATATAAGATTACAGTGGACAAGATAATTGTCAATTTGAAATATTACATTAAATATAATAGATAAATAGTACACCATGGACAATGGAAAAATTAAGATTAATGTTAACAATTAAATATGTATAATATATTTTGCATTTGAGTTAAGAGTATCTAAGATATAAAGTAAACTCCCTCTTTTTATTGTGTCTTCTGAAATAATACATGTTATATTATCAATATCTGTTCTGCTCTTATTTAAAAGAAAATAACAGAAATAGTGAAAAGAAAAAGAATGGGACGAAGAAGATGGGGAGGAGGATATTCCACTAATCTTATCCCATTAAATATGTCAGTCATAAAAAATTTAAATTCTCTCCAGGAATTCCAGACTTTTGAAAATGTATCCTGTGAATGTTTAACTTTAGAGGTCAATTCGTCCATAACCGCATTATCTTCAATTTTTGTGATAACATCCTGTATTCTTGGGGGATCCATTTTGAGCCAGCCTGCTGCAATGATTCTACGAGCTGTTAATGGGATTAAATTGAAACGTTTTTGATTATGTTTGGGATTTGGGAAGTTCCTCAATCATGCGATATAAAAGGAAGGTCCAAGGAGACAAATCAATTGGTCTCTGTAAAAAACCTGCTTAATATGTCCATTATGCTTATCCAAAAGTTATGTAGTTTTGGGGCATTCCCACCACATGTGTAGGTATGTACTTGTATGACCACATTGTCGCCAACATAGGTCAATCAGATTTTTTACCTATTTTATGAAATCAGACTTGGGTTACATGCGATCTGAATAAACTTGTATACAGTTGCTCCTGAGTCAGGACGCACACCCAAATGTTTGCAGTTGCCTCCAAAATTCCCTCCCATTCTCCTCCCTCAGGAGAAACAGACTGATTTCTAAACACATTTATTGCAATTTAAAGGCACAATACTGAGAGTATTATTACTGTGAAGCTCTGTTATACACTCACACATCAACAATATGGACCTCCTAGAAAAGAGGGACATTAGGATAGAACAGATGAACAGAGTGATTTGGGCCCAAAGCAGAGATTGTCCCTCCTAAATAGGGACACTCGGGAGGTATGGTGATATAATTTGTATTTTTTAACATCATGATCCTGCTGCCTACTTCTCAATAATTTGTTTGCATCCACGTAACTTACACTTGACTACTGAACTTTATTTGTAGCGATTACTGATTTTCCCTCCATAAATCTCATCCATAATTATAACTGCCCTGCAATTGCCATTATTCCCATTCCAAATGAGAAAGATAACTACAAACGTATCTTTAAAACTAGACAATTTATATCGGTTAATTTTATTTTTGTCCAAGACATTACAAAAACCTTCCATCAACCAGTAAGGTAAATCTTTGATATTTCATTACCCATCCTGTTAGAATGTAAAATTGAATTCTGATGTCGGTCAAAAGCAAAATATCCTGTTAAGCAAAGAAAAAACACAGCTGCAGGAAATGAAACCTTCATAGCCTACTTTAATATGACTGCCAAAAATAATTTGCATGTTTATGCTTCTGTGTGATTATTTAGCCAGGCCATTTGTTTGTATATATGATTTACTAACAGCATATGCAGATAATTCTTATTGTGTATCAGATTTATAATCTATGGTAATTGAGAGCCGCTGGAAAACAGACTCCCTTTAAATAGATGAATGAAGTATAGACTCCTAATATTCTGAAGAGAGACCTCCGGAAATCCAATATTATCAGCATAACTAATGTTGTTATAAATCCGCATTTCATCTTTGATACTTCATTACCATAGCTAGACTGAGCTCCTCTGGAAACATATTTGCTCCAGGTGCAAGCTAAATGAAACCCGGAGAAAGGATATTGCTCTGTGCATTACTGATGTTGTTTTTCAAAGAACTGAGCCATTGACAATGTTATTTCAATCCTATCAGGCTCATTCACTAAATTCAGAATTTTGTAAACTTAAATCTGAATAGCAAAACTAAGACTAAAATGACAAAAAAATCCCCCCCCCCAACTCAGTTTTAGACAAAATGACACAAGATCTCGAGAATACATTGCAGATGAGTTGTTTCCATACCCAAGATGCATTGAGAGACAAGGGGGGAGGGTGCTTGGGATTTCCATTGCCAGGCAAGGGCACAGTTCTCTTAGGGCCCTAAAGTTATAGAACTGCAATATTTAATGTAGGACTGACGTTTTTTTTTTTTTTTTTTAATCTCTCTCTTTGTAGTATTGAAGACTTTTGTCTATCGGAAACATTGGGGTATATCACCTAAATGGCAATTTGTAATTATTAATATTATTAGTGGCATTTATATAGCCCCAACTTATTCCGCAGCACTTACAATATTATAAAGGGAGAAATTTAACAATTAATTACACATATGTCTAAATGTTACAAGAACAATAGATTGATGAGGACCATGCTTAAATAAAATTACAATCTTTTCATTTTGTGCCCAGGATCCACTTAATGCTAATGCGATAGTAATCTGATGACAACTCTGCTACACTAGTTAAGTGATCCTCATTAACTGGCTTTGTGAACTAAAGTCTTCTTTGTTTTGGTTGGTTATTCTGACCCATTTATGTGACAATTTCCAAAAGTCAGACAGCTTATTTTAGTAGTCTGTTCTGCCTAGATAGAGATATAGCTGTTGAACATGATAAGAAAACTACTTGTACACTAATCCATGACTTTGAATTAGACCCCATACAATGTTTCACATACAAGTTTAAGAAGTCTGCATTAGAAATCTTTAACCCCTTAAGGACCAAACTTCTGGAATAAAAGGGAATCATGACATGTCACACATGTCATGTGTCCTCAAGGGGTTAAAGTACTACGAAAACAGATGTTGAAAAATGTTTTTGGACAAAGCAAACTGTAATAACTAACTATATAAAATCAATCATTTTTGTAGAGTAAAAATCATTATGGACATATGGTTTGCAGATTATCCACACAAGAGACAGTCCTGTCTGTGCAGCAGAATAATTGTAAACAGTCACTAAATATAAAATAGATTAACATCTAAACATTGCACTTCTTACACATTTCCTGTTTCCATTCCCTGTAGCTAGAACGGCCCAATTAGACATTGTGTCATTGTGTTATTACAAGTCATCTGGTAACACTGGTAGCTAACAAAATAGTTTACAATGCGTCTTTCAAGCAGTTATATAAGCGAGTGAACAAAACAATTATCTTTAATTTTGAGTGTGCCATTAACATTACAATAAACATCATAAATTAACATATTTGGATATAATTACAAAAATGTAAAAAATTAACAAAAATACAATGGTCTAACTAATGCATATAGAACATATATTGCGTTGTCACTTGCATTCTTCTACTTTCTATTTGTTTCTATCTTTCTCCATAGTTTCTAAGGCCTGAAATGTTCTATGTCCTATAACTGACTATAAGCACTTTATGAAGCAGTCAAATCTAGGAGTGAAATGTTTTACTTCAATTTTTATTGTTTTAAATCATAAACTGTGTATTATTTGTATTATTTCTTAAATATCATGTTACTAATTCAAAATTCTCAATTGATGGATTTAGTTTTATTAGCACGAATCACTGGTATATTAATTATATCATATTCATCTTACGTCCATCATGCCTATTGATGAACTTTCAGGTTCCTAAAGCAAAGCTAGACTGGTATGTAAGGTATGTCAACCAACCATGGCTGGGCTCAGTGACTAAGCCCCTCGTCCATAGATCTGACAAAGAAGTCTAAGTCGACCAGTAGGTCATCTATCATTACCCGAGTGCCTGCCACTGCAGAAGCGCGCTAATTTATAGCGCCGCCCCTGAAAACATCATTCATGATGTAAACATGAGTGCGTTGTCACGTTTTTGACGCACACGCATATTCTGTGGTCATAGGACATATTTGAACCAATAAGCAGAGTTTAAGGGTTATTTAAACCCAAATCCGTTTGTATTCAGAGCCCTATTATGGTTTCCACTAGCTGGTTATCCGATAGCGCCTACTGTTAGTTTATCTGTTTTTTTGATCTTAGTTTGTTCCTGACTATCTGTATTTCTGATATCCTTGACCTTCTGGCCTAGTTTATTCGTTTATGCTTCTGTCTGTGTCCCTGGCCTCGGTTTGCTACTGACTGTTCTTTCTATGTTAAATCTGGCCATTCTAATGCCCAGTAATACATCTATTTTAGTCTATAATTCGTGTTTAACTTGGTTCTGCCTGTTGGGTCACAGCCTCATCCTGACACTTTATTGTCAACCATCCTACTACACAAATCTTATGTATGCATCTGGGAACAAGATTTGGGGTCTGCAGAGGAACCAAATAACAGACCCAGTATTCAGGATGCGGCTACATAACTTACCATCTGTGATCCATAAACAACATAAGACCCCTAAGGCTATTCAAAATGTTTAAAAAAAAGTCACATTTGTGTTGTAAATTCAGCAGCAAAAGGAGCACATGTATTGCTGATGGGGATACCTTGTGTTTAAACCATTATGGTTAGCTACCCTAGCTCTGATTTCCTGCCTACTACTGCCTTGCCGCTAGATTGTTTGGCTCTATTACTAGTGAAACCACTTAAGCTATTGACAACGTTGGTAGCTTAATTAGCCCTCGCAATGTACAAGACCACTGCTATAGCCACGTCCCCAATTTGGACACAGTTATCCATAAGTCTGCAGAGTCTATGGAGTTAGATGTAATCAGGGCAGGACTCGAAAATAAATTCGGCCCAGGCATTTTTTAATCACAGCGGCCCACTGAGAGGGGGAGGGGGCTATATAGGTTTGTTTTGTCATCACCAATGACAAGCACTCCCCATCTTAAAGTGAACATGTTGGTTCAATGCTGGTTGGCAATATAACCCTCCCTCCCATTTTGCCTGGGAGGGAGGACTGTGCAATCATCCCTGGTGATCCTTGTGGTGAGTGAACTCTAGCCTTCACTCTTGCCAGATCCTGAGCATTGTTATGGCAAAATTCCGAATCTCGCGAGAGGAACCCGGCAGAGCTAAAAAATTAGAGCTCCTCTGAGTCCTCTCCTGGCTTCCTCCTCAGCCGGCGGCCGCTTGCTAGTGCTAGTGGGCCGTGAGGAAGATCTTTGATCTCCCCACCTGCCCATGAAGGCACACAGCAGGGCCGGCGCGCGGATAGCGCTGCCCCTGCATGGACCGGAGAGGGAGATCTTGTGACCTCCCCTGCTGGCCTCGGCCCATGGCCATTGCGGCCCACGGGGCATTTGTCCGGTGTGCACGATAGCCAGTCCGGGCCTGGATGTAATGATCATTACTTTACTAAAACTGTGGTGGACAAACTCTGACTGTTAGATTGGGCACACACAAGGTCTCACAATGAAACTGTATTGATAGAAACCCATGCACTTACAAAGACAATGCACAAAATTATAGTGGGAAAAAATATTTTTATTTTCATAAATACAACTACTGGACTCTAAACAGATACAACATTCATCAAGAAAAAGAAACCTCAGAAAAAATACAAATACAGTATATTTCAGAATTTTTCACCTAAATGGAAACTTGAGTTCCATCCAAAGAACGTGATATGCTAAGAATTCCTAAAGGACTGAATGGTTCTCACAGACGTCAAAGGATATGGAAGAACTGAACAAAAGCTAAAATCCCAGAAACATATTATATTTTTTTTATAAACATCACACTGAATTGGTTTCTTATTTACTGCACAATTGAATTACAATTGGAATCCAGATGGAGGAGGCTTTATATATTCTAAATATAACTTGAATGCAATTAACAGTGAAATATGAAAACAACGAAGATAACACGTTTCCGCTTTTTTGTTTTATCTGTTGTAAATGTAGCTTTAATGTGACAGAAAATGTCCTTCAATTTAACGGATCATTGGGTATAGATAAATTTTGTCTGGTTTTGTTATTATTTTTAAATTACACGTTTTATATTTGTGAAGACAGTAACAATGAAAATAACAAATGAAAAGAATTTGCCTAAGCCCAAATATAAAGTAAAAAAAACAAAATACCAATATATAGATCCTCCCAAAAAGACAAACTAATTTAAATCCAAAGTAATAATATTCATATTACAATAAAAATGTGTTCCACAAAGCAATACACAAATTATTTTCAGTAAACTGTAAATTGGCAGAAAGTGAATTCTTCTGGCTGAATAATAAAGCAGCAAATTAAGTCATGTTCAAAAAAATATGTATGCCAATTGCAGTCATTAAAGGGACACTACAGTCTCCAAAACAACGTTAGCTTAATGAAGCAGTTTTTTGTTTATAGATCATGCCCCTGCTCAATCCACTGCCATTTAGGAGTTAAATTACTTTTGTTTCTGTGTATGTAGCCCTAGCTACACCTCCCCTGGCTGTGACAGACACGGCCTGCATGAAAACAAAATGGTTTCATTTTCAATCAGATGTTAACTTACTTTAAAAGTTATCTCCTGCTCTGTAAATTGAACTTTATTCACGCACAGGAGGCTACTGCAGTGTCTAGCAAGCTATTAACAGAGCAGGAGATATGAATTTCTAAATTAAACAGAATTTGCAATACAGGAAGTGTAAACATTACATAACTCTTTACAGGAAATGTTTATAAAGGCAGTGTAATTCACATGCATGGAGGTGTGACTAGGGCTGCATCACCAAAGTAATTTAACTTCTAAAAGGCAGGAAATGTAAAAGCGAGAATGCAAGGGCATCATCTATACACCACAACTACTTAATTAAGCTAAAGTTGTTTTGGTGACTATAGTGTTGATTTAAATAAGGTTTTCTGTGGAATGAAGTGCACTCTGCCTATCTTGTTTGGTCCTATTTTATGCTATGTATATATATATATATATATATATATATATATATATATATATATAATTAAAATTAAAAAGGTGTGTTTTTAATTGTAAAAATAAAATTCACACTAGTTATGTATAAGTGTATAAGATACTCAAAATGGTTGACGTTTCCGTCCCTGATCAGGACTTTTCTCAGTCCCTGCTCAGGACTTATCCCGAGGACAATCCCAATCGGGGACTAAAATGTTGACCATTCTGAGCATTTTATGTACTTTAACTAATGTGAATGTTATTGTTATGAGGAAATAAACGCTATGTTTTAAAGAAGTGCGTGAGTGCAGACTATCCCTTTTTGGTTTTTACATATTTGTGGCTACAGTCTACCACCCAGTATTATTACAAAGACTACTTGTGAGCAAGAGTTCAAGGAATGTATGTGGTATATATATAATGAGTACCTTGTAACACCTGAAATTTGTTTTTACGACTATACAACTATTACATTTTCCTTTCTCTTTCTTTATTTTGAATATCCAATATCTCTATGAAATCGTGAAATCCTGTACGTAGCTCCTATAATTGAGAACATTATCCTGCATCATCTTCCAAGTAAAACTAATTTTGACAGGGAATTCTGCCTGACCCACTCAGCATTAGGAAAAGCAATCGAAACACTTTTTAGTGACACGTATATATCTACTTTCCTACTACATTATTAATTAAAGAAAAAAAAACCTACATATATACAGAATTAGTATCAATAGTAAATGCACTGTTAATCAATACAGCCCCAGTAAGAGCTACATATAATCCTACAATTCAATGAGAAAAACAATGTCATTTTACACATGAAATATGTGTACCAATCTATACATATGTGGCATGCTATTTGTTTTGGGGGGGGGGGGGGGTTAGGTATTTTTTTTTTCTTCTAGTTTATAAAACAATTTTATCTCAGCATCCAAAGCATCTGCCAAAATAATGTATGTTTTAAATAGAATATCTAGAAAAAATATAGATACCTATATTTTATAAAATATAATAACACTTTGGATATTTTTCTTTTTCGTTAATATGTATTTATTTCTACTGGCACTTTTGTCATCTCAACTGTTAATTAGTACGAACCAAAATATAGAAGAACAGCAGTTTATTTACTGTAATTGAGGGTCTTTAATTCTTTGTTTAATTGATAAATTGTTTACCCCGTTATTGAAATGTTTACCAGAAGCTCATGTACATCTTTGTTATCATTTAATATAGTTTGCAAGTCGTATTTATATTATTGCATAGACTACATTGGGGTTAAGACCCTTGAGACCCCTGGAGTCTCGATTTGGTACTCTAGATAGCTGGACACACCTGGACGCTGTCCCTCTGTTATAGCGGTACAGGTGTTACCTGCTACCTTCTTTCTTGTTTGTCTTCATTTTATTTATATTATTGAATATCACTAACTGTAGGAGAGAATTATTGTAACAAGTGGATGGGGACAGATATTTTCATTATTTCTTTCATGGTTTGCATCATTCAATTTATTTTTATTTTTGGTAAAATGGAATTTAATATTAATTATATATATATATATATATATATATAATTTTTTTTTTTTTTTTTTTTTACTAGAATCCGTTAATAAGCCTGTTAAAATAGTTCTTGGGAAATTAGAAGCCACTGATGGAATTAATGATGTAACTTGGGTAAAATTAGGGGAAAATTATATAAATAATAAAATAAAATCCTGAGTCCTCGTCACACAGCAATGTGACAGAAATGATTTTAAAAATAAATCAAAACCTGGATGTATTATGTAAATGAAGAGGTGATCCACGTATAAATGAACAGTTTCCTGTGTGTGAATAAATCCTACGGAACTGGCCTTTTTTCTTTACTGAAAAAAAAATTGGCCAATATTGACTTTGTTTTGCTCCAGTACTCCTAATGCTCAAAGAACGTGCTTGTAAATTTGATGTTATTTTTCTTTATGCATTTGTTTAGCAAAATTATTGAAAAGTCCATACGTTCATTTTTACCCATGGAGTCCCTGTAAAAAAATAAACACAAATTAAAATATTACACAATATTACTATGCAAAATTCCAGTACCTAATAGTTATTTTTATTTTAGAGGGGCAATACAAGATACAACCTAACTATCTTTTGTTTCGTGATATAAATATATAATGCGTTACAAAGTGAAAAAATTAAATACATTTGTTAAAAAAACAAAACATTCAATACTAACATTTACAGTTCTCTGTAAACCATGTAGTGCTCTCATAGCTTTCTTTTGCCTCAATTTAGTATTATATATTAGGGATCTGCATGGGCAAAAAATGTAGGAACTCCTGGTAATTAAAAAAAATTGTCTGCTTCAGCAATTCGGACCAATGGCATTCGATTCGGTTTGGCACTTCCAAAATTCAACACTTTGGCAATTAGGAACTTCTGCAATTTGGACCCTAACCCCTAAACCTAACCCCTAACCCCTTGTTTTGCCACTTTTCTGAAATCCAAAGCAGTTCGGAACTTCAGCAATTCGGCACATTGGACATTCGTAAGCATCCAAATTTCCAATTTGCATGAAATTCGTCCAAATGTTCATTCAGAACGAAACTAATTGCACATGTCTATTATATATAAGCTTTTCGAATTATTTAATATTTTTTTAATACATCTTTAAAGTGATTTTTGTCAACTTATTATAATATAAAAAATCTATCATATATAAAAAAACATATTGCTATATCAAAAATTTGTACAATTGTAAAAGTTTATCTATTATTATTATTGGATTTATATAGCGCCGACAGATTCTGTAGAACTTCACACTATATTATAAGAGGGGGGATTTAACTATAAACATAGGCGTGCGCAGCCTATTGCATTAGGGTGTGCACCCTAAAGCACAAACACACGCCGCATGTGTATATATATATATATATATATATATATACATATACACATACACGGCTGTGTGTGTGTGTGCTGCTAGTGTGCTGTGTGAGGGTGGCGTGAGGGTGCTGTTAGTGTGTGTGTGAGGGTGCTGTTATTGTGATGTGTGTGAGGGTGCTGGTAGTGTGCTATGTGGGTGAGGGTGTTTGTGTGGGTGCTGTTTGTGTGTGAGGGTGCTGGTAGTGTGCTGTGTGTGAGGGTGTTTGTGTGTTTGTTAGGGTCCTGTTACTGTGCTGTGTGAGGGTGCTGTGTGTGTGAGGGTGCTGTTTGTGTGATGTGTGTGGGTGTCGTGTATTTGTGAGGGTGCTGTTTGTGTGTGTGTGTGTTTCTGAGGGTGCTGTTAGTGTGCTGTGTGTGAGGGTGTTGTGTGTTTGTAAAGGTGCTGTGTGTGTTTGTGAGGGTGCGGTTAGTGTACTGTGTGTGTGAGCGTGCTGTATGTGTCTAGGTGCTGTGTGTGTGTGGGCTGTATGTTTGGAGGGATTGTGGAGGTGGGGGCAGATTAGTAAATATCCCCCCTCCCTACCTTATGTAGGGAGGGGGGATCCTTGCTGCCATGCGCCATCCCTTGTGGTCCAGTGGAGAGTGAACTCTAGCCTGCGGAGCTAGAGTTAACTCTCGCAAGATCTGAGTGTTGCCGTGGCAATGCTCAGATCTTGTGAGAGGAACCTGGCAGAGCTGCTGTCTAGAGCTCCCCGGGTCCTCTCCTGACTCCCTCCATGTTGCTGTGGGTTAGTGAGGTAGATCTCCCCGCCAGCCCATGGAGGCTAAGAGCAGAGCCCGCACTCAGATAGTGCCGTCTCTGCGTGAGCCGACAGGGGAGATCCGGAGATCTCCGGAGAAGTCCTGGGGAATAAAGTGTGGGAACTCTTTTCCCACCCCCCAAAAAATAATATACACGTGTGTGTGTATATATATATATATATATATATATATATATATACACTGACACACATACACAGACACACACATATATGTACACGCGTGCACACACATACTCCCACACACTCACAGACACACACATACAGACACACACACATTCACAGACACACACACACTCAGACAGGCAGACACACTTACAGACACACACACATACACTCACAGACACACACACTCAGACAGACAGACACACTTACAGACACACACACATACATTCACAGACACATACACACTCAGACAGACAGACACACTTACAGACACACACACATACATTCACAGACACATACACACTCAGACAGACAGACACACTTACAGACACACACACATACATTCACAGACACATACACACTCAGACAGACAGACACACTTACAGACACACACACACACACACTCAGACAGACAGACACTTACAGACACACACACTCAGACAGACACACTTACAATCACACACACATACATTCACAGACACACACACACTCAGACAGACAGACACACTTACAGACACAAACACATACATTCACAGGCACACTTACAGACACACACATACAAATTATTTTTCTTTTAATAAAAAAATGTCCACCCAGCCTCCCTACCTGGAGTGCTGGCGTGGACTTGTCCCTGGGGTCCAGTGGGTCGGGTGCCTGTCTTCATCTCAGCCGCGGCGAGGGAGCGGTGTGTGCTGTCTGCTTCCTCTCACCGCACGGGCTGTCTGCTGTAGCTGGGAGCCGGAATATGACGTCATATTCCGGCTCCGGCATCAGCAAACGGCGCGCGGCGAGAGGAAGCAGACAGAACACACAGCTCCCTCGCCGCGGCTGAGATGAAGACAGGCACCCGACGGGGGGGGGGTCGATCACCTCTTGCCCCCCCCCCCCCTTGACAGGGGGAACATGGGTCCGGAAGGGGGCATTTGGGGGGCACTAAGTGCCTGCAGGAACAGCGTTCCTGCTCAAATAAAAGTGCAGGAACGCTGTTCCTGCAGGACTCAATACATAGTGCGTGCCATGGGGATTAGGGTGTGCCCAGGCACACCCGGCACACCCCGTGCGCACGCCTATGACTATAAATAGGACAGTTACAAGTAAACTTACAGGAGCAATAGGTAGAAGAGGACCTTGCTCAAACAAGCTTACAGTCTGTAGGTATAGTCTATATCTAACAATATGAAATCATTTGTAAACCTTATCTAACAATATTAAATCAAGGCGTTATGCATATCTCATGTTCAGCTTTAATTGACGTTATTCATGAAAACCATGAATTAAACTATATGAGTAAGGTAATAGAAGTTATATTGCTTTTCTAGCTTGTGTATAGTTTCATTCACACTGTTTATAATTTAAACTTCTTTCATGCATGCATGTTCTCTACAAGCTTTCTCAATCAAAACTACAATGATAGTACAGTTATAATTAATAATGTCATGTACAACTACAATAATGCGGTAGAATGCATCACAAGGCAATTAAAGAGGGAGAGAGGGATGGACAAAAAAAGGTATAAAAATTATGTATTTTGTATTTATACATAAACTATTTTACCAGGAAGGATACAACTCAAGCCTTTTTAATTGAAGGTAGATTAAAGTATGTACTACTAATAAGTATGTACTATAAATATTAGCATTAGTATATTTATTAAAATAGAATATGTAGAAGGTGATATAGCACTACGTTAGCTTATAACTAAAAACATATTTGCTAATTTTACCTTTATTCTGTGACTACACGTCAGCCCATTGTATCCAGAACGACAGGAGCATAAATTAGGAGATGTGCATCGCCCTCCATATAAACATTTGAAATTGCAAACAGCTGAAAGAAACAAGATCTGAATAGTTAAAAGGGACAGCTTATTCTTTAATAAGTGTAAATAAAAAGACCAAGGATTGGGAAAACTAGTGAGACAAAGCATTTAACTTACGTGTTTGGCATTGACTTCCCTCCCACTCTGGAGGGCAATGACACGTGTCAGGACCTATACATTCACCACCGTTCTTGCACGTCTGAAAACATATTGCTGTTGAATTGAAATAAATACATACATAAATAAAATAGACCACCAAATTGTCATCAGCACTGAAGCGCAAAAAAATATATATTTTTGTGCTATTAGAATTTGTTTTTGTTTTCTTATGTTACCAGTGCGTATTATGTTATTTTTGTATGTCTACAATACAATGACTTTCAAGGATATCTCTATAGCAGGGAAATTCTCTATTTTATTGTGTATACATGTATTTTTTACTTTCAGTGCTCTTCCAGAAAGATGAACAAGCTTGCTTCCATTTTGTTTAAAAATGGCCAATGGCAAGGTCTCGTACAGCGCTACGGGATTTTGCTGGCGCTATATAAAAATAATAAAATAATAATAAATAATAATAATTAAATAGTCTCAATGGCATTTATTTAAACTTCTAAAACATTCACTAAAAATTAACTCTTGCTCTCCAGTTATAACATTGATAATCATTTATAGTGTATATGGATATATGTGTATTTTAATAAAATGTTGATATGTCATTTTCATTATGATCCCTTCTTTCTAAATACATGTGTGATCTATCAATGTAAAATGAATGTGTTTAATGTGACTCTAATCATACTCTGCATATTAGTATATAACCAAATTCTGGTGCTGAAATATCACCCTTGGGTAAGTCAACTCTCTAATACTGAAAAACTACTACGGGCAGTTGTGGCTTTTGAAATGGGTTTACTGATTAATTCTCACAATGCCTCCATTGTATATATATATATATATATATATATATATGCTATATTATGTTGTTTGTCCTTAGATACTTATAGAGAATTTTCAGTAAGAAATGTACTAATCTCAGTACCATTTTACCACATGGACACTATGTATATATAATTTTATTTGTGGCGATGAAGGTATCAGTGTGATCATATCCAAGTATTCTTCAACTTTCCAAGGTTATTTTCACTATAAGTTGTAGGGCAGGTGTAGACATCTTACATCATTCTGTTACAGCCAAAATGATGGCAAAGCATAAGAGGAGATGTAGTCAACAACATCTGAAGTGCCAAAGGTTGCCTACCCCTATTTTTAGGCAAACTCTACCATTGTTGGATGGAATGTGTCCACTATATGTAGCAGATCATGCAGTTAGTTTTCCCTCTAAGGTAATTAATATACACAAATATTCACGCACGTAGCAAGATATTAAATACTTCCAAACAGCAAAGACTTGTTGATTCCTGTTTAACACATGGCTATGGTTCAAAGATATGCCCCTTACGTGTATTGCATCGTTTTCCTTTCCATCCTGATGGACAAGAACAAATGTTGGGTCCCACGCATTTCCCTCCATTCATGCACATTGGATCACAAACACCTACAGAATGTAAAAACAAAAAGTATACTTTGAGTGAAAAATTTAAATTAAATTCATGGGAATTTTAGATCTGCTCTCTGACTTGGTTTGTAATTTGACAACCAATGTATTGCTTCTGCATTAAACATTTCTAAGCAATAAAAACAAAATGTGCAAAACCAGTGCTAAAAAGTGAAGAAAGTGCAGCTATATTCACTGTGAAATTAATCACTACAATTTCACCATATCAATACAAACAAAAAATGGATAAAGTTATCAGAGCAAATATAAAAACCACAACAAACACTTAAAATCCTTAACGTGCACAGTAAATAAAGTGATTATATATAAAGCATGTACACCATGTGTATAAAAGTGGTACAAAATGGGATATATAAATATATACCCTTATAGGAGGTAATGAGTCTCTGGATAGAAAGAGAAAACAAAAGAGAACTCTCGTAGGGTAATATAGCATCCATTGAAATAGTAAATATGAATAGTGATGTCCCGAACTGTTCTCTGGCGAATAGTTCCTGGCGAACATCGCTTGTTCGCGTTCGCCACGGATGGCGAACACATGCGCTGTTCGGTCTGCCCCCTATTCGTCATCATTGAGTAAACTGTGACCCTGTACCTCACAGTCAGCAGACACATTCCAGTCAATCAGCAGCAGACCCTCCCCCCCAGACCCTCCCACCTCCTGGACAGCATCCATTTTACATTCATTGTGAAGCTGCATTCTTAGTGAGAGGAGGGACAGTGTAGCTGCTGCTGATTTGATAGGGAAATTGATAGCTAGGCTAGTGTATTCAGTGTCCACTACAGTCCTGAAGGACTCATCTGATCTCTGCTGTAAGGAGAGCACCCCAAAAAGCCCTTTTTAGGGCTAGAACGTCAGTCTGCTTTTTTTTGTGTAATGTAATTGCAGTTGCCTGCCTGCCAGCCTGTGTGTCAGGCTCACAGCATATACTGTGCCCACTTGCCCAGTGCCACCACTCACTCACTGGTGTCACAATAGCTTGCATTAAAAAAAAAAAAAAACTTTTTTGACTGTAATATAATAGCAGTCAGTTTCCTTCACTAGTGTGCGTTTCAGGGCCTGCCCAGTGCCACCACTCACTCACTGGTGTTGTCACAATAGCTTGCATTTAAAAAAAAACAAAACTTTTTTGACTGTAACATAATAGCAGTCAGTTTCATTCACTAGTGTGCGTTTCAGGGCCTGCCCAGTGCCACCACTCACTCATATCTGGTGTCACAATAGCTTGCATTTAAAAAAAACTAAACTTTTTTGACTGTAATATAATAGCAGTCAGTTTCCTTCACGCGTGTGTGTTTCAGGGCCTGCCAGGGCACAGTGTCACACCAGTGCAACTCATATCTGGTGTAACAGTAGTGTACATTAAAAAAAAAATTGACTGTAATAGATTGAATAGCAGTTAGTTGTCTGCCAGCGTGTGTGTCAGGCTCACAGCGTATACTGTGCCCACTTGCCCAGTGCCACCACTCATATCTGGTGTCACAATAGCTTGCATTTAACAAAAAAAAAAACTTTTTGGACTGTAATATAATAGCAGTCAGTTTCCTTCACAAGTGTGCGTTTCAGAGCCTGCCCAGTGCCACCACTCACTCACTGGTGTCCCAATAGCTTGCATTTAAAAAAAAAAAACTTTTTGGACTCTAATATAATAGCAGTCAGTTTCCTTCACGAGTGTGCATTTCAGGGCCTGCCCAGTGTCACCACTCACTCATATCTGGTGTCCCAATAGCTTGCATTTAAAAAAAACTAAACGTTTTTGACTGTAATATAATAGCAGTCAGTTTCCTTCACGAGTGTGCATTTCAGGGCCTGCCAGGGCACAGTGTCACACCAGTGCCACTCATATCTGTTGTCACAGTAGCTTGCACGCATAGTACCACTAATCGAAAAAAAAATGACAGGCAGAGGCAGACCACCCCGCAGGGGCCATCGTGGTCGTGGTGCTGTGATTCCCTTGATTCCCTTGTGATTCCATTCTGACAACTCAGCAAAGGAAGCAGCAGCGGGTACAACATCATCATCATCACACCGTACATGTGTAATGCTGCCTAACTGAGACATATCCCTGTTATCTACATCCTCTGGCAATAATGGTTGCGCATCACTCATTTCTTCCAACTGATGTGTAAATAACTCCTCTGACAGATCAAGTGAAGCGGCTGTGGTGCTAGTGTTGGTGGTAGCGGCAGGCAGGCGAGTGGTAACTTGAGAGGTGCCCGAAGCTAAGCTGGAGGAGGATGGTGCGTCAAGGTTCCGAGCGGAAGCTGTAGAAGATTGGGTATCCTGTGTTAGCCAGTCAACTATGTCCTCAGAACTTTTCAAGTTCAGGGTACGTGGCCTGCTGCCACCTCCTCTACTCCTCCTACTCCATCCTCTTCCATAACCTCCTCGGTTGAGTCCTCTTCTGCTGCTGCGTCTTGCTACACATCAACGGCACCCCCCCAGCTCCCCAGGTATTGTTCCACATCCCGGATACGGCAGTGTCACGCCGTCTTGGGGTTGACTTGCCTGAAAGCAGAGAGTCACACCGGACCAGCACTCCTGTCCGCCCTGAACGCACAGGTGGATCAGTGGCTGACTCCGCACCAAATGGAGATCGGCAAAGTGGTTTGTGACAACGGAAGAAATTTGTTGGCGGCATTGCATTTGGGCAAGTTGACACATGTGCCGTGCATGGCACATGTGTGTAATCTGATCGTACAACGCTTTGTGCATCAGTACCCAGGCTTACAGGATGTCCTTAAGCAAGCCAGGAAGGTTTGTGGCCATTTCAGGCGTTCCTACACTGCCATGGCGCACTTTTCCGATATCCAGCAGCGAAACAACATGCCAGTGAGGCGCTTGATTTGCGACAGCCCGACATGTTGGAATTCAACACTCCTAATGTTCGACCGCCTGCTCCAACAAGAAAAAGCCATTAACGAGTATTTGTATGACCGGGGTGCTAGGACAGCCTCTGCGGAGCTGGGAATTTTTTTGCCACGTTACTGGACGCTCATGCGCAATGCCTGTAGGCTCATGCGTCCTTTTGAGGAGGTGACAAACCTAGTCAGTCGCACCGAAGGCACCATCAGCGACATCATACCATTTGTTTTCTTCCTGGAGAGTGCCCTGCGTAGAGTGCTGGATCAGGGTGTAGATGAGCATGAAGAGGAAGAGTTGTGGTCACCATCACCACCAGAAACAGCCTTATCAGCATCGCTAGCTTGACCTGCGGCAACGCTGGAAGAGGATTGTTAGGAAGAGGAGTCAGAGGAGGAATGTGGCTTTGAGGAGGAGGAGGAAGACCAACCACAACAGGCATCCCAGGGTGCTCGTTGTCACCTATCTGGTACCCGTGGTGTTGTACGTGGCTGGGGGGAAGAACATACCTTCAGAGAGATCACTGAGGACGAGGAACAGGACATGAGTAGCTCGGCATCCAACCTTGTGCAAATGGGGTCTTTCATGCTCTCGTGCCTGTTGAGGGACCCTCGTATAAAAAGGCTGAAGGAGAACGACCTGTACTGGGTGTCCACGCTACTAGACCCCCGGTATAAGCAGAAAGTGCCTGAAATGTTACCGAATTACGGCAAGTCGGAAAGGATGCAGCAGTTCCAAAATAAATTAAAAAGTATGCTTTACACAGCGTATAAGGGTGATGTCAACGGGAATCTAAAAGGGGAAGAGGTAAAAGTAATCCTCCTCCTCCCACGACCACGCCGGCAAGGACAGGACGCTTTACAGATGTGTTGTTGATGGAGGACATGCAGAGGTTTTTAAGTCCTACGCATCGCCACAGCCCTTCGGGGTCCACCTTCAGAGAATGACTCGACCGACAGGTGGCAGACTACCTCGCCTTAACTGCAGATATCGACACTCTGAGGAGAGATGAACCCCTTGACTACTGGGTGTGCAGGCTTGACCTGTGGCCTGAGCTATCCCAATTTGGGATAGAACTTCTGGCCTGCCCCGCTTCAAGTGTCCTGTTAGAAAGGACCTTCAGTGCAGCAGGAGGTATTGTCACTGAGAAGAGAAGTCGCCTAGGTCAAAAAAGTCTAGATTACCTCACCTTTATTAAGATGAATGAGGGATGGATCCTGAAGGGACTGACAGTGGGCGATACATTCGACTAAAAAAGGCCTCATGAGGGGGACGTAATAGAGTGTCGCGGCTGCCGGCCCGCCGCGTGATATTTAAATCCCTAGCTCACCCCAGTACCTTGCCCTGTCGTGGTTTCCTGTTCCTGGTTTCCTGAGAGTGCTTTATCATTGTGAATCTGATTTCCTGGTATCCTGATCTTGGCTTTTCCCTGGTTATTCTGAATTCTGGTTTCCCTGACTTGGCTTGTGTAAACGGTATTGTGTATTTTCTGGCTTCCTTGACCTCGGCTTTCCCTTTGACCATTCTCTGTCTCTAGCGTATTAGTCCGGCCATTCTAAGGTCCGGTTTACGCTCTGTCCTTTTATTTTCCTTTTCTTGCCTATGTATATGTGTACATAGTTTCTGCGTGCTGGACCACACTAGTAGTTGTGACATTGGGATTAAACTGATAAGAATAGTACTACTTAACACACCACTCCTATCTGGTGGCACATTAGATTGCTCGCGCAGTGCCCCAAATTTGAAGTAGGAGGACCGACCAAGCATGTTTTTCCATCTCCCGGTTCCTAAAATCGATGCCTTATATACACGTCCCCTGATAGGGGACGTAACAGGGATTAAACTGATAGGAATAGTACTACTTAACACACCACTCCTATCTGGTGGCACATTACATGGCACACGCATTGCCCCAAATTTGAAGTAGGAGGACCGACCAAGCATCTTCTTCCATCTCCCGGTTCCTAAAATCGATGCCTTATATACACGTCCCCTGATAGGGGACGTAACAGGGATTAAACTGATAAGAATAGTACTACTTAATACACCACTCCTATCTGGTGGCACATTAGATTGCACGCGCAGTGCCCCAAATTTGAAGTAGGAGGACCGACCAAGCATCTTTTTCCATCTCCCGGTTCGTAAAATCGATGCCTTATATACACGTCCCCTGATAGGGGACGTAACAGGGAATAAACTGATAACAATAGTACTACTTAACACACCACTCCTATCTGGTGGCACATTAGATTGCACGCGCAGTGCCCCAAATTTGAAGTAGGAGGACCGACCAAGCATCTTTTTCCATCTCCCGGTTCCTAAAATTAATGCCTTATATACACATCCCCTGATAGGGGACGTAACAGGGATTAAACTGATAAGAATAGTACTACTTAACACACCACTCCTATCTGGTGGCACATTAGATTGCACGCGCAGTGCCCACATTTGAAGTAGGAGGACCGACCAAGCATCTTTTTCCATCTCCCGGTTCCTAAAATTAATGCCTTATATACACATCCCCTGATAGGGGACGTAACAGGGATTAAACTGATAAGAATAGTACTACTTAACACACCACTCCTATCTGGTGCCACATTAGATTGCACGCGCAGTGCCCCAAATTTGAAGTAGGAGGACCGACCAAGCATCTTTTTCCATCTACCGGTTCATAAAATCGATGCCTTATATACACGTCCCCTGATAGGGGACATAACAGGGATTAAACTGATAGGAATAGTACTACTTAACACACCTTATAATAATGCAGAGAGAGGCAACGCAGAGAGAGGAGTCTGAAGAAGAGGAGTCAGAGGCAGTGGCGTCTCTAGGATTCATTTTTAGTGGGGGCACATGGTGGGCCAGGGACAAAAGTAGGGGGGCACATTTAACCCCGCCCTCACTGCAGTTTGACCCCGCCCCCACCGCATGTTAAGCCCCACCCCCGACACAATGTGTTGTTGTTGTGTTTTTTTTTTTAATAATCCCTGGTGGAGAATTCATTATTTTCCACCAAGGATTATTAAAAACCAAACACATTTCCCTTGATACAGTCCATACACACACACACACACAGACTGCTGAGTCCTTAAACACACAGAGAGACAGACTGCTGACCATACTCACACACAGACTGCCAAGTCCATAAACACACACAGACTGCTGAGTCCATACACACATACAGACTGCTGAGTCCATACACACATACAGACTGCCGAGTCCATACACACATACAGACTGCTGAGTCCATACACACACACAGACTGCCGAGTCCATACACACCCACACAGACTGTCGAGTCCATACACACCCACACAGACTGCTGAGTCCATACACACTGCTGAGTCCATACACACACACAGACTGTCGAGTCCATACACACACACAGACTGTCGAGTCCATACACACATACACACTGCTGAGTCCATACACACTGCTGAGTTCATACACACATACAGTCTGCTGAGTCCATACACACACAGACTGCTGAGTCCATACACACAGACTTCTGAGTCCATACACACTGCTGAGTCCATACACACTGCCGAGTCCAAAAACACTGCTGAGTCCATACACACATACAGACTGCCAAGTCCATACACGCATACAGACTGCTGAATCCATACACACTGCTGAGTCCATACACACATACAGACTTCTGAGTTCATACACACATACAGACTGCTGAGTTCATACACACATACAGTCTGCTGAGTCCATACACACATACAGATTGCCGAGTCCATACACACACAGACTGCAGAGTCCCTACACACATACAGACTGCCTAGTCCATACACACATACAGACTGCCTAGTCCATACACACATACAGACTGCTGAATCCATACACACATACAGACTGCCGAATCCATACACACATACAGACTGCCAAGTCCATACACACATACAGACTGCTGAGCCATACACACTGCTGAGTCCATACACACATACAGACTGCTGAGTCCATACACACAGTCTGCTGAGTCCATACACACACACACTGCTGAGTCCATATACACACACTGCTGAGTCCATACACACACACAGACTGTCGAGTCCATACACACACACAGACTGTCGAGTCCATACACACATACACACTGCTGAGTCCATACACACTGCTGAGTCCATACACACATACAGACTGCTGAGTCCATACACACTGCTGAGTCCATACACACATACAGACTGCTGAGTCCATACACACATACAGACTGCTGAGTTCATACACACATACAGTCTGCTGAGTCCATACACACACAGACTGCTGAGTCCATACACACTGCTGAGTCCATACACACTGCTGAGTCCATACACACACACAGACTGCTGAGTCCATACACACACACAGACTGCTGAATCCAAACACACACACAGACTGCCGAGTCCAAACACACACACAGACTGTCGAGTCCAAACACACACACAGACTGCCGAGTCCATATACACACAGACTGCCGAGTCCATACACACATACAGACTGCTGAGTCCATACACACATACAGACTGCTGAGTCCATACACACATACAGACTGCCGAGTCCATACACACATACAGACTGCCGAGTCCATACACACATACAGACTGCCGAGTCCATACACACATACAGACTGCCGAGTCCATACACACATACAGACTGCCGAGTCCATACACACATACAGACTGCCGAGTCCATACACACATACAGACTGCTGAGTCCATACACACATACAGACTGCCGAGTCCAGACACACACAGACTGCTGAGTCCATACACACACAGACTGCTGAGTCCATACACACTGCCGAGTCCATACACACATACAGACTGCAGAGTCCATACACACACAGACTGCCGAGTCCATACACACATACAGACTGCCGAGTCCATACACACATACAGACTGCCGAGTCCATACACACACAGACTGCTGAGTCCATACACACACAGACTGCTGAGTCCATACACACACAGACTGCTGAGTCCATACACACACAGACTGCTGAGTCCATACACACACAGACTGCTGAGTCCATACACACTGCCGAGTCCATACACACACACAGACTGCCGAGTCCATACACACACACAGACTGCCGAGTCCATACACACATACAGACTGCCGAGTCCATACACACACACAGACTGCCGAGTCCAGACACACACAGACTGCTGAGTCCATACACACACAGACTGCTGAGTCCATACACACACAGACTGCTGAGTCCATACACACACAGACTGCTGAGTCCATACACACTGCCGAGTCCATACACACATACAGACTGCCGAGTCCATACACACACAGACTGCCGAGTCCATACACACACACAGACTGCTGAGTCCATACACACTGCTGAGTTCATACACACATACAGTCTGCTGAGTCCATACACACACAGACTGCTGAGTCCATACACACAGACTTCTGAGTCCATACACACTGCTGAGTCCATACACACTGCCGAGTCCAAAAACACTGCTGAGTCCATACACACATACAGACTGCCAAGTCCATACACGCATACAGACTGCTGAATCCATACACACTGCTGAGTCCATACACACATACAGACTTCTGAGTTCATACACACATACAGACTGCTGAGTTCATACACACATACAGTCTGCTGAGTCCATACACACATACAGATTGCCGAGTCCATACACACACAGACTGCAGAGTCCCTACACACATACAAACTGCCTAGTCCATACACACATACAGACTGCCTAGTCCATACACACATACAGACTGCTGAATCCATACACACATACAGACTGCCGAATCCATACACACATACAGACTGCCAAGTCCATACACACATACAGACTGCTGAGTCCATACACACTGCTGAGTCCATACACACATACAGACTGCTGAGTCCATACACACAGTCTGCTGAGTCCATACACACACACACTGCTGAGTCCATATACACACACTGCTGAGTCCATACACACACACAGACTGTCGAGTCCATACACACACACAGACTGTCGAGTCCATACACACATACACACTGCTGAGTCCATACACACTGCTGAGTCCATACACACATACAGACTGCTGAGTCCATACACACTGCTGAGTCCATACACACATACAGACTGCTGAGTCCATACACACTGCTGAGTCCATACACACATACAGACTGCTGAGTCCATACACACATACAGACTGCTGAGTTCATACACACATACAGTCTGCTGAGTCCATACACACACAGACTGCTGAGTCCATACACACTGCTGAGTCCATACACACTGCTGAGTCCATACACACACACAGACTGCTGAGTCCATACACACACACAGACTGCTGAATCCAAACACACACACAGACTGCCGAGTCCAAACACACACACAGACTGTCGAGTCCAAACACACACACAGACTGCCGAGTCCGTATACACACAGACTGCCGAGTCCATACACACATACAGACTGCTGAGTCCATACACACATACAGACTGCTGAGTCCATACACACATACAGACTGCCGAGTCCATACACACATACAGACTGCCGAGTCCATACACACATACAGACTGCCGAGTCCATACACACATACAGACTGCCGAGTCCATACACACATACAGACTGCCGAGTCCATACACACATACAGACTGCCGAGTCCATACACACATACAGACTGCTGAGTCCATACACACATACAGACTGCCGAGTCCAGACACACACAGACTGCTGAGTCCATACACACACAGACTGCTGAGTCCATACACACTGCCGAGTCCATACACACATACAGACTGCAGAGTCCATACACACACAGACTGCCGAGTCCATACACACATACAGACTGCCGAGTCCATACACACATACAGACTGCCGAGTCCATACACACACAGACTGCTGAGTCCATACACACACAGACTGCTGAGTCCATACACACACAGACTGCTGAGTCCATACACACACAGACTGCTGAGTCCATACACACACAGACTGCTGAGTCCATACACACTGCCGAGTCCATACACACACACAGACTGCCGAGTCCATACACACACACAGACTGCCGAGTCCATACACACATACAGACTGCCGAGTCCATACACACACACAGACTGCCGAGTCCAGACACACACAGACTGCTGAGTCCATACACACACAGACTGCTGAGTCCATACACACACAGACTGCTGAGTCCATACACACACAGACTGCTGAGTCCATACACACTGCCGAGTCCATACACACATACAGACTGCCGAGTCCATACACACACAGACTGCCGAGTCCATACACACACACAGACTGCCGAGTCCATACACACATACAGACTGCCGAGTCCATACACACATACAGACTGCCGAGTTCATACACACACACAGACTGCCGAGTCCATACACACATACAGACTGCTGAGTCCATACACACATACAGAGTCCATACACACACACACACACACACAAGCTTCCTCACTAGCAGACAGACAGACAGACAGACAAACAAACACACACAAGCACATTAAGCCTACCTGTCACTGGAGCCTGATGCTGGGAGTCAGGCAGCCATCTTCTATCCTTTCCAGCAGCAGCATGGGCTGCTGCTTAACCGCGGGGGCGGGGCTTATGTGCGGGAGGCGGGGCTTTATTTATGGGGCGGGGCCTGTGCCGGGGAAGCTGCTGGGTGCTGAAAACACCCAGCACAGTTCCAGCTGCTCTGCCTTGCATTCCCTCGGCTGTCACACACTGTTACAGCCCGAGGGAATAGAATGTAAGGACATGGCCAGCAAGTTGCTGGCATTTGGGGGGGCACAAGGGGGGGGCACAGCATGATGTAGGGGGGGCATGGCCCCCTCTGCCCCTCCCCCCTAGCGACGCCACTGGTCAGAGGAGGAAGGTGGCTTTGAGGAGGTGAAAGACCAAACACAGCAGGCGGCACCTTGTCACCTTTCGTGGACCCTTGGTGTTGTACGTGGCTGGGTGGAGGAAGAGAGACCTTCAATGACATCAGTGAGGACAAGGAACGGGACATGGCTAGCTTGGTATCCAACCTTCTGCAAATGGGGAGTTTGCAGTTGTGCAAATGGACTGTTTGCGGTTGTTTGCGGTGCGTTAAACGGGGAGTTTGGTCTGTCACTGTGAAGCGGGCGTAACCCTTACACTACCTGATCGATACAACATTATACCTGATGTTTTAAAGCACGTTATTCCAAACAATTTAGGAATGTTAGGTGATTTATGCCCTTTATGGATTAAAACCAGACTCTGCATAATAATAAAATAGGTCTGGGCAGCGAGAGAACAGGTATGCTTCCACTGTACCATCAACAAAAGTGGAGAGGTATTTTGAGATTATGGGCACTTTTTTATGCCTCTGACTTATTTGCCTCTGACTTATTTGCAGCTGGTGTCTGCCAGGGGATTTAGCACAAACGGAAGGACACAGACAAGGGCAGCAAAATCACACCGCTTTGATGTGCCACCTCCATCCAATGGACTCTCTTCTACCCCAATCAGGCTAGAAGTGTCAGAAGTTAAACTACATTTCACAATAACTCAAAGAAAATGATGGAAATATAGCCCAGCCATTAATGTAGTCAATAGCGGAATGTGTAATGCTGCTAAACAACTGTAATAAACATTAAAAAAGGGGAAGGTGTAAAAAATAAACAATCAGAGAAAAATATATTTTATTTGTTTTAGAGTAAACTATAAAAAGATAAATAATCACTTACTTTTTTGGCATATTTTTCCGGTGTAGCCCTCTGGGCAGGTACATACATTATTTCGTATGCATTGACCACCATTCTTGCAAGGAGGACTGCAAACAGCTAAAACATGAATAAAACATAAATATATAAATCTGATAAAATACTTGTTGCAACTGATGTTGATAAGGCTAATAGAATATAGGTTGCCACTACAGAAAAAGTTGGTTGCCCTCCTAACCGTAACGGCAACCAATCAAGTTTCCTTTTGTTAGTAATTAATAGAGCTAAAATCTGTTTCACCCTTTATACAAACAATGTGCTCTGTACAGTGTGTGCACTAGACCCAAATAACTCAATTAGAACATTTAAAAAAAAAATCTTTATTAAAGAAATTAATCTTACCATTTTGGCACTGTGCACCAAAGAATCCATTTGGGCAAAGGCATGTATTGGACTTCATACAAGTACCACCATTGAGACACACTGGGTGACAGACAGCTAGTAAAAAAAAAACACATTAAACACCATACTGAATCTTAAAAATACAAATACATTATATAGTGTAGAGAAATTCAACACAGTTTAAATAAGAAGATTAATTAATCGTATAAAATCACTCTAAAATATATGTTAGAACACCAATGCTCATATAATAAATTATATACTGTTTGATGCCTGGCACCAAATATAAAAATCCTAAAAAAAGCCTCAATTTAATTATTTTGGATAACCATTTCTTTAATGCTCCCAATCTGTTAGAAAAAACTTTTTTAATCTGCAAAAATCCCAAATAGAATTTATTGGTGACTTCTGTAGATACATAATCTGAAAAGTTTTTCAAACAGATTGTGATAATTTAAAAAGCTTACCAAAATGAATTCAATTATGGCCTTAAATAGAGGCATGTGGACATTTATAAAATACTGAAATGGCCCAAATATGAGTTGAATTTAGAGGAGGTCATTAGAATATTAAAAGGTGATTCACTAAACCTTTATTAAACAGGACAGTCACTGCAATATACCTCCTCCCCCATCATCTCAACCCATAGGCTGCAGTTTGAGGGTTAATATTCCCATGCTGTGAGATGTGAGCTCATAAAATAAATGTTGAGGTCCACCACATGTAAAAAAAATGAGACAGTTTCCCACAAGGCTGCACAATTTACAGCCTTGGGGCAGCAGGCAAGAGAGAGAGTGTATCCCTCATGTACCAGTCCATTTGGCTACTGTGAGGGGCCCATGGATTATGGTCTGCACCCCAAGAGGAGCTCACCAGAAAATTTTCCAGTAAGCCTTTTGGTAACTTATGCCACAGAATGGTTGGTAACTTATGCCACAGAATGTTCCTGCAAAAGGTAATCAGTAATGGGGACTTTGGAGTGTATAAAGAGTAGCAGCAGGCCAATCTGCTCCGCACAATACATCCACATATGAAGTGGGCTGGTTGACTTTACGGGTCCTTTAACTTATTAACCAGGAAGAGTTATCTATGGCAGGAAATTAATCTTGAGAGTTACTTAAAGGACCACTCTAGGCACCCAGACCACTTCAGCTTAATGAAGTGGTCTGGGTGCCAGGTCCTGCTAGGGTTAACCCATTTTTTTTATAAAACCCATTTTTTTTTTCAGAGAAACTGCTATGTTTTGGCTGTCTCATTGACAGCCGCTAGAGGCGCTTGCGTGATTCTCACTGTGAAAATCACAGTTAGAGCACGCAAGCGTCCATAGGAAAGCATTGATAATGCTTTCCTATGAGACCGGCTGAATGCGCGCGCAGCTCTTGCCGCGCGTGCGCATTCAGCCGAATGGGAGGAGAGGAGGAGGATCGGAGGAGAAGAGCTCCCCGCCCGGCGCTGGAGAAAGGTAAGTTTTAACCCCTTTCCTCTCCCCAGAGCCCGGCGGGAGGGGGTCCCTGAGGGTGGGGGCACCCTCAGGGCACTATAGTGCCAGGAAAACAAGTATGTTTTCCTGGCACTATAGTGGTCCTTTAACTATGATATCTCACTTGCTGGTAACGTATTTTTTGTTCATTAAATCTACAGTTTCAGTTTGTCGAATAATGTTTGATACATTTTTAAAATGATCAATGCTAAATAAATCTCTTGTGTAATGGCTCAATTGGATGCACACATAAAATCTGGGAGCCAAAGTCTGCCGTACACTTTCCCCATAGTATTCAGAAAAAGTTTGGTGACAAGAGCCATCTGTGTCTGATCTCACACTCAGAGTAGAACACCCTGGAATTACTCAAGCTATCCCACTCCGTTACAAGCGGAATGCAAAATAACAATTTGTAGTACCACAATAAGGCAGTAGGGGTCCCCATACTTTAACAAATGTGGTTATTTCTGACTGTTAAAAGTCCACTTCTCATAGTTTTGTGATTAGTGTGGCAAAGGTAGATCATAGTATAGTGGGAGAGCATGGAGATCAATGTATGGGTGCCACAGATCCCGCACTGTTGCTTCATTTATTCTTCCTATTTATTGTATGTTCATAGGCATATCATGCATTTGTAATTTGTAGTTCAGGCTGAAAATGGAGTAGTAGAACTAAGAAATCTGATCACCATACATCTGAAATAGTTATCCATGACCATGATAAGTCACTTAGGAGTCTGTTGTGTCTCCTGCAGTCAGTACAATCATACTAATAATTATTTGAAGTTGCACAGAAGTAGCCATTAAATATTATTTAAATAAATTGCTCATTCGTAGAATTATCCAGTAAGCTTGAACAGGTAAAAAAACAAAACATTAAATACCTGTGTTACATGTGGGCCCCTGCCAACCAGGCTTGCACTTGCAAACATCTGGAGAAACGCATTCTCCACCATTTTCACAATGTCGGTTACAAACCACTGTACCAAGGATAGAAGACAAAGTAAATAAATAACTAATTGCCATAACAACACAGCATAAAGTACACTGCTACATCACATGTGCACTTGGTATATAATAATGTCCTAGACAATAAAAAAAAAAACTATTCTACTGCCCTTGGTTTTTCTACATTGCCATTAGTTACTTCCATGTATTTTGCATGACATTTAGACCATAAAGCTTCACTCACCCTCCTTTATCCTCTAGGAATGATTACAAGCTGGTAGAGGAATACATTTCTCTGCCAGAGGCCACTGGTCACAGATTTAATTCCTGCATTAAGTGTGCTGAAAATGTTTGCTCACCAAAAAGCTCTAGCGTAATAGGCGTACAGCGGTATAATCCCCATTTATCGAATATGCAGCAAATGTCCACCTCAGGAGCGATATCCAAAACTCAGGAAAGGGATAGAAAGACAACTAATAGTGCTCTCAATATAAAAATATAAATAGATACAATGAATAAAAATGTACTTACAAGGATAGAGCAGGCTAACTGCTCTATGGTATCAGCATTGGTGGTATGATCCCCACCTATGGTTGCTTGGAGTACAGGATAAGTGAAATGCAGGATGTAAAATCAGTGTAAAAGAAAAGAGATAATTGGCACAGGGTAGTGAAAAAAAAAAAAAAAAGATTCTATATTGCCATTAGTTTAGTACACTTGAAGAAGCCCTAGGCGAAACGCATTTGGATATAATATTGTGCATCAATTAAAGGTTTTTTGGTCACTAGCCTGTGCAAATTATCTATTTTCTTTTACACTTATTTTGCATCCTGGCATTTTACGTTTCCTGCACTCCAAGCAATCCTAGGTGGGGATGATACCACCAATGATGACACCATAGAGCAGTTAGCCTGCTCTGTCCTTGAAAGTACATTTTTATTTATTTTATCTATTTAAATTTTTATATTCAGAGCACTATTCGTTGTCTTTCTATCCCTTTCCTGAGTTTTAGATAATGTTCCTGAGGTGGACACTTGCTGCATATCCTATAAGAGGGGATTATACCACTGTACGCCTATTACGCTAGAGCTGGCTATACCTCGCATAAATGTGAGTATACTACCATTATTAAACAAAACATTTATGACCTTAAAAGAAAGCGACAAATAGTATATGTGGGAGCACTTAAGGATAAACCCTTTCTTTATGATGGAACAAACACGTTCTAGTTTTGTAACTGGGGATTGCAATATTACAAATATTATCACCTTTATGCCCATTGTATTGTATATATAGTCATTATATTGTTTTTGTAGTATATTTGTTCTTATATATTGTAATTGGCCATTACAATTTTAGATCTTATACTTAATAAATATTTTTTGAAGTCATTTGGGCTATTGGTTCCTGCTCTAGAGGAGTGTAGTCCTTAACTACACATCGTGCTGAAATTGAGCCTAATAAGTGGCTCCTTATTTGTGAGTATAATACCTATACTTCTTTTTTATGGAATATTGGTAACAGACTATACTGTACTATATACTTTTTGCTTGAGCTCTAGCTACATCGTGAGAAAAGATTGAAGAAGGGGAAAAGGTTGCCTTTACGGACCTGAAAGCGTGTACTCCTGAGCTTGGCTATAAGCTCAACAATATGTGAGTGGTTCTATACACAAATTTCACATTTATATATTGAATCACAGAGTTACACTATGAAGATTTAATTTCTTTTTCAGAACACTTTAAATAATATCATCCACCCTGTGACCAGTTGGGAAGTGAACACTTCTAAGAGTGTGGACTCATTTGATTATTGTATGTAGCACTACACCTTCCTTTTTTGACGTTCTAGTTTTTGTTTAGTTTCAGAAGTTGGATAATAGCCTTTGCCCTTAAAGTGCTAAACCATGTCCTATATTAATAGCAGTAATAAAGACAGGTGGCACTTAGATTAGTGGAAGAAGGCACCGACAAGTACATTCCATGTTTCAATCCTTTCCTTATGTTTCCAAGCACTGTAAATATCTGTAAACGATCAAATATTGTTTCATTTTTACTGCAATCTAATGATTTGTTGTTATATATCTTTATATTTTCTATATTACACAATTATTAAAAAATAAATCAAATAAAAGGCATGCTTACTTGTTTCACATCGTGGCCCGACATAACCAAATGGACATGTGCAGATATTTCTCGCCTGGCAAACACCTCCATGTTCACACGGTGGATCACAATAAGCTGCAAATAAGGACTCATATTACAGAAAGACACAACTGTCATGGTGGTGGTCCCTGGGTGTTTAACTGCCATCTGTGAGAGCTTTGCCTCGTTAAACTTATCTTACAACATTTTAAGTAGATTGTGTCTTCACTTTCCCAAAAACTAAAATGTTTTGGAGACGTTATACTTATTATTTGGGCCTACTTTACATCTGCAAAACCTATTCCTTCTGCTATTGTGTCCCTTTGAATTATTATGGCTATTTATTGTCACCGTGCAGAAGTCTACGAATTGTTCATTCACCCACTGATGGCCAGTCTTCCTTTCTACTCATGTCTGAAGTTGAATAAAGTATTGTTTTTGGAAAATTACACAAGTCATATCAAGAGGTTTACGTTCAATGATCTGAGCGTTAGGGATGGTGACAGGACCAGGTTAAACTGTTATATGTATTTAGTACAAAGGAAACATGTCTTGAAAATACGTTACTGTATCTTGTTGTGGAATTATAGAGTCTTGTCATTTAAGAAAGCATACTGCCCTGCGCTCCTCTAGTACAAAATTAGTTTTTATTCCCTTGAAAGAGTGGTCAATTATCAATCAGTCTGATTGTCAACTACTGGAGTGACAAAATGTGCAATCTCTCTATTATACTGATCTGTAACCCCTGCATTTGTAACCATTATGTTTCTACAGGAGCCCGCCATACATCTTTTTCTTGTGAAATGACCGCAGTCAGGTGCTTTCTGACAGTATTTATGGTGACGTTGATGATATAAGTTGTTTGCAGCAGTTAGACAGGGGTCAGAATATGTTTTAGCAGTTATACCTTCTTTATATTTTCTACTTTATACAACGTACCACACTTCATGTAACTGATTTTAAAGATAACAAATACTGTAAATAAAGCTTGAGCTCAAAACGTTAACCCGGTAGTCTTGTTTTTTAAATAAGTTACCACGGAGTGGACCCAAATAGACTTTTAATAGTGTCCTCTACATAACTGTTTTTATTTGTCCTGTTCTACATATATCCTAAATTTACTTCAGAAAAGACCAAAGAATACATTATTGCTGTTTGAACTACTGAAGTTAATGGCATGCAACATTGACTGTTGGTTTTGTGTTTAGTGTTAGGTTAGAATATTTAAGGTGCTTGGCTGAAATCACATTTTACTAATAAGTGTCATGTAGTAAAGCTGGTTGATATTTTCTTGATCCCAAAGTAAAACAATTCTTTTTGCATCTAAAATCTTTTAATAATGACCAAATTTGACATTATCACTCTGAATCCACTGGATTGCCAAAAAATAATATAAACAGTCAATCGGTGAATTTATAAGGCACTCTCTCTAGGCAGAGAATTCCATAAATTTATTGTTTAAATAATAAAAAAGCTTTTCTACTCTTATAATAAAATATACTCTAAATGAGGCAAAAAAGAGGTGGTTTACGTGGCATATACTCTAGATACAGTGGCTGTACAATCCACAAGTGAACTGCCAAGAGCAAGAGCCCATTCACAAATATATACAGTTTTGGTGACAGAAATTAATTAACTGAACACAAGATCAAGAACTGTGTTTATGTGTAGCTTAATTAAAACAGCTCATAATATAAATGGCATTGTCATTATCAAACTCTTATCACCTTCATCACAGTTGGTACCACCATAACCTGGAGCACATTCACAGACATTGGGTTTAACACACTTCCCACGATTCCTGCAATCCGGACGACACACAGCTGTGAAAGATCAAGTCTAATTATTAGGAGGAAAATTATTTCCAGCTGTAAACATTGAGGCAGACAAATTATTACTGTGTAGGAGTGCTTACCAGTCTGACAGTTATATCCAGAAAAGCCAGTCTTGCATTTGCAAACATTTGGTGCTGCACATTCCATATTTTGTCTGCATGGGTGCCGGCAAATTGCTACATCAAAGGAGGACAATTATTGTAAATTTTAAAGGTACATTGACAGAAAAAAATAAAGAAATATCTGACGAGAACACAGACATTCTGTATCTACACAACCATTTTCTAGGTCTCTGTAAATCACATATAAATTCCAAAAGCCATCAGGTGGTGCATGAAAAATATGCCAGGCATTAATTAATTAATCATGCAATAGTTCCCATAGCAACCATTAATATTTGCCAGTTAGTTTCCCTTAACCAGGATATTAGTGCTACAGAGTATCAAATAGCACTTTTAATGTGGTGCCCTGCACTAATACCTATATGCAGTGCTGGAAAATGGGCAGTTTGTCAATTGACAGTTTTCGACCCTATCCAATTCATACACTATTATACGTGAAAATAAAATGCCAAGTGTTATGTAATAATTTCTAATGGATAATCATCTGAATTTAGTCAAAGAAAATAAATTTTCAAATCAAACTAATTTTACACCAAATACCCTTCACCTGGTCTCTAATTCACAAAGCAGCAATCTTGTGCACGTTGATCATATATTCCCACTTTAGCGAGGAAGAATATTTGGAAACTAATCCTGGCGCATTTAATAAACAAAAGTTCACCTTCACCTTCCCCCAAGAATATGGAAAACTGGCCACCCCAAGGCATAGTTTAACACATTGGTTACAAAGAGGGTATCTACTCTGTAACTCTAACTGGTAAAAATACTTTTCCTAAATGAGTACGTAGAAAGAATACATTTTTTTACTAAATGTCACAAATTTAATCCATTAATATATTAGACTAATTAATATTGGCTTTTGTGAGTACTACCAAGCCAACAACTGTAAGCGATACATCTCTCTAAGGGATTTATTGAGGCATGCTTACCATAAAGTTCCGACTGCTGAGTTACATTTTTACCATGATGAAGTGACAGAGACAAGGAGGTATTATAAAGACCACAACAGCTGGTGTGCCAAAAGATATTAATCAACGAGTAACGTGACCGGACATTGTACTCAAATGCGAAGCAATTACAGTTGCAAGAAAAAGTAGGTGAACCCTTTGGAATGATATGGATTTCTGCACAAATTGGTCATAAAATGTGATCTGATCATCATCTAAGTCACAACAATAGACAATCACAGTCTGCTTAAACTAATAACACACAAAGAATGAAATGTTGCCATGTTTTTATTGAACACACCATGTAAACATCCACAGTGCAGGTGGAAAAAGTATGTGAACCCCTAGACTAATGACATCTCCAAGAGCTAATTGGAGTGAGATGTCAGCCACCTGGAGTCCAATCAATGAGATGAAATTGGAGGTGTTGGTTACAGCTGCCCTGCCCTATAAAAAACACACACCAGTTCTGGGTTTGCTTTTCACAAGAAGCATTGCCTGATGTGAATGATGCCTCGCACAAAAGAGCTCTCAGAAGACCTACGATTAAGAATTGTTGACTTGCATAAAGCTGGAAAGGGTTATAAAAGTATCTCCAAAAGCATTGCTGTTCATCAGTCCACGGTAAGACAAATTGTCTCTAAGTGGAGAAAGTTCAGCACTGCTGCTACTCTCCCTAGGAGTGGCCGTCCTGTAAAGATGTCTGCAAGAGCACAGCGCAGACTGCTCAATGAGGTGAAGAAGAATCCTAGAGTGTCAGCTAAAAACTTACAAAAGTCACTGGCAAATGCTAACATCCCTGTTAGCGAATCTACAATACGTAAAACACTAAACAAGAATGGATTTCATGGGAGGATACCACAGAGGAAGCCACTTCTGTCCAAACAAAACATTGCTGCACGTTTACAGTTTGCACAAGAGCACCTGGATGTTCCACAGCAGTACTGGCAAAATGTTCTGTGGACAGATGAAACCAAAGTTGAGTTGTTTGGAAGAAACACACAACACTATGTGTGGCAAAAAAGAGGCACAGCACACCAACATCTAAACCTCATCCCAACTGTGAAGTATGGTGGTGGGGGCAGCATGGTTTGGGGCTGCTTTGCTGCATCAGGGCCTGGACGGATTGCTATCATCGAAGGAAAAATTAATTCCCAAGTTTATCAAGACATTTTGCAGGAGAACTTAAGGCCATCTGTCTACCAGCTGAAGCTCAACAGAAGATGGGTGTTGCAACAGGACAATGACCCAACAACAGAAGATGGGTGTTGCAACAGGACAATGACTCAACAACAGAATGGCTTAAACAGAAGAAAATACGCCTTCTGAAGTGGCCCAGTCAGAGTCCTGACCTCAACCCGATTGAGATGCTGTGGCATGACCTCAAGAAAGCGATGCACACCAGACATCCCAAGAATATTGCTGAACTGAAACAGTTCTGTAAAGAGGAATGGTCAAGAATTACTCCTGACCGTTGTGCACGTCTGATCTGCAACTACGGGAAACATTTGGTTGATGTTATTGCTGCCAAAGGAGGTTCAACCAGTTATTAAATCCAAGGGTTCACATACTTTTTCCACCTGCACTGTGAATGTTTACATGGTGTGTTCAAAAAAAACATGGCAACATTTCATTCTTTGTGTGTTATTAGTTTAAGCAGACTGTGATTGTCTATTGTTGTGACTTAGATGATGATCAGATCACATTTTATGACCAATTTGTGCAGAAATCCATATCATTCCAAAGGGTTCACATATTTTTTCTTGCAACTGTATATGAATGCATGTCTTATTATATTGTATTATCTTATTGTGTATATTTCTCCTTTTACACATTTTTTTATATTGGCTTCAAGGTAAACTTTGCATGTCATATAAATCTCTACCATGAAAATTAGACCGTGTTTTTTATCTATACATTTGCAATCTACTCAAAGTATTACATTTTGATCACACTATACCTTTGCAGGTAACTCCATCTCCATAGTAGCCATAAGGACATCTTCCGCACTTAAAGCCTCCATCTTGACTCGGTTCACAAGTAACTCCAAGGAAACAGGGAGAATCAGCACAAGTTAACCTTGCAGGAGCCACTGTATATGCACTTTTCAACTCGCCTTTGTGGTTTGTTCTGTTTAAGGTGTTGTAAAAATCTTCCTTAAGTGCTGTAAAAGGTGATTTGGAATTGGTAACTATATTCTGATCAATGAGTTCTTCGCTTTTCTTACTTAAAGCATCCTTTGCTGTCCTTCCTGTCAGTGTGGATATGTGTTTGGAGTTGCTGGTCCTAATCGGTGGAGAAGGGTATATGTTTGAGTTGCTTCCTCTGTGAGTTGATCTTAGTAGATGATTTGTAAGCCAGGCCGTATGAGCTTGTTTTGAAGTTGTTCGGCGACCATTCAGTAATGTTGACAAAGTTCTTTTGGAGGCATTAACTGTTAGAACTGATGGACCATTCCAAGTTGTTTTTACGGTGATGCTTTCTGTCCTAACAGCGACAGTTGGAATAGAATCACCAAAAGTGATCATTGGCTGGTTAGTAGGCTTTGTTGAAGATCCTGAGTTGTGTACAAACAAAAATTGGAAAACTTTATTGGTACAACCAATTACTGGTAATTACTGCCAATTAAGAAAGTACGGAGACAGTTGAACATACTTTATATTACTTTGGTGACTGCAGATGCAAATTATGCAAATTTTTTGTCAATTTACTCATTTAGATCTTTTTGTTCAATCAAAACATATAAATGATAGAAAGCAGAGAGAGTATGTTCATAGTTGTTACTATTAATCAACATGTCATTAGTTGACCAGCATGAATACTGGGATGGCACAATAATATATTGCCTTTTTCAGCCTGCCCTGCTAGACTACTTTTGCCTACTTGTTCTTTTGGATCTCATTATGCACATTCCAAGCATTTTTTTTAAATCTTCATAAGAATATATCATGTAGGGTACACACTTGAGTAGGAAGTGTATACAAATTACTGCAAATTACTGCATTGTATATATCCTTCAGAAAACCAAACAAAAGTTCTGCCTGTGTGTATATTTTTCAGAAAGGGTATAAAGGCATAGGTGACAAGGACACTTATTACAAATAAGAGACAAGATCACTTTGCACATGGCTTTTAAAGACTCTCTAGGAAGATTTAGAAGTCAGGGTGAGAATTAGAAAGAAATCTCCAGGGGATTTCTTTTGAATACTTGTTTGGGTAGATTTTGCAGACATTCACTGTTTAAACTACATCCCCGCAATGTGTATTTTTCACTAACTATTATGAGCGCCCCTCATGAAACCTGCATATGGCAAACATTGCTATTTTTCTAATTTGCTCTGCTCTAAACTGATAGTATGGAACTGTTTTCATTGACTTCAAAGAGATCACTAAAATATTCTTCTGTCCTAATACTGTGATAATCCTCTTTGAAGATTAGCCATACCTTTGATCAAAACAGGATCACAACCCATGATATCATCTGAACTGCTTACAATTTATTAAAGGGACACTAGGGCTACTAAAACTATTTTAATGCAGTTGAGGTTTTTGCCTCATCAATATGCTGTATTGTTTGTGCTTACTCAAACAGGGATAGTATTTTGGGTTGGTTTTTTTGCAAAAAAATAACCAAAAAATGTTTTTCAGTTTGCTGTGCAGCCTGTCAGAAAAAAATGGAAAGACAAATAAATGTATAATTTCATTTTATCCTGATGTCTTCCTTTTAAACATAGCGAGAAACCTAAGTAAGGTTTGCATTAGAGTTTTACAGGATACACAACAGCTAAAAATGACATTAACTTACAAGGCACGTAAAATAGGGTTTCATCAGATTCATTATTGTTGACTCTTGTCAATGGCGATGATGTACAAAGAAGTGATGTTGTAGCATAATAGACATGAGGCCGATAGAATACATTGCTGTGTTCTATTTGTGGTGGAACATGTAGTGAAACGTATAATTCCATATAAACAGATGTAGCCAGCATTAAATCAAATATAGTACAATATATGTCAAATATGTTGTAAAATTATCAGTACTCTATGCACAAACAAGAATAACCCGAACAGCTGTTTTCATTATATAATATTAGACATGTGTTGCTCAGGAACATCAATGTTCCATATAATGTCAAATTGAGCTTTCATAACTCCACACATGGAGCTCTGTTGTGCTTGAGCAAGCTTGGCAGAGAGCATACAGTCTGGAGAAATATAATACATATTTGAATGTAAACATAAAGGAAAACTATAGGGTCAGGAACACAAACATGTATTCCTGACCCTATATTGTTAAAAACACCATCTAGTCGTCCCCTCTCCCCTCCCCCCTCCCCTTTTGCCCCTGTTATTATAGTAAGATCATAGTTTTTTCCACTCTGCTGCTGGTTCTGCCCTGATCTACCTATTTGGCTGAAATGATCAGAAATGGAGAGCTGAGGCAATCACAATCATTTTATATAGGCCTGTCAAGGAGGCAGATCATGGGCAGATCCAGCACAGGTCAAACACAGCCCTGGCAAATCAGCATCTCCTCATAGAGATGAATTGAATCAATACATCTCTATGAGGAATATTCAGTGTCTCCATGCAGAGGGTGGAGATACTGAATGGCAGTGCTGTAGAGTGTGCAGCACTGCCCCAGGAAGCACCTCTAGTACCCACTGGAGGTATCCCTATGGAGCAATGTAAACACTGCATTTTCTCTGAAAAAGTCTGAAGGGACTGATTATACTCACCAGAACAAATTCAATAAACTGTAGTTGTTCTGGTGACTACAGTGTCCCTTTAACTGGACTTGTAGCTTCACAAAAAGCATCCACAACAATGTGGACTTTCCAGTAGGAGACATCATTTTGTGGAGTCCACATACCCACAGATTTGACACATAAGCCAAAGTGAAACAGAGCAAAGTAAGATGAAGCACCATGGAATCCAATACTTCCAATTCTGACAGTACTGACACAATCGACAAGCTGCACATGTGCAAAATATGCAAAACAAAAACCCACTACTGCTGCATCAGTGTAAAAGTAAAAAAAAAAATAAGCTAACGAGGTCCAATTATTATCTATTTGGACAGTATTACTCTTATGCTGCAATTAAGTATTTTTTCATCCTTTAAATGTTTGCTGACTGACACCTGTATGAGGTCATTGAGCAATGTAATTACACTTCCTGCAATTTACCCAGCACTCACACATTGAAGATGTGGTTAATACTATATTCATACTAATTAGGTAATTTTCCATATACAAAGGTTTTAGTTTGTTTTCTTTAGAATAAAAAACATGGTATCATTAAGTTTTCTTTAAACTTTGGAATGTTGGAGGACATAAAAAAAACCCTAGAGAATTATCATTATGATGTTCATTATTGTGCTTTAAATAATACTCACCTGATAAAGTTTTAAAAACATCCTTATTATATTTGTCATGCCCTCCAAACCTTCTGGCATTGTCTTCATAATCCTCTGTAAAGGCCTCAGGAAGTAAAGCTGGTGGCATCTGAGTGGTCAAAAATATTTGGACTGCATAAAATAAAAGTAAAATAATTAAAATAGTTTGGGAATTATATACTAAAATCAGGTTTACATAATGACATTTCTTAATTCTAAAAGCAACACTCCAATAAAAAAAAATATATATTTTTTTTAATTGGAGGGTTTCTACCTGTATTTATAATAAAAGCATTGAAAGGGTTTAATATCAAGTAAGTTCGCTCTAACACTGGGATAGTCTTCTCAATGCAGCTCTTATCTGCCTGTGAAGTCATCATTGCGAATTTGCGTCCACACAGAGAAGCTTTGGGACCCATAGCGCAAATTGTCATAATTCGTCAACCATGTTTTTCAAAGTAAAACACTGAAACCACTGAGAAGCATTTACTTGGAATTTGAACACCTAGAGAACTTCAGCAAGTTGATGGGCTTTAGAGGACTGCAATGTCCCTTTAGGTACTCTCTTCATGGTTTTTTTTCTCTGTAACTGTGCCCTTTCTGTTATACATAACAACAACAGGACCATGAAGAAAATCATAAAGAATCCCTCCTCTATGTGCTCTGTGTTACGTCATTGGATAAAACAATGAATGACTCTCCACTACCTGGTGTACAGAAGGCTACTACATGTGTCCCAAGCAGTCAGACAGGTCAACTGCTGTCTGTGGAAAAAAATTAACTTATACTGGAAAGAGGAGGATTGACAAGAACCAAAAAACAGATATATGACGACTGGAATGGCAATGACCACAACAACTTTTACAGGTAACTTATATTCCTCATGCTGAAGATATTTCTACATTCCCAAAAATTAACAACACTGCAAAACACGTTGCACATAATGACAGTTTTATGTTATGTATTCTAAGTGTACTTTATTTTGTATTTTAGAGGGACCGTAAAATCTGTCCCTGCAGGCTGAGCATTGTCTTTTCTGAGAAAGGCAGTGTTTACACTACTGCCTATGGCCTCTTCTAGGGCTTAGCTCAGACAGAAAGAAGTGGCTAAACTGTTTAAAGTGTAAAAAAAAAAGAATCTTGCAAGATAATTAAAATACACAGTTAGAGTGCAGCTTAGACTGTAGTTTCAGATAGAACCTCTCTCTCACCAGGAAGAAACTCAACCAATCAGTAACATCTCATTCCATTTGATGGGATCTGATCTCATCCAATAAATGACCATCCATAAGGACTTTATTAATAAGTAGTTTATTCACCAGCAGTAGTTGTATTTATCACACCGGATGGTAAGGTGGAGTCACTCTATAAACTGGTAGCAGCCATACTACTGTAGTATTCATATACAGCCCTGTCAGATTTGTCTTGTGTGTTATTTCCTAAAATTCTATGACTCAGTAGTAGTATTACGATAACAAGCTTATATGCAGTTATGCAGATTTTAAATAGTTGTTCTACTACATTTAGATAATATAGTTACCACATGTGATCCCATCTCCTTCATAGCCTTTTGGACACTGGCTGCATGTATATGAACCAAAGGTATTAGTACAAGTTACTCCTGGAAAACAAGGACTGGTCGAGCACTCATTAACATCTTCTTGACATGTTACTCCTAAAAGGCAAATATTGGTATACTAATGAATGAAAGAAAAAAAAAAACCTCAATACTCTTATTACCATCATGGAATACAACTATACACGAGCTTGTTATTTCAATGGCCAGATCATTCTTTTAGAATTCCGTACATCAACACTAACCTTTCAAATCCAATCTAAATCCTATATTAATATTATCCTAGGCTAATATTATCATGTAACATGAAAGATACAAAATGCAAAGCATGTTTTGGGGCAAAATAATGGCATTTCAGGATTAAGAATTTATTCACGAATCACTCAATCTTCAATTTTGATGTCTCTAGACACTGTTTTCTCATAAAACAGGGTTCTTTATTATGAATCCTGGATCACTATGTTTTATACTAAAAGTGAATCAGTGACAATCAATGACAACACAAAAGAGAAGTGTCTATGTCAGAACACCTGTTCTAATCGTGGTTTTGTTTGTGATTGTTATTCATTTAATATACTGTTTGTTTAAACTATTGCAACTTCAAGCTAGAAGTGGTTTAACATTTGCATAAATACAATTTTCATGTTTTTTTATTCAGTAAATGCTATATGCTATAGTTCTATGTAATATTAATTTACTACAGTGGGATGGGGTTTCCATATACAGGTGATACTCAAAAAATTAGAATATCGTGCAAAAGTTCATTTATTTCAGTAATGCAACGTAAAAGGAGAAACTAATATATGAGTTAGGCGCATTACATGCAAAGCAAGATAGTTCAAGCCGTGATTTGTCATAAGTGCGATGATTATGGCTTACAGCTCATGAAAACCCCAAATCCACAATCTCAGTAAATTAGAATATTACATGCAATCAATAAAACAAGGAGTGTACATAGAACAATATCGGACCTCTGAAAAGTATAAGCATGCATATGGACTCAGTACTTGGTTTGGGCCCCTTTTGCAGCAATTACTGCCTCAATGCGGCGTGGCATGGAAGCTATCAGCCTGTGGCACTACTGAGGTGTTATGGAAGACCAGGATGCTTCAATAGCAGCCTTCAGCTCTTCTGCATTGTTCGGTCTCATGTCTCTCATCTTTCTCTTGACAATGCCCCTTAGATTCTCTATAGGTTCAGGTCAGGCGAGTTTGCTGACCAATTAAGCACAGTAATCCCACGGTCAGGGCCGGACTGGGAAAAAAATTCGGCCCAGGCATTTTTTTACCACAGAGGCCCACTAAGAAGGGGGCGGGACAGAGAGGGTGTGTTTTGTCATCACTAATGACAAACACGTGGTTCAATGCTCTTCCAGGGCAGACCATGCGCAGAACTCTGCTAAAGAGCTCTAGCATGAGAAAAAAGCCCTGTATTTGTTCTGCACAGCGCAAGCAAATTTAGAGACAAGTTTCCTTGCAACTTGTCTCTGGTGTCTCTATAATTGGATACCAGGAGACAAAAATGCCAGGAAAGAGTATTGTGCATGTGTTTGGAGCCTGCTTGTGGTATTGTGTGTGTGCAGATTGAGCTGATTGTGGTGTGGTATTGTGTTATAAGGTTGGTTTTAGGCGTGTTGTGTTTGTGGTGTAATGTAATGCATATGTGGCTAGGGGCTGTAGAGAATGTGTGTATAGGGGATGTAGCAAGAGTGTGCATGCAGGCTATAGTGTGTGTGTATAAGTGATGTAGTGTTTGTAGAGATTGTGTGTTTAGGAGTGTAGTATGTGTTTGCTTACAAGGAATCTAGTGTGTGTGTATATATATATATATATATATATATATGTTTGGAAGTATTGTGTATGTGTGTGGTGCAGTGTGTCGGGGGGATTCTGTGTGTATGTGAGGGGTGCAGTATGTGTGTGTGAGGTGTGATGTGTGTGAGGGTGCTGTGTGTGATTGATTTGTGTGAGGGTGCTGTGTGATGTGTGTGTGGGTGCTGTGGGTGATTTGTGTGTGTGGGTGCTGTGGATGATGTGTGTGTGAGAGTGATGTGTGTGATGTGTGTGTGAGAGGGTGCTGTGTGTGATGTGTGTGTGAGAGTGCTGTGTGTGAGAGTGCTGAGTGTGAGAGTGCTGTGTGTGAGAGTGCTGAGTGTGATGTGTGTGAGAGTGCTGAGTGTGATAGTGCTGTGGATGATGTGTGTGAGAGTGCTCTGTATACATGTTAGAAGGGATTGTGTGTGTTTGGGGGGGTAAATAAAAACAAAAAAAAATAAGTAATGTATGTCCCCCCCTCCCTTCTTACCTTTTAGCCTGGGAGGGGGGGTCCGGCACGCTGGTGAGTGGGAGGGGGGTTCAAGCACTCTGCCATCCATCCCTGGTGGTCCAGCGGTAAGTGACCTCTAGCCTGCGGGCTAGGGTTCACTCTCGCGAGATCCGGTCATTGCCATGGCAAGGCTCCGGATCTCACGAGAGGAACCCAGCGGAGCTGCAAGATAGAGCTCCGCCGGGTTCCTCTGCTGGCAGGCTGGCTCCCTCCCTCTCTCCCTGCCGGCGTCCGCCTTTGACAGCATGTGGGCCGGTGAGGGAGATCTTTGATCTCCCCACCGGCCCTCCATGGAATACAGCGGGGCCAGTGCTAGGATAGTGCCGGCCCTGCAGGGGCCGGCCGGGGAGATCCTGTGATCTCCCTGCCGGCCTCGGCCCACGGCCACCGCGGCCCACCGGGCATTTGCCCGGTGTGCCCAATGGCCAGTCCGGGCCTGCCTACGGTCATTGAACCAGGCTTTGGTGCTTTTGGCAGTGTTGGCAGGTGCCAAGTCCTGCTGGAAAATTAAGTCTTATCCCCATAAAGCTCGTCTGCGGAAGGAAGCAGGAAGTGCTCCAAAATCTCCTGGTAGACGGCTGCGTTGACCCTGGACTTAATGAAGCACAGTGGACCAACACCAGATTACATGGCTCCCCAAATCAATACAGACTGTGGAAACTTCACACTGGACTTCAAGCAACTTGCAGTGTGTGCCTCTCCATACTTCCTCCAGACTCTGGGTCCTTGGTTTCCAAATGAGAAGCAAACTTTGTTCTCATCAGAAAAGAGGACTTTGGACCACTGAGCAACAGACCAGGTCTGTTTTTCTTTAGCCCAGGTAAGACGCTTCTGACGTTGTTTTTTGTTCAGGAGCGGCTTGTCAAGAGGAATACGACATCTGAAGCCCATGTCCAGGATTCGTCTGTGTGTGGTGGCTCTTGATGCACTGACTCCAGCCTCAGTCCACTCCTTGTGAAAGTCCACAACACTTTTGAATAGCCTTTTCCTGACAATCCTCTCCAGGCTGCGGTCATCCCTGCTGCTTGTGCACCTTTTTCTTCCACACTTTTCCCTTCCACATAACTTTCTATTAACCCCTTAACGCCGTTACGGCGTTCTATGCCGTCGCGGCTTTAAAGGGCTTTAAAGCCGTTGCGGCGGCATAGAACGCCGTAACGGCTTGCAGCCCCTGGAGGTCTGGCGTACTCACCTCTGCCGCGATCCTCTTCTGGGGGGCTGCCTGAGAGCCCAGGCAGCCCCCCTCCGGCAAATGAGGCCCCCGGGGGCCATGTGATCGCTCTCAAAGAGCGATCACATGGCCCCCTATAGCTGGCTATGGATCTGCCAGCAGGGGGGTGTTTAAAATATTAGACAGTCCCTCTGCTGGTAGGTAGTGTAAAAAAATAAATAATTAACATGTTATAAAATAAATTAAATACCTTTTTATATATATAATATATGTATATATATTATATATATAATATATATACATATTATATATATGTAACGTCATACGTAATGTATTTTAATATTAATATTAGTATATATATTAGTATTAAAATACACTTAGAATGACGTTACATATATTTAATATGTATATATAGTATATATATAATAGATCTACATATATATATATTATATATATATACACGTATAATTACAATAATAAATACATAAAATAATTAAATAAATAAATAAAATATTGAAACAAAATTTAAAATAAATTATATATTCATATGTAATTTCATTCTAACTGTATTTTGTTATTAATATATATATATTGGAAATTGAATACACTTAGAATGACATTCTATATATATCTATCTATATATAAAATACAAATAACCGCAAATATATATATAGAGATAAATACATATAATTACATAAAAGATTACATTAGTATACACGTAGAATTTAAATACCTATAAATGCATATATATTAAAATTCTACGTGTATATTTAAGTAATTTTTAAACATAATTATGTCATTTGATTAATTAAAATTTGATTGACATGCCTGACAACACAGGGAGAAAGTGCAGAGAATTTAATTCGCAAGCATTATATTTGACCCTGTAACTCTCCAAGACACCATAAAACCTGTATATAGGGGGTACTGTTTTACTTGGGAGACTTTGCTGAACTCAAATATTAGTGTTTAAAACTGGTAAATTGTATTACAACGATGATATTTTAAGTAAAAGTTATGTTTTTTGCATTTTTTTACAAACAAACGGCACTTTTATGGACTATATTATTGTTGTAATATGTTTTACTGTTTTAAAACACTAATATTTGTGTTTAGTGAAATCTCCCGAGAATAACAGTACCCCCCATGTACAGGTTTTATGGTGTTTTGGAAAGTTAGAGAGTCACATATAAGGCTTGCATTTCATTTTTTTGACATTGAAATTTGCCAGATTAGTTGCCTTTGAGACCGTATGGTAGCCCAGGAATAAGAATTACCCCCATGATGGCATACCATTTGCAAAAATAGACAACCCAAGGTATTGCAAATGTGGTATGTCCAGTCATTTTTAGTAGCCACTTAGTCACAAACACTGGCCAAATATTAGTTTTTTGCTTTTTTCACACAAACACAAATATGAACGCTAACTTTGGCCAGTGTTTGTGACTAAGTGGCTACTAAAAAGACTAAACATACCCCACGTTCAATACCTTGGGTTGTCTACTTTTTCAAATGGTATGCCATTATGGGGGTAATTCTCATTCCTGGGCTACCACACCGTCTCAAAGGTAACATTACTAATCTGGCAAATTTCAATTTGAAAATGGAACGTTCTATATTTGACCCTGTAACTTTCCAAAACACCATAAAACCTGTTAATGGGGGGTACTGTTGTACTCGTGAGACATCGCTGATTACAAATATGTGCATTTTGTTGCAGTAAAACCTAACAGTATTATGACATTTACAGCTAAAATATGAGGCGGAACTACAAATTAAAAAAAAAAAAAAAATTCTCCGTTTTTTTTCATTTTATTCATAATAAATTGTTTCATATATAAATATTTTATATGAAATGAAAGCCCTGTTTCTCCTGAACAAAATGATATATAATAAGTGTGGGTGCATTTAATATGAAAGAGGTGAATTACGGTTGAACAGACATATAGCGCAAATTCCAGTTTTTGTTTACGTTTTGTTTTGATCAGAACGTGTACAATTGACTCCGTCCTGAAGGGGTTAATGTGCTTTGATACAGCACTTTGGAACATCCAACTTCCTTCGCAATTACCTTTTGAGGCTTTCCCTCCTTATGGAGGGTGTCAATAATGATTTTCTGCACAACTGTCAGGTCAGTTCCCCATGATTGTGATTCCTACTGAACCAGACTGAGAGACCATTTAAAGGCTCAGAAACCGTTTGAAGGTGTTATGGCCAGTGGCGGATCCAGAAGCTAATCTCGGGAGGGGCACTGGCAGATTATTTTAAGAAACAATCCAGGCACAATAACCACTACAGCTCTCTGTAGTGGTTTTGGTGCCAGGAGTTGCTGTGGCGCCCTCCCAGAGTAAGTAGTCAAACTGTTTAAAAAAATGTTTGATAACTTACCCATGTCTGCCGGGATAGGGGTTGTAGTGTGTATGTGTGTGAGGGGTGCAGTGTGTGTGAGGGTCGCAGTATGTGTATGAAGGGGTAGTGCGTGTGTGAGAGGGGTGCAGTGTATGTATGGGGTAGCAATATGTATATTGGGAGCAGTGTGTTTGTGTGTAAATGGTGCAGTGTGTGTATTGGGAGCAGTGTGTTTGTGCGTGAGTGGCGCAGTGTGTTTTTGTGTGAGGGGTGCTGTGTGTGTGTATGGGGGGCAGTGAGTGTATTGGGGGCTATGTGTAAGGGGGGCTGTGTGTGTGTGTGTAAGGGGGGCTATGTATGTAAGGGGGGGCTGTGTGTGTAAGAGGGGGGCTGTGTGTGTAAGGGGGGGCTGTGTGTGTAAGGGGGGGCTGTGTGTGTAAGGGGGGGCTGTGTGTGTAAGGGGGGGCTGTGTGTGTAAGGGGGAGCTGTGTGTGTAAGGGGGGGCTGTGTGTGTAAGGGGGGGCTGTGTGTGTAAGGGGGGGCTGTGTGTGTAAGGGGGGCTGTGTGTGTAAGGGGGGCTGTGTGTGTAAGAGGGGGCTGTGTATGTAAGGGGGGTGTGGGTAAGGGGGGGGGGACTGTTTATGTAAGGGGGGACTGTTTATGTAAGGGGGGGCTGTGTATGTAAGAGGGGGGCTGTGTAGGTAAGAGGGGGGGGCTGTGTAGGTAAGGGGGGGCTGTGTAGGTAAGGGGGGGGCTGTGTAGGTAAGGGGGGGGCTGTGTAGGTAAGGGGAGGGCTGTGTAGGTAAGGGGGGGCTGTGTAGGTAAGGGGGGCTGTGTATGTAAGAGGGGGGCTGTGTATGTAAGAGGGGGGCTGTGTAGGTAAGGGGGGGCTGTGTAGGTAAGGGGGGGCTGTGTATGTAAGAGGGGGCTGTGTAGGTAAGGGGGGCTGTGTAGGTAAGGGGGGGCTGTGTAGGTAAGGGGGGGGGCTGTGTAGGTAAGGGGGGGCTGTGTATGTAAGGGGGGGGCTGTGTATGTAAGAGGGGGGCTGTGTAGGTAAGGGGGGGCTGTGTAGGTAAGGGGGGGCTGTGTAGGTAAGGGGGGGCTGTGTATGTAAGGGGGGGGCTGTGTAGGTAAGGGGGGGCTGTGTAGGTAAGGGGGGCTGTGTAGGTAAGGGGGGGCTGTGTAGGTAAGGGGGGGCTGTGTAGGTAAGGGGGGGCTGTGTAGGTAAGAGGGGGGGTTGTGTAGGTAAGGGGGGGCTGTGTAGGTAAGGGGGGGGCTGTGTATGTAAGGGGGGCTGTGCAGGTAAGGGGGGCTGTGTGGTGCAGTGTGTGAGGGGATAGGGGGGCAGATAAAATATATATTTTTTTGTTTTCATTATTAAATAATAATTAAATAAATAAAGCTAATGTCCCCCCTCCCTTCTTACCTGTGCTGAGGGAGGGGGAGACATTGCTTTCTCTTCCATTCCCTGGTGGTTCTAGTGGGGGAGTGAACTCTAACCTGCAGCTCAGGCTAGAGTTCACTCTCGCGAGAACGGAGCGTTGCCATGGTAACGCTCCGTGCTCGCGAGAGGAGAACCCGGCGGAGCTGCAGGTAAGAGCTCCCCCGGGTTCTCTCTCTCACTCCCTCCCCTGCCGGCCGCCCAGCAATCTGCCTGTGTGGGCCGGGGAGGGAGATCACTGATCTCCGGTCGGTCCGTGCAGGCAATCAGCAGGACTGGTGCTTGGATAGCACCAGCCCTACGTGGGCCGGCAGGGGAGAGCCTCAGGCAGCAATATTTTCTCGGGGGGGGCAATTGCCCCGTTGCCCCCCCCCCTGGATCCGCCAATGGTTATGGCTTACTTAGCTGATTAGAGTGGGACACTGTGAGCCTAGAATATTGCACCTTTTCACAATATTCTAATTTACTGAGATTGTGGATTTGGGGTTTTCATGAGCTGTAAGCCATAATCATCGCACTTATGACAAATCACAGCTTGAACTATCTTGCTTTGCATGTAATGAGTCTCTCATATATTAGTTTCCCCTTTTACGTTGCATTACTGAAATAAATGAACTTTTGCACGATATTCTAATTTTTCAAGTATCACCTGTATGGTAACAAACACAGAAAAAGAATACACACATTTACATGAAATAGAATACAAAGTATTTAAGCTATGAGTTCTCACCTTTTAGACCAAGAGGACATTCACAATGGTAACTATTTATTTCATCCACACATATCCCGCGACCACAAGGATTCGACTGGCAATCATCAATATCAACTTGGCAATATTCACCCTCGTAGCCAGGTGGGCATACGCAAAGATATTCCCCCTTTCCAGGAGGGAAGTTAATATTGGCTACACATGATCCACCATTCAAGCACCCGCAGGGCTTAACAATAACCTAAAGACAAACAAACCAAAGAATTGACATTTAATTGAAACATTAATATATATAATAAGTAATGTACAAAATTTACATATGATCATGTAAATAAAATGATTATAATGTCTATATACAGTAGTATGCGAGTTGTACTGGGTGACCAGTTGGAAGTACGTTTCATTACGTACGTAGCATATTAAGGTACAGGTGAAGTGCAACGTGAACTTTTCATTCCTCCTTTTGTTTTCCTTTTATGGTTTTGTAGTATATTGGAGAGCCATGGGAATGAACTGACACTGACCGCCTTTCAGAGCCAGTCTGCTTGGTATTACTTTCATGTTTATACTGCTTTGGAGGTGTCAGTTGCTTACAGTCAGTAAATATTCTGAACATCTTCTCTCTATACCAGCAAACCTATATAATCCAACCCATACCTCAGTTTTTCCTTCAGGGTCCATTATATCATCTATCTTTATCTCAGTTTATGATTCTTATATGTTGCTCACAAACACTCCTTGTTCCCTACTATAGACTGCTCTTTGTTCCTGTTTTCCTCTCGAAATTATCTTATGAATTTAGCCTAAGCTTGTCCTTATTTTGGTGCCCAGTTTCCCATGTAATAAATCATTAACTAGCATCCCAGTTCCTACTTGCCTGTTAATTTTCCAGTTCTTGTGTTCCTCTGTCTGTGACCTTGACCGATGCATATAGAATGGTATTGGCAGATTGGAAACCCTTAGTAATTATAGACACCAGATGTGATCATCCAAGGGCATTGCCCTAACCCCACAAGGATAATTATTTTACCTGATCTTTAATAGGACCTATACCCTTTTAGAAAACAATTATCCTCAAATATCAGAGTTTGCAAAAAGCATGTACATACTTAGAGCTTTTATTTATACTTTACAAAACAAATTCTAACTACTAAATTAGCTTGGATGAAAAAAATGTTAGACCCACTTTGTAAAACTCTGTAAAACTAGTCATCGCCAAATATATTTTTTTACTCTTTGTTATCCTTCTGTTAATAAAGTATGTGTCTGTATCCAGGAAAAAAACTTCAGTATATGCAGTTCAGCATACTCCATGAACTTAAAATAATCAATCGAATTATAAACAGCATAATCCACCTAATGAGAAGAGAGCTTAAATTACCTTTCTACTTCTGACCCTCTGGGATCACACTGATTGGCTACACACACACACACATGCTAAGGCACCTGCAGAAATATGGGTTGGAATCTAAAAACAGACTCGTCTGTGCTCATTTGCATTTTTTGACACATCATGTGCAAATCATCTGTAACATTTGTGTAAAATGTGTTTTTTCAAAGCTGGCGAGTTTAAGGCAGGGCTTATTATATTTAAGTGTTGTGCAAAATTTGATTTTTGAATACATATATTTTAAATAAAGGATTTGTATTTGTGGACCAAAATTGTACTTATACTTATACGTATAATTGATATCATAAAGAGATGCTTGGTTGCACCTAAAAACTTAGTGTGGGAATTTGTTCATTAAATCTCAGTTTATCTTCTACACCTTACCTGAACTAATGAAAAATATTTTGGCCTGTTTCCATTACTAAAAACTGCCTCTTCTGATTACGAGTTTTGCTTCAAGACTTTTTCTACATTTCCTTTCCGACAAAGATAAGTCTCTTAAGGGCAATTTTGTGTAATAAATATTGCTTTTTTTCATCTTTTTCTCCCATCTTTTAAAGGATGCATTAAAATTTATAACTACCATTGCCAATTGCCAAGCACTTATCTTAAGTGTCTGGCCTTTGATGTGCAGGAAATGTCACAAGAAATAGCTTGTACAGTAGATGACTCATGTAAAATACCACCTTCAAACATCTTCCTCTTCTTGTGGAGTGTTCACAGCTGAGGTCAAAAATAACATGCCACAGGATGAATTTAAGCCCCGAAGCTTTTATGTATTTGGCAAGCTAATGAAAGGTCCTTCAGACAATTAAGTGAATGAGGAACAAAAAAATGACTCTAAATGTGCTGATTTATTACATTGCACATGGAAAACATACCTCCACTGTTACGTTGGTCTTGGCATTGCAATCATCGGCTACAAAAAATAAAACTTTCTGTGTACTCTGCAGCATAACTTTCCATATCAACAGCCCTGCCGGTGATAAGCTGGCACCTTCTGGACCAGATTCCAGTGTAAAAAGAATGGCAGAGCCTTCTGGATCAGACCCCATAAACTGGTAGACAAAGTTTTCACTGTAAAAAGTCAGCAATCTGTTGGGCAAGGAATGAATCACCGGAGCCTGGTTGTCTGAAACAAGAAACAGGGACATAAGTATAAAGAGTTGCACAGTGATAAAGTGTTAGTAAGTAACCATTCATTTCCAACATTAGAGAAGAAGATAATTCTAAGATGTGTATCAGAGACCGAGTCTGGCAGGGATATTCACTAAATTGTAAATTGTTGGGAATTCAAAAATAATTCAAACAATTTTAAGTCAATTCTATTTTTCAAAATAGCAAGGAAAGCTTCAAGTCAACTGTGTTTTCTTTTATGGTATTTTGGCCGAAAAGTTTAAATTCACTTTGAATTCCCAACAAAATACATTTTAGTGAATTATCCTGTTACGCCCTATTATCTCCGATGGCTACTCATTAAAATAATAATTTATTTTAAGACAGGTATGTTGACCTTAAACAAACAACAAGCCTATACATTTAATTTTTTTATTCTTAACGGTGCTCCGCAAAGCTTTGTTAGTGCTCCATTAAAAAGTTTAGCTTTTTTATATAAAAACATAACATGTAACAACAAAAGTATCTATGTGTGTAAATATGTCAGTGTATGTTTCCGCGCATGCAAGTATTTAAAGCATGTATCTGCGTGAGTGTTAATGCAACTGTATATATCTGTGTGTGTAAATATGTCAGTGTATGTGTCTGTGCATGTGTACGTCTGTGTGTGTGTGTATCTGTGTGTGAGTAAATATGTTAATGCATGTATCTATATGGGTGACTGCATATACTATAGTATGTATGTGTGTGGCTAATGCAAGTATGAGTGTATATATATCTGTGTGTGAGGGTTTGCATCACAGTTTTCCTAAGAGAAAGAGACTCTAAGGAGGGGGCATGATTTGGATACAAAATTAATTTTTGCCTACGGTGGAAAAAATCCCTGTTCCAGCCCTGGATATAAATTGGCTAATAAATGACAAACACATTAAGGGAAATAGAAAAAAAAAAAAAAAGTGAAAAAAGAGCTTACTCATAAATAGTGATTGGTTATAGTAAAACAACGCTGCAAAGTGTATCGTGTGTCTGCAGGGATTTAGAATCCGATGATTAGCTCTCAGCTTTCCCATGTTCAGGGAAGCAGCTCTTTGTTCTGCCTGATGATGCAAGGAAAAGGCTGTTTTTTCAGTACCTCATGACAGAGCAAAGACAGTTCATGATGACAGAGCCAATACAAAAGCTGCCTAGTGCATAGTGATTCGGATAACGATTTTACCCAGCTGTGTTCAGAGAGAACACAATTTGTATCCAAGTTGCATGAAAGTCTCTTGGAAACCCTAATTTGGGACCCAACAACCCAAGGAACCATCACATCTATATACTTACGACTTGATTTTATATTGCTGGGTAAGCTTTTGAAAGGATTGAACATTTTTGTATAAACTTTCAAAATTTTGTAATATAATGAAAAATAATAAAATTTTCTAATATTTTGCTGTTTCATATGCATTGACACATTTTTATTTATGATTTTTTATATATATATATATATATATATATTGTAGCAGAGCTCCCTGTACCCCGGCTGGGTATCTCCGCCCAGGATCGCTTCCTAGCTAGAACCAGGGAAAAAACGCCGTACTTCTGCCCCAGTCGCCATGACTGGGGTCTTTCTGGAGCTTTTCCACCCGACCAGGCTGCTACTCTTCTTCTAGACAGGTATCGTCCCCTATGCCTATTCCGCTGCAGCTCTTCTTCCAGACAGGTATCGTCCCCTCTGCCTATTCCGCTGCAGCCCTTCTTCCAGGCAGGTATCCACCTCTGCCTGCAATGTGATTTCTATTGCCTTTACAAAGGCACTTGCATCTCTCAGGCCTAGCTCTCTTGATTTATCCCAGGGCTAGAGAGATCATGCAACCAGCCAACATGTGCAACAACTCTGTGGCTGGGATCTCTAAAAATCCACACAGGACACCGTTCCAAATGGAACTAACATACAATATTTGACTTGGGACTAGCCCATATGCTCATTACAACATCATTGCTGTGACAAACATAATAAAATGAAAATTACCAAAACATGTCACAAAACACACAGGGCATTATAATAGTAGAATAACATTAATAACATTAATAAAAGCAGTACAGTCTCCAAACGCGTTCCATTAATAAAGCCTATATGATGAAACGCGTTTGGATATTGTACTGCTTTTAATTATTGTTAATAAATAGATTTTGGTCCTTTTTACTCTTTTGTACCATCATCTTTTATTCACATTTGTATTTAATTTTTTTACTACTACCTGGCTTTTTATATTTATTTTTATTTTATTTTAAGTTTTAATATACTCCAAAGAATCCCAGGGGATCATACCACCTATGCCCTTGCCACAGAGCAGTTAGCCTGCCCTATATACTGTGAGTATATTTTACTATATTTTATATACCATAAATATTTTATTGAGAGCACTATTGCTGTTTTATTATCTTCTCTCTGAGCTCCTGATACCATCTCTAAGAACACTCATCATATATCCCAGAGGCAGGGATCATACCGCTGTATGCCTACTACACTAGAGCTAGTATAAGCTCTACCCAATGTGAGTGTATCCATTATATTTTAACATCTTTTATTCATTTTTTGGAACATACTGTACCATTATTGTTTCCATTTTTATCTTTCCCCTGGTCGTCTGTCACTGCACTGAAGAGGATACCCACCTCCTACAAGCGGGGATTATACCGCTGCAAGCTATCCACACCAGAGCTGGATTAAGCTCTACAAATTGTATGTAAGACCTCTTCTATTTATTTTTTACACCTCTTGGATCACCCTGCACCATCATCCTTTTCATCATTCATCGCCCTCTCCTATATATATATATACACACACACACACACACACACACACAGAGATGATGCACACCCTGGCACACACAAACTCAGAAACACCCTGACACACACACTCATACTCACTCACACACTTACACATACACACACATACATACACTCATACTCACACTCATACTCACATACAATCAAACTCATACACACTCACACACATACAAGTGATCTTTTTTTATATCTCCAACCACCCTCCTGTCAGCTTACCTTATGTGCCAGAAGGGTGGCTTGGAGTCCTGCTGCTGGTGGGTGTGAGGGGTCTGGAGCTCTCTGTGCTCCTCTCCCCTCACACTGTGGCTGCCTCCTCCCATGCTGCCTCCCTGCAGGATGCTGGGAGGAAGTGACAGGCTGTCATTTTCTCCCAGTTGGTCGAGATTACAGAGGTCCGGCCACGGCACCTGACCTGGCCCCTGTTCAGCAGTAATGTTTCCCCGGTGCTATAACCATAGCACCGTGGAAACATTCCGCGGCACCCCTGAGGCGCTGTGGCACACAGTTTGGGAACCGCTGTTATATACACTCTGTTCCAAATTATTATGCAAATTCTATTTAAGTGCCACAAAGATTAAATATTTTGTTTTTCAGTTTAACTCATGGATGGCATTGTGTCTCAGGGCTCTTTTGATCACTGAAAACAATCTCGGACACCTGTGATAATTAGATTGCCAGGTGAGCCCAATTTAAGGAAAAACTACTAAAGGAGGGTGTTCCCCATTATTAAGCAGAGCACCATTTTCATGCAATATGGGGAAGAAAAGGGATCTCTCTGCTGCCGAAAAGAGGGAAATAGTTCAATGCTTTGGACGAGGTATAAAAACATTAGATATTTCACAAAAACTTAAGCGTGATCATCTCACTTTTAAAAGATTTGTGGCTGATTCAGAGCACAGACGGGTTTGTGCAGATAAAGGCACATTGAGGAAGATTTCTGCCAGATCCATTCATCGGATCAAGAGATCAGCTGCTAAAATACCATTACATAACAGCAATCAGATATTTGAAGCTGCTGGTGCCTCTGGAGTCCTATGGACATCAAGGTGTAGAGTCCTCCAGAGTCTTGCAACTGTGCATAAACCTTCTATTCGGCCACCACTAACCAATGCTCACAAGTCCTGTTCACTGATGAGTGCCGTGCAACCCTGGATGGTCCAGATGGATGGGGTAGTGGATGGTTGGTGGACGGCCACCCTGTTCCAACAAGGCTGCGACGTCAGCAAGGCGATGGTGGAGTCATGTTTTGGGCTGGAATCATGGGAAGAGAGCTGGTCGGCCCCTTTAGGGTCCCCGAAGGTGTAAAGATGACCTCTGCAAAATATGTGGAGTTTCTGACTGACCACTTTCTTCCCTGGTACAGAAGGAAGAACTATGCTTTCCGTAATAAAATCATCTTTATGCATGACAATGCACCATCTCATGCTGCAAAGAATACCTCTGCATCAATGGCTGCTATGGGGATAAAAGGAGAGAAAGTCCTGGTGTGGCCTCCATCCTCCCCTGACCTCAATCCTATTGAGAACCTTTGGAGCATCCTCAAGCAAAAGATATATGAGGGTGGGAGGCAGTTTACATCCAAACAGCAGCTCTGGGAGGCTATTCTGACATCTTGCAAACAAATTAAAGCAGAAACTGTCCAAAAACTCACAAGTTCAATGGATGCAAGACTTGTGAAGCTGCTATAAAATAAGGGGTCCTATGTTAAAATGTAACGTGACCTGTTAAAATGTTTAAAAAGTTAAAATGTTGTTATAAGTTTGATTGAAATAGCTTTTGATTTCAGTAAATATGCTGCAAACACAACAAATGACAATTTTCAGTTCTTTACAACCTATAAAGTGTTTTGAAACTTACTGTGCGTAATAATTTGGAACAGTGCATTGTAAGTTTTTTATGTTTTAAAAAAAATACTGTTATCATTAGGAGGTTTGTTCAATAAAATTTGAATTGTATCCTTAATAGTTGATAACATGGAGGGGCGGGGCTAAGCAACCAAGCAGCCCAGACGTGTCCAGCGAGAGCTCCCACGTCTAGGGACAAAAACCGGGGATTTCTGCCCATAAATCACGGCTGACAGCCTGCAAACCACAACGACTGCAACTAGGAGAGGCTGCTGCATCGATCGGTGCCTCTCCCAAGCTCCGGCACAATCCAACGGACATGCCGAGGCTTGCGGCCTGCCAGGGATTGAGCCACGGGGAGACGGCCGCTCTCCGGGCACAGACACGGCGACTGCGACCTCGTCTACACACCTCCCCCCCCCGGCCCAGTGGGGGTTATCCTGGACCATATAGCGACTGCCTAAACAAGTGACAAGGCACCTACCTCCAAACCTGCAACGGGGCCTAACCAAGCATAGAGCTTCGAACCAAGATGGCGACTGCGACCTGGCCGAGTGGGACGGCTCACGAGCAGCGCACAGCAGCCCTCAGCTCTGTAGACCGTGTACTGCAGCGGTTGAATGAGCATTTTCGAAAGCTCTGGGAAACCCTGGAGAGCTACCAGCTCACAGTGCCGATCCAACACAGAGTGGAGGGGCGGAGGGGCGAGGGCCGGAGAGCGGGGAGGACCCCCTCGGGCCTAGCACTAGTTGACAAGCCTGCACCTCATGGGACCGGCCTACCTTGGCCGAGAGACACCAGGGCCATGCCCCAAAGACACCGCCTACACAGAAGGAGGGACGGCCACCACAGACGACGGCTAAACACCATGTCCCCCCGCCACCCCCGCTCCGGAAGAGTCTCGGGCCACAAAGGAGACTGGGTCCGTGGACTAAAGGTGACAACCCTCATACAGACCTGGGGCGGGAGGGTGAACCTACCTCGCCCTCGACGAGCCGTCGCCTCTGCGTCCTACCCTGTATTCACGGACGCAGGCTGCACACGGAGATCGGACCGAAGCCGCGCTACTCACTGCCGCGACATACAAGCATGGGTACAAGGCACTGGAGCACGGCAGGAAAGCCTCATAGATGTTCATCCCAGAGCTGCAGGCAAGACCCCCAGACTGGGCATCGGCTAGGCGCATATGGACTGGCATGCAGGACTTCTCACACTCTTTGCCCACTTACATGCCAAGTGAACTTTACAAATGACTATCAGCAGGTTTATAATTAAGGCACAGCAACGCCAACACTGTGTCAGGTTAGGGTGGTTACACACTAACATAATTGCTTTACTAGCCCTAGATTACCCCTAATAGGCTTACAAAGCTCACCAAATAACTATACGAACAGCTTAATAACACAGTTTAACCTGTTTAGCCACGTAGCTGACCTGATGGGTGCCTGTCATTTAAAGCGAAATCACTCTATATGTTTTTATTTTATTTTTTTTATTATTTTTTTTTTTACCCTGAGCTTCTACTTATAAATAAGCTGTAATAACTTGCATACACTTAGCCTAAACGTAGAAGGGCGCAAACCGCATAATATACACGCGCAGTCTACTCTGAGGTTAACTTGCGGGATATATCTCAGCCCGTAGACCAATGTAGTGACGATGTATTATACCGCATGCTACTAGCACTCTGACAGTCACGGTTATTAAGCGTATTGGTATTTACCTTGGTTAAATATGTAATGTTCTTGGGAATTAAGACGAGCCTACCTAGTTCACGACTATTGTCTATTCACAAAGCTCTAGTTCACTTACATGATGTATATATTGTACCAGCATAATTTAGAGCATTCACAGCTAAGTTACTGTTCATACATTATAACTACGCTAACATAGCTAACCTGTCAAGCACCGATCAATTTATTTTATTTACTATCACTTTGACATACATGGCTTATAACTTGTGCCCTAGTATATGTTTACTGTTAACAGCCCAAACAAAGCAAGCGTAACTCACTCTAATGTAAGAGATACCAGCTAAGGAATAGCCAGTATCACTCACTCTAAATGTTTATATGACCTGAAACATCAACAGACTAGCTAATATGCTGACTAAGCCTAATCATAGTTTAAACTTACTCTTCAAAGTCAATTACTTAAGCTGAGTTTTAACGTTGAACCACTATTTACTTAAAAATGTGCAAGTCTTCTTCATGCCATACTCGTGTTATATTATGTCTCTGTACTCGCGCTTGAGATTGCTGTTGTGGCACTCCAAGCCCTGTTGTATTCAATTGCACGACAAAAATAAAGAATTAAAAAAAAAAAAGTTGATAACATGAGAATTATGTTGACTGTTATTTACATCAATTATTTAGGTAAATGAGAAAAATATAATTTGCATAATAATTTGGAACAGGGTGTACAACAAACTATGCAACAATGTACAATGTCAATCAGCAGTGGCTAAGGCCAGTAAGGTATTGTCATGCATGAAAAAGGGCATTAATTCTCAGGATGAGAATATAATTTTGCCTCTATAAAATGCTGGTAAGACCACATCTTGAATATGCTGTGCAATTGTGGGCAACTGTTCTAAAGAACAATATTATGACACTAGAAAGAGTGCATAGGAGTGCTACGAAATTAATAAAAGGAATGGAACATTTTAGCTATGAAGAAAGGTTAACAAATTAAAACCTCTTTAGTTTAAAAAAACGTCACCTCGGGGTATATGATAACACTGTACAAATATATTCGTGGACAATACAAACCATTGTGTGGAAATCTATTCACAAACAGGACTTTACATAGGACACAAGGTCATGCGTTTAGACTGAAAGAAAGAAGATAGTCTAAGGCAAAGGAAAGGTTTTTTTTACCGTAACAACAATAAGGATATGGAATTTTCTACCTGAAGAAGTGGTTTTATCAGAGTCCATACCTATGTTTAAACAGCAACTAGATGCATACTTGCAAAAACAGAATATTCAAGGATAATTTTTCACTGCAGGTTAAATGCTTCTCGATCCAAGGATTAATCTGACTGCCATTCTGGGGTCAAGAGGAAATTATTTTTCCTAGTTTGTTGCAAAATTGGAAGTGCTTCAAACTGGGTTTTTTTTGCCTTCTTTTGGATCAACATCAAAAAACAAATATGAGGAATGCTGAACTTGATTGACACATGTCTCTTTTCAGCCTATGTAGCTATGTAACTATGTAACTATCTAAATCATTTGGAAAGCATATCCAATAATATTAAATATTAAAGATATATACTAGAAAAGATTAAGGTTTTAATAATTGTTAATAATAACTGTTATTCCAATAATTTGTATGATTGATATTCTGCAAATTTCATAATACAGAAAAGATGGCAGCATAATACAATGAGCTCTCTCACTTATCAAACCTATAACTTTAAATAAATGAATATAATAAAAATATGTAAATTATGACTTGTGTCATGTGTGCTTAAGAGTTCATGTGTAACTGTGTGTCAGTCTGTATCTCTATGTGTGTGTGTGAATCTGTGTGCGATGCAGTGTATGTGTACATGTACATACATTTCAGCATTCAAACGCCAACACGACATACAAATACACCCTTGCAATCAAAGAGCAACACCACACACAAACACACCCCTTTATTCAAATGCCAAAACTGCATGCAAACACAGAACTGCATTGAAATGCCAACACTACACACAAATATACTGCTCTATTCAAACATCAATAAATACCTACATTCACAAATCTACTTCATACAAAAACATGCCTAAATACAAACACACACACGCTGCTTACAAATATAGCCCTGCAAGTATAGGCAAATGATAAATCCCCAGTCGGAACAGCAAAATTGTTGTTGTATGACAATTTAGGATTTTTGCCACCCTTGTGCTTTAGGGGCCCCTAGAAATTTATTGTACCGGACCCTCTCTGTATTATTTCTGCCATTGTCAATCAGATCAAAGTTGTTACATCGACATGTGGGGCGTTATTAACTTCTTATTAACTTCTTACCTATCTTTACATTTCTACACATATATATAGATGTTTCTTCCTTGGGGGTATGTCTAAAAGAGCTTGCAAAAGGTCTCATGTCTGAAGCCTTTGCAAGCTCTCTCCTTCTAACCAAGCCTAGACTTTCTGTGGCTGTCCAATCACAGACTTCTCAATTCAGCTCAATTATATGGCAGGTGCTCTGGGCAATTGCTGCCTCTTGAGTTTAGCTCCACTGGGCTAACCTAACCAGAAAGTAACAGGACTGGTTGTCGGATTGACATCCAGGAGGGTGTAACAAGATTAATTTATAAAAGTACAGATTTCTTGTCAAATCTACACTTTTTGTAAAGTAAAAAAAAAAAAAAAAAAAAATCATCACACATAAAGTATCTCAGGAAGCTGAAGTGCTTAAGGGGTCTGGAGTGTCTTTTTAACCTGGAATCCTTGACCTCTCCTTCCAACGTCACCTCAGAAAGAATGTCCGGGAGGCTACACAAATTCTGTAACACCTCACCATGTCTCTCACCGAAAAGGAAATTATATATAGATCGTGCAACTCATTTTAACATGAGCAACCATTCAGGAATATTTTTCGAAGTAAATGGTAATATTTTATAAGCAGCAGGAAATTAAAGTGAACATGCATTACTAACATATCTTACATTCTTTAACATGGTTTAACATGGTTACTTTATTTTAGTATATAAAACGAATGGAATGCACATATCTGAAACAGTTTTATGCCCATAACATTTGGTCATAAATATTTATGTAATGTTTTGCATCTTTTTTTTAATTATACCTCGTTGTTCTGTTTCATTGCATGATTTGTAATGCTTATGTTACTGCTGATTTTTTAGTATGCATTGAAAATTCTATGGATTTACAATTAATGTATAAAAAAATATGAATATATCTGGTTAAACACTGCAAGGAATATGTAACTTCATTACTCAAAAACGTTTATGTGATGATCAGCTATATCTCAAGTAACTGAAAATGTTTCATAAACATTAATGTATGTGGACTCGATATTCTTTCATTCCTTTTCAAAACTCTCAGTCTCCGAATATAATAAAATTAGATTATTCAAGGATAATTGTGTTTCACATATAGATTAGCAACTATTACAGTACAATTTTTGTCAGACTCACTTTTTCTTTGGTTGCCAAAGTGAGCAAAATACATTTGTAGTTGTTGCACTAGCAAACTCCACTACGTCCAAAGAAAAATGACTTTGATGAAAGCATACCCAAAGCAGAATTCTATGTTGGGTATCGTTATTTGGGAGTTTTCCTCTGGTTTGTTTTGATAAATTCATAATGAACTATAACCGCTAAGCAGCTGTGCATGTGACACTGTATTAAACAAAAGTGGTAATTGCTCACGTTTAGAGACAAAATGTTGCTTATGTGATCAATTTTCATGCATGTTGTACAGAAATAACAACAATCAGTTGGTAATTTTCCTTTAACTAAAAGTACAATTTAGGCCCCAGTGTGGTTTTGCTCTCTCTTACACTTTTGTGTTGTGCTTTTGTTTCCAGATGTTATGGTAAGTCAGACATTTTTCATTTTCTAGTGTCCCAATTTTGGCTTATTTTTACAGACCAATGGCTTGTTTACTTTTGTCTTACCCTGTCATCCCCAGACTTTGGTCTGTCCCTGCTTTACAATATTCTTTCACTTACTACTTGCGGTCCTGTTTTCTCTTTGACCAGCCCTATAAACTGTAAGATGCTTAAAGGGACACTATAGTCACCCAGACCACTTCAGCTTAATGAAGTGGTCTGGGTGCCAGGTCCCTCAGGTTTTAACCCTTCACATGTAAACATAGCAGTTTCAGAGAGAAACTGCTATGTTTAAATAGCAGGGTTAATCCAACCTCTAGTGTCTTCCTGACAGCTGCTAGAGGCGCATCTGCGACGCTGGATGCGAAATTCGCATCCTGCGTGCAGAGCATCCATAGGAAAGCATTGAGAAATGCATTCCTATGGACTGTTGGAATGCGCACGGCTCTTGCCGCGCATGCGCATTTCGCTCCACTCGGGAGCTGATGTCGGTGGGTGAGGAGAGGTCACCAGCGCCGAGGGAACCCGGCGCTGGATTAAGGTAAGCTGCTGAAGGGGTTTTAACCCTTTCAGTGCCAAGGGAGAGGGACCCTGAGGGTGAGGGTCCCCCAAGGATGATATAGTGACAGAAAAACGGGTTTGTTTTCCTGACACTATAGTGATCCTTTAATATATTTCACTTTCACATTTGCTCTTTCCCAACATATTCATATGATGAGTTTCCATATCCAGGTTTATTTGAACCAATTAGCACTACAAACGTTGGTTCCTCATGACTAAGTACTTCCTTGTCAGACTCAGAGCGCCACCATTGGGTTAGGTTGTCTGTTCTCTAATTCAAAGTGATCTAAACCTATTGGAGATGCTTACTAAATGTTCTACCCCAGCAGACAACATCATATCATACTCAACTCCCAGACCAAATGATAAGCAAGTACTTAACTATTGGTAACAAGCAATGCATATGGAACACATCTTACTTTCTGCTATTGACCATGTCAGCTTTGAGATGTCAGGTTTGCAGATTAAGCATGGGCTTGTGGGATTGGGATCACTCTCACCATGGCAGAACCCATCAATGTTGCATGTTTTCTCCTGAAACAAAAAATCCCAAGGAAACAAAAGCGATAAATAATCCAAAAGAGACAGCAGTAAATAAAAAAGGTTAAAAAAAGTGTGTGGATGTCGGGCTAGGGTGAGAAAAGCTATCACTACAGGGCACCCTTAAATCAGGTATCACCAAGTCACCAAGACAATTTCTTGTATTTTCCTTTTAAAAACTGATATTTGTTTAAAAGAATTGCGTGGATGAAGCAAAAAAAATATGCAATACAAAAAAAAGGAAAAAAAAAAAAGGCATTGTAGAAATCCTTACTAATGACCCGTAATTTGCAGTTTCATGTACAGTAGTTAGTTCTGTCTAAAATAGGAGGAATCTGAAATCTGTCAGTCAATCCTAGCTTTCCTGTTGTTTTCAGTGGGGATGCTGACTACATCTAAGACACCTGCTCAAAGTGGATCCACAACTGAAGGAGCAATAGGTTTCCTAAGACCAGTCAAGGTTCAGTCATATTAACGACCCAAACCGAGAATGCAGCATTCAGTGGCTTTTTACCTAAATACGTTTTAAATAATTATTGTGTGGGATGGGTGATTAAAGATTCCTCTCCTGAAACTGTCATCAAAACAAAACACTAAGTCCTCAGTGAATACTATCCTAGCAACCTACTTTTCTACCCTATCCTTACCATTTGTGTCACTATACCCCACTCTCTCTAGCATGTAAGCTCATTGAGCAGGGCCCTCAATTCCTCTGTTCCTGTGCGTCCAACTTGTCTGGTTACAAATACGTGTCTGTTAGTCCACCCATTGTACAGCGCTATGGAACTTGTTGGCGCTTTATAAATACTAATACTAATAATAATTAATAGGTGACCTAATCAGATTAATCATCCCATACTCTGGGTTTAAACATATTATTGTGGTTAGGGATTATTTATCGTTATTTGGGTCCAAAGTGCAATCAATATAACCCTATTTTTTAAATGTATTATTAACTTCAGATGTTGCGAATGGGATACTAAAAGAGTACACAAGAAACTCTCCATTTTGTACATATTATGGGAAGGCTCTGTAAGCACAAATATTTAATGGGTTTCAATGCGGCCTATTTTTTTTTTTAAATCTATTTTCATACAGACACTAGTGTCAAACCTGGGTACTATAAAAAATGAAATCAAAGTGTCAAAAAATCATTGCCAATTTCATATTAATACGAGGTACCTTTACTGTGCATAGTCCATCTGACAGCGGATCGCAGGTCTGGCATGCTCCATCATACACCGTTATGGTTTTAAAATTACTAAAGATGTAGCCATCATTAGACACCTATAGATTAATTAGAGTACAGAATAAAAATTAATTGGCTGACAAGCATCCATATCCAGCTTTATGCACATGAAGGAAGCACAACTTGTTTTAGGGATTTAATTTTTCATTTTCTGTTAAGAGATGTTATGAAAGCAGATGGTATTAGTTTCAATATGTGCAGGTTCTCTGTCACTTGTGATCAAAATAATAGCCTAACTTATACCAATTGTAGCCATGGACAGCTCTGCAGAATGAGTTGGCATTTTATAAATAAAATATAATAATAATAATAATAATAATAATAATAATAACCTTAACAGTCCCTGACAAAAGGCAAATCCCACTTAGAAATCTCTCTCATATGATTCAGCTCACCATGGATGATATGGTTCCATGACTGTACGAGAATGGCCATAATATAAAGGCCATCCAAATCCAAACGAGAGGCAAGACTTTCCTGCACATGAAACAGACTACCAAGGCAACAACTAGGCATTTTCAATATATTTGATGAACTCTAGGAATACAAGATAGTACCTTAACTTGCCACTTTGCAATTGGTTTGTCATCCACTAGACCAATGCCATCAGCCTGATGGGCATCGACTGGCACCTGACAATCAACAGACCTAGTATTCCTGAATGAGGCATCCGTCACAACTGGGTCAGCAAGGATCCATTTGCCACCACTGTACTGGGAGCAGGGGAATATATAACAAACATATAACAACAGTTTAGTTATAAAGAATAAATAAAGAAATATTAAAATGTTTGCAATAAAAAATTATAAGGGATGCAATTAATACAGCTGCAGTCTAACTACTCATTTTTAAATTAATGTTTCTTTTTATTTCTGATTTCTTTGCCGGAAATGGCCACATTGCAAAGTATAGACTTTTTTCAATAATTTTTAGTTATTGTCCTGTTTATTTTAATTAATAAATTAGCAATTCTGTTTAAATAAAAGATTATGTTCCTGATATTAAGTGATAATGGTCCCTAAATAGTTAAATTGTATGCTGATCTGAAGTTCATGTCTTTTAATACAGTCCCTGGGTAACCTGTCAAACCATTTTAGAGAACCCAAGTTTCTTCTGGTCTTCTCAAGCAACAGAAGCTGGATACCGATGTAGGTGCTCTTCATTAACTGACAGCATAAGCTGAGGGTTCTCAGCCAATTAATAAGTTGAATGAGCACTTATATTGAATAATATTGATATACGGCATCTCCAGTTCTAAAATGGCAGGAAGCAGCGTGGGCACCTGGCAGGACCCAGGTAAGTGTCAAACCATGGTAAAATGGTTTGACCGATTATGCTACTATGATACTGGTACTTTGAATAGTCATATAAAATTTTTCATTATTTTAAAGTTTTTAACTCCTAAAAAACAAATAAATAAATGGTTACTCCAACATCCATTGCTACTTCTACTTTCAGAAGTGGTCATGGTGGTTGGAAATGCTGCACAGACAGATATATCTGCAGTCTTTTGCCTAGAACTAGTTGCACCCTCGCCACACGTTCTGCCTAATGTTACTTCTATGTAAAAATGACGTTGATGCACAATGGAGACAGATATTACCAGCTTCTTCTTGTATATTCCCTTCCTCCTTGTGTGCTCACTTCCAATCCTCTCTGCCTCCCACCATTCAGCATTATTCATTTTTTCCTAGGCCCCTCTCTCTCTGTCCACCCCATACTTCCCTCCCTGGCTTAGAGTGCTCACATGGGCTCTAAGCCTGAAGATCAGTCCAATCCAATGCTTCTCTGAGAAGTATTTGATTGGGCCATGAAGAGGAAAGGCATTACATTGGATGGGGAATTGAGAGCAGCACATGACGCTTTACTTGGTACTGGATTTTAGGTAAGTCTAATCTTGTGCTATAGATTTATTAGTGCCCAAAATAGTATTGCCCAATAAGACAATTTTCCTATTGTCCTAGCACAAGTAACGTTTATGAATTCAGAATACATTAAAGAATGGAATTGAATAGAATAGAACAGATTATAACATTAGAGATCTTTCATTGGTGAACTCATGACAAAGTAACATACTTTGAAACACTTGTACAATGATATACCTGCTGTTTTGTGAATTCACACTTAAGGTTAAGTGCTTCCTTAAAACCAAGGCCATACACTCTCACAGATGTACAATCATATGTCCGAATATCACATAGTCCATCATTTTCAAGTTCTGATATCGCAGGCACCTGGTCTTCACAAGAGTTGAAGCACAGACAACATATTAACAAACTTTATTATTACAGGAAAATCTGTTTCTATTTACTACCACTATATTGTAATCTTACATAGGTACTTACCTGTCAAAATGCTGCAGTCGTAGGAACTGAAACCTTGAAAGCAAGCACAACCCCAATCCATACACTCTCCATTGCCACTACAGTGATTTGGACATTTTAAGGCCAGAAGGATATGATCTACTGGACCTTTCAAATTTTTGGGATCATTGTATCCTAATTCCAAAAGTTTTCTTTCACATTCATTTTCCAGTAGTGCCACACCACCTTCTGCCCAACTCAAGTCATCCTTTAACAGTATATCTGTAACACACATGTCAACTACATCCTTCAGGCGTGTTTCAAGAAAATCAATACACAACTTGCCAATGCTTGAGTTAAAAATAGACTGCCCACAAAATCCTGAAACATATGACTGGGTCAAGCCAGATGGGGTGGGCCAAGAAGGCAGAAACTCCCTTGTTATATCTGTAGAGTGATCTTCAGGGAAGAAGTAGCTAAACCCTTCCAAGTCAGTTTGGCTAAGACTTTGGTAAGGAAATGTTGAAAGATATTCATAATAATTCTGACGTTTCATTCTGTTTCTTACAACTTTTTCTCTAGGAATAGGGCTGTTCCTCATGTTTATTGATTGAGGTATTTTCCTCCGAGATATGGAATTTTTCTTTGAGTTGTATATTTGGCTTGTAGCATTATCCTTAGTAGTAAACATGCCTGTCTTTTGAGGATGATCTGCAATAGAACGTTTGCTAAGGCTTCGTGTTGCATCTGGTGGACTTATGTACTCCATAGTAACATCCAGTCCTGGTATCAGTGTTGGGAACAGGACTTCATTGTTGTCTTTACAATGTGTTGTGTCCCTCTGCAAAGTGGAATCAAGTGTATCAGGGGACTGATATAACTCATTCGTGTGTGTGCATTTACAATATTTTATGGTTTTTGGTAACTGTAGTGAAGATGGTGTTTTATCAAAAAAACTTTCTCCAGCAGAAATCCTGTAAGAAAAAAAAAACAGAGATGGTCAATTTAATAAGAAACTGACACACCAAATTACTTTAGCTACTGAGAATATACTACAACATATATAATGATATTACATATATTTAATGATGTGACACTATAATGAAGGATGTCATTTTAAATGTCCAGGAATCAAAGATCCATCACTTTTTCAGATACTATCTAGCATTCTACTTGGTGATAACATTTTGTGAAATGCATGCTTGTATTAGGAATATGGACCTCAAAGAGTAAGGGTTCCTCTACTAATTCTTGAATTTGTTGAATGCGTTGATACCTTAAATATTTCATTTTAATTACAAACTTATAAAAACTTAAATGTTAACTCTTTTTAGAAAATCTTGCAGGATTTTTTTTTATGTGTTGGATCATGAAACACATCTGACATCACAGATTAGTTTTTTACTATATTGGACATCAATCACAGTTTTCACAGAAGACACTTTATCAAAAATGTCACTGACGGGGGCGTGGCTTAGCGAGCAACGCGGATGGTCGCACTGTTCTGAGCTCCGCTCAACGCTAGCCCAGAAAGCTACGAAAAAGCATATCCAACGGGACAAAACCGGTATCTACGACCAGCAACAATATGTCTCAATCCAAGCAGAAGAAACAGGCGGACAAACCCGACAGATCGGGGTTTTTTACTACCCGATCGTCGACGCCAAAAGCTGCAGGCCTGACAGACCAGGACCAAGATGGCGACGGCGGGAATGATACACTGCCGCTGCAGATCTCCCCTGGCTCACATAACCTGCCAGTTACACAAGACTTCCTTCAGAACTGCCTGGAGGATATGTCCAGCAAAATCCTGGCGTCCATCCATGGCACTCTGAGGGAGATCCAGAAGGACATGCAGGAGCTGGGAGACAGGACCGCGCGAGTGGAACAGCGCGTGGAGGAGCAAGCATCCGCTCACAACGAAATGGCGGATCAAATGCAAAACCTGCAGCAACAACTGGACCAAACACAACGCAAAGTCATGGATCTGGAAGACCGTTCAAGGAGACAGAACTTGAGACTCCGGGGCATCCCGGAGGAGGTGAAACAACCTGATATACATGCCTTCCTAATTGAATATTTCCAGGCGCTGGTCCCAGATCTCCCGGCGGAGGTTCTGATCCTGGACAGGTACCACAGGGTCCAAAAACCATCGTTCCTGCCACAGGACACACCTAGGGACATACTCACCCACCTACACTATTTTCACGTGAAGGAGGCGATCCTTCAGGCAACAAGGGCGGGCAGAGAATTGCCTCAGAAATTCCGGCAAATAAAAATCTTCACTGATCTGTCGGCAGCCACACTACAAAAAAGAAAAGAATTTAAAGACACCACGGAAACCCTGCGCAATAACAGCATCCAGTACCGCTGGGGATACCCAATACGTCTGTTGGTCAGGAGGAATGGCACGATCACGGTAGTCAACACCCCAGAGGAAGGCCGCAAACTGCTACACAACTGGGGCATCCAAAATACACAGGAGGGAAAGACGGCGACGGCCCAATACAGACTGTCCCCGGAATGGAAAAGAACCAAAAAATGAACTGTGCTGTGGACTTAATGTTTGAGTTGTGAAAGGCAGAGACCCCAACGGAGTGGAGCGAGCTCGAGCTGCAAGCATACCAGACACATACACTGCACCTGCACGCAGACACACAAGCAGACAACAACACGCACACTAACTACACAAATGGCATATGATCATGCCTTGCAATCCGAGACCCACATGCAGGGAGACAAACGCACCATAAGGGAACTACTAACATATTTACAAAAAAAAAAAAACACAAAAAAAAAAAAAACACAAAAAAAAAAAAAAAAAAAAAAAAGGGGGCGACCACAATAAACTGCTCACTTCACACGGGTTCGCATCATCATTCACCACAGCCGTTACACTCCGGCATATAGACGCACACAAAATCACCCACAACGAGACAAGGGCTTAGCGTGCTCACTTAGTTATGATCTACATAATAACAGAGTTTACCACGCACCCACTGGCACCGAGTAATAGGTGCCTTACCCTTCAGTGGGGAATGTTCAATTGTATTGCTGATATCATAGTTGTCATATTTGTTATGTTGTTGGCTCTTCAAGTTATATACCTTGAAGGCGCAAATGTTTTTTGTTTACCCTTACACCCCCCTCCCCCACCCTATCACCCGAAGCAGGTACGGTCTAGCGAGGGAAACCTCATAGATGGGGTATTTGAGTATCAGGACAGGCTGGCACATCGCCAGGAGAAACCAAGCGATGTGAGTCGAAAAAAAACAGGGCACACAAGCAGAAAATCGAGATTCACAGACTGTGAGGTAGACATGTTCGTCCCCCCAAAAGCAAAACCCAAATATAATGCCATAAAGTATGAAAATATATTGTCATAATGTAAAGGGTCTAAACACCCTGGTAAAGCGATATTGCGTCACAAGAGACTTGCGCAGGGGGCATCCTGATGTAGTGTGTCTGCAGGAAACCCACTTCAAAAAGGTGACTACTTTAGCGCAGGCGCAATACACCACGCAATTCCATAGCACCTCGGCATCCAAAACCAAAGGGGTCTCTATTCTCATTAGCAAGGATGTGTCCTTCAACCTGATATACGAATCCGTAGACATAGAGGGAAGATATATAATATTAGTATGCGAAATCAATAATGTGGAACACACGATAGTCAACATCTACGCACCAAACACAAACCAGAGGAATTTCTTGCACAAAATAGTCACACTGCTTCAACCAGTCCAGAGGGGCGTCACACTCATATGCGGGGACCTAAACCACATACTAGACCCCCAGTGGGACACTACGGTACAACCAAACACTCCCAGATCAGCTACCCTAAAGAGGGAATGCAAACCCCTGACGCGACTACTGGGGGAATATAACTTCTACGACGCTTGGAGAGTGCTGCACCCGGGAGAGAGGGATTATACCTTCTTCTCTCAGGTGCACGACTCATACTCGCGGATAGACGGGTTCTACTTAAACGGGACATCCCTAAACCAACTCCTAACATGCACCATCGGTAACATAACGTGGTCGGACCACGCACCGACCACACTAGAACTACGGGATGCGTACGACTACAAACACCGTAGCCCGTGGAGACTTAACGAGTCTCTGCTCTCAGATCCCCTATTTAATACTAAACTTAAAGATGACATGAACCACTATTTCACCGCTAACCAAACTCCTGACATCTCTCCGGAAACACTATGGCAGGCCCACAAGCCGGTAATCAGGGGAATAATTATAGGGAAAGCCAGCGCTCAAAAACGGGCAACCCAAACTAAGATGAAAGATTGCCTAACAACTCTGTACAATCTAAATAGACAGAACCAACTGACACCAACCCCACAACTTAAAGAACAAATTAGAGCAGTAATGGAAGAAATTAAAAAGCACGACTTAGTGAAGGTGGGATTTGCTATGCGGAAGCTGAACGCAACGCAATACGCCCAAGGGAATAGAGCAAGCAAATTACTAGCAAGAAGACTATCTCATAGGAACGCACAATCAAAAATCCCATTCATTATAAATTCAAAAGGAGAAAAAAAAGTCACGCCCAAGGACATCAGCGACGTCTTCGCTGAGTACTACGAGACGTTGTATAACTTAGGTAAAGACCCGGCCACCCCCCAACCGTCACGATTATCTATAGAACAATACCTAGAGGGTGTAAATTTGCCTTGCTTAGACGAGACGCAGATAGGGAGCCTACAAGCCCCCATCACGAAGGAAGAAGTCCTACAAGCCATTGCGCACCTCCCGAACGGGAAGGCGCCAGGACCGGACGGGTTCACCAACATATACTACAAACAATTTGCGGCTATACTCGCACCACACCTAGCAAATCTATTTAACTCCATAACCCACACAGCAGAAGCTCCGGCAGATATGCTGGGGGCCCACATAATAACGCTTCCCAAACCAGGGAAACCTCCCACATGCAGTCCAAATTTCAGGCCAATATCGCTGCTCAACACTGACACGAAACTATATGCTAAGATTCAGGCGACTAGGCTAAAACATATCATACCCACATTGATACATGATGACCAGGTGGGCTTCACCACAGGTAGACAGGGGTCGGACAACACAAGAAAGGTGTTAGACCTCATGCACAGTCTACGCAGGGGACGGGTAGAGGGGGTCCTGCTGTCTTTGGACGCGGAAAAGGCCTTTGATCGCCTCAACTGGCCTTTTCTAGAAACAGTACTCCAGAAATACAAATTCCCCTGGCAATTCACAAATGCAGTGAGAGCATTATACTCCCGCCCAACGGCGAAAGTACTTAACGCGGGGTTCGTATCCGAACAGATCATGATAACAAACGGTTCTAGGCAGGGATGCCCCTTATCCCCACTACTGTATATTCTGGCACTGGAGCCGCTGGCGGCATCCATCCGCGCAGAACCAGCTATTCATGGCATCACCATAGGCGGTAGAGAGTATAAGCTTAACCTCTTCGCCGATGACATTCTGATCACATTAACACAACCCATGATATCCCTACCAAACCTGATGGCGCACGTGCACGCATATGGAGCGGTCTCCTACTACAAGCTAAATGTAACTAAGACGCAAGCGTTGGGGATGCACATTGCGGGAGACTTGATGACGAGACTAACCACAGCGTTCCCTCTGGACTGGAGACACGACTACCTGACATTCTTGGGCCTTAAACTTACAAAAACACAATCCCAACTATTTCACCATAATTACGAACGCCTACACAGGGAATTCACGGACTCCATGCAGGCATGGAAGGGGAAGTTCCTATCGTGGACTGGCCGAATAGCAGCGGTGAAAATGTCTCTTATCCCCAAAATCCAATACCTTTTCCGTACACTACAAATACCCATCCCGAAACAATTTCTTAAAAATATGCAACATGCCATTAACACCTTCATATGGGAAGGTAAAAAAGCTAGAGTGGCAATGGGAACCCTACAACAGAAAGTACAGAAGGGAGGGCTGGGCCTCCCGAACCTGACAGCCTACTACAGGGCAGCGTATCTCCACAATATAGCGCAAATAAACCACCACACGACAGCACCACAGTGGGTAGCTATTGAATCTCATTGGGCCCCAAAAACAGACCTGAGAGCAGTCCTATGGCAAGGGAAATGCCCTAGACGTACACACGACAAACTACTGCCTAGCACTCAGACCCTACTACAAGTGTGGAATAAAATGAGAAATGAGATGGTGTCAAGACAATCACTCCCCCTAGCCACACCATTACAGACAATAGGGTTGGAAATACCAACCTTCCCATGGGAGACGTGGGTACGGGGGGGGATAAGCCATCTATACCAGGTTATAGATAGGGGGCGCTTGAAAACACTCCCGGAAATACGGATGGAGTACACATTACCTAGCAATACCACGTTCTCGTACCTACAACTAAAGTCATACGTGGCAGACAAATTGGGGGAAAGAAAAAATATAGAGGACACAGGGACAATGACTAAGTTTGAGCAACATTGTGTGGGCACTACAAACCTCAAGAAAACACTATCCTGGGGCTACCAGGAGCTAATCAGCGTACAATCACATTCATTACACAGGATAAAAAAAGCTTGGCACTTGGAGTTGGGAGTGATAATCCCGGACGACGCATGGGAGGCCGCATATACAACACATAAGGGGCTGACAGCATGTAACTCACACTTGGAGCTACAACGCAAAATAATGTACCGCTGGTACCTAGTGCCAGATAAACTCCACAACATATGGCCAAACTCAAGTAACAAATGTTGGAGATGTGGGAGTGCGGTGGGAACGATGTTACACATGTGGTGGTCGTGCACAATACTTGACAAATTCTGGAAGGGGGTAGCCCAACTAATAAGTAAGGTTTTACCAACACCAAGACTGGACAACCCACAAACTTGTGTTCTATTCATGATACTGAGTGGCGCACCGAAACACATTAAAACAATAATATACCACACCATTGTATCAGCAAACTTACTGATATCTAGAATGTGGAAAAAAACAACACCTCCCTCGGTGGAGGGTTTAGTTAAACAGATAGACCAAAACTGGGAGTACGAACTTATGGCGGTGCAGCAATTCGGAGTACGCACACATATTCACAAGGCACATGAAACGTGGATTACATGTGTCAAACCCAGAGTTTAGGAACAAAAAGACGCTAGGAGGAATGTAAGATAGAGGATACGCCACCAGAAAAAGGATACCGTGAGTGGTATCGACAGTAACACCCAGGTGTGAGGGTAAATACACCAGTTAGGGAGGTACACAAAATGAAAAGAGACGAGGTAATAGAAGTGTATAACCCTAGAGAAAAGCAAGGGAAACCATGAAAACCACATAGCCATAAATGTAAACCCAACGCAGCCAGTTAAAAGGGACTTATGTGTTAATCTGTACAGAGTTGTAATCTTCTGAGTTCTGAACGTTGTAGACCTTGAGTCAACAGAAAAACGTGTAAACTAATGGAAAGAGTACCTTGTAGCATACGTACAACTGTGTTCGCCTGTAATTTGTCCTTTCCCATCCCACCCCACCCCTTTTCTTATTTCTGTACCCCAATTCCATAATGTTAATTCTACCTGATTTTGGAAAAAACAAATAAACTTTGAATTACAAAAAAAAAAAAATGTCACTGACACTTGAACGTCTAATTTCTCAGTGAAATTTATTAAATCTGCCAGTTTTATCTATCTGTTGCTTCTTTTGCACCATAACCATCATTTTTGAATATCCACTATATTTTTTAGTGACACAATGGACTGATCAATCTTTTAGCCACTTTTTTTTTTTTTGCACTGTGTGAAGTCTGCTATGAAAGAGGACTGCAAAAAATATCTTTCAAACTAGCACCATGGATTTTAAAGGAATACTCTAAATATATATATATATATATATATATATATATATATATATATATATATATATATATATATTTAACATACATAAATATAATAATTAAATATATGTGTTTTTAATGTTAGTATGTTTTTTACCTATTACATAGTGCCCTCAAAAAACACAGAATTTTTACTTACTGGTAATATAGCACTGGACAGTCCCATTCCAGTAGCCATTCCTCTTTTTTTTTTAAGATCATCCATGTGGATGATCTCTGGTTCAATCCAATGCTTCTGATAGAGAAGCATGGTGGATATACACGTGACAACATTTGCCTCGCTCAGCCAATGGGATTCTTCTTTTAGAGAAGCATTTAAACTAATTCTTCTCTATGAGAAACATTTATAGCATTTAGTAGCATCAGGCTATGCATAGTGATGCCAAATGTGAACACCTTTAATAACAATGTCTACCATGAGAAAGTGCCTCTAGTAGTCTAGTAGGTTGCAACTAATGGTGTTTCAAACAGGAAAAAAATGACTGTGCTGGAAATTAAACATTTTAATAAAATACTGAAAAACAATTGTAGCATTGTAACTAATGTTTAAATTGTAATTTGTGCTAACTGTCTTGAATTGTTTCCTTTTATCTTCAATAAAAGCTTATTGAGGTTTTACTTTTTTGATTGTGTGAAATGAATCGTACAGGGTATTAGAAAAAGACAAGAAAGAAAAAGACAAAAAAATGCATGTAGACATATGCGTATAGACTGGTGAAATACACAAACACCTCATAGAATACATAAAGATGGGTTGCTTGGTTACAATATAAGTGCCTTGTTTACCTGGCACCATGGATGTCAAGACATATGTTGCGTCAAAGCCAGATCCACCCTCTCACAGCCATATATATTGTACAGAGAGAACAGTCACAGAATGCAGAGGAAGTAGTCATTGGAAAGATATAGGAAGAGATAGGGAGAGAGAATGAGAGAGAAGATAAAGAAAAATCGTTTTGTTTTTTTAAAAAAATGAGCAGTAACAATGCTATGGTGCGTAGGCGGCAGGTTCACCCCCTTCCCCCCTGCAGACCGACCCTCTCGGCAATTCAAATTGTTTTCTTTAAATATATATTATACATTTAGCATTGTTTTTATTTCTCCTACTCAATGTATTGTGTTCCCTTGTGTTCATTGATTATCTCGGCCTCTGGGAAGATAGTTTTTAAGTACAAAAAGGACAGATGTTATAACAATGGTAGATTGGAGTGAGGGTGGTAAATAGAGATATGAAGTTTTAGGAAAGTAGTTCATTTAATGTTGTGTGGATTTCTACAAGTCATTTTATTTTTCAGATGATACAAACACATATTTGTAAAACATAGGTGATAAGTAAATATAATATTACTCATTCTTGGAACAGTTCCCTTTTAACACTCTGTGTCTAAATTCCAGATGCATCATTCAAAACAAGTTGGGACATAAGTAACATATGTAGCAGCCATTGCTATAAAATGTATTATTATATAAAAAAAATATATATATATATTGTAGCTAAGTAAGCTGTCTTACTTCCACTCGTTGATAAAATGGAGCCGGTTCTGTGATGTATCGTCGAGTGGAACTCCTTTACTGTTGTGAAAATCATTGTCTGAGTTTCCGTCAAATGTGCCACAAAGTCCTAATGTGTTCTTAAAGTCTGAGCTAGGTGCTCGGAGAGTTAGGCTCATGCCCCAGTCACTCACATCAGCCCGGATAAAAGCCCCAGATAAGAATGCGATCTGAAAAAGAAATGTAGCATTATGAATGTGTTGGCCAATAAATACATCTATCTATTTTTATTTAACTACTTCAAAGTCATTCATAACAAGCAGAGCAGGATTAACTATAAGGTGACGCTAGGCTGCTGCATAGGGCCCAGAGTTTAGACAGGGCCCCCAGAACCATGAATATGCTTTGTCCTATTAGAAGAATGATGGTGGGGACCCAAACTGGAAACCTGCCTAGAGTCCCATGGGATCTTAATCCTTCCCTGATATCAAGCATGAATTAAAGGTTTAATAGTGAAAGTGGCTGAGAAACTGTAACTGATTTACTGTAACATTCAGTGCATTATGAAAGTAGAAACTAAGTACTTGAGATGGGCTGCCCAACTGTGGTCTAATTTTTGTTGGATTAAAACTCCCATGATCCTTAGTGAGCCCTGAGAACCCGACATGCAGACAAAAAAAGCAAATAACATTTTATTTGTATAATTAAAATATTAGTCCTCTTTAACATTAGTAATGGCCAAACAGCTGAACAAAGTGTTTCTCACATCACTGATCTTAAAAACTCACAACTTCATGTTGTTGACCTAAAAGAACACTGATGACCAAACTTAGTATGGCACGTTTGCTGTGTACATTTCCACAATGCATTCTGGGAAATGTAACATCAGAATCATCTGCAATGAAAACGTTAGCCATCACAGGAACATAATCTCGGTAATTGATTTTTCTCTTTTATAGAGTAAATGTGGTGCAGCACTCATGTAAAATGACTTCTACCTTAAGCTAGACTGACTGAAATCGAGATGCAAATATATGACCAATAGATCGACAAATAAGTAACTTAACGCTACTTAGAACACTCTACAGCACAATTAAAGTTCTCCTGATACCATAGGTAATGATGATAGATATACTGTGCACCAAAGTATTTACTATATAAAATGAAAAAAAATTCTCCACAGAACTGCAACTATAACCACAATATAAGTCTAAATTGCAAAGCAGAGTTTATCCTGAATTAATTTTGTTTAGCTGGGAAAAAAATATCGTATTTATTCACAACAAACAATGGTTTGTCATTTGTTTACCTTATTTTACACACAGATGGTTTATTTTACATTAAAGCATAGGACGGTACTTGCAATAAGAGCTGGTTTAGTGATTAATGGCAGACAATTGGTTGGATGTGACACAATAAAAGATTAAAAGCCACATTTCGAAATACCCCTTATTTGTTACGATGTGACAAATGTGCATTTGCTGAAACATATATTTGCTTATTTCATGTAACCATGGGCCCTCTTGAGAAGCTTCCAGGAAGGCTCTCCACGGTGACATGCTGAACACATCTGTTTTTTGGCAGTTGGATTAATACTTTCCCACAGGCTATTAAATTAACCCCTTAATAGGTGGAAGTCATGCGTTACATTACAGGGAGCTGCAGGCCCCTCCAGCACTGTACACTGGTAATAAATCACTTGTGGTTACTGCTGAGCTTTATTATATGAAAGTCTTCCTTTTTAATAGCGTACACATTGTTTCTGAGGTCTATTTAGCCTTGGCAGTGGTATATAAACCAGGTTGCACTTGGGCGACTACTGAATTAAATATCCAAGTCAGACAATTTTTTTGGAAAACAGATTTTTACACCCATTTCTTTTTTACATCTTTATTTGTAGTGTGTCCATGACTTAAAAAGCCAGATACACATTATAACAAATGCAAATATGTATATATATTTTTTTCTAAATTTTCAACCAATACTATGCACAACTAGAATGTTTTAATCCTACCGAACCAATAAATGGCTCAACTGCAGAAATGTATGGAATTACGGTACATTTAAAGCCACTGAAACAACGTGTTGAGTACTGACAAATTCTATTGACTGTAATAGTGTGTAAAATGATGTCAGGTTCTATCAATTTCAACAATGTGTTGAATGACTCCTGTTTTTTTTTTTAATCTATTTTAGAAAGCCATGAAATTATTCCAGCCTCTATAAATTGCAACTATGGGTGAAATAAATATATGATCTATTATGTGTAAAAATGGACAGTCCTGATTGGATCTGTGCTGAATTCTGTATCAAAGTATAACATATTTCTTTACTGTTCTATTAATATATTGGTGATATTATAAGCTGCATGGTTTTAAATCTCTGAGTATAAATGATGTAAACCTTGGCATAGGACAAAGAATATAATTAAATCTATGTTTATCATAAACTATTGACATCAGATCTGATGTCATTCTAAGAATTACCAGCTGGTGGCACTGTAGAATTATACTCCTGCTTCATTTAATTAGGGTTAATGAACAGTAACCTACCTAAACCTAGTATATATGTACTATTTCTGTCCATGCATGTGTGCTTATAAATGATGATGTCTACGCATTGGGTATTTATCACTGCATACATGTATATATACTATAAGTAAGTATTTTTTATTTATTTTCTCTATTTCTGAAAATATACATGTGTGGCCTGAAAAGTGGAAATATCTTATATTTAAAAAAAAATGGAAAGGTTATAGTCCTTAAAATAATAAAAATATGAACATTTGAATTTCATGATTTATTCCATCAATATTTTAGTTGTGCATAGCACAACATCAATTAGATTATTGTCCCTTTATGTTGTAATATATATATATATATATATATATATATATATATATATATATATATATATATATATATATACATATATATATATGTATATACATATATATATGTATATATATATATATATATATATATATATATATATATATATATATATATATATATATATATATATATATACAATTACAATAAGAGCACCAGAAGTTTGTAATGAGTTTAAAATAAATAAATAATAATATGGTTCTCCTCACATTTGTCAGAGTCCTTGTCCTGGCTCTGATGTAGATAATACTCATAACATTAATATTCCATCTATATTCATTAATTGATGGTTTCTATAACAAATCAAATATGATAAATACATACAGTGATCTTTCTCCCCAGATAATGTTCAATGATTCTAAAATTGGTGGTTGTTGAATCCTGGGTTTTTACTGACAGATGAGGTTGGGATTCGTGGAGTTGTCCACTACACATATCAAATGTAATGATGTCATCTCCTTCTTTGGCAACAAAGCCACAGTTACAAGAGGCAGGTTGGTGTATGCTTCCACAGTCCCACTGCCGGACATGTACCTCAAAATCACGAGACATACTCTTGTACAGGACAAAGGTCCCCGTGTTGAAATTGTCATAGACTCTGCAGAAGCACAAGATTAAAATTGGGAAAAAATATCTAATTATTTTCTTTACAAGATATCTATATTGGCATAGAGCAGCATGTGTGAGATTAGCCAGACAAGCACATCACAATACCACTACCTAATGCTCAAATGCAATAAACAATACGTAATATAAATGTATATTTGAAATATTACCTTCCATCAAATGTGATTAGATGAGGATCAGTAAAGGAATAGCAGTAGGCAGCAGGGATATCCTTCACTGTAATCTAAGCAAAAAATAACTCAAAATACATAAAATCTTAATTATTACTCAAATTGTCAATCATATCAATTACACGTATTGAACAATAAATAAGATATTAGTACAAAATACTATGCTCATTGCCTCTTAATTAATTCAATGTGTCTACAAAAACAAAAATGTAATAATAGAATTTACTAATAATTGGTCATGTTTGTTTTTCATTTTAGTTTTGAATTCTATTTTTCTACTTTTATTTTGAATACTCTAATATTTCACCAAATCTGAATACAGCTCTGAATTTCTACTAGGCCAATTCATTTTTTGTTTAATTATTTGAGATAACAAGAATTGTCAATATAGGCAGAGGGATTCAGGAAGCAAGCAATCTTGGCATTGCAAGAGGTCCTTAATTTTTCCTTTTGTTGGGATACCCTGTTCGATATGGCATTAAGGCATAAAGACAGAAGCAGGAATTCACCACAAGAAGAACGTGACAAGGGACAAGGGAAAACCAACCATAGGGGCAGTAGGAGTCATGTGGTGGACAGAAAAATCCACAATATAACTAGAACCACATAAGGACAGAAGAGGCCACACGAGGGATTGGAGAAAGTCAAATTGTCACGATGGTTAAGAAAACTGAAAAAAATAAAATAAAGAACAGAAGGAAAAGAAATATCAGAATGAAAAGAGGCACTGAGAGTGAAGAATCAGACATTAAAATACAAACACAAAATACCAGTTTGTACAAAAAGTACATAGGAATAGGGACATCAATTAGCTAAAGCCCTGGGAAAACTCTAGAACAGAGGTAGGCAACATTTGGCACTCCAGATATTGTGGACTACAACTCCCATAATGCTCTTGCAGTCATGTAGTCAACAAATCATCAGGGGAAATGTAGTCTTCTGGAGTGTCACAGGTTGCCTATCCCCGTTCTAAAATATCCCCAAAAATAATATTGGACAAACCACTTTTGTGTTTTACCACAAATTATCTTGACAAGTTACACGGCAATGCAATTGAGAATTGTGAGTAAAAAACTAATAAATCTCAGTTTTTACATTCACTATATAAAGATGACTAGCAGAAATGCAGAACAATTAAATAATAGGATGACTAATTCACATTTGGATCTTTGACATGCTGAAGATTGTGAGAGCTCTCCGTGTAAATAAGGTAAACAAATGGTTACTAAGTTATGTATACAAACATATGTACTAAAAGCCGGATCTCAAAAAATAGTTTCCAATGATTTTTGTTCTGCATTTCTCTTGCTCTGGGGATGAAATACATGTATGTATTACATTTATGATACTAACTGATTCACCTGTACAGATTGTGGAGAGTAACCATTCCATAGAAAGTTTGTGCTAACTATTGGATCGACCGAAATGCTGGTAAATTTATCTCCATCAGCTTCGAAATCCATGACAGCAGTGTAGTAAAGCACAGCTTGGCTGCATTTTCCATTTTGGCAGGGGGAATGCCGAAGATCCACTTGACAAGAGGAGAATGCCAAATCTGAGTCATGTTTTTCTTCAGCTGTTGAAAAGAAAATATAAACATGATGTGTTTACTCTAGTTCATATGTTCGAGATAACTGATGTCATGTATACACGAGGGGTAGACACGCTTTCCCACTCCTTTTACTGGGGGACATTATCTCCCATGATGCTCTGCCTATCTCCCATGAAGCTTTGCCAGCATGAAATGAACCACAGATAGTTTCCTATCACTAATAGACCAAATATAATAGAATACCATACCATGTAAAATATCAAAAGTAAATAAATCAGAATGCTTATATAGGTGGCACACAAGGTTCCTTATATTGCAACAGTTATTGCTGTCAGTGGTCAAATAGTTCTGATTTTTTAAAGTCCAGAATTTAAGCATTCGGGCTCAGATTATAGCTGTCCAGCTATGTTTGGTCCTGCTAAAATTTAGATCAAAATCAGGTCCATTCGGGCAAAATCTGGACACTGCAGTTGGAATGCCCATGTATGCAGCCGAATGGTTTTGTCCAATTCGATAAGGGGCCATTCAAATTTTAGTGAAAAACCCCTTGAATATAAATTTTAGCCTTTTCAATGCTATCATTAAGAATTACAAACAAACAAAAAACCATATGAGGTAATTTAGGAAATGATAGCGCATTCCAAAAACACTGTCAGATATGTGAGTTTTAATAAACTACTAAATACATTACATTCCTGAATGCAAGAAAATGGATCAGAATCTCATACCATCACTGATAGCGTGGAACTTCAGTGTGATTTTACAGTCATTCTGCAGTTCACTGGCATCTGTGCAGGAGACTGGCACTGTGCTCTCTACTGTCAAACGGTAGCCTCTTCCATCTTCTAATATGGTGAGAGCTTCAGGATTGAGCTAGGGTAAAAAGACATGCAATATCTCATGATAATTTATCAACATATATATTGTAAAATAGCTAACCTGCAGTAAGCTTATTATTCTAGACTCTTGGGAGATCTGTTCCAGTGGGTCTAAATCATGGCTAGGCAAGTCACATTTTCTTCTCAAACACTCTCAATTTCAATAAATAATCATTTTAGTGTATTATTAATAGATTGTGCACAACAACAACAACAAAAATGTTTCAGCCGAACCACTGTGGGGATGACCAAATTTAGACTATATCACAGTTCAAATTTCTCATCTCAATTTCATTAATGAAAAAAAGATCTGGGAAAACAAACCAGATAGACCAAAAGAGTGTGAAAATGGGCCAATCCGTGTACTGAAAAATATATACGTAATATATATATATGTATTTACAGTATTTTGCAGTACACTGCCATTTAGTTCACAGATCAAGTGGGAAAAAGCAACAAATGTAGGGAAAAAGGAGGAGTAGTAATACAAATTATATTATATATTATATTTGTTTAACATATAATATATAAATATAGGTTTTAATCTTACTGCTCCTTATTCTTTCACTCTAATGGGCAGAATTGTGTTGAACTGGCAACTAAACTGAAACCTTAAAGGACCACTCTAGGCACCCAGACCACTTCAGCTTAATGAAGTGGTCTGGGTGCCAGGTCCCTCTAGGATTAACCTTTTTTTTTATAAACATAGCAGTTTCAGAGAAACTGCTATGTTTATAATAGGGTTAATCCAGCCTCCAAATCCTCTAGTGGCTGTCTCACTGACAGCCGCTAGAGGTGCTTGCGTGATTCTCACTGTGAAAATCACAGTGAGAGCACGCAAGCGTCCATAGGAAAGCATTGTAAATGCTTTCCTATGAGACCGGCTGAATGCGCGCGCAGCTCTTGCCGCGCATGTGCATTCAGCCGAAAGGGAGGATCGGAGGCGGAGAGGAGGAGGAGAGCTCCCCGCCCGGCGCTGGAATAAAGGTAAGTTTTAACCCCTTCCTCACCATCCAGCCCGGCGGGAGGGGGTCCCTGAGGGTGGGGGCACCCTGAGGCCACTATAGTGCCAGGAAAACGAGTATGTTTGCACTATAGTGGTCCTTTAAGGCACTCACAGGCAAGCTGGAAAATACAATCTAATTTGCTATCTTGGTTTATTTTTTATAATTTAAGGGATTATTTACTAAACACCAAAATGAAGATAGCTGAAATCGAGTTGTGCAATCTTGGTTTAGCTATTTTTCCCTGAATTTTGAAATTCCGATATAAAAAATAAATTGGTGTCAAATGTATCTCCTTGTTTGTGAATTCATCACAATTTCCAAGTTAGTGACTAAAACCCTTAAACCTGCATTTGCAGGGACCACTGTTACAGCGCTGTAGTGGCTGCGCACTGTATATCTTGGCAATTCTCCATGCAAAAGGAATGCATCTTTAACTAGGTCATAACTCAAGTACAAAGGCTGTATTCAAAAACGTGTCGTTTAGTAATAATAGGCTGTAAAAGTTTATTCAACAATGTACCTTAATGCCAGCGAAAAATTCCTTGCTTTCTAATGTACGGCTGTGAACATCTGGTTGCTCGAGGAAAAAGCTGGAAACTTGACAGAATATCTGTTCGATAAAATAAATGTACATGCATATTCATAGGCATTCTTTTAGGGCATTATACATTCATTATACCCTAGTCTTACCTGGAAAAGCATAGCATATTGCCAGGAGAATGTACTTGCTACTCAGAAATGTGTTAAGTGGATCTGTCATAAAACGTACTGAACAGCTAACAATTAAATTGTAAAATAATGTGCTGGCAGAATTTCAAGTTAGTTTGCTGTTTCGTTTTAAAAGACTTGGAAAATCAAAGATTTCTATTAAATAATATCCCTTCCCACCTGCTCATCATACACAGTTCTGCGTACGATATTGCCGTGTTTGCTGTGGATTTATTAAGATAGAATTCTTCTATAGGTAGTTCTCTTGTCAACCTTTCCAGCAAATACATGGACTGCAGTTGTTGTTATCATAACTGACTTGTGGTCTGTCAGAGGAAGATCTGCAATATATTTCTGAATGAATATGGTTGCCGAAAATTAAGTTTGAGAAAATATTTGGGTATTTTGTCAAATGATGTGAAACATTCTCCCATCAACTGAACATAGGCAGTGACACCAATGACTTGTAGACCTGTGTACAGACAGACAATTCAGCTCATCCCAACCACTTTTTCCTAAATTAAAAAACATTTCCAGAGAGACAAAGTTCGGTCATGCTCTGGCTTAGTTTGCCTTTGCTGATTTCATTTTTAACAGCCCTCTCCCCCACTTTCATTAAGGTGGGGAGTTGGCATGTTTTCTTTTTTTTTTTTTTTTTTTAATTGGGGTAGCTTGGGGAATGGCTTAGACAGAAGAAAATACGCCTTCTGAAGTGGCCCAGTCAGAGTCCTGACCTCAACCCGATTGAGATGCTGTGGCATGACCTCAAGAAAGCGATTCACACCAGACATCCCAAGAATATTGCTGAACTGAAACAGTTCTGTAAAGAGGAATGGTCAAGAATTACTCCTGACCGTTGTGCACGTCTGATCTGCAACTACAGGAAACGTTTGGTTGAAGTTATTGCTGCCAAAGGAGGTTCAACCAGTTATTAAATCCGAGGGTTCACATACTTTTTCCACCTGCACTGTGAATGTTTACATGTTGTGTTCAATAAAAACATGGCAACATTTCATTCTTTGTGTGTTATTAGTTTAAGCAGACTGTGATTGTCTATTGTTGTGACTTAGATGATGACCAGATCACATTTTATGACCAATTTGTGCAGAAATCCATATCATTCCAAAGGGTTCACATACTTTTTCTTGCAACTGTATATCATATTGTACGTTTTTACGTCCATATGCCCCGACATGACATTTGAATTCTGACTGCATTTCGTATTAGTAAATCTATAAATAGCCAATCTATAAATAGCCAACATTCGTGTTTAGTCAATAACCCTGAATTTCCCACCCTATTTAATAGAGCCCCATGGTGACTCTGGGGACACTATGTTTCCTAATTGATAGCTCCACTATGGGGATACAGAGCTGTGGACAGTATTCTGTCCAACTCCAGTTCTTTAAACAGAAGAAAACACTCAGTGCCTTAATTAATTGTGACTGGGTAGCAATAGCTGCATAGCTGCTAGTCTTTTAATACACCGAGCAGTCACTGTCTGCTTGCTGGTTAGCAGACATGCCACCACTTGCAGCATGGTGAGTGGGGGCTCGGGGGAGATAATAAAACTTCCTTGTACTAATGTAGGGGTCATAGTGACCCCTAGAGACAGTTTTTAACTATTCTCATGCTGCTGCTAGTCCATTGGCCATTTCAGTTGAGTCTTGATTAGGTCATATGTATGCTTGGTGTATAGATTTTTGGCTGATTTGCTGATCTCTCAAAATTCAGATGAATCAAGATTCTTACGAAAATAAATCTCCAAGTCTAATGGCACATTGATGTATTATGAACACACGCAACTGTTGTTAATAACAGTCAACTTACAATTACATAACCTGACTCATAATATTTAGGAATCTGTGAGCAACAATTCAACATAACCAGATGTTCATTTGTATTTCAATGGAAATGCATCATAGACATTCTGTGATGTGATTTTTGGCCACCCCTGTCCTGGAAAGAAACACAAATGTGGCAAGCTTTAGAGGCATTCTCATCAAAGGCTGAACTAGCATTCAGCTGTTGTGTTGTCTTCCAGATTAACTTATTTCTCCAAAGATTAATAACTAAATGACAATGCAATTGTAAGTTAAAATCCAATCTATTATAATATATCAAGAAAATGCTGTGTAGCATGACCTCACTGAAGGGTGTGTATCCTAAAAACTGTCATCATGCATAATCTCAAATTTACTTTTTACGATAAAAAAAGTTTGAAATCTGAATTATACAGTGCACATTTTGAGATCTTACAAAATATAGTTGCATGGCTTACCCGGTCTCCCAGTCTCACATTAATTCCATCTAATTCTATCAAAGAATATGTCTGAACTAATGCTTCCTGTCTCAGTTCCAGCTTGTCTCCTTTAGATGAAAATCTAGACCATTTAATTACATATCCCAATGAGAGGTTTGTAGCAGGAGCATCAAAGGAACACTTCAGGTTAACACTGGTTCCATCCATCTCAGACACAATTTCCAGGTTTCCTGGTGGCTCTGGTAATAACGTATCTGTGTTTAATTTATCTGAAATTAAAAAAAACAACACAAATAAATAACTATTTTTTTTTCATCAGAACTTCCATCTGTAACCATAAAAGCTAATGTATCCCCAATATTGTGCATACTAGAAACATTGTACAATAAAATGTTATCATAGTAATTTGTATACTTTTTACTTTTTATGGACATAATGTGTATCTAATTTTCATTATCTGCAGTACTGTGCGTGGCATGTTATATACAAACATGCTGATTTGCAGACATTATCAGTATGATGAGAGACGATAAGTAAAATAAATGTCAAACTATAACATATGTAAAAACAGTGCTCTTCTTAAAGGTAGGGCAGAGTTGGGTTATGACGATGATTGCCATGGTAGGGTCTGCATGGTTTTCACCCACACAAATGTGTTCTAGGGATACCAATGGTCTGTGGGGGTATGGTAAAAGTAATGCTTTGTAATATTAGTACAGTTAGTGAATCAATCCTTAATTTTTTTTCATTTTGTTATACTCTTATTTTAGAGATTTTAACAGCACCAAATCAAGCAATGATATAAATATCCAATGAATTATAGCTTTAACAAACTTATTAACACTAAGGCAACATTGCTTATTAAACATGCAATTTGCGTAAGAAACATGCTTTTTAGAGTAACACTTGTATTCAGATATAATATAAGATATAAGATCTTTAACACTTACTTATGCACACTCCATTAATATCAGTTTCCTCTGGACCACATTTTGACCGAGCAGTGGTACTGGAAACAACTATAACAAAAACAGCAAAATTGAATGTCCATGCTATAAAAAATATCAACAAACTTCCAGTCATTGACACCCAGGAATGTCTAGTGAAGAAATCTGTTTAAGAAAGTATACGACAAGTTTCATATACGAAGTTCATGTGGTTGAAGTTACATTAACAAACAATACATTGTCAAAAAGTGTAATTCTTTTATTTGTTTTATAAATAGTATAAAGACACTTGACCTAAGAAATATCTGACCAAGGTTGACCTTGCGGAATTTTAATGAACTTCAGTTTTTAGAATGTTAAGATTATGGCATAATATATAACACCAGTGTGAGAGGTTAAAAGGGTCAAAGAAGATTGGTCAGACTCTTTGAAACAGATGGAAAAACACAGTTACAGTTATGATTGGATTTATGTTTTCTGATAGGATCAGAATTTAGAGTAAACTACATGAAATTATACATGTATACTTTTGTATATCGGCAGAACAATTTGGTGGCATAATGACACAAAAATTCTTCCTTTTTTTTTTTTTTTTTTTTTTAGCCCCAATCAATGCAATTTGTGCATCACTGCTGTTAACCATTTGTATTCCCTTACAGTCACAGTCTTCCTATTTTTAAAATGGTACTTCATGTGGGACTGCAAGGCAAGTCACATGGCATGCTACATCTAAACCTGGACCCACAAATGCAACAACTTCACTTTTTTTTTAAATAATCTGTACAGTTCTCAGATTCCTATTCAATGGCGTTATAAATTGGGAGATTCACAGATTTAAGCCATTGTTAGATGTTTCTACCGTCATTAGTAAATGCTTGTGGCAAATAATTCAGGCAATTTTGGTGGTTATGTATGTGGATGGATGGATGCACATCCTAATTTTAGGGTTGGGGTGAATAAAATCTTAATTCTTTTTAGATTATAATCCATTTAGCGGATTAGAAGCATGCATTTTTAGTTTTGTTGTACTGATTGCTCTGACTACTTCTGCTCCATAAAAGTTCTAATAAGATTCACAGCATGGCTTGGGTGGGAGCTCTAGGGTCAGTACATATAGATTCTATGTGATTGGTTGATGTTGTGACTCTGAATTGGCTTCATTTCGCGCATGCTGTTATGCTCACATGACACTTGTGTTATGCTCACATGACAATTGTGTTATGCTTACATAACAATTGTGTTTTTTCTTAAATGCCTTATGTCTGTGCATGAGAGTGTCACAGGTTTTCCAGATAGACAACACAGTTGACTTGACATTAAAATGATCAATATTGATTAATGTAAGCATAACACAATTGTCATGTGAGCATAACATAAGTGTCATGTGAGCATAACACAAGTGTCATGTGAGCATAACAGCATGCGCGAAATGTTTAAATAATTTATAAATAGAAAATTTCAGTGTAAATTGCTTAGATATAGCTTTACTTTGTTCAATTTTCTTTGTGCAAACACATGCATAGCAACAAATGTAAAAGGATTTAATGGATTCAGCGGATTCACTTTCAGTGGTAAAATAAAAACAAAACAAAAAAAACTGACACATAAAAATAGATCTTTACCTTCTGCACAATAACCCATGCATCCTTGGGTAGGTTGCAATAGATAAACAAAGAAATCTCCACAATTTCGGACTGTGACAGGAATGCGAAACAGGCAACAATCCTTTGTACTGCTGAAGAAAAATTGCCATGTGGCACAAGCTGTGAGATGTCTTATCTCCCCAGGTGGAGGAAGAGATTCCGAATCTCTTAAGGACAACCAAACTGGAGCTTGTGTTCCACAGTGATTCATCTATGACAAAGAAAATAAAAACAGTTACATTTCACTTCACTAGTCCTTATATTTGGCTAATGATACTTTTTTCGCCTTTGCTTAAAACCACATAAAGTTAATAAAATATGTATTTTCTACAATTTAACTTCTCACTTATAAATGCTCACTTATATTTACATTTGTTTAACCCCTTTATGATAGAGTCAATAGTACATGTTCTGATCAAAACAAAATGTAAACAAAAACTGGAATTTGCGCTATATGTCTGTCCAACCGTAAGTCACCTCTTTCATATTAAGTGCACCCACACTTATTATATATCATTTTGTTCAGGAGAAACAGGGCTTTAATTTCTTATGAACTATTCATATATGAAACATAATTTATTATGAAAAACATCTGTGAGAAATTAAGATTTAAAAAAAAGAATTGTAGTTCCGCCTGACATTTTAGCTGTAAATTCAAAATACTGTTAGCTTTTACTGCAATAAAATTCACATATTTGTATTCAGCAATGTCTCACGAGTAAAAAAGTACACACCATAAACAGGTTGTATAGTGTTTTGGAAAGTTACAGGGTGAAATATGGCATCATTTCACTTTTCAGTTTTTTCACATTGAAATTTACCAGACTAGTAATGTTACCTTTGAGACCGTATGGTAGCCCAGGAATGAGAATTACCCCCATGATGGCATACCATTTGCAAAAGTAGACAACCCAAGGTATTGCAAGTGGGGTATGTCCAGTCTTTTTTAGTAGTCACTTGCTCAAAAACACTGTCCATTCTCTGTTTGTCTAGAACTTACCAACAATACTCCTATGTGGTCTTCTTGAAAACACCATCTACTTCAAGACTCTTTTAGTAGTGTTACCCCAAGAGGGCACATCTGATTGCTGGTCACAAAGCTGACAGGCGGGTTATTTTTACATTTCATTAAGATTCTGTATCTATGTGATAACACTTGCATCTATGTTAGGTTTAGTAAATAATGTTGAGAAATGTAGATACATTTATTTGAGGATTACTGTAAGGAATATGTCCTTACATACTTTCAAAAAAAAGTTAAATAATGCCTACATCTGTTTGTATAAAAGTATAAATTGCATGCTGAAATGTGTATGCCTAGAAAACAATATAACAATATACTGAGCATTTCATCTAAGTTATTATTTAGTAAATTAACAATATTTACTGTTCATCGGTACAAACCAGAAGCTGCTTGCTTACACACAGCAACACATTCTGCATTGACTATCAGTGTGTTCTCAATGCCACCCTCTGTAAGTATTTCATTGTGTATTTTTTATTTTTATATTTTGCTTTTTTTTATAGAGCATGAGCACAGAATCAAATCAAAACTATTCTAAATTGTCGTGACAAAGAAAAATGTGTAAATGGTTATTTAAAGTATCATTATCAGCATTTATATAACGGTAATACTGGTTAACAGTTTTTCTACAGAGGTATAAAACAGGAGACAACTGAACAAATTATAAAAAGAACTAAGAACCAGAGTGGGCCCTTTTCTCATGAGCTTACAGTCTACTCTAGACAATGAAAGACAACTATCAGGAATTACATCACAAACAATTTCAAGTAGTAAATATGGTAAAAAAAAAAAGGGGGGGGGGGGTGGGGAGAAAAAGAAGAATAGAACCGATGGCAGAAAAGAAAAGCTAAAATTAGCACACCAGAATGTTTTTTTTTTTTTTAAGGGAATTCTAAGTTTAATTAATGATGGGTGAGATTAAAGCCACATCTCCTGAAAGAAAATGGGGGAAGGTACTGAGTATGTCAGCCTTTTAACCTTATATAAACAGTAAAAGATAAGACAATGACAGGGTCACAAGACATACTGTGTGTTATTGTTGCTTTTGTGCGTAGATACTTTTTGAGTATGAAACAGGGTACTGTTTATTTAAATGCTATTAGGATTCAAAACTAATTTGCCTGGGTTTTCTACATGACTACCAACAGGATTCTATTCAACTGGTTTTACCACTGTATCTTCTGCAGTTCTGTTCATCCAAAATAGAGTTCTAACTATGAGGTTCTGAAGAATTTGCATGGATGTCAATAGGTTTGCTAATTTATGCATAGGTTTATTGACATATTCAGTTATGGGACACACAGTAATTCATAACCACAGCTGCTTTTTGTAGTGCAAAGGATCATGAGTGCCATTTAGATATTTATTTGAAAACAGGGTTCTCCCGGCAACCAAGGTTCTGTCCCCAACTGCCACTCAGATGATAAGTAGAATTTCAGCATAATCTACTATTATCCATCCATCTAGTTTTGGGAGGAAATAATAACCTGATAGCACTGCGAAAGAGGTGGGTTGGGGTGTTAGTGATTGTAGAAGATCTTGGTGAAAAAAAGATGGATGTATAGTCACGCTGGAGCATAGTGGGAGAAAAAAGAATGGGGGAGATACATGAGGAAGGATTTGGAGAGAGTGAGACACGTGTTGGAAGAAGCTGAATTGGGGCAAAATATTGAGGGTATCGGGAAAAAAACATGAGTGCAAGGGAAAAGAGAGAGGCATAAGGATAGAAATAAAACAAAGCGGGAAAAGTGGAAGAACAAGGGAAGGGTTATGGAGAAAGACACAGAAGAAGACAAATTGTAGAGAGAAATAATTGGATACTGGAGATAAAAGTGAGGTAATATTTGCAATTATGTTCTGACATGGATTGGAAGAGAATAATAAAAATGAGATAGAAGCTAAGGAGAAACCAGGTGTGCGTGCGGGGGGAACGTCATATACCCTATAAAATCATACTAGTCTCTTTATTTGTGACAATAGTATCACTAACACATTACTTCCTAGACTTCAAGGGATACTGAAGCACTACAAGCCCATGGTCTATATTGCTACACAGCATTCTGCATCCTAACCTTGGGAACTGGAACAATTAGATCATAAAGGTTCCAGCTGATAGGACGAAGGTACTTCATCCTCATGTAAAAAGGGCTATTTTTCTAATACAATATCACCCAAAAATGGACTTCCAATGTTTAAATGCCATGTTCTCTCTGACAGCTTCGGTAAAATATATTTCTTTAGAGATGGAATACCAAAACTTAGTACAGAAGTGATCTCTATTGAAAGAAAAAAAGAGGCAGCCCTTTACTTGGCATGGAGCCAAATGTACATGGGAACCTCTCTAAAGAACAGAGTTAAAACGGATATCAAAGGCTTATTTCTCTATTTACATACACAGTTCTCTCCCTTTGTTAAATGTAATTATTGCAGGAATCATCCTTATCGTACATTGAAACATTCCTAAATAGGGATTGCATTACGATTCACTGTATTTAAATCCATCAGTTAATCCATTGATATAAATGAATTAATAGTTTGTGCCTTTGATCTGCAGAATCCCTTGTATGTGCGTAAGTTATAAGTGAATAGGTTGGAAAAAGACAGCAAGGCCATTAAGTCCAATATTGCTACTGCTACTGATCTAAAAGACATAAAAAAGAAACGTGATTGATTCAACTTTCAATGAGACTTCTGAGAGGGGTAGTACATCTTTTTAATTCAAACAACTGGACAAACAAGCTACTGTTAGCAATAATGTGTAAATGAATAAAGGAATCAATTTTAATTTATTTTTTAATGTATTTTTTGGATCTAGCTGCCCAAGGTATTTTGGTACTGGGATTTCCTTCCTACATGAAACGTACCTTACTTACCTGTGTTCATAGGACAACCTTCCTCATTCATTTATCATTTTTTTCTATTTATTCAGACTTTAAAGAAGTAAGACACAGATAAGATTAAAAATTATAAAGAGATACAAAAAGTGGGAGACAGAATAGAAGATTCATCAGCAAGTAGTTCCAGGTGGGGGAGAAGAAAAATAAATATGGGGTGTGAGCAAAAGGGGGAATAAAGAGATATAGGGATGGACTGTGACAGGGAGGGAAGACGAAAAGATTTAATAGAGTAATTATCTAAAAATCTTATCAGAGTGTTTCCGACACTTTTTTTTTTTAAATTCTTTATTTTATTTGTGCATGGAAATTCACATATAGCACACCGTGCCACAATAGTCAGGGTATGCAGAGTTGAACAAAGGTTTACATCAATTAGGCATGGAAAAACTTTGCACATTTTAACATTTTTAATGCTTAACATCGAGTTATATCTAGGCTGACTGTTAATAAAAGTAAAAAACTGAATTAGTGTAATACAGGTTATAATGGTAATAGAGAACATTGCAGGCTAGTTGTTCAAGCTGATGTTACTATGTAATAGACATGCTAGTGATTAGCTGTATCTGGCTAAACATGCTGAATAGATCAATCTAAGCTTAAATATGCGATATATGCTAGTATCTGAGTTTCACGGGCTAAGAAGCACAATTTTATAATGTGGTCAGGCTTGGATCACTAAAGCGTTAGCAGGAAAAGTTAAATTTGCATGCAAGCAAGCGGAATTACACATAGTAACTGCCAGTATTAAAAGTGAGTTTCTGGTTTATACAGGCTTATGTGGTTGTGTCATGTTATCAGGAATATTTCACTGTGGATATTAGGTGTTAGCACTGTTTTGTCAGGTATGTTATGAGTGAGGTTTTGGGGTCAGAGCTGTGCCTATGTCAGGTTGTTATAGCCACTGGGTGTGTAGAAAGAGTGTTGGCAGAGGGTAGTGTGGGTTGTCAGGGTGGTCGCAGCAACATAATGTATGGGAGAGTGGTATAAAAACATGTTAGTAATCATGGAAACAGAACGAAAGTCATTTTGATTTTTGTATGCTATTGGTTCTGTTGTGTTGCCGCGGAAGTTCGTGGGTCCCTTAGCCAATTCCCGTTGTGGGGAAGTTCCATGCTGGGTCATTGAGCCGATGTTTCTTCGGGGCTGCAAGTTGCACCTCTTCCAGGGTGTTCCGCTGCCTGAATGTCCCTCCATCGCTAATCCGTGAGGTGGACCTCCATGTCATGCTTCTGTTAGTTGTAGAAGCTGCAGAGTGTGGAGGTACGCCTTGCTAGCCCCAGGTTCTATAGGTGTATATGTTTGTTGGGTTTGCTTGACGCTCCATCTCCTGTGTGTTTGGTATTGAGTGTCGGCACCCATGCCATGCGGTTCCCCCGCCCGCCTCTGTGGTCGCTGGTGCCTGTTGTGCTGGGCGGCATTTTTGTGGATTCGAGGTAGGGGCCCATAGCAGCAGTGCCGGGTTACCGGGTGAATCCATGTGGCCACCGTTTTCACCGCTTGTCTTCGGGTTAGGCCCTGGGTGCAGAGTATCGTCCAGAAGCTCTGGCACTGCTGATCAAAAGCCTCCAGGGGCCCTGGTGCTTGCTTGTTGCTTGTGCCCATTGCTGTGGGTTGATGCTGGGCCGCCATCTTGGGTGCGTGCTTTAGTTCCCAGATAGGCTCCGGGTTTCCGGCCAGCGGGGACCGGGATGACCCCCACCGGTCCAAGGGGGGGGGGGGCAGGAACAGTGTGGGTCTGCTGGACGTGCCGGTCAGCAGGGAAGTCGGCCGCTCCTCCCCCTCCTAGCCGTCTACAGGCCCCAACGTGTAGCCGCGGTTTTCGGTGCCATGGGCCTTCGGGAAAGGTATCTGCCATGGCGTCGTAGTGTCCCCGGTTAATTTTAGCCTAGTGTGGCGTCAGTCGCTTGGAAATTCCCGGGGTTATTCCCCAAAAGGCTAGTCCCTCGAGCGGGAGCTCATGCAGCGCACGTCCGCTCAGCTCCGAGTTCAAGCTCCGCCCCCTAAACAGAATATAATTTAAAGATTGTTTGGTCCCAAAGTACCTTGAGGAGAACAGAAACCCATACTTCACTGCAGATGAGAGAAATCTTCTGTTATTATTCAAATGTGCCAGATTTCAAGTTTCTGATCTTTGGGAGAGCTGGAGAGGATCCTTTCTCTAGGTCCCATTGGGGATTCTGTTATTGGGGGTCGTGTGACTGCGGTCATCTTCATGCCCTTCTGTACACGCTGTTTAGTGATGCTGGGTGCTGGAGTGACATCACAACCTGGCTCTTGGCATCATCGCAGGTGGCATGCTTGATATATTCCTCAGGATCAAAAGATGCTCAGCAGCCACAATCCAAACCCCAAAGGAAAAAGCAGTGTGTCCCCCCCCCAAATAAACGAAAACAGTCTGCTCGTGTGGACGGCGCCATCTTGTGTTAGAAAATGTTGCCGACACTTTTACGCCTAATTTGGGGCGAATGCTTGGTGCCATTTATTAATGGTCAGACTTTTGTTTTATCTTGTCGCTTATTTCATGACCAAACCATTGATAAAAGATAAATAGAAACATAGAAACATAGAATGTGACGGCAGATAAGAACCATTCGGCCCATCTAGTCTGCCCAATTTTCTAAATACTTTCATTAGTCCCTGCCCTAAGCTTATAGCTAGGATAGCCTTATGCCTATCCCACGCATGCTTAAACTCCTTTACTGTGTTAACCTCTACCACTTCAGCTGGAAGGCTATTCCATGCATCCACTACCCTCTCAGTAAAGTAATACTTCCTGATATTATTTTTAAACCTTTGTCCCTCTAATTTAAGACTATGTCCTTTTGTTGTGGTAGTTTTTCTTCTTTTAAATATAGTCTCCTCCTTTACTGTGTTGAATATATATATAAAAATGGGACAGCATTAATCTGCATGGGATGGTTATTTATTGTTCTTACCATAAGAATCTTTACTGACTAACATCGTGATTCATTTTCCCTTCTCTAAATTGTAAATTAACGAGTGCAAACAGCACAAAAACATAGGACTGATAGACTAATAAACATCAATGGCTGTATTCTCTAAGAAGCATTCGGGTTTACTCCACTCACATCAATATCTATTCCTCCATTGATGTCTATGGGAATTTACTATTGAGTAAGCAGGGCGATTTCTTTCTCTGCTAAGAGAATCAAGCCCTAAATTTGCAGGATCTACATGTCCATCCTAAGCTCATAAGTTTACTAAGTTTACTAAGTGCCTGAAGATATTGTTCCATGGAAATTTAATAGATAAAAATTACAAGACAAGCTGGTTTTATTGTGCAAAAATCTAAAATTACATGTGAGGTGTAAAGTTGTGGGATTAAGGGGGTATATTGGGTTGGCGTCCAATATTGCTGGCATAATAGAGATTTCTATGAATTTGTTTTCCATTGTTTCCCCCTTAAACCTGACCTTTATCCCCATATTATATTATGTTTCTCTTTCTCTTGCACTCAAATAATATAATGTTTACAAATGATGGGCTAGATTCCAGAACAAGATTATCTCTGGTAACTGAACAGCTGCTTTCCCATAGATGTCAATGAAATAACTAGTATTTAGTTACCAGCGTTAAGTTTATCTCTTCTAGTAGAATTTAGACCTATAGTGTTATTACACCTAGCAATCCATTTGATATATAATCTACAATAACATATTTACATTTTTACACCATGACATTTTGTTTGGAAGTGTTTTTAAACAGGACATTCACTACCTCTTGCTTAGGTAATTAAAGCTTGTCCTTTTGAATGTACTCTTACGTCTAAACCACATGGAATATATTGATGCTTTATATATAATAATATAAATGTAAGCTTTTTTTTAAATAACACATTTAAACAAAATGTCTTTGGAAAACCAAGTGCTAATATTTAGAATCAAAATCAATTGCACCAATACCTCCACGCACTTGGTAGGCATCTCAGCTGGTTTATCAAATATCATAAAGCGGTACCATCCTGGAGCCAAGGAGTGGTCACAAATCAAATCGTGAATGGCAGATTGCTGAAGTTTCATGGAATCAAAGTCTAGACTTCGGTATGGATTCTGCAGAATCTGGTGTCCACTCGAAGAGCACTCTGGAGCTGTCAAGACAAATAACATGTTGGAATTACTAGCTGAGGTCTTAGTCTGAAAACAGAAGCTTAATAGAATATGAAAGAATATCAAAATAATTAAATCATTTAAATACAAAAATGCCACTGCGACCTCTTGATATCTATTATGCGTTTACTATTTCTGTTTTTGTTGAGTGCTCCTGCCTTATCTTGCTGTTTGCTTGGAAACCTTTGTGTCTTGGTTTATTCACAACATGATCGGGACCTGCAAGTCCCACCATATACATTTTTTTTAAACGTTTTCTATCAATAAATAAGATATTTACAAAAAACATTTCACTGCAAACACATTCAAGTGTACATATTATTTTTATACTCATCAACGGCTGCAATTATGGGTAATTAATGACCATGTTATGCAAATTCACAAGTTACTGAAGTTGTACGCATTATATGTCTGTAAGATAAGATGAAACTTTAATGTTGCATCTCCACTCCTTGTGAGCTCCTGTTCTTTTTTAATGTTCAGTTGCAAGATGTTAATAAAGATTGTGAGGACAGCATTCTCTATCCAGGTTCTTAAGACTTGTACTAGTTTAAGGCTGGAGGTACATATATCTGTATTATTATTACAAATATTATTTTTAAGTTAGTGCTATACAATGGCTAAATTATTGTCATCACATAATGCATATCAGAGCGCAATAAGAATCCCCACATTTAATTTCCCTTTGTGCTACTTCATTGGAACCAATGTGCTTTGTCCATACTGTTCCCCTAATCCTGATGAATGGTTTTACCTTCACAGTTTATGTTACCTTGTTCTTTTGTTTTCTTCTTATGCTCTGCTCTCGTGTACTGTACAATCCTGTAGATCTGACCTTGGTTATGTACTTCTCTCTAATTCCCTAACATTTAGCCAGTTTACAAAATCCAGCCCATATGGCCAATGCAAACTGAGGGCTCAACCTCAGGGACAGATGGTTGCCCAGTGCTGGGTTCCTGAGAGGCCCTGTGCATCACAGACTCCTATCCGTTCTTGGCAATTTTTAGACTCGGATTTTGAGGTATCTTTGAGTAATAGTGATAATATAAAACTAATTAGATATGAATACAAAACACAATCATCAAGCGAAGGATAATTAGAGAAATAAAACTAAAAAATACTAAAGAAAATTAAGAAACAGCAGTCATGGGTCAATGACATTAAATACCATATCTATCAACTATTTGCTGGAAGAGATAAATCAATACAAATTATTGAACCTGAAGAAGCAGAAAGAAACAAAGATACAATAAAAATGGCTGAGTGACTAAGACTCAAAGAGGATGGTGTGGTACACAAATAGTTTTCAGAGTGCTTAGAATGGGTCCTCAATTGATTTTATAACATTATCATTAGTTAAATAGGTTCTTACCCACTTTCAGACACGTATAAATGATCAGCAAGGCCATCCCATGACAAAAGATGAATATCTCTCATCAAGGCACAGTAATCAATAATTAATATTAAGTGGCTAATAATTTGTTTCCAGTTCAACATACAGATGTTTCATTTTAAACAATAAATCAATACGATACTTGAGAACACAGCTGGACTTTTACCTTTGGAAACTTTGACAGGTCAATATATCACTTTCTTGTTTCACACAATCTTTGTACTTCCAACATTTGTCAAGAAGATCAATGATTTATAAATAATAATAATAATAATAATAATACTAAACATGTCAATCTTAGTCTAGAGATTATAGTCATTATTTCCCACCAGGTGAGTCCATTTTCCATATGAATTTGAAGTCCCTTATTTGTTGGATTTTATTTTACTATAACTGTTTTTCTTTTTTTCCTTCCTACCTCTTTTTCTCACTTTTGTTTTGTAAGCCATTCATCTTTTTTGATTGAAATGGGTATATGTCAAGTTGACATGCTGTGCCTTGTTTAACATTGCCAAATAAAATGCAAATTACCGAAAATATATATATTTTTATTATAAGGTAGGTAGTATAAAATTATGACTACTGTTTGTTGAACATCCATTACTTATTAAAAGCAAATGTAAATGTGAATGTGATTTAGCTTTATAAATGTTATTTTGAAATGTTTGTTAATTTCATTATAAACATGACAATGCAGAATTCAAAAATTTTAGCTCTCAATCTCTTTGATACATTTGCAACTCAACTATATAGCATAAAAATAAATCAGACCTGATATACAATGAGTTTTGAAACATAGTGCATATCATCTCCTTGCACAATTATAATAGCAGATAAGAGAATTGACACTGCTTTCTATAATTTTCAAATCTGAATCAGATCATATAACCTATGTGTTGTCTTTGCACGTTGTTACATGCATACATCACGTGAGAGACACCATGTGTATTCCTTCAATACTCACCCTACATTTAACACAGTTTTTTTTACTAATGTGAGAAGTTTTAAAAAATCAAAGTGAAATTGAAGCACAGCTAAATTGGAGAAAATTTCCATTTCAACTACTTTGAATTTAGAGTTTTAAAATGTGTATGGAATCCAGCCTCAACTGTTGATTATACCTGGTTTAACCAATTAAAGGAACACGCTAGTGGCAGAGCATATAAAGGAACACTATGGGCTAACTCCAACCCCCATAACAATTTCAAACCTGAAACCTGTGTCTTTAGACTTTTAATAGATTAACCTCCTTTCCCTTCAAACTGTGTAAAATAGTAAGCTGGTCTTTCTAAAATAAAATACAACGTCCGTGGAGGACGCACACGGAGATTATTATGTAAACACAAGCCAACAGTTGCAATAACATTGGACACATTTTTAAACTGAAGTATGACAATTATACAGTAAAGTAATAGAAGATATCCCTTAAGATTTACCATTATGTCCAACTATTTATCTCAACGGAATGTAAGAGCACAAAGAAAACACAGAAGACATGGAGCCAATAAAACACAAGATAGTATACACAAAACCAGTAAATAAACAGTCCAGAAGACAGTGCACAGATGTACAATCATAAACAGGCACTAACAAACTATTTGTAATTTCTGGACTCTGAAAAAGTCAAATAATACTTGTTATATGAAAGTATTCCTATGGTGAATCTGCAAATGCCAAAACAGTGCTGGTTTGGGGTTTTCATGGGCCTGTAGTTCAACATTTGATGGGTTTAATGAGAGAAGTTAAACCTACAATTCCATCATCATATTAGTTATGGACTAGATGTGTGACATATAGTAATCATACCACAGGTCCACAGACCTCTGGACTCTTCCTTTTGTGTGATTTTAATGTTTTTATATGCAGCTTTGAGGTAACCACATGAAATCCAGTCTATGTGCAAATTACATGTAAAAAAAAATGTAGTTAGTAAAAAAAAAAAAACTAATAATATTATTAACACTTAGTGAGTGCAATCTAACCCTGGTTCCATCATCCAGTAAATAGTAACAATCCAAAACAAGAATTTATAGTCCAGCATATCCCTTTTGGTGAAAAGCCCTCAATGTTATTGAGCTTCCACAGCAAGCAACAATATTTCAGCATTAGTGTAGGCCTTTATCAAGCATCTACACTAAGGTCAAAATGTTGCTCCATGCTCATTACAAGTCAATAAGAGTAGTTGCAGCAGTCTATTTCATAATAAATTAACAAAAAGGGAGACACGAGCTTCCCCTTGCAAGCTCTGCAGGCAAGCGAGAAGCAGCACACGTTGCTCTATGTTTATTGAAAGTGCACACTGACAAAAGATTTAAAATATGCACAGATTTTACATTAGGCAGTCCAGAACAGAGTTCTGGGCTGCCCACTTCATATGTGCCAGGAGAGTAAACAGCCCAACATCCTCATGCAAATTAACTTACATTTTTGAATAGGAAATGGGATAGCAGGGAACAAAAACCTGATTATTATTTCCAGGACTACGGGTTCTCTTTAAATATTTTCCATGATAAAATGTGTTATCTGAAATCAATGGAAATGCCATAGCTTTATAACTATGCTGGGAAGTTTGTCAAATTTAGAAATAATTAATAGTTTTGTTACAATAATTTTATTTTTTTTAACTTTTTGTTCACATGTACTTCACAGAGCTCTTGTCACTTTAACAATTCATTCTATATTCATCCTAATAAACACATCTAAAGTGAAACTTTGTTAAACCAGTACCATGAATACTTTTTGTCCAACATAAAAAAGAGAGAGAAAAAGCCTATATCCAACACTGTTTAACAAACAACTGAACATCAGAATGCTTTAGCCACTGTTTGAACGTAGTGATGTCCCGAACGGTTCGCTGGAGAATAGTTCCTGGCGAACATAGCGTGTTCGCGTTCGCCACGGATGGCGAACATATGCGGTGTTCGGTCTGCCCCCTATTCGTCATCATTGAGTAAACTTTGACCCTGTACCTCACAGTCAGCAGACACATTCCAGCCAATCAGCAGCAGACCCTCCCTCCCAGTCCCTCCCACCTCCTAGACAACATAAAATTTAGATTAATTCTGAAGCTGCATACATTTTTTTATTATTTGTATTATTATTATTATTTTTTTTGTGTTTGTGTTTATTATACATTATCCCCCATAGCCAGTAACCTGTGTTTATTATACATTATCCCCCCATAGCCAGTAACCTGTGTTTATTATACATTATCCCCCCGTAGCCAGTAACCTGTGTTTATTATACATTTTCCCCCCATAGCCAGTAACCTGTGTTTATTATTCATTATCCCCATAGCCAGTAACCTGTGTTTATTATACATTATCCCCCCATAGCCAGTAACCTGTGTTTAATATACATTATCCCCCAATAGCCAGTAACCTGTGTTTATTATACATTATCCCCTATAGCCAGTAACCTGTGTTTATTATACATTATCCTCCCCATAGCCAGTAACCTGTGCATATTATACATTATCTCCCCCATAGCCAGTAACCTGTGTTTATTATACATTATCCCCCACAACCAGTAACCTGTGTTTATTATACATTATCCCCCCATAGCCAGTAACCTGTGTTTATTATACATTATCCCCCCGTAGCCAGTAACCTGTGTTTATTATACATTTTCCCCCCATAGCCAGTAACCTGTGTTTATTATTCATTATCCCCATAGCCAGTAGCCTGTGTTTATTATACATTATCCCCTCATAGCCAGTAACCCGTGTTTATTATACATTACCTTTCCACAACCAGTAACCTGTGTTTATTATACATTATCCCCCCATAGCCAGTAACCTGTGCTTATTATACATTATCTTCCCCATAGCCAGTAACCTGAGTTTATTATACATTATCCCCCCACAACCAGTAACCTGTGTTTATTATACATTATCCCCCCATAGCCAGTAACCTGTGTTTATTATACATTATCCCTCCCATAGCCAGTAACCTGTGTTTATTATACATTATCCTCCCATAGCCAGTAACCTGTGTTTATTATACATTATCCCTCCTATAGCCAGTAACCTGTGTTTTTTATACATTATCTGGTGTAACAGTAGTGTACATTTAAAAAAGAAAAATACAGGGGGCTTGTTGTCACCTTTCCGGGACCCTTGGTGTTGTACGTGGCTGGGTGGAGGAAGAGACCTTCAATGGCATCAGTGAGGACAAGGAATGGGACATGGCTAGCTTGGTATCCAACATTGTGCAAATGGCGAGTTTGCGGTTGTGCAAATGGACTGTTTGCGGTTGTTTGCGGTGCGTTAAACGGGGAGTTTGGTCTGTCATTGTGAAGCGGGCGTAACCCTTACACTACCTGATCGATACATCATACCTGATGTTTTAAAACACATTATTCCAAACAATTTAGGAATGTTAGGTGATTTATGCCCTTTATGGATTAAAACCAGGCTCTGCACCAACTATGTAATTTTCCATGGGAGTTTTGCCATGGATCCCCCTCCGGCATGCCACAGTCCAGGTGTTAGTCCCCTTGAAACAACTTTTCCATCACTATTGTGGCCAGAAAGAGTCCCTGTGGGTTTTAAAATTCGCCTGCCTATTGACGTCTATGACGGTTCGCTGGGTTCGCCCGTTCGCGAACATTTGCGGAAGTTCGCGTTCGCCGTTCGCGAACAGAAAATTTCATGTTCGCGACATCACTATTTGAACGTGGTAATGTCAAAGTCGTAAAACCAGGTTCAAATCCTGATAAGACCATCTTGCCAGTAAGTGGACAAGGACAACTCACAATATATAGCTACCTACCTCAAATACTCATAGATTGAGAGCTTGTTTTGACAGGGACAATATCCCCTTTCTATAATTGTAAAAAGCTGTGGAATATGATGGCTCTATATAAATGCCAATAATAGAAATCTGGGCATGGTGCACATTGAATCTACACTGTCCAAAGTGTTTAATTACATGCACATTGTCTGTTCTTAATGAGACAATTGAAGAAGTGTTTTATATGTGCTCAAACCAGTGAGCAATGGCCACCTTCAGTTCCGTATGTTTTATGTTTTAGAACTGTGAGAGACGGAGTTATTTATTGAAATAAGAATTGAACAGGAACTTAGAGTGGATTTAAATTGAATTTCTAATTTAAGGCAAAGATAGCTGAACTGGAAAAATTATCCAAGTCAGCTTCCAGTTTGGCTATTTTGGAGTATGATTTGAAATTCACTCTCACTCCCTGACAATTCTCACTTTGGCAAATAACCTTGTAAATGTCTGTAGTATACATTAATATGGTTGTAAAAGCAGTTCCACATCACTAACCATGATACACTGTTCTAAACATGTTTGACACTGTTGCACATAGAAGGCTTATCAATAAATTGCAATCTTTAAGTTTGGATTCCAATATTGTTGAATGGGTAAGGCAGTGGCTGGGTGACAGGCAACAGAGGGTTGTAGTCAATGGAGTATATTGGGCTTGTCACCAGTGTGGGGTAACTCAGGGATCTGTACTTGGACCCATTCTCTTTAATATTCTTATTAGTGATATTGCATAAGGTCTTGATGATAAGGTATATCTTTTTGCTGATGATACTAAGATATGTAGCAGGGTTGATGTTCCAGGAAGGATAAGCCAAATAGCAAATGATTTAGGTAAACTAGAAAAATGGTCAGAGTTCTAGTCCCATCTGGCAGACATGCTACAGAGAAAGCGATCATCTACTCAGGGTCACCAACAGGAGGTGGATCAGCAGGCCTCTACAGCGCTGAGTGTTCCTATTGGGGGGGTACTCACCAGGTCTACAGGCATGCAGACAGCTCTACCAACCTGGCTCAAGCGGGCTGATGATAACCTCACATACCTTACAGAGGTAGGGGGATAGGAATCGGGCCTGGGCCCAGAAACTTATGGATCTCTCTGACATTGCCACCCAAGATGACGCCTGCAACATACGTGAAACTTCATGAATAGTCTACTAGGCCTACTGGAGCTTGTTTGGACATTCACCCTGGGACCTTGCAGATGAACGCAGGATGCAAACTTGCAGCTTGGGAGTCGGATGACTGCATGAAGGGCTCCGTACCAGCCTCACTCAATTTGTTTTAATCTTGGAGTCTCTTTTCAGGGTGTCTCCTGTTTTATAATCTTTTATACTCACTTCTACACTCATAACCTCATTTAAACTAAGTCTCTTCTAACTTTTCTCATTGTACAAGCCCTCCACTGATCATCTTGTTTTATTTTGTTTTATTGAAAAGAAAAAGTACAGTTTTTTTTTCTATGTGATGAATCTGTTTAATGCTATTTCTAAAAATGAATGTGCCTGTGATGCAACCTTTGTTTTTACTATGCACATCAAAAATAAAGAATTACATTTTTTTAAATGCTAATATTAATAGGTGTATGCTACCTACTAATTCTTTATTTATTTAGCTAAGAGGTTCTCCAGACATCTTTTGATCTCTAAGAGATTTCTCAAAAGAGAAAATAAAAGACATTCATTTCAAATACAACACATAACAGTATGCTTACACTACTAGAAATAAATATTTTGAAAATGAGCAGATATAAGTAAAATTTTTTATAAACTATCCATTTTATTTAATTTAATAGAATATATTTTATCTAAAAGTAAAATAAACAAATACAATTAATAACTGTAGATAGATAGATAGATAGATAGTTAGATAGGAGAGCGACAGAAATAAAGAGGACATTAGGAAAGTTTACTTCCTGTGAAATTAATATTATGTTTACAATCCTCCAAATTTAACTAACTTTGGCTATTTTGACCTTAAATTTGAAATTAACTTTGACTCATCTTAAATTCTCACTTTAGTGAATAGCTCTTTAAATATTGCTATTGGCTCACTGTCAATCTTTGCAAACAAACAGCATAGCCATAGAGAACACAGAGAGAGGAGGAGAGAAATAGCACCGTTTGCCCTGACTCTGCCGTACCTGAACTCTATCATGAGGTAATTTACTGACAGGTAACGTAGTGTAAGTACGAGTGATGGGCCTATTTTGTGTGTTTGAGGGTTATACACTAAAGCGAGAATTCAAAGTGAATTTAACATTTAGAATAGCCAAACTGGAAGCGTAGATTATTATTCATTATTATTATGATATTAAATAGCACCAATTTATTTTACAATGATTTACAATGACACAGGAACAATAGATTGGTGAGGACCCTGCTCAGACGAGCTTGCCGTATAGGGGCCTTTTTTCCCCCCAATTCAGTTAATTTAACCTTAAATTTGAAATCTAATTTGGATTTACATTGAAGTCTCATGTTAGTGAATAACCCTGTAAATATTTAATATTAATTTAAAGAAACCAGAACATCACATTCACATGAAATAAAGGTTAACATACGTATAAGTGAATTTCAGTGTTTATTCAATTGTATAAATTCCAGACAAGTAGCAGTTCCCCTTTAATTTCCATGGTATAGACACATATTAGTGTAAGTAATGCACTGTGTACATTACCCTTTAACAGTATCATAGCCATGGAATATAACAAACGATTAAGCAGATGTGAAGTTACTGGGCCAAAAGTGAATTTAATGCAGCAGCTAAGTAACAGGCAAAGCTTTGCTCCTCTACTTGACATTTCTTGATCCACAAGATAGATAACAAAAAAAACATCTGTCCTTTTACTGTTAGATTAGTCACTTTGACTCATGTTTAGCAGGCTCTGTATCATTTATTTTCCATTGTTGATAAATCCATGTTACAATAAAATGAACATTCCCTCTTTAAAAATGAATTACAATGGGGGGCGGAGTTAACTGCCGAGCAGGAAAGTCGCACAGCACATGGGCTCCCGCTACACTAGCCAAAAAACTATAAAAAATAGCTGTTTTCCGCCTCTAAACCGGCAACCTCTTCGGCTCAGGAGAGAGACAGGCAATTCGCCATCAAGATGGGGCGCAAAACGAAGAAGCCCAGACCGGATAAACCGAGACAGGGCCCCAACATTGCGGAACTCTTGCGGCAAACTCAAGGGGCATCTGGGCCCAAAATGGCCGCCTACCCTGAAACCTTCTCTGAATTCTCGGATGACTTCTCCTCTGGGGAGGAAACGCCAGACCTACCCCAGATGGCGGCACCTCAGCCGACTGTCCGGGTAGCAGACACCTCACCGGTAACAACGGAGGTCCTTAAGTCCCTATTGGCCGACCTTCAAAAAACTCTCCAAACGGACATGGCGTCCCTCCGGGCCGACATCCAAGGCCTAACGGGAAGAATCGGAACTCTGGAGGCAACTACGACTACCCACACAACACAGATCGCTGCACTACAGCGAGAGGTGCAAGACCTCAAAAGCCAGAACGCAAAGCATGAGTGCCAGTTCGCAGCCATAGAGGACGCACGGCGGGCCCAAAACTTAAAAATCAGAGGCATCCCGGAAGACATTCAGGCCGCGGAGATCCCGCATATGCTAAGGCGGCTACTAACAGCTCTGTTACCGCCGCGACAAGCCAAAGCAGCTCAGCTGGACGGCTTCTTCCGAGCTCCGGAACCGGCAAAGGCACCTACCATGGCACCCCGAGACCTCATCATCCGCTTCCAGCACCACAGAGACAAGATGGCGGTCGTCGCAGCAACCAGGGAATGCTCCCCTTACAAGTTTGAATCGATGTCCCTCTCGTTCTACGCTGATCTCACCGGAAGTACACTCGCTTGGCGCCGGTCTTTCAAGCCATTTACAAAGCTGCTACAACAGCAAGAAATGCCATACAGATGGCTGAAGACACGTGCCATATGGCTCCAGAAGGGTGAGACCAACTACACTATAAGATCTCTGGAAGACGCGACAGCTCTACTACCCACCCTGGGCCTGCCTACAGACTCTCTTCAACCTACGGAGAACCTGAAAGAACCTACTCCGACTCACCAGTGGAACCCTGACCGAGTAAAACCCTTTGTCCCACGCAGAGCGGAACGGAACCGAACGGAGGCTACAGCAACCTGAAGCAATCCAGCCCTGATGTGGACTCTTTGTTAACCCATTGGACTATCTTCATTTTGTTATTTTGCTATGCATTATTGTGTTTCCTTTTTTATCGTTAGCTCCTCCATATAATGTTACTAACTGGACGAGACACTACACCCTACATCCACTGACTGACTGACACTTAGCCAAGATCCATCCTCTCCCCCCCCCGCCTGATAGGAGAACGACAGGATACGAGCGACAACATAAGGCCAGGCGTAACACACACAGCGAGATAGAACAGGGCAGGACCCTATGGTGTAGGGCACCTACCCCATGCAATCTACTCACATTAAGGTACGGCCCGCATTGCTCCACACACAAACCCCGACCCGAACAGGGACCCACCGCCACGACTGACCTCAGACTAGCTAAAGGCTCTAACGGGCCGAGGAACCCAACCGAGTAGGCGAGTCCCCAGCACGGAACCGGGCACTCACCCCTAGCCACGAGATAACACGTACGTGACCGAGACAAAAATATAAAAAGTGCGAGTATTACCTGGCCACATAAATGTAAATTGATATTGTTGAATTAATCTCAGGCACAAGCTGTTGTGGCTGTGCTATGCTGTATGTTCCTCTTTGCACAATCAAAATAAAGAATTTAAAAAAAAAAAAAAAAAATGAATTACAATGTGTCTGTATTCGTTGGAACACATATTCAGCTTCTTTAAAGTTACTGGTTCTAATCCTTAAAGGGTTACTCCAACCACCATGATCACTTCAGTGAATTGAAGTGGTCATGATTTTAAAAATCTGTTTGTGCAAAGCTGCACTTGTGTGTTGGTGTATACTTACACCCTTAGTACATGTAACTATGGCAGCCTGGAATCCGGCCTGCCTAATATCAACTATGTGCATTAAATAGATCCATCTTCAGAGCATGCCAGCAACGGGCGTATTTAGCTTCCATTTGCAGGCAGAGCCTGCAAGGGGAAACCTGAATACCCTCTCCCTTTTTCCTTAAATGTTCTAAACCCTCCCGCCTCCTTGTCTCCTCTCGCCACTCCTTCCCTGTCTCCTCTCACCATCTTAGCATGTGCTCTGAGCTGTGAAACGTTCCAATCACAAGCTTCTCTATGTGAAGCCTGTGATTGGACCACGTCAGGATGTCGGGATTCCAGGTAAGTAAAAATTATTTGTTGCAGGTTTACTGCAAAATGTGTGTGTGTGTGTATTGGTATTTATCTCTGATAAAAGATCTTATAATAGGAGGTAAGTTCCAACTCTATAACTAATATCATGCAGCTCTCCCATGTGTAGATTTGTGTTAATATTCCCAAATAACAGAAAGAATCCCTAAGGGCACATGAGAAGAGACTAAAGACTATAAGCGATTAAAAAACAGACTTTCCAGATGGACATTTCTGTTATCTGCTATCAAGGAAGCAGTGAGTCAGAGTCAAAGTAAAAGATAGTAAAATTATAGTAAGGCAGCTAAGGTCTCTGTGGGAATATGAGAGCCAAGGATTAGGGATCATTCCGTGTTATGATCAGTAGAGTGGGTTAAGTTAGACCTCTGGAGAAGCTGCGTACAGCCAGTTAAAGGGACACTACAGGCATCAAAACAACGTAAGCTTAATGAAGCAGTTTTGGTGTATAGATCATGCCCCTGCAGTCTAACTGCTCAATTATCTGACATTTAGGAGTTAAATCACTTTGTTTATGAAGTCACACCTCCATGCATGGGAATTCCTAAACGCTTTCTGTAAAGTGAGACCAAATGTCTTAAACTTCCTTTATTACACAGTCTGTTTAATTTAGAATTTCTTAGCTCATGTTCTGATAATAGCCTTCTAGACCCCGTAGGAGCCTCCTGTTAGTAGTTAAAGCCTAATTCATAGAGCAGGAGATAAAAACTTCTAAACTAAGTTAGCTTCTGATTGAAATTAACCCTTTTTTGCTATGTAGGCTGTGTCATTCACAGTCAGGGTAGGTGTGTTTAGGAATGCTTGCTGACTTAAACAAAAAAAAGTGATTTTTGATGGCAGATAAATGAGCATTGAGACTGCAGGGACATGGTCTATACGCCAAAACTGCTTCATTAAGCTTAAGTTTAAGTTTGGTCTGATGCCTATATTATCCGTTTAAGTCTCATCAAAACTTCTAGTCCTTTGAAAGATAATTTGTGACAATGCCAGAAAGGTCAATTACAGATTATGAAAAAAAGATTATAAGGATTCTGAGTGGTTTAAAACAAAAAGCAGAAGACTCCTTTGAGTGCAACGAGATATGTATTGACTGATAGAAAGTAAATTATCACATTGCCTGAATTTCAAAGATTCCCTGCAATGTGTCCAGTATACATTGGATGTCTTGATGTGTTCAATGTTTACTTACATGCATCCAACCAACCTTGAATGAAATGACAAACTGTGAGCCCTTGTTGCACTCAGTCAATCACTGTTGCTTAGGACTGGGCAGATTTAGAAGGATAATGTGAAAGTTAAACTTACACGTTATAATGTCTATGGATGAGTAGGCCACAAGAGCATCCGTTTAAGCTGCTTTCTTTAATCCCTTAAGGACACATGACATGTGTGACATGTCTTGATTCCCTTTTATTCCAGAAGTTTGGTCCTTAAGGGTTTAAAGGATACCCTCCTTGTCCCCCTCTGTCCCCCATCCCCCTTTACTATAATTAAATATAGTAAAATTTTACTTTTATTCCAATCTGGAACTGCTGGCTCTGCCCTCGATCTGCCTGCTTGCCTGACATCATCAGAAGTTATGATCTGAACCAATCATAATGCTTTCCCATTGGATTGGCTGATAGTGCCAAAGAGGAAGATCAAGGGCAGAGCCAGCACAAGCCAAACACACCTCTGGCCAATCAGCATCTCCTAAGGCATCTATTGGCTGTAATGTAAACACTGCCTTTTCTCTGAAAAAACTGTGTTTACTACAAAGAGTGTAAATGGAAAGATTATATTCATTAGAACAAAAACAATAAGCTGTAGTTCTTTTGGTGACTATAGTGTCCCTTTAACTACTAATAAGCTGCAGTGTTATTTTTTTTAAGTTAAGTGCATGTATGCAATAATGTATGTGATACACCATTGGTATGTGGCTGGTGAGGAGTAATGGCACACATCATAAAAAGTCAATACCACAAAGCAACATGAAAAAGTATAGATAATTGCTTTACGTTCTATAAGTGTCACATTGTTCTTCTTGTCAGTCCACTTATGGAAGCCATGTGGTTTCTATGTTATGGGTGTAATGCTGGTGATATGTTTTTGGTGTTTTGCTTGTGGGTATGTGGTACGGTGTCAGGTGGGTACAGTAAGTGTAGCATTGGCTGTTATGGGGTCACTGCTCGTATTGTGGGTGCTATGTTATGGCTGCAATGTAGTGCCATATGTACTATGGATCAAATGGAGGCTGGATGCTCTGAATAGTGTATGTGATGAAGGTGTGTATGTAGTATGTGGGACCATGCCCACAAATTATATGTTTTGTCTGGATGCCATGTGCCAAATGGTGTATGGCTCTTGTTGAACCACATCAGACATCAAGCATCAACAATTATTTACTAAAGTTAGAATTGTTGGGAAATTCAAAGTGAACTTCAAATGTAACATTTGAAATGTAATATGTTTTTAAATTCAACCTTATATTGTACCATATAATGTATGCAACTGTCTACAAACCTGTTACATATACATGTATATAAAGGGAGGAGTTCCCTCAAGCTCATCACTACAAATTTCTTAGTCCAATAAAAAAGGTAGCAAAAGGAATTCTTCATTATTCTGCATCTACGTACACCACGGCAAATTAACACTCTCTAAAAGAGTGCTATTCAGTAAACTCAGAATGTTAGCAAAGAAAATCAGAACTGGAGCGAAAATATCTGATCAGTAAAAACTCAGCAACAGTCACCGCTTGGCTATTTTAGGCTCAATCTTGTAGTTTGGATTTATTTAGCTAAAATTTGTAGTTTTGTGAATAAATGTTGAAACATTTTTTACATTTTGTAAAATTCTGTAATGCATGTTTTTAGCAGCAGTCTGACACAAGAGACACATGTGTTGGACTGAAAAACATCAATAGTCACATATGGTGAATCGCACATTGCACAAAGTAAAATGTTATTCATACATTAACTCTCAGTAACACTATAAAGGATGCATGTTTATTAGTTACAAATAACAATGCCAGTGTGTGTGAGGTGCACTGGGGTAAGTGTGTTAGAACCCTTTACATGCCAAGTGTGTGCCAAACACATTATTTAGAACTCAAACAATTAGTGCTTTGCACTTTTTAACCCATTTTTTTTTCAGCAACATGTTTTATTGGGCCTGAATAATCCTGAAACTACAGGGATTCAATTTTAACCCCATAGGTACCAAACCTTTATTAGTACACCCACTGTGCAACAAGATCTTTGAAAAACCAAAAATGTGTGCTGCTCACTTTAATCGAGTAACTGGGTTCATCAACAGTACTGGAAACTGTCATCTATTTAATAAACACAAGTTCACTTTTTAACCCGTTGTACTCTCTGACTGCCACTTCCAGTTCTCAAAAGTTAATCAGCAATTCTTAAACTTGTGTAGAGAATACTTTGATGATAAGAAGTGTCAGTCAATATTTGTTGTGTATTAGTGGATGATTCACAGAGCTACTTTAGAACCTCTTCAGACCTTAGAAACCTTAGATTAGAACCTCTTCAGACCTTAGAAACAAAAATATGCAAATTCACCAAGTCTGTAACAAGAAGGCTTCGAAGTGTTAAGATACACGATGAGATAAGAGTACAGCACAGAACATACAGACAAAATAGCAGCCACTTACATCATGCACAACCAGCCATATAAACGGTACAGTGTATTTCTCCTTATAGTATCAATATAGAGTATCACTATAGCTCAAGTTACCAGTAAGTATCACCTTGTTTGACAGAATCAAAGCAAGACAGTAACATACGACACACGATGTGAATAGTTTTACCTACCATAACATAACAATTATTGACCCTAATTTTATATTAATTACATTGAAAGCTCCTACTGATTAGCAGGTAGGCAAGCCACAATTTATAAGATGTAAAAAAGAAATTAGTACTGAATAACGTTTTCTAGAGATCAGTAAGCCACAATTTATCTAGATGTAAAAAAAAAAAAAAAAAATAGTACTGAATAAAGTTTTCCAGAGATCAGTAAACCACAATTTATCTAGATGTAAAAAAGAAATTAGTACTGAATAAAGTTTTCTAGAGAGCAGTAAGCCACAGTGTATTAGATGTAAATAAATCAGAACTGAATAACGTTTTCTAGAGATCAGCATGAATCATTTCATACTTAATTTCAAACTTAAAGAGAAAGGATTAATATTGTGAACAATGCAAGCATCAAAAACATGACACATTTGTATTAACATGTTCAATGCTAAAAAGTCATAAAATAATCATTTTGTTTATAAATTGCTGAAGAATTAAGTCCTTTGCCATTCTTACCTTGTTGGCTGCTTGCCATGTGCAGGATTATACCCAAAATAAAAAATGTGGGGCATCCTTGTAGTGATGATGTCTTTGCCATTGTCAAACCCATCAAAGATAAAAAAAAATTATTGGAAAAAAAAAATTGAAAAGAAACCAAATGCTTTTTTTTGTGTGTGTCAAGTTTTGTACTTTATGTTTCAAAAGAAACTCCAGTTTGTTTGCAGATGTTGAGCAGAGTAACTTGTGCCAGATAAGATGAACGTTACCATTTCTCAAGGTCAGAATTCACAGTCCTGTAGTCAGTAAGCACACTCCAAGCACTGACCCAGAGTGTAGTGAAGTCAGAATTCTAGATTGTGTCCACCTCTGTAACATTAGCCAGGCACGCCTCCACTAGTCTGTCACAGAAAGAATCACAAGGATCCTGGAAGATCTGAGATGGATTGCATGTGTTCAGAAACTCTCTGGCATCACTTTTTGCAAACACACATGTCTAATGAACACCATTTCCTTTAATGCTCCTTACATTCCATTAAGTTTAAAGAAGTTTGTAAAATCTTGTCTAGTAAACAGAAAAATAATTAAAACTAATAGATGAGCCACTTTATTCGTTTTATTTTGTCTGTTTTCTGTAATGTTCACTAACAATTCCTATTTAAAAATAACACCTTTCAAACTGTTTTAAATGAGCTAGTTGAGTTAAATGAAAAAAAAACATTTAATTGAAATTTAGGAGAAGCAGCCTGAATTGGTCCTACACCATCATCTATGCAAAGTTTATTAACATTACAGAAACTAGTAACCTAAATGTCAGGAGGTCTTATATACAGGATCTCAGGGCTTGAACCCCAGGTGCAACAAAGAGAAGATCATTTCCTTAAATTCTCTCTTTCCAGTGGATAATATGAAATTATGGGCTTATCTCTTAGAGACTCCTAAGCCCCATCTAAACAGTTAACCTACCAACAAGGTGGGCAATTTCTACAAGATACAAGTAAATGTGGCTTCTCCGAGACCACAACATTAAACCATACTTTTGTTGTTCTTTCTGGTTCTGAAGACTCATTCTATTATTTATCATCTGATACTCTCCCACAAGTTGGATGCTAAACTCCCATATGTGTAGAAATGGGAAACTGATCCCAGTGATACTTTGTTTTTATAGCAATTGCAGATCATCATTGCCATACCAAGTCAGTGGCACCCTCTGTTCTTAGAAAAAGAAAATGTCTTAACGGTTCTTTCTATACGGGACTCTTCTGCAGCATTCTTTAGGGCAGTGGTAGGAAACCTTCGACACCCCAAAAGTTGTAGACTATATCACCCCGAGGCTTTGCCAGCATTAAGGCTGTAAGACCATCTTGGCAGATGTAGTCCCCAACATCTAACATATAGAGTTATACAGGTTGTCTACCCCTGGTTTAGGAGTTGTGCCTGCCTAGAGTCCTTCCTACATCTATTCTGTGAATCTCCCACCGAGGACTAGTTTGTATGACGTGATTGTTGTATCTTTTGTGCTCACATCAAACATTAAATAAAAATCAAATCTTATTGAGCACTTAAACATAAGGGTGCTATGTCTATCCAGTTCTGCTAAAACTGATAATAGTTAACAAAAGGAAAGATAAGGTCCAGCTCTCCTGAAAATAATATAGCTCAGATTTGCTTTTTTAAACTGGTGATTTGTGAAGTTTAAAGCAAAGACCAGGTATAGGATTTTGACCAAGTTCATTTTCATCTTTTTCTTCCTAAATTTCACAAGTTCATATTACTTTTCTGGAGGTTGGTTAGCCTTTAATGTTGTTTAGGTATTGTCTCTACTACCTTCCCCCCTTTGCCCAATATGTGTAGCAGCAGACCTCTAGGCCAGCTGCAAACATATAGCCCAACTTGAGGTCAAAACAGCACATTGGTACATCACACACCACTTCCTTTATTCATTGTATAATAAATGTTTTATACTAACACTACTCCATACGTGGAGTACAACAATACTAATATAAAATAGTTACATAATATATTTAGCATTGTTCTGTAAGGCAGCAGCACACAAACCTCTGTATGCTAGTGACAAAGGGGTCAAAATCCTCTGTATCTCCCCCTTTCAAGCTCTACCCTGGCATACAGCAATTTTGAGTATGTTGGGTTGGAAGATTGCTTTCACTTGTCCAACTAAAAGGATTATTCATATTTGATTACATATTTGAGGCCAAAGCAGCCAACTAAATGCATAGCTGACATTGAAATATTTTCTAATTCAGCAATTTTTTCCTTAAATTTGAAATTCTATTTTAATTCACTTTAAATAAATTGGTTAGTGTTCATACCTGGGATGCCACATGTGGTACGTATAAGCAAAGGAGGAACTGCACTTATGGTTCCTGTCAAATATCCAAAAATTGAAGGGTAGGTACCCACAACATCACATTATGTCAACTGAAGATCCAGGAACTTATTAATTGATCTAAAGGTACAAACCTTTACTGGAAACAACAAGCAGCAAATTACAACATTTTGGCCAGTTATGGCCTTTGTCACGTCGACACACAGAGTACTACTAGCAATTTTCTTTTACAAGGATCACAAAGCAATCTATTTTTTATGCATATAGAACTATGTAAGTATTTTCATTTTCTGAGTTAATGTTCCATGGCTAAATCCTCTGGGTGTGCATGGTTTTGTTGCATGACAAAACAGTACCTCTCAATAGGATACAATTTTCCAAAATTATGGAAACTAGGTCACCCCCGTCAAATAGACAGATAAATATTATTAACTTCTGCTAATTTTGTCCCTGATTTTTTTATTAGTTTAAAATGAGAATTGTGTGATATATATTTTAGCAAATGTTTGTCAATTATATGTTTATACTAAAGATGCACATTTTAGTACCAACTAAATTTTTTACATATTAAATCTTAAATGTAAACATTTATAATGTTCAAAAATATGCTATATGCAGTCAAAAGCCACAAGACGGATTAAGTATTGTGAGCAGTTTTTCTGTCCAATATAATGATTTATGATTGTACAAAGATTTGCTAACAGATATTTAAGGAGGGGATCTTTTGTTTGTCCTGTTTTCCTGTGATCATGTCATACAGCAAATTACAAAGGAGATGCTAATGATCCCACAATAAAAAATGCCTATAATGTTCTGGTCACTGTGACCCCTGATGAGTTTTGCAGGATTCTTCGCTTCATTAAGGTTTTATCTACCCCCCTCTGGTAGACTGTAATCTGAGCATACCAGACACAACCATCTGCAGCAACTAGACCCAATGCCTTTTCTATTCTAGATCTTTTATTATAGAGCGTGCATTTCTCATCCTAGCTACAGAAGTTGATGTAGTCAAAATGTCACTAAAAGTTAAATTCACTAAATACAGAATTTTAGTGAATTAGAAAGCAAATGTGAAATTTATGCCAAAACAGCTGCTTTCAAAAAATTCTCTTAATGAATTGTTTTTCCAGCATGGCTATTTTAACTTCACTGTTTTTAATGATTCAAGTCCGAAGTCTAATGTTTTATAGATTCTTTGCATGTTTATATTTTGCAAAAAATTCACACACTGTATCACTTGAAAACAAAAGGCAGCATGCATTTGTAAGCATTTAATAACTTAAAGGGACTCTCCAGCCAAGCCTCTTTACTCACCTGGTTCCAGCGCCGGGAGCCTCGTGAAGCCGCGCCCCCTATTTAGTCAAAATGACGAAATAGGCAGGCCCGAGCAGGGAGCAATCAGACGCTTCCATTTGGAAGCGTCATTGCTCCCTTGTGCGCATGCGCGGTTTTGCCGCACATGCGCACATACTTCAGAGGGCATGCGCGCGGTGTGCGCGGGCGCGAGCTGAGCTGACTGACAGCTCAGCTCGCGGTCTTTGCCCGCCCCCTCTCCTTTCTGACAGGCTGGAGAGAGAAGGCGCGCACACAGTGCATTCTCTCTCCTGCACAGGAGACGTGTACAGGGCCTTTTTAGGGCCCTGCATGATAGGAAGTCCCTCTGGTGGCCGTCTGACGGCCACTGGAGGTATTCCTATCAATCAATGTAAATACATTGCTTATATTAGATTGCCTGCAGGGAGTTATAGATCATACCTGAACAACTACATTAAGCTGTAGTTGTTCAGGTGACTATAGTGTCCCTTTAACCTATTTTGTAAAACATATGTACATACATGTACATACTAGTTACAAAGCAATCCAAAATGCAATTTATACCTTTGATCCAGCTCTTGTTTTAACACTGAAAAGAAACATTTTCCCTGCCAAGTCTCTATTCTGTTTCAGTGCTTCTCTGTATTATGTAACCTCTCTCTTTTTTTTGTATTACAGCAAATGTTGTAGATCAAACTTTATGGCTAGATCCTAACAGCCAAGGGAGAGGAGAGAGGAGTCTAAACAGACAGTTCCTTTTCTGTGCAGGCTGTCCTATATACCGTATCCATGTAGAGTGAGGTAGCTGTAGTTATACTCTATATAGACATACTGATGGTATTATTTATATACTAGTGCAGTGGTGGAACTAATGCAGAGCAGGCCCTGGTACAAGAAATTTATTAGGCACCCTCTTGCATAAGTTTGGCCAAAAGGTAGATCCCTATCTGCTGAACTCCCATAATGCTATGCCAGCTGGGGATTTACCATGTGTCAGTCCTTGCAGGATTGTATTTGTGAACAGTTTTTGTGTGTTTGAACATGTTTTGTATAGAGTATATGTGTGTGCATGTAGGAGTGTATTCCATCTCTGTAATGCTGCCATTGGAATGCAGTGGTAATTTGTGTGTAGTGTTGGTGTTTTAATCAAGATATGTTTGTATAAAATTTAAGTGTTTACATACAGGGGTGTGTTTGTATGTAAATGTTGTGTTTGACTGAAGGGGTGTGCTTGTATGTAGTTCTGACTTTTAAATGTAGGAGTACATTTGTGTGCAGTATTGGTGTTTGGCTTAATGGGTGTGTTTGTATATTATTTTGGAGTTTCAATGCTAGGGTGTGTTTGTATGTAATGTTTGTGTTTGATTGTGTTTGATTTGATTGCTGAGATGTATGCACACATACACATGCACTTCCACATACATACATACTTACACAGATATGCATACACAAAAACACACACAGATACACACTGACACATACACACATAGATACACACACACTGATATATACACACACCCTGATACAGAGATACACACTGACACATACAAAGACCCTGACACACAAACACACTGTCAGGGTACCTGAAGTCTCTGCCTCCGAGAGAGGCAGAGACTTAGACGTCTATCCCTCCGGACGGGCTGTTTCCTCTGTTCCTCGCGGTCCTCCCGGTCACGTAAACGCCGGCCGCGAGGGAGTCACTTCCTCTTGTAGCAGGACGTCCGGAAACCGACGTCATGACGCCAGCCCGGAACGATCTGTCACTCAATCCTTTAGAGACTAATCAGATCTCGTCGGAGGCGTGTCTCTCTCTCCGAGCCAGGGTATTTAAACTTGCTTCTCCATTTGCTCATTGCCCTGTCGTGGTTCTAGCCTGTCTAGTCACACAGTGCTCTGGTATTTTCTGTTATCCCTTTGGTTCCGACCCGGCTTGTTTGACTTACTCTGTTTACCTCTGTTATCCTTGACCCGGCTTGTTCCTCGCTTACCTGTCCTCTCGTTCCCTCGACCTCGGCTTGTCTCTGACCATTCTCTATTCTCTCCGTACGTTAGTCCGGCCATTCTAAGGTCCGGTATACGTATCCTGTACTGGTTTGTACTCTGCGTGTTGGATCCCTGTCCCGATCCTGACACACACACACTGATACACACATACTCACAAACTCAGGTACACACACCTTGGCACTCAGATAAACACTGACACATACACACCTTGATGAAAATACACACACTGATACATAGGCACACTGACACATACACACATAGGTAGACACACACATACATGTCAGACTTTATATTTGTAGCCACCAACCTGTTAACATACCTTTTGTATGCAGAATGCTGGCTTCCTTGGAGTCCTTCTGATACTTTCTCAGGCTGATGGGAGGGTGAATCAGTATCTGGCTCTCCTTTCTCCTCCCCACTCCCGTGCCTCCTCTTTGCCTACTGTATGGCACCCTCTGATGGTCACTTCCTCCCACCATTGCCAATACCACAGGGACCAGGTCTCTTAAAGGGCCCAATGTTCAGCATTACCCATTGGATGGCCCTAAGTGCACCCAATAGGGCCCCTGACTGTGGGGGATCCGTTGCAGCCATACCGGCTGCATTGGCAGTAATTCTGTCCCTGTACTAGTAGCATTTTAGGAAGTTGCATTCCTAACAAAGTACTCCCGTCAGGACATTCCTCCCCTGCAGCAAGGACGAGTGATGGTAAGTTATTTATTTATTTATTTTGGCTTACTCCACCCGAAAACAGCAATTTAAAAAAATAATATTTTTAGCTTGGAGAGACCCTTTAACCTTGTTTTTTCATTACTCAAATAGCTCTAATCGCGTGTACTATTAACAAACTGCAATCAAAATCAAAAGATATTCTCTTTAAGAGACATTTTCATGCAAAATATATCACAGTCTATTTTCAGTTCACCTATGTATTGTGCAGATATACAAAAAAAAAATGCATAGATATGGAGTAATTGTGAGTTCCTTCTTTTTTCAAGTCTAAAATGCTTTATGGTGAGCAAGACTCATCCTGCCATAACTAGCCCCCAAAATATATACAAACTAACGTGGTAAGCTATTACTTTTTTTTTTTTTTGCTATTCAAATTTCTAGTGCATTTAAAATATCTTCGTTATAGTAAGAAGTGAATATCTATTACAATGTGCAGCTTGTATCAGGTCAGTGTAATTGGCAATGCTGCTCTGGGACACCTGCTGTGGAACTGCTTACTGTTTTGTTTTTTTTATATTGAGTGATCACTTGTTAAAGAATTGGCTATGCATTCCATGGAAAACTTGGGCAAACAGTTGTTAGAGTTAATCAACTCAGAGAAGTCATGGTTTGCTATAATTTACTTTTGTGCCTCCATTTCTTTAAATTGCTTTCAAATAAAGTTAGTCTTTAAAACAAACTCTCTCTCTCTCTCTCTCTCTCTCTCTCTCTCTCTCTCTCTCTCTCTCTCTCTCTCTCTCTCTCTCTCTCTCTCTCCATCTATTAATCTGTCAGGGTTCCCCCATATTTTTTTCTCTCTGATCAGCATTTACCCATATGACTTCTGGGTTCTCGCCCATGCATCTGACATCACACGCTTCCCTGTCAAAAGGAAGCCGCGGCCGCACTCACAGGTCTCAATTAATTTGTTGCCTACTTCTTCTTAATTGCCGACGGAGCTCCTTCTATTGATTACCCGAACCTCTCTTACCTGATCCTGACTACACTGACTGCTCCACTCCCAGACTCGGAACAGACTTGACTACAATTTCCTCTAATGCTCAATATACTGCAGGGATCCTCAATCCTCATTATTATATTGGAAAGGACTTCCATTCTCATCATCCACAGGAACAAAATTAAGTTCTCCAGTTACTAGGATTAATAATTGGATCATACCTTAACGTTATTTGAAGGATAAAGGGAATACATATGTCTTCCCTCTGGGCTTCTATTACCTCTTATTTTCTCTATTGAAAGTTCTATTACAGCTGATAGCTTGTTCCTAATTGTTTCATTTATTATTTGTTGCAGTCTAAAAGGACTATAACTACTATCCGAATCAGGATCTTCTTTATTTTCTACATTTCACTATTGAAACCTAAAGGACCCTGTCACATTCCTAAAACAGGAATTGCCTTTCTGCTATACATTATTCGAAGTCTAATGGACTGTATTATATATTCCTAATCAAGGAGTTACCTTATTTAATTGTTGGCACTGAATGCTATTTTCTGTGAAGCAATCCTAAGCAAAATTACCATTGCTAGATGTAATATTATTTTCAGTTTATATTGTTATAGAAGATTGTTAAAGTGAAAATACCTTATTTCAATAAATCAAACTTTCTTAAAGTGACAGTATCAAATTTATTCTTTCACCTACAGTTGAGTTCCAAATGAAGTTTTTCTAAACGTATTACATATTGATTGAGCCTAAAAAATGGAACCAGCAGAACTTAATGCTCAAATGTTCTCAAAGAGTTGAATTCCTAACACAAGGATTGCAAGATCTACAAACTACTAATGAAAGGCTCCTTAATTATATAAGGGAGATTCAAAATCAAATTGTTACAACCCCACCCTATATCTCTACTCATCAAGACTCATTTGAAGCTATTGTTTGCCACCCTGAAAATGTTTTGGGAGATCGTTCCAAATACAGAGAATTTTATAATTCATGCAATTTACTATTTGCTCTAAAACCAAGATCCAATCCTAATGACAAAATAAAGGTTTATACAGTAATTTCCTTTCTTAGGGCTGAACCAACTCCTCGTTGTGTTGTCTCTATCATTTTACCATGGGATCTAGAAAGGATTCAAAGCTATTATCGATTCCGGTGCTGCTGGAACATTTATTGATTCAACTCTCGTTTCAAAGAATAAAATTCCTTCCATTCAAAAAAATCCCTTTGTCTCCATTAGAGTGGTCGATGGTTCTACCATTCCATCTGGTCTTATTAAATATGAAATCATCCCTCTAAAAATGACTACTGAAATTAATCACAATGAATATTTCAAATTTGACATTGTAAAATCACCTTTATTCCCCGTCATACTTGGCATGAACTGGTTACAACTTCACAACCCTCATATTCAATAGTCTCCTATCTCCTATATTTTCCTATATGTACAATTCAAATCAAAATTTTGTAATGATAATTGTTTTCCTCATCTTCCTCTACTTCAAATTACTGATGAAGTAAAGATACCTGAACACTTTAATGAATTCGAATATGTCTTTAATAAGATGTCTTTACCTCCCTATAGGATATATGACTGCCCTATTGATCTTCTTCCTGGAGCTGCTTTTGGGCATATCTATCCACTTTCTGATGCTGAACTCAAGATTCTTTAAGAATGCCTAGAAGAAAATCTTTGCAAAGGATTTATTAGACCATCTACTTCTCCCGCTGCATCTGCTATATTTTTTTTGTCAAAATCAAGGATGAAACTATTCGTCCCATCATTGATTACCGTGTGCTAAATAAAATAACTATAAAAATAGATTTCCTCTTCCATTAATTCCTGAACTGATTGAACGACTGAAAACAGCAACTATTTACACAAAACTTGACCTCCGCGGAGCATACATTTTAATCAGAATAAAAGATGGAGATGAATGGAAAACTGCTTTTCATACAAGGTACGGATTGTATGAATATCTAGTAATGCCATTTGAACTTTGTGACGCTCCTGCCACTTTTCAACACTTTATTAAAGTTAGATATCATGACCTCTTGGACATATATGTCATAATTCATCTCGATGGCATACTCATTTATTTCAATAACCTTCATGACCACAGAAAACATGTAAAATGGGTTCTTTCAAGATTACGTGCACACCATTTATATGCTAAACAAGATAAATGTATTGGGGGATAGGATGGCTAGAAGGTTGGAGGAGATTTTAAACTAGTAGTAGGGGGAGGGTCATAGAAATCTACAAAATGGAGATAGGACAGAAAGGAGATGGGCTTTAGCTCAGTATAAGGGGGATGGAGATGGGGGGAGGGGCAAGCTCAGAACAGAGAAGGTATTTAATGTTAAAAATTTACAAAAAAAGTACAAGTGACTCATGATAATATTAAATGTATGCTTACTAATGCAAGGAGCCTAAATGACAAAATGGGGGAACTAGAGGCAATAGCATACACTAAACAATATGACATATTAGGCATAACTGAAACATGGTGGGATGAAACATATGACTGGGCAGTTAACTTAAATGGGTACACACTGTTTAGGAAAAAACAACAGGAAAGGTGGTGGGGTATGTTTGTTTCTCAACCATGAGTTAGAGCCAAATCTTAAGCAAGTGGAATGTGATGAGGAAGATGTGGAAGCTTTATGGGTAAATATCTGCTTGGGGCAAAAGATGGGAAATCAACTATTGGTTGGGATATGTTATAAACCACCTAATGTTAATATTGACGAGGAACAACAGCTGTTTGAGCAAATTGTGAAAGCTGCAAATCTGGGTAACACGTTAATTATTGGAGATTTTAAATACCTGGGCATAAATTGGGACAGAGGGACTAGTAGTTCAGCAAAGGGAATTAGGTTTTTGAACTTGTTAAATGGCACCTTCATGTCACAACTTGTACAAGCACCAACTAGAAAGGACACTTGTCTGGACCTGGTTCTAACAAACAACGTTGATCTTTTGACCAACATTCAAGTAGGTGAGCACTTGGGAAATATTCATAACAATATAGTGTCCTTTGAAAAAAACCCTCAAAAAAACAAAAGTATATGGGGTATATATTAAAACACATCATTTTAAAAAGACCATTTTCTATAAGTTAAGAGCAGCTTTACAATATATTGACTGGCATGAACTCTTTAGTGAAAAGAACACTGAGGATAAATGGAACATCTTCCAACAAATATTAGAAAGGTACATTTCTCAGTTTGTCCCATTGGGTAATACATATAAAATAAACAAATTGAAACCAATGTGTCTTACTAGAGAAGTAAAACAAGAGATTAAAAATAAGAAAATGGCATTTAAAGCATTTAAATCAGACAAATCAGAGGCATCCTATCAAAGATATAAAGAAGCCAATAATGTGTGCAAAACGACAATTAGATTTGCTAAACTTCAGAATGAAAAAATGAAAGCCAAAGAGAGCAAAAGGAACCCCAAAGCATTCTTTAGGTACATAAATAAAAAAATAAATAAAAAAAATGAAAGTGTAGGTACACTAAAACCTGGGATGGTGGTGTTAGTTAATGAAGACCAGGAAAAGGCAGAAATTTTAAATAACTATTTCTCCTCTGTATATATTAAGGAAGAACCCATGGCAATAGGTATGCAAATGTTGCTGCTAAAAACCTGCAGAAAAATTGTAATGGGTTAACTCAAGACAAGGTGCTGCAGCAACTAAAGAAAATTAATATAATTAAAGCTCCAGGCCCTGACTGTATTCATCCACGAGTACTTAAGGTACTAAGTGTAGAAATAAGTGAACCTGTAGAAATAAGTGACAAAATGGGGGAACTAGAGGCAATAGCATACACTAAACAATATGACATATTAGGCATAACTGAAACATGGTGGGATGAAACATATGACTGGGCAGTTAACTTAAATGGGTACACACTGTTTAGGAAAAAACAACAGGAAAGGTGGTGGGGTATGTTTGTTTCTCAACCATGAGATAGAGCCAAATCTTAAGCAAGTGGAATGTGATGAGGAAGATGTGGAAGCTTTATGGGTAAATATCTGCTTGGGGCAAAAGATGGGAAATCAACTATTGGTTGGGATATGTTATAAACCACCTAATGTTAATATTGACGAGGAACAACAGCTGTTTGAGCAAATTGTGAAAGCTGCAAATCTGGGTAACACGTTAATTATTGGAGATTTTAAATACCTGGGCATAAATTGGGACAGAGGGACTAGTAGTTCAGCAAAGGGAATTAGGTTTTTGAACTTGTTAAATGGCACCTTCATGTCACAACTTGTACAAGCACCAACTAGAAAGGACACTTGTCTGGACCTGGTTCTAACAAACAACGTTGATCTTTTGACCAACATTCAAGTAGGTGAGCACTTGGGAAATATTCATAACAATATAGTGTCCTTTGAAAAAACCCCTCAAAAAAACAAAAGTATATGGGGTATATATTAAAACACATCATTTTAAAAAAGACCATTTTCTATAAGTTAAGAGCAGCTTTACAATATATTGACTGGCATGAACTCTTTAGTGAAAAGAACACTGAGGATAAATGGAACATCTTCCAACAAATATTAGAAAGGTACATTTCTCAGTTTGTCCCATTGGGTAATACATATAAAATAAACAAATTGAAACCAATGTGTCTTACTAGAGAAGTAAAACAAGAGATTAAAAATAAGAAAATGGCATTTAAAGCATTTAAATCAGACAAATCAGAGGCATCCTATCAAAGATATAAAGAAGCCAATAATGTGTGCAAAACGACAATTAGATTTGCTAAACTTCAGAATGAAAAAATGAAAGCCAAAGAGAGCAAAAGGAACCCCAAAGCATTCTTTAGGTACATAAATAAAATAAAAAAATAAAAAAAATGAAAGTGTAGGTACACTAAAACCTGGGATGGTGGTGTTAGTTAATGAAGACCAGGAAAAGGCAGAAATTTTAAATAACTATTTCTCCTCTGTATATATTAAGGAAGAACCCATGGCAATAGGTATGCAAATGTTGCTGCTAAAAACCTGCAGAAAAATTGTAATGGGTTAACTCAAGACAAGGTGCTGCAGCAACTAAAGAAAATTAATATAATTAAAGCTCCAGGCCCTGACTGTATTCATCCACGAGTACTTAAGGTACTAAGTGTAGAAATAAGTGAACCTGTAGAAATAAGTGACAAAATGGGGGAACTAGAGGCAATAGCATACACTAAACAATATGACATATTAGGCATAACTGAAACATGGTGGGATGAAACATATGACTGGGCAGTTAACTTAAATGGGTACACACTGTTTAGGAAAAAACAACAGGAAAGGTGGTGGGGTATGTTTGTTTCTCAACCATGAGATAGAGCCAAATCTTAAGCAAGTGGAATGTGATGAGGAAGATGTGGAAGCTTTATGGGTAAATATCTGCTTGGGGCAAAAGATGGGAAATCAACTATTGGTTGGGATATGTTATAAACCACCTAATGTTAATATTGACGAGGAACAACAGCTGTTTGAGCAAATTGTGAAAGCTGCAAATCTGGGTAACACGTTAATTATTGGAGATTTTAAATACCTGGGCATAAATTGGGACAGAGGGACTAGTAGTTCAGCAAAGGGAATTAGGTTTTTGAACTTGTTAAATGGCACCTTCATGTCACAACTTGTACAACCACCAACTAGAAAGGACACTTGTCTGGACCTGGTTCTAACAAACAACGTTGATCTTTTGACCAACATTCAAGTAGGTGAGCACTTGGGAAATATTCATAACAATATAGTGTCCTTTGAAAAAAACCTCAAAAAAACAAAAGTATATGGGGTATATATTAAAACACATCATTTTAAAAAGACCATTTTCTATAAGTTAAGAGCAGCTTTACAATATATTGACTGGCATGAACTCTTTAGTGAAAAGAACACTGAGGATAAATGGAACATCTTCCAACAAATATTAGAAAGGTACATTTCTCAGTTTGTCAAATTGGGTAATACATATAAAATAAACAAATTGAAACCAATGTGTCTTACTAGAGAAGTAAAACAAGAGATTAAAAATAAGAAAATGGCATTTAAAGCATTTAAATCAGACAAATCAGAGGCATCCTATCAAAGATATAAAGAAGCCAATAATGTGTGCAAAACGACAATTAGATTTGCTAAACTTCAGAATGAAAAAATGAAAGCCAAAGAGAGCAAAAGGAACCCCAAAGCATTCTTTAGGTACATAAATTAAAAAAAAAAAAATGAAAGTGTAGGTACACTAAAACCTGGGATGGTGGTGTTAGTTCATGAAGACCAGGAAAAGGCAGAAATTTTAAATAACTATTTCTCCTCTGTATATATTAAGGAAGAACCCATGGCAATAGGTATGCAAATGTTGCTGCTAAAAACCTGCAGAAAAATTGTAATGGGTTAACTCAAGACAAGGTGCTGCAGCAACTAAAGAAAATTAATATAATTAAAGCTCCAGGCCCTGACTGTATTCATCCACGAGTACTTAAGGTACTAGGTGTAGAAATAAGTGAACCTCTGTTTTTAATCTTTCAAGATTCTTTTCTTTCAGGAAGTGTTCCGGAGGATTGGAGGAAGGCAGACGTAGTACCTATATTCAAAAAGGGTTCAACATCCTTGCCTGGAAATTATAGACCTGCTGTGAGCTTAATTTCTGTGGCTGGAAAAGTATTTGAAAGATTATTAAAGGATAATATTGAAGAATTCCTTGAGAAGAACATGGTTATCAGCACAAATCAGCATGGTTTTATGAAGCACAGGTCATGTCAAACTAACATTCTATGAAAGAGTAGGTAGAAGTATAGATCAGGGTGTTGCAGTGGACGTGATCTATTTGGATTTTGCCAAGGCATTTGATACAGTTCCACACAATAGATTAGTGTTCAAACTCAAATAAATCGGTCTAGATGAAAATTCTTGTTCTTGGGTAGAACATTGGCTTAAAGGGACACTCCAGGCACCCAGACCACTTCTGCCCATTGGAGAGGTCTGGGTGCCAACTCCCACTACTCTTAACCCTGCAACTGTAATTATTGCAGTTTTTTATAAACTGCAATAATTACATTGCAGGGTTAACTCCACCTCTAGTGGCTGTCTACTAGACAGCCACTAGAGGGAACTTCCTGATTTATAGCAAAGATTTTCTTTGCTAGAGCGGCTAATGAGCAAGCGCGGCATTGCATTAGGTCTCCTTGGGCGGGATCAGTCTCGCCCACCGGCTGACGGAGTCAGTAGGAGGAGCAGCACGGAGGAGGAGGCAGTAACGAGGGACATCGTCGCTGCCTCAGGTAAGTGACTGAAGGTGTTTTCACCCCTTCAGCAACTGGGGATTGGGGGGTGGGAGGGAGAGGGAACCTGCAGTGCCAGGAAAATGGATTGTTTTCCTGGCACTGGAGTTTTCCTTTAACAATAGAGTACAAAGAGTTGTCATTAATGGTACATTTTCAAGATGGACAGAGGTGGCAAGTGGTGTCCCTCAGGGTTCTGTTCTGGGACCCCTTCTATTTAACATGTTTATAAATGATCTTGAAAAAGCATTAAAAGTCATGTTTCAGTGTTTGCAGATGACACAAAACTCTGTAAATTAATACAATGTGAGCAAGAAATTACTTTGCTGCAGAGGGATTTCGATAGACTGGGGTACTGGGCACTCAAATGGCAGATGAAATTTAATTTTGAAAAATGCAAAGGTATGCACTTCGGCGTAAAAAATGCAACGTATACCCTTAAAGGGACACTCCAGGCACCCCGACCACTTCTGCCCATTGGAGTGGTCTGGGTGCCAACTCCCACTACCCTTAACCCTGCAACTGTAAATATTGCAGTTTTCATAAACTGCAATAATCACATTGCAGGGTTAACTCCTCCTCTAGTGGCTGTCTACTAGACAGCAACTAGAGGGCACTTCCGGGTTTATAGCACAGATTTTCTGTGCTGGACGTCCTCACGCTATGTTAGGACCTCCAGCGTCACTGAAATCCCCATAGGAAAGCATTTAAAGCATTTTCCAATGCTTTCCTATGGGGAGGTCTAATGGGGTGTGTGGCATTGCAGCGCATGCGCATTAGGTCTACCCCGCCGCCGGCCGCACATTAGGTCTCCCCCGCCGGATGATAAAAGTAAGGTAAAAGTAAGTAATTGAAGGGGTTTTAATCCCTTCAGCAACATGGGGTGGGGTGGGAGGGAAATGGGACCTGCAGTGCCAGGAAAATGGTTTGTTTTCCTGGCACTGGAGAGTCCCTTTAACGGAAGCAAATTAGAGATAACAACACATGAAAAGGACTTGGGAATTGTTATAGACAACAATCTATGCAACAATGTGCAATGTCAATCAGCAGTGGCTAAGGGCAGTAAGGTTTTGTCATGCATGAAAAAGGGCATTAATTTTTGGGATGAGAATATCATTTTGCCCCTTTATAAATCACTGGTTAGACCACATCTTGAATATGCTGTGCAATTTTGGGCACCTGTTTTAAAGAAGGATATTGTGGCACTAGAAAAAGTGCAGAGGCGGGCTACAAAATTAGTAAAAGAAATGGAACATATCATCTTGGAAGAAAGGTTAACAAATTTAAACCTCTTTAGTTTAGAAAAACGTCACCTCGGGAGGAGGCGGGGGGGTATGATAACATTATACAAACCATTGTGTGGAAATCTATTCACAAACCAGACTTTACATAGGATACAAGGTCATGCGTTTAGACTGGAAGAAAGAAGATTTCATCTAAGGCAAAGGAAAGGTCTTTTTACTGTAAGAACAATACGGATGTGGAATTCTCTGCCTGAAGAAGTGGTTTTATCAGAGTCCATACAGATGTTTAACCCCTTAAGGACACATGACATGCCTGTCATGTCATGATTCCCTTTTATTCCAGAAGTTTGGTCCTTAAGGGGTTAAACAGCAACTTGATACATACTTGCAAAAACTAAATATTCAAGGATATAATTTTTCAATGCAAGGTAATAGCTTCTTGATTAAAATGATTAATCTCACTGCCATTCTGGGGTCAAGAATTAATTTTTTTCCTAATTTGTTGCAAAATTGGAAGTGTTTCAAACTGTTTGGTTTTTTTTGCCTTCTTTTGAATCAACAGCAAAAACCAAATGTGAGGAGGGCTGAACTTGATGGACGCAAGTCTCTTTTCAGCTATATAACTATGTATTTTTGAAGTATCCGAAATTTAATTTCTTGGATATGTTATTACACCCCAAGGCATAAAGGTGGATGATTCCAAAATACAGTGTATCCTCAATTGACCTATCCCCACTACAGTAAAAAAAGTTAAAAGTTTCTTGGGATTTTCTAATTTTTTATCATAAATTTATAAAACATTCCTCAGAAATTGTTCAACCCCTTACTCCGCTTACCCGCAAGAAGATTCCTTTGAATTGGAATCTTGACACTCAAATGGCTTTTGACTATCTTAAACAGTGTTTTACATCTGCACCTATATTCAAGATGCCCAATTCCTCTTTTTTCCTTCATCTTGGAAGTAGATGCATAAGATAACGCCATAGGAGCTGTTCTCTCCCAGCAAATAAACCCTCAAGATCCTTTACATCCTGTTGCATTTTTTTCTCATACTCGGTCTCCAGCAGAAAAAAAAAAATGCAATTAGAAAAAAATAATTATTAGGAATAAAAGCTTCTTTTGAAATCTGTTTTTTCAAAGAGTCAATTTTCACATAGTGTATAGACCTGGTTCAAAGAATAAAAAGGCCGATTCTCTATCACGTATGCATCCTCAGGATGATAACTCAAATGAACCTACTTCGATCATATAACCTTCTAAGTATATTGAAATAACTTCTCAATTTATAAACAAAATAAAACAAATTGCTAAAGAAGAACTTCAAATTCCTATCCCTTCCAGTCTAACTGAAAAATAAGGTGTCTATTTCAAAGGGGATAAGTTGTATATTCGGGGGGCGGAGCCAACACCGGTCCTGAATGGACGCGTTCTAAAACAGCTCTATCCGCAAGAGACACAAATCCAACTCCGTCGGCCCCCCCAAAATAATGATAGGACACCCTAAACAATCCACCGCCTCCCAACAAGCCTCAGGCAAGACTGGCGCTTTAACCAAATATTCCCGCGACAATGCGGACAGCAATGCGGGCATTGCAGGGTCCATTATGGTGCCGGACTCACCTCACTCCAGCTTGCCTCCATCTAGCCCGGTGGGCTCCAAAGGTTCGGGCCCTCCATCAGAAGGGGAATTTAAGTACTATTCTCTGGAATTTGCCATCAAAGCAAGATATTGCCACCATGTTGGGCAAGTTAGAAGCCTCAATTCAGGCCAAAATGGATGCGATAAACTCTGACATCCTTCAGGTAAAAGACAGAGTTGAAACATTTTAAGATGATCGAAATGCAATGCAGACTCAACTGAGTGCTTTGCAGGAATCCATGGAACATCACAAAACGTGATTCCTTATTCATTTGGACCTTTTCCTATAGGGAAAATTATCAATAAAGTTGCTGTCAAATTAACTTTGCCTTCCACGGTAAAACTCCATCTTGTTTTCCACGTGTCTTTTCTAAAACCCTACGTTCCAGATCCATTTCCAAGAGATAAACAACAACCTGCAGACCCAGAAGAAATTGAATATGAAGTCCATAGGATCTTGGATTCTCGACTTCATCATGGAAAACTCAGATACTTAATTAATTGGAAAGGGTATGGCCCTGAAGATGAGACATGGAAAGACAAGGAAACAGTACATGCGTCTCGATTAATTGCCTCATTCCATAAAAAATATCCTGAAAAACCTCAATAATAGCAATCGGAGTGTGCTCCTTAGTAATGGGGTACTGTCAGGATTCACCCATATTATTTTCTCTCTGATCGGCATTTACCCGTATGACTTCCAGGTTCTAGACGATCCAACTTCGCCCATGCATCTGATGTCACGCGCTTCCCTGTCAAAAGAAAGCTACGGCTGCATTCACAGATCTCAATCAACTTGTTGCTAATTGCCAACAGAGGTCCTTCTATTGATCACTCGTGTACCGAACCTCTCTTACCTAATCCTGACTACGCTGACTTCTCCATTCCCAGACTTGGAACAGACTTGATTACAATTTCCTCTAATCCTCAATATATTACAGGGATCCTCAATCCTCATTATTGTACTGGAAAGGACTTCCATTCTCATCATCCAAAGGATCATAGTTAAGTTCTTCAGTTACTAGGTATACAAGATGTATACTGATATAGTCATATATTTCTCAAAAACATCACAAACCCAGACTAGAGATTTAACCAGGTGACAGAGAGGACAATTTGTCCCGGCATTAGGTTGTGTAGGGCACATCTGTCACATCTGGCACACCCCTTGCACGTGCCTATGAGTCTTCATATTATATAAATCATAATAAGAAAAGTTTAATTAGTTTAAATTTACTGCAAAGTTGTCCCTGGAACTGTCACCTCATGCACCACTATTGCCTTTACATGACTCATAGAAGCCTTGCTTGCCATGCGTTATACCACAGCCAATGAGAATTGAGCAAAAGTTAGTTTAGAATGGTTCGTCCTAATCTAATCCCTTTTAACCCACACCCATTTACCTATGGAGTCTTATTCATTGGAAATGCATTAATTTGGTTCAACCGTCCAAAACAAAATCTTGCACAACACAGGAAAACAGAAAAGGGTTCCATGGAATAGATTAGCATGTATGGCGCATAACTCAAGAAGATACCTATGATGTGAGCAGTGATTGATTGACGGCTAACAAAAAGGGGCGGGATTGTGATGGAGCATGCTAGTTTAGCCATGTAATGCCAATGAAACCTATTATGCTTAAAATAATCTAGTTCTTACTCATTTTTAACTATAACTTTCTTTCATATGAAACAGTATGCTAACACAATTCTAAAGCAAGCAATAGGAAATACCATCATTAAAAACTGTCAAGTGGTACATCTGATTTAATAGATACAAAACAAGATAAAGTAATAGAAATGATAAAAATAAAAAGAAAAATCACAGTTATGTTAAAGTGTAATATTCACCCTTTTTTTTTTTTAGATATATAGTAATTTGTGAAAACATATGTGTAGTTAGTTGATAACATAATTCATTGTGTCCGTATCATTGGGTCTCAAAATGACTTATCTTCTAGCAGTCAACATAATAAGAAAAGAATTGGGCCTTTGGGGTATATGCAGGAATGTTGCTTTAATATATGGATATTTTTAAATGCCTGCTCGGAACATGGCTATTTTCACATCACATTCTCACTAAATACCTTTCTGAAACAATTCATAGTTTAAATTCTCCATAAAACACATTATCAAATCCCAGAGCAACCCTAAGGCGAAATGGGAGAGAGAATTTGAACATTACCAACATGTCAGATTTCTGTGTTCTGTGGCGAAATGAAATGTCATTATCACATCTCTGGAATTTACCACAGTTTAACTCTGGATAATTTTACGTCTTTGTGAGAGGTCAAAGTTGCTTTAGTTTATTGTACCGTCTGGAACCTGAGTATGTCTTTTCTCAGTGATGTATGTTTCTGTAAATCCTTTTATTATAGACTTGTATAGGTAGTTTTTATTGTTTGAATGGGTTACAGTATGACATGGAATTTAGTTTAATAAGCATATAGGCATTTCTATCAGGATGTTAAGCTTTCATTTATTTCACATGCAACTGTGTCATCTCAGCTATGGTGACACAAACTTTAAATGCTGCGTTTTATGTTGTAGGTTATAAACATATATCACTTAAAGGGGAACTGTTACTTTCATTGAATTTACACTATTGAAAAAAACTTTGAAAATATAACTTGCGTTAACTTGTTTTTTTTTTTATGATATGCTTTGTTTTTAACTACATTAATATTAAAGATATAGCAGATTACATGATTATCCAGTTCAGGCATGGCAAAGCTACGACAAACATTGCAAATAAAAAAAAATAATGCATTAATGAATTTAAAGCATTGTTTAATTTCTATTCTTCTCTCTATTCTCTCTATATTCTTTCTCAATGCCAACTGACAGGTGCCAAGCATACCATTTTATTTAACATTCCTCACAAGAATGTTTATGTAGAGAAATAAGAAAGCAAAATCTTAAAATTCTTGGGAATTGAAAGGTCCCCTTTAAGACACAGGCTCAAACTGACATCATAATTCCTGACTCTTCTAGACCATATTAAATTCTTCTCCCACCATCTTGGCTTTGTTTCTGGTGTCCCCAGATTCAGGATATGTCCCCAATCAGTGCAGAACAAGCTCATAATGATATGTGTACAAATGGTCAAGCGCTAAGGAATAAACTGGTGAGGTGACATAAACAGCAGAACAACCTGGAATAAGGAATAGGGGAGTGCACTTGCACCTTTCAGAGCTGTATATGATTGAGCGGTATTATCCCTGCTTTTGCTCCAAATGTGATCCACCTTGGTCTCTGCTCTGCCCGTGACCTTCTCCGCTGCACGCACCTGTACGGCCTACTCATGCTTGCAGGACTTCTCGCGGGTGGCTCCCTTCCAATGGAACAGCCTCGCTACCGCCATCAGACTCTCCCCTAGTCTTCAATCATTTAAGGAGTGACTTAAAACCCATCTCTTTAGGAAAGCTTATAGCCTCCCAGAGTAACCTCTACCTCACATACCTGTCTCTTGCTCTCTCCTAAAGGGCAGCACTCTACTCTCTCCTCCAGCACTGCTTCACTCCCACCTTATTTGATTAATATTTCCTGTCCTATTGTGTTTTACACCCCACCTCCTATAGACTGTAAGCTCGTTTGAGCATGGTCCTCTTCAACCTGTCGTTCCTGTAAGTTTTCCCTGTAATTGTCCTATTTATAGTTAAATCCCTTCTCTTATAATATTGTAAAGTGCTACGGAATCTGTTGGTGCTATATAAATGGCAATAATAATAATACTATATAGCAAACCAGAGAGAGGGAGAGACAACATGGTGTAGTATATTGCATTTATGGATATACACTCACATATACTTGAACCCATAATGTCTCCTAATAATCAGTGTGATGTGGTACAATCCCCATTCAGGGATATATGGGAGATTGTATCCTCACCATAGATATTATCACGGGAGATGGGACTCCTCATACGTGTTCCCTTAATTATACTTTGTATTGTCTGATGTTTCCCTGCATTCTAATGGAAATGTTCCCCTCTTTTCGGCTACCGAACAGATTCTGTGGGGTCCCCTTGTTCGAAAATCATGTTTATGCTTGATTGGAAGATTGTGCTTGTCTCATTCTAAATATGATAAAAATGTGGCCTGAGTATTAATCTGTGGATAGGTATTAATGTCACTTTTGGATATGACATTGGAACACAAGGCTTGTTCATATCAAAGGACTCCTTATCTAAGAGGGAATCAAGGCATGGCAAATGAGAGAGTTAGTTTATACTGAAACCAGACCTCCAGGCCACTTATGTGTGACTTCTCACACCTTACAGAGTATCTCTGCTGGGGTTCCAGCTTCAAAGATGAATTTAGGTTGTAAGCTCTGACCTCCCATACAATCAAATTAACCCCTTTTGAAATTGACAATACCACCTCTACCAGGTAGCCAGTTCATATATGCACGAACATAAGTTTTGTTTTACTGAACCGATCTGAGCGCTTTTTGGATATGTTGTGCATTCGGGAATATAATTTTTGTGGGGTTACGATGCTGTTGTCATGTATTTTTGTGGGGTTACGATGCTGTTGTCATGTATTTTTGTGATATGTAAAAATTGTATGTAAGTTTTCCTATTTAAGAGATAATTTGATTAGCTTAATTGGAGCTCAATTATCTCTCAAACACAATGGCTTGTGGGAAAGAAACCCCTGTGATTTTGTATTAGAAACCTCATGCTAGGGGCACTGTATAAAAAGCAGTGTGTGGCCTAATAAAGTCAAATTGCTGCTTTTACCCAATACGACTAGTTGCGTCCATTATATTGGGGAAATTCTACACAAAGGGTATACTTTCACTATATTCAGCACATTTTGCCTCGTTCACATTTTGCTGTTTTTTACTCTCATACTCAAGGACATCTAAGGTGCCACTCATGACTTAAGTCATAATGAGATGCACTGCTATCCCCAGAGCTCTAAGTATGGGCTGCCCTGATTGTAGTCAGCCAGACAAGCTGAGTAAGTCCACTGATTGTTGCCATCCCTCCTTTCCAGACACCTGTCCGTACCACCTCAATATCTCCAAATGATGGGAGGTATGTGATATCATGTAAACTACATATTTGCACACTTCCCAAATTTGCTGTAGGGGTCATCTCAAATGACGCAACTAGATTGGCAGACCACCCATCAAGCCTACCAGGCTGACAGACAGCCACCATGTCAATATTCAAAGTAAAAGACCATTCTGCACACCCTGGAAGCATATCTGGGGACACCAGGGAACAAAATGAAAACACCACCTATAATCGGCATGTTCATTTCCAGCAACCTACTGGGGGGGGCATGGGAACTTGTCAAGGCTGTATTTAATCCAGTCACTCAATCTCCTACCTTGTCCCTGTGTTGTATTGGCATAAGACACTGAGAGAGAATTAGAAGCTTAACCAGGATCTCTTTATTTTCAGGCTTCCCGGTACAACTGAACTATAACCCGTCACCTATTTCCTGTTCCGGGTTACATGACAAGATTTAAAGTGAACCAACACATTAACTATTTAAGGTATAAAAGTGCAGTAAAATAATTAACATTAGAGATGTTACCAACAAAATGACACATCATCACAGTCCCAAGCCAACATCCACATCCATGCTCCCTCATTCCAGTGCCAGTCACAAATGCCCCCTCTGTCCTTGGTGGTCCAGTGCTGCCCTACATGTCCCCTGGTGATCTGGTGGTTAAAAGCATAGTATTTTGGGTCAGTTCATAATATCCTCTTCAAAATGCAGGCTGGGAATTCTCTGAGGCACTAACTGAGCACCGGAGCTGCAAGGGAAAGAAAATTATGGTTTGACAGCTAAATTGTTTTTATTGAATATGCCTGTCTCTGCTTGTGAGCTGTGCTGGCCACTGGGCGCCCCTTTTGTCATGGTGCCCTGTGTGACCGCACAGCTACCCCAGAGGCCAGCTCTGAGGAAACCTCTAGATGTATAACATGCATTGGGAACACTTGGGTTCTTGTGGACAGAGTCCTATCTGATTTAAAGTAGTTATGATGCTTGGATTTACCATTTTATTGTGACTTAGGAATGCAGAGGGCAGTGCTCACAAAATCTGTATACATTCCTGGAATAAAATAGTTAATCTTGACCCTCTTAAGAGCTTTGGTACCATTACCTATTTTTCCTCTTGTCTTGGTATGTTAAAAATGTTGCCCAGGGCAATACTGAACCTCTGACTTCTACACAGAGGTCCTGAAAATCAGATTTCCTTTTAATCTCGATAGTGCAAAGGATGAGTCTGACAAATTATTCTCCTTTATATGTTGTGTCGGGTGAATGTCATACTTTTTCTATGCTTTTTTCCCTAATATTGGTGGCATGGGAGGACTTTATTATTAATATTATCATTTATGTAGCACCAACATATTCTCCAGTGCTTTACAGTTATAGATCGGGAATATTTGACAACAAGTAATTAACATAAAAATTATTAACAGAGACAATAAGTGAAGAAGGCCCTGCTCAAATCAGCTTACAATCTATGAGGAAGGGGTAAAGTCACTCAACAGAAATGACAACATGTCAGAGGGGAGTATGTATTGATGGATTAGAACCCTGTGTAAAAATAAGCCAGTAAAAGTGGTGTATAAAAAAAACAAAAAAAGAGTCAATGGAAGCAAGGGAACCGAGGAGGGCAATAAACATCACCCAGGAAGATGGTAGGTATGAAAAGCTGTGTTTTCTATGACTTTATAAAGCACTGGAGGCCAGAAGAGAGTCTGATGGCACTGGGAAGCAAGTTTGATAGGAAATGGGCAGTCCCTGGAGTTAAAATGAAAAGTAATTGGAAATTGAATTATTCAGTGCATCGTAGGTTATGGTTAGCAGTTTCAATTGGATTCCATAGGTTACAGGAAGCCAAAGTGAAGTTGACAAATGAGTTAGGTGTGTGGGTGTAGCAGTGAGTTAGGAGTATGAGTTTGGTGGCAGCATTCATTGCAAACTAAAGAGGGGCAATGCAGGTATTTTGAAGGCCAATGAGTATTGAGTTGCAATATTTAGGTCACTAAATAATGAGTGCATGAACAAGTGCCTTAGTTGTATCTTAATTTTGAAAAGGGTGAATGCAGGCAATATTTTTAAGGTAGAAGTTGGAGGAATTGGCTAGAGACTGGATGTGAAGAGAAGAGGTAAGTCCTGAGTCAAAAGTATCTCCAAGGTACCGAGGTTCAGGGGTTGGGGTAATAGATGGTGTGCAGGGAGATAGATGGAGATGGACTATTTGAGGAGCAAATGATGAGTTCAGTTTTAGAAAGATTCAGTTTTACAAAATAAAAGGTTTTAGAAAGACATTCAGTTAGAGAGACAGTTTGTTGCATGTAACAGTAGGGGAGAAGAGAGGTGTGACGAAGTGCCCTTCGACACTTTGTCCTGGAGAGGCCTGCTTGCCTGCCTCCTTCCCTGCGACTATGGCCCCGGGACATATTGCACTTTAAACACTATATTTGGGCATATGGATTTGTATTAGGCTGACTCTAGCCCTTTAACTATGCTGTAGGTCTGGACTGCTAATATAACCGAACAGCTGGGGGATTTATACGAATATATATTGCATGGAAATACCATTACTGGAGAATGCAGCCGTTCGTATGATTTCACACGAATTCTTTGTGCTCGGAATAGGTGGCCGCCATTTCGGGACTTTACACGTGTTCGCGGACATCTTGCGCACGAACAGCGGTGTTTGCCTGTAACCGCATGGAACTAAAAATGGATAAGCAAACAGGCGAACACCGCTGAGTCCTCCAGACCGCCATAAATTCGTACTGTAACTACCGAACATCCCACCGTTCGGTAGTTATACTTAATCGTCTATGGGGATTTCAGCGAACACTGAGATTCGAATGGATGGCTAGATTTTCGTGTCTTTTCACCGTGCGAACGGAGACCGACTGCAAGGCCAAAACTCATGGAACTATTTTCGGCTAGTTGGTCTGTGCGGTCGGTCAAAACTTTGGAACTCTGTATCTCCCGAACCATTTGTCCGAATTGACTGATTTTCGGATATGTTACTCCCCTGAACAAGGGCGATTTAAAGGTGTACCCCCTGTTTTTAGGGTACATCCAGAACTTGACTAAAAATGTGTGCCGTATAATTATGTTATGTGTTTATCTGAGGGGAGGAGACATGGGGGTGTTACCATGCATGTGATTGGTTAATTTCATCCTCCCCCTGGGAGTGTCCTGTGTGTACCTTTTTGTAATAAAAAGCAGGCTGGGTGTCCCAGTCCTCAGTTCTTCTTGACCCTTCAAAACGTAGCCTTGTCTCGTTATTGGAGGGAATTGCTGTATCACACTGGGGATTGCTATGCTCTGCATATTCCCCTGAGCTTAATCACTTAGCTCTTTTAAGAGCTTGTTCCTGCTTCGTTCTGAAGGGAGATAGCTGCAGCCTGCGGTGCTTATGGTGTCTGGTGGAGTGCTTGGAGTCCTCTGGAAGCGCTAGGAGCATCCATCAACGGAGGGTACTCGGTCGGGGTGCCAGGCGATCCGTTACAAGAGGTCAGGAGAGGAGAGCTTGATCTGAGTACAGGCAAGACAGGCAGTTGCCTAGGGCGCCAGCCTCTGGGGGGGCGCCATTCAAGGCTGTGTGTAGGAAGAGACAATCTCTCTCCCCAAAGTCTGCTGTCAGTCAAGATCCAGTGCTCTGCCCTGTGTTAGCCATAGAGGAAGAAAAGGAAATGCAAGCACCGCAGGAAATAGAATGTAGGAGGTGGTATGGGATCCAGGATGGCAGCCAGGCAAAGCTGGTAGGTTAAACGTTTCTGATCACTGATTAGCTTCCTCCCTGACAGTGCGCAGGGGCAGGAGGTTATCAGGCTGCAGACAGCAGGATCGGAAGATGTCCACCCTCTCCCTGTGTGTACATGGCTCTAAGTGCTCCGCTCTGCAACTAAGAGAGGGACCCAGTCAGCACCATTACAGTATTACTACATATCTATAATATGTTAACCATTTACCTGCTCTATGCATATGTGATCTGAACCTGTGTGTATATTTATAGGTGTATTTTATAACATCTTAGCTATTCCCTGCAGTGTATGTGTCTAAATCACTTGCCTGTGGGGTTTGATTATTTTGACGAGTTACCTGTACTGTGTTTGACCCCTTTTCTGCCGTGTATAGATTTGTCTGTTGCCTCTTTCCTACAGTGTGGATGTGTGTCTTTGATCTCTTCACTTGCTGTGTGAATGTTTGTTGAATTATTTATTTTCACTGTGTATGTTTATGCTGTGCTTATTATGTATGTGTTATGAGCTCTTTACTTGCACTGTGTATTTAGCTGTATAATAAAAATATTAAAGGGACACTCCACTGCCCAAAAAAACACAAAAAAACCCCACTGTTTAGTAGATATAATTACAATGAAAGCGTCTGTATTTATTTATGTATTGTTTCATTGGGGTTATATCTAAAAAAAAACATTGCAAAAGCTGCAGATCTCTTGTCTGCAGCCATTGCAAATCCCATTGAGACCTCCTGTGGATGTCCAATCACAGACATTCAATGCAGCACAATTATTTGCAAGATAGGTGCATATATGTTAATTCCTCTGCCTGTAATATGTGTTTTAATTGCTAATCATTTTCCATATCCATGGAGATTGTGAGTTTGTAGGATATGTGGTCCAGTAGTGTGAAGTAGTGCAGCATCTATTACTTTAGCAATAGCCCCATTTAAGTTTTTTTTCTTCTTTCTTTTAATTAATCTGGCTAAACCTGGCAGCTACACAATTTGCACCAATTGAAATATTTGACGAAGGCTAAAGGAGGTGAGAATTTGTTTTATGTTCATTGCAAGACACTATTGAAACAGGTGAGGTGAATATTGCAGTGATTTGTGCATATTGCTTCAGCATCTAAGCTCAGGTAGACCATGATGGGACCTATTTGCACCTTAACCTATGCAAATGTTTTACGTTCATTAATTGTGGAAGGGGGCGACAAAGTACATTTTTGCTCAGGGTATCAAAAATCCTTGCACTTGCCCTGTCTGGCTATCATCAGCCTATCGATGGCATTGGAATCCCAAAGAGTTAATACGGTTAATGAGAGATTTACAATAGATAGAGAGTAAAACAACAGAATTTTGTGGAACAGAAACAAACTAAGATGGACAGTGGGGAAGAGGTAGCATCAATGAAGTAGACACTAAAAGAGCATTGAGAAAGAGAGATGGAAAACCAGGAAAGTACAGTCATGGAGTTCAAGGTTGTGAATGGTTTGTAGAAAGAGAGAGTACTCAAAAGTATCCAAAGCAGCAAAGAGGTCTAGAAAAAGTATGTGATTATAATAATTTTTAGATTTAGCAGAGATTAAGTCATTAGTTACTTTGGTAAGTGCAGTTTTCATAGAGTGGATGGAGTGGAAGCCAGATTGAAGAGGGTTAAAGAGGGAGTTAATACTGAAAAAGTGAGTTAGATTGATGAACACAAGAAACTTAGAAGTGAAGGGGAGAAGTGCAGTGGGACGGTAGTTAGAAAGAGAAGTAGAGTCAAAAGATGGATTTTTTTTAAGATGGGAGTAATAATTGCATGCTTGAGGGAAGAAGGGAAAATGCCAGTATACAGACAGAGGTTGTAAATATACATGACGTGACTTTGGTTATTGCGCAATGATACACAACAAGAAAGACTGTAACAATACAGAGACTTCTTGGCTCTCAGTAACAGTCTAGTTGCATAATGGCACACAGAATCGCTCCATGAAAAGAATGACGTCTCTTGGCTTAAATGGGGCCCTTTTCACTTGTATTGGAGCTTCATATTATTGCTATAAAGCCTCTGGGCCCTGGAGCAAGAATGAAAGAAGGGCCCCCTTGTTGCCCCTACTTGTTCCCCCCTCCCACACTAAGCAATGCACCCGATTGGAATGTGTGTAGTGGCTAAGTGTGATTGCTTGTGGGGCTTGACTGTGTGTGAGTGTGACTGTAGTGGATGATTGAGTATGATAGGTATGTGTGGAGTAGACTGAGTGTAATTGTGATTGTGTGTGGAGTTAGGTGATTGACATATGTGTGATTCTGAGTGAAGTTGGCTGAGTGGGATATGTGTTAGGGCTGGCTGATTGTGTTTGAGGGTGGGGTTGACTAAGTGTGATTATGTGTCGGACTAGCTGAGTGTGATCATATGTAGAGTTGTCTGTGTGTGACAGTGTGTGGGGTTGGATGATTATATATGTGTGATATGTCTGTGTAACATAAAAAAAGGGTTTGTTTTTTCCCCTACTCCTGCTTACTTTTCAGCAGGGAGAGTAGTATGTTCCCTGGAGGTTCCAGGTTGCTGCTGACCACATACCAAGTGGAGCATGTGGTCTGCACCTCTAGTTGGTGCAGACCACAGTGAACACTCTTCCTGCCTCGTGCTCATGTGCCAGAGCCTTGCCATAGTAATTGAACATTGGGACATTTAGCAGTTATTTAATATATTGCCAGAATGGCAATATGCTAAATAATGATTGTGCAAGGGGGCCACTGCTGATAGTTCTGCTATTGCCCAGTTGTGATCTTTTAACTGCTAGTGGAAGGAAAGAAGGAAAATGTCTTATTGAATCTGTATGAGTTGGGTGATATCCGTAAAGGCAGAAGGAAAGAAGGAGAGAAGGAAAATGTCTTATTGTATCTGTATGAGTTGGGTGATATCCGTAAAGGCAGAATGATACACAGGGCCGGACTGGGAAGAAAATTCGGCCCGGGCCTTTTTTAATTACAGCGGCCCACTAAAAATGGGGCAGGGCCAGATAGGGTGTGTTTTGTCATCACCAATGACAAGCACGCCCCATCACAAAGTGAGCATGTTGGTTCAATGCTCTTCCAGGGTAGACCATGCGCAGAGCTCTGCTGAAGAGCTCTAGCATGAGAAAAAGGCCCTGTATTTGTTCTGCAAGCAAATTTAATAACATGTTGCACTGTGTTTGCTTAAAATTTGTCTCTGGTGTCTCCTCCATAGATTGGATACCAGTAGACAACAATGCTAGGAAAGCGTATTGTGCAGTGTGTGTGTGAGGGTGCTGTGTGTGTGTAAGGGGTGTAGTGTGTGCAAGAGAGGTGCAGTGAATGTGTGTGAGGGTTGTAGTGTGCGTGCGTGATGGGTGCTGTGTTTGCGTGAGGATGCTATGTGGGTAAGGGTGCTGTGTGTGTGATGGGTGCAGTGTGTGTGCTGTGTGTGAGTGATGGGTGCTGTGTTTGCGTGAGGGTGCTATGTGCATGTGAGGAAGCTGTGTGGAAGGGTGCTGGGAGTGTCAGGGGTGCAGTGTGTGTGAGTGATGGTGCTGTGAGGGGTGCAGTGTGTGAGTGAGGGTGCTGTGAGTGTCAGGGGTGCAGTGTGTGTGAGTGAGGGTGCTGAGAGCGTTTAAGGGGTGCAGAGTGTGTGTGTGTTAGGGTGCTGTGAGTGTCAGGGGTGCAGTGTGTGTGTGAGTGAGGGTGCTGTGAGTGTCAGGGGTGCAGTGTGTGTGAGTGAGGGTGCTGTGAGTGTTTAAGGGGTGCAGAGTGTGTGTGTCAGGGTGCTGTCAGTGTCACAGGTGCAGTGTGTGTGTGTGAGGGTGCTGTGAATGTTACGGGTGCAGTGTGTGAGGGTGCTATCAGTGTCAGGGGTACAGTGTGTGTGTGTGTGTGTGTGTGTGTGTGTGAGGGTGCCATCAGTGTCAGGGGTGCAGTGTGTGTGTGAGGGTGTTGTCAGTGTCAGGGGTGCAGTGTGTATGAGTGAGGGTGCTGTGAATGTCAGGGGTGCAGTGTGTGTGTGTGAGTGAGGGTGCTGTCAGTGTCAAGGGTGCAGTGTGTGTGTGTCTGTGAGGGTGCTGTCAGTGTCAGGGGTGCAGTGTGTGTGTGAGGGTGCTGTCAGTGTCAGGGGTGCAGTGTGTGTGAGTGAGGGTGCTGTGAATGTCAGGGGTGCAGTGTGTGTGTGTGCGTGAGAGTGAGGGTGCTGTCAGTATCAGGGATGCAGTGTGTGTGAGTGAGGGTGCTGTGAGTGCCATGGGTGCAGTGTGTGTGTGTAAGTGAGTGAGGTTGCTGTGACCTGAGTGATTATATCCCACCTCCCTGCTTACCTGAGAGGGGCGATCCTGCTGCTGGCATCCATCCCTGGTGGTCCTAGTGGTGAGTGAACTCTACATGATGAGATGACAGCATGATGCACTATGGGAAGAAGACAGGCCTGTGGAGAAAGTTCTATGCTCTGGGCAATGTTCTGCTGGGAATCCTTGCATCTTTCCATTTATGTGGCTGTTACTTTGACAAGTACCACCTGCCTGGAGATTGTTGCAGACCACGTACTCCTTAACATGTCAATGGTATTCCCTGATGACAGTGGCCTCTTTCAGCAGAATAATGCACCCTGTCACACTGCAAATTTACTCAGGAATGGTTTGAGGAACATGACAAAGAGCTCAAGGTGTTGCCTTGGCCTCCAAGTTCCTGCAGATTTTAATCGTATTGAGCATCTGTGGGATGTGCCCATGTTATTCTTCTACAACTGAATACATATTGATGTATGTATTCATTTTTTCATTACATTCAATATTTTTAATCAGTAAGCATTGTTTGCTTCAGTGAACTATTTTGCATGTGAACGCAAAACTGCATTGAACAAATGATCTTATTAGTTTATTATTTCTTGGTGTATAACTCATTATAATCCACATTACATTTTTATGGTTTCCACTATAGAGTGGCAAACACTTAATACCCTAAAGGATGATAACTCAATAGTTATTAAGCCCGCCGATAAGGGTGGGGCATTGGTAATCATGGATAGGGATTACTATATCAAAGAAATTAGGTCACAATTACATGATATAACGAGTTATCAACAAATAGATGGAAATCCCATTCACCGCTTACAGACCACTCTAAGTGTACTTAACAAGGATGCCCTGGAGAGAGGCATTATTTCTGAGGGAGAGTTTAGGTATATGAACAAGAAATACCCTACTATTCCAGTCTTTTATACTCTCCCGAAAATCCATAAAAACTTAGAAGCCCCGCCAGGAAGACCCATAGTCAGTGGAACAAATTCAGTCTTACAACCGCCAGCGGTAATCCTTGATAAATATCTGATCAAATATGTACCTCAACAGAAGTCGTATATTAAAGATACGAACGAATTTCTGAAATTGATAGATAATCTCATACTGGAGGAACATACAGAGGTCTGGCTAGTCACACTAGATGTCCAGTCGCTATATACTTCAATTACTCATGCCGATGGCATAAGGGCAGTGGAGTGGACACTAGACCAAGATGATACATTAACAATACACTCTGATACAAAGAGATACATCTTGGAATTATTACAATTTGTCCTTACTGAAAATTACTTCCTATTCGAGGATAAGTTTTATAGACAAATAAAAGGGACCGCCATGGGCTCGAATGTAGCCCCTACCTATGCGAATATGTATATGAATAGGCTGGAGGAATTGTGCATATATACTACTCCACTATTCAAAAAGTGCATTACATGGAAGAGATTTATAGATGACGTGTTTGTTTGTTGGGGCGGGACAAAGACACAACTAGATACATTTTTTGACACTTTAAACGTGTTAGACCCCAACATTAAATTTACAATAACCTGTGATACAGGATCCGTACCATTCCTCGACACCCGGGTACATTTACTGGATAACAAACTATATACCAACATTTATACCAAACCCACGGATAGGAACAATCTTCTCGAATATTCGAGTTACCATCCCCAACACCTTAAAAACGGTTTACCGTACAGTCAACTCTTAAGGGTTAGGAGAATAATTTCACAAGAGAGTCAAGTTGAACCAGGACTAGATGTGATCTGTAAAAAATTTGTGAATAGAGGTTATCCACCAGATTTAGTTAACAAGCACAAAGAAAAGGTTCAACTCATGAATAGGAATGAAATACTTAACCCCACTAGAACCGTAAAGAAAATTGAGAGAATACCCTTCATATCCCCGTACACACCCTATAGTAGGGACATTAAAAATATTATTCTAAAACACTGGAATATCTTTGAAGGAGACATTAATCTTCCCATTGAGTTTGCAAATCCTCCACTGTTCTCCTATCGTAGGGCACAGAATTTGAAGGACAAACTAGTTCATTCGGACATTGGAAGTAGTAAAAAACAACGGAGATTTTTCTCCGAACCAAAAAAAGGCACCTTCCCATGTTTAAACTGCAGACATTGTAATAGTATCATCAGGGGTGAATACTTTGCCCACCCTCTATCGGGTAAACAATTTAAAATTTCAGATTACTTTACATGTAACTCAGATTATGTGGTGTACATATTGAAGTGTCCCTGTGGTTTTCTTTATGTTGGAGAAACTATAAGACCAGTCAAGGAGCGCATTGGAGAACATAAGAGAGACATTAGAGCTGCCATACAAAAGGGTACATGTGTTAAACCGGTGCCGAGACATTTTATACAACACGGTCACAGCGTTAATCAATTACGCTTTCAAGTGATCGATACCGTCAAACCCTTACGTAGGGGAGGTGATAGACAAAAGGCACTCTTGTGTAAAGAGACCAAGTGGATCAGTATCTTGGAAACATTACATCCACAAGGCTTAAATGAGGACTATGATCTTAAACATTTCCTATAATAATCGTTGAATCAATATGCTCTTCGTGGAGCATGGATTATCCGTTATAACATTTTTATTTTTTATATTTCTTCATATCAGACTATAACCAGGATTGGTCCGCCTGGCTCCCTGATTCTCTTTATGGCTCTGACATTATTGACCAATGTTGGTCCGCAACCCGATCAGAAAAACAAGGGGTCCACATTCAGAATAACCGCGGATATATTTCATGAGTTACACCACTGGTGAGTATGTCTCTTTGTTTAAGAAGTGGCGGACAGTTCATCTCTGAGGGACTGTTACAGTGGTGCAGTACATTACAAAATAAAGGAACACATGCTGGTATTCTAATCTAGGTACTTCCATATAATAATAATCTCGTCTCACAAAAAGCATAATTGAAGTATCTCTTTGAGACATACTACCAGGCATCAGTGTCTTTAAAATTAAATACCATTGTACTTGTATATTCTTTGCCCTATGATGTATATATTTCCCTCTGTGTAACCCAGGGAAGCATTTTCCTTACATGAGAATCTCAACAATTATCTACTATTGCACTTACAAGGTATTAGATTCCTTAAATTAAAACATTACATACTGGGTTACTACCACACTCAGTCAGAGAGGTAGTACATAGGTAGTACATAGAAATTAGATTTATCTAAGGGACTGTCTCTTTAGATACAGCGGACAATGGTTTTATTACCTGATCGCTATATGGATATATATTCCCTTCCAATAACTAACTACACACTAAACATACTATTCATCATAATCCTTGTTTTTATTTTTCCACTAATGTTTTTAAAGTTCGTTATGTCTGTGTCAATAAAGTTGGGATGAAGTGTAGGCTCACAATTGTATCAATAAAGTTGTTTCAAGGACTTTGTGCAATGCAGCACATTCATGCCGAGCCAGTTGTGACGTCATATTAGTGCGACCCGCGAGAGAAGACGGGCGCACTTTATGGATTTAAAAGGCACCTCACACCTTCTCCCTACAGGGCCATTGAAGGGAACGTAGGATCCCGAGCGCGCAGCCCAGCACCCCACCGACGACGTAGTGAGACCCCCTGCCTCATCCAACAGCACAAGAGGACTGTCTGGAGGTTTCTTCAATTGCTGCAAACTAAAAAGAAAAAACGCTTACCTTTGGGTTTTTCCAATCGTCAAAGACAGGATTTCTGCATTCAAGATTTGGTGAGATCTAACCATAAATCATAAAGCATTGAAGAGACACCTATATACTATCATCAGTGTGTACACACTTGGACTGTAAATACATTTTTTCTTTTTTCTTTTTTCTTTTTCTCTTTTTCTTTTTTTATTCTTTTTTTGCCTTTTTTATATTTTTGAACATATCTATTTTTTTCTAATATACACATTTTTCAACATTATTTTGCTGATGGACTTTTGTATATATTGTGTACAGCAGGTAGAGGGCTCTCTACCATACAGTGCCTTGTGGCACGCTTTCAACTGACGGATTGTATTGGGGTTTTTTTGGTATTGTTTAGTATATTCATTTTAAGGTACTCATGGTGAGATTTGATATACTTCATTCACTATAGGATACTATTTTTTGAGATATTTACTATCTCCACAAATTCAATAAATTAATATTTGCTAGTATCTGCCTTACATTACTCATTCTTATTCTTATTATAGAGTGCGGTATCAATTATTGTTATATAAATGATCTTATTAGTTTATTATTTCTTGGTGTATAACTCATTATAATCCACATTACATTTTTATGGTTTCCACTATAGAGTTTGAAATATTACAGATAAGAACAATTTTGGACTTTTTCAAATGTTCTGTCCTAAGGTGTTAACAGTATTTGCTTAGTGAATTACAGATGTATTTCTGCTTAGTTTTGACATTTCTTTCGACCACAGTTTCCTTGTTAAGTTGACAAAACCCAATGCATGTCAGCATGAGTTAGATATAAGATAATTGAATACAGATCATGGTAAAATAAATAGGTCAATATCTGTACAGTATGAAAGACACACACAACAATATGTATATATTTTTTTAATTACAAGGTTTATTGTCAATAACAAAATACAAATGGGAGAATTATGCAGCCAATTTATGACAAGCCAAATACTATAAACATGACAAGTCTACTTTTACGATGACTATGGTTTGATAACTTTGTTCTCAAAGCATCCTACATTAAAATAAGGCGCAATACTCATCAAACTATGCATTTGTTATATTTATTTTGTAAACTGCACTATGTAATATTGCATTTAGGCTTCCAAATGACACTTCACAGTGAGCTTGATGATGCTATTTAACTGTCCACCATTCCATTAAAGGAACGTAAAGGAACATAAAGGAATTTATTGCTCATTTATTTAAAGTTAAATGTTCACTATTTGCCTTGGCCTTATTAAATTTTCACTGTGACATATTTTGTATCTCCCACTTCAAATTGTGAATAGTCTTGGTTATATGAGCAGTTTTACTTATAACTATAATCTTATCTTTATAAAATATATTCCTTGTGTCTTTATGGGTCTTTTTCTCTAAGTGCTATATAATTAATTATTCACACATCTTCCTTAAGCTTATCCATCTCTTTTGCAGGGTTCTACTTAATTGGTTCCACTTAAAATTCTTTGTGACATACACCATTAAAATATGGTGGAAAATCCATTCTCCATTATAATACAAAGGAAATCCATTCGCCTCCCGATTGGGGACCACCCCAATGAACCACTTAGAACATTAATTAGAACGTTCACACTTCTCAACATGGTGTCAAACCACAAGAGAAGCCATCGGCGCGTGCTGCCCCTGGCTGGCCGCCATTTCATTTCAACCAGGGGGTGCATTCATGAATTGTGTCTCACCTCGTTTCGTTCCCGAACAAGGACCTCCCCGGTACCCATTGGAATGTTCACGTCAATCAATTAGAACGTTAACAACTCTCAACATAAGTGTGAAACCGCAAGGGAAGTAATTAATGAGTGCTTCCCTGGGTGGCTGCCGTTCGTATAAACGAACGCCATCCAGGGGGAGCATTCAATTCCCGCGCTGTGACTCCCAGGTACAGAGGGTCCTGGGAAAAAGACCCCCTGTCACGGGAAGTGGAAGACAATACATTTGGGTGGTGGGAACAGGGGACAAAGGGGATCCTGGGAAGAAGACCTCCTGTCAACAGAAGTGGGAAGCTCCACTGTTGGGTGGCGGAAACAGGGGACAAAGTGACTGTAGTTCCGTTTCTGCAATACAACCCCTGGGAGGGGATGGACCCTGGGAGGGGACACCATCGTTGTGTGGTGTACACCCCTTGCAGGGGGTTTTGCAGAAAAGCAGAGTGTGGCAAATAAAGTGTTCTTGTACCTCCAGGACTGTGTCTCGTCCAGGTACTGGGCGAAAATGAGTCTCTTCATAGTCTAAAACAGTGGTAGGCAACCTTTTAGCAGCACTGTGCTGAAATAAGATTGTAATGGCCCATAGTGTGCCAGTCCTCAAAGAATAAGGCAAAGCCCACACTGCCTGAGGAACGATGGGCAGGAGAAAGGTCCCATGAGAGTCAGGCAACCCCTACCCAAAAACACAAACTACCCTACGACGTCTTCACGGAGTTCAAAGAGGCAGAAGTGGGGATAGATGACTTCTTGCAGGACTTTGAACGGCAGTGCATCCTGCAAGAAGTTGCTTCTACTGACTGGATCGCCATCCTAGCCAGACAACTAACAGGGAAGGCGGCAGAAGCCTATGGGGACATGCCCGAGGATCAACTCGGGGAGTACTCCTTTGTGAAGAGGGTCGTGCTGGCCAGGTATGCCGTCACTCCAGAGGCATATCGCCAGAAATTCAGGGAGACCAAGAAAGAGGAGAAGGACTCCAAAACTGGATGAACTCCGAGCAGGCAAAATCCCCTGAAGAGATCCTCCAGCTGTTTATGCTGGAGCACTTCTACAACGGTCTCCCTGCCGAAGTACAAGAATGGGTGAGAGACTGGCAACTCAGGACTTTAACCGAGACAGCCCAGGGGGCCCATGAGCATGTAGAAACCCGGTGGTCCCAATGCCCCACTATGTCTCTCAGCCTTTGTCCACCCCAGCACCCGGCAGTCCCAACTTACCCACCCCCACAAAACCTACAAACCCCGGGCCATACCTGAGGGGACCACCGCAGGTGGCCTGGAGTGCCATCACTGCCACCAACCCGGCCACTTCAAGAGGGACTACTCCCAGATCCGAAACCGACCCCAGGTTGTTTGGCCATGGCCCGTCCATGCCCCATGAGCCGCAGCCTACTGCTGTCAGGCTGCTCCCTCGTACCCACCGATCCCCAGTGCAGACGCCGTGCTCATCCTGCATGAGGCGAACCCCCTCCAAGCTGCCCACAACAATAGGGCTCATCACAGGCAACCCGGTCAGCTGAACGGGCACACTGTTCAGGGGCTATTGGACTCTGGGTCCACCCTGATTCTGTTGTACCTCCAGGACTGTGTCTCATCCAGTTACTGTGAGAAAATGAGTCTCTTCATGGTCTAAAAGGTTCCTGTTCGGCTGAAGGAAGGGAATTAGCGGAGGTAATCGGTGGGGTTACTAGGTCATTATCATATTTCCTGAAGACAGCATATTTATTTAGTATTTGTATATTAATTTACATTTTTTTTTATTTTGCATCCAACAAAAAACAGACCTTCTTCACTCTTGCTGTTTTGTTAAAGTTTTTCAAGATGTTCCCACAAAAGTTTTAAACTTGAGTACTTATACAGAGTGGGTAAAAGTTCCTGCAAAGGCATAGTTTCAATAGTCACACTGTGCAGTCTGGAGTACTTGCTGATAATAGAGATTGCAATTTCAAGCATCTGTTGTTAATCAAGAATTTGTATCTTGGAGTAAAAAGAGGAAATGCACAGGGTCGGATGATAACATTACATCTTTAGAAATTATTGGTATACCTCAGTTTGAATATGCAGTATACCTTCAGTCACCAGTTCAAAAGAATATTACATTGAACTGTAAAGATGTCAAGGGTAAGTCAAAAGTGGATTAAGCAAATTGACCATTTCTGCTATGAAGACCAGCTTTCCATGTTTGGTTTCACTCTGTAAAACAGAAAACCAAAAGAGTGTATGATTGTCACAAAAAGAGGAAACTCGATGGGAACTCTCCATACATGGAATGAATTCTATTACATGAGATAAAGTTCTCTAGATCGAGTTAGGGGGAATAGCCTTACAAACACCAGTGATATATCTTACAATAGAATCTAGCCCAAAGCTGGGAATAATGTTGTTGGTTGATTTATTTATTTTTGTAAAATCCCCAGAGCCATCCAAAAAACAAGACATATTCATTTAATCTTTGTTGCCTTTATGAGCGAATTAGACCTTGATTTTTGGATATGTTTTTGAAATAATTTATTATGTTAGATACATTTTCAAAATCATTTATTATTAATAATTAATAAATTAATTACTAATAAATGATTAATATTATTTGACATATTGAAGTATTTTTTTTTATATTTTAACATTTTGCTAAATAAAATTAAAAACAATAATCCAAAAATACTGAATCTTTTTAAAAAGTTTATCAAAAAATATTAATTCGGGGGCGGAGCCTGACAGCGAGACGGGCTAGACGCCATTCCTGGGAGCTCCTTCCCGGCGTCTAAAATCACACGAATATCGCCCATAAAAAGACCCCATCCAACCCTGACTGCAGCAGGTACGGGTCCGTGACATCCCGCGGCATCGACAGATGCCTTTCCAATACACCCCGAGGCAGACCAAGCCGAGACGAAAAACCGGGGCCTACCACGCGCCGACGCTTGCCGACCTCGAGGAACTCTTCGGCGGAACGGGCGCACACAAAGCAGGGGACATCCCCACTTACCCCCCTGCAACTGCTCACAGCCCCTTCCCAGCAATGGGGCGCCGCTCCCAGAGACCCCAATCCACCTCAGCAACGGATCAGCGTGATATCGGCACTCTCCTGCAGCGACAGGTACCATCCAAAATGGCGGCCGCCAGCGGCCCTGACACCCACACGTCCCCTGACTCACCAAACCAGACACACACCGCAATCCCAGCAACACAAGGGGATCCAAACTCCATGACTGGGGATATCCCTGGAGGCACAGCCCCTGCCACTAAGCAGGATCTTCACAACATGCAGAATACACTGCTGGAAATACAGAAGCTCCTAACTGCAGACATGGCCTCCATAAAATCTAATATGCAGCAGCTCAATGACAGGACAACACACACTGAAGGGGACATTGGGAAGCTTCACAATGAAGTAGCTGAACTGAAAACAGCAATGGTCCACTTAAAAACTACACAGCAGGCCATGTCACTTCAAATGACTGCACAAGAAGATAGGCACCGCCGCAACCACCTTAAAATCCGCGGGGTCCCCGCTGAGATCGACGCAGAGGAATTACCTCACTATATAAGACGGCTAATTGCCTCTCTATTACCACCAACGCTTGCCAAGAAATTCACTATAAATGGACTGTACCGACTGCCCACCATCACTAAAACGGCAGCCCCAATCACCGGTGACGTAATCCTCCGATGCTGTACACCACAAGAAAAGGGCCAGATTATGGCAGCAGTGAGGGGAAAGACCCCATTACCATTCGAAGAATCACACCTAACCTTTTACCAAGATCTCACTAAAACTACACTTCAATGGCGTAAATCACTGCAGCCCCTCACCAGCCACCTGCGTTCAGCGGGGATAACGTACCGTTGGGGCACGCCAAGATCCCTACTAATCACACACAATGGGACGACCTACAAGCTCACAACTGAATCAGAAGCACCTGAAATACTCCACAAGCTGGGCCTTACAGAAGTGGCAACCACAACTCCTGCTCCCCGGGTCGAACACACCTGGGACCCCGAGTCAACAATCCCATTCGTACCGAGAGCCACACCAAATACCTGACTGAACAAGAAGAGGGCGCAGCTACCTCACACTGAGGAACGAACTTTGACACATCACCAATGTTTTTGCTTTATACTATGCGCTATACTAACCTCTGTTCAGATCTCTCCCATCTCAATGGTTACCCTACTCTTACCCCTCATATACACCAAACGACCTACTACTACCCGTTCTACATACTAACAAACCCAGAGAGGGACAGTCCCAGACCCGTCTCGCACACACATATGAGATACACCCACAAGAGGTGTACAAACACCCCCCCCCCCCGTTGCCCCCTTGGTTAGGGGTATCTACCCATTAGGGTAACCGAAACAAACCTCAGATTAACACCACTCACACCTTGGTTACCCACACGCTTCCCTTATCAGCGCTCTCATGATCTAACGCACAACTACAACATAACCTACTGGTAACCTCATGTACGAATTTCAACCCACTCATGAATACCCAGTATACTAACACTTAGCCTCCACGAACCCTCTAAAACATAGTATACTTCCCTACCCGGACTAGAGGGAGGAAAACCTACACTAAGGAAACCATACATATCATCCCCTCCATCCCACCGGGAGCTAACACCTCACAAATAATAAAAAATGTGCGAAATGTTTATTATGATGCCTTGACTACTAACCAATATCTAACATTATTACCCTGCATTACGGATACAGTACCAGTCCTGGCTGTTGTGGCCGGATGTGTTTATGTTAAACTGAAAACGCACCAAAATAAAGAATTTATAAAAAAAAAAATATTAATTCAAGGCCATAGTTTAAACTAATAATAAATGGCCATGGCTGTTTAATTTAAACTAAAAATTTAATTATTTTTATTATTCAGTAAAATATCGTTAAAAGTACATTACAGACTGCAACACTGGTTTTGCCAGACCAAGAGTAAGAAGTGTGATCATCTTTTTGCTGTGAGAGACACAAACTTGGAAATGAATTACTCTATTTAAGATGAGAAGGCACTAATCACACATTTACTTCCATAGCTTTGTTCTCTGTCTCTGATGTGATCACATCTGATTTCAGTTTAATGGTCTTTCTATGTGGTTTAGAGAGATAGTTAGACAAACAGAGTGTTTCTCCTGTCTCTGATAATTAGTGGGAAAAAACATGATTGTGGTCCTTAAGGCATTAGTTTCATAGCTTGTTTCTGTCTTTACAAATTTAGCACAATTGTCTTTTTAAATATTTCAACTTAATTGGGTGACTTGGTTTGTAAATTAATAGGGCTAACAATATAATGACTCCTAAATAAGCAGGTAGTAATTATATATAAGGAAAGAAATAGATCAAACAAAAAAAACACACATTTTGTAAAAAAAAAAAAAAAGAAGAAAAACAGCTTGTCAAATTTAAATTGAATTGTAACTCAAAATACACCAAATATTTACATTTTAGACAAATAAGATAATGCACATATAAGGAATTCATTTTGATTCATCATTTTCAATATGATTGCAAAAATGTACAATTAATGTTTGATATTTTTTCTTCACGTTGATAAAAAAAATTATTTTATTGAATTCTATTTATTATCATTTTAGGTCAATGATAGTTTATTATCTGTCAACTAGTAGTGTTTATGTTTATATGTATTTAATAAGGTTATATGTATTTAATAAGGTTGCATGTTAGATTGCATTTCATTTAAGTGCTGTAAATTAGACACATGCATAATTAAATGTATTTATTTAATTTTATTCGTTCAGAAAACAGTTGGGTTTATTAACCAAACATCGAATAGTGGTGAACTGAAAATCAGATCTAAATTAAGGCTTCAGTATCCAATAGAGATATTACCACTAACTTGTAATGTCTTGTAACTAATAATGTATAACATATGAAGATATTCCGTTCTTTTGATTTCATAACAAAAAGATGTAAGCAAGTGCTCATCACATTCTAGCTGCTCTGCTGTTGAAAAAAAAACGTGTTGAAGTAAAAAAGTAATTGACTCACAACTGACCTTTTTGACTTATGTCTAATAAATATTTACAGTGAATCAGAATAGTGAGAAAGAAATGGGTGATTGAAAGTTGAATTAATAAAAAAGGTAAATTAATAAAAACACACAAAGAAATAAATTGATAAGTTTTGGTATTCAGTGTAACTCATTAAAAACACACATTGACCACTAGCAGTTCCAGTAGGTGACCAAACATAGCTTTTAATCCTGCTGTGGAACTCAAAAGTGAGGGGAAAGGGGTGCAATGAGTCATTTACACTTAACACCAGTCCATGGTCACACTACATTTTCCAGAGAAGTGGCTGTGCGCTACATTTATGACCTAGGTCATTGGTTCTCAACCTTTTCCTGACCAAGACAAACTTCAATGAAACAGACATTTCCAAGACACACCTACTTTTGTCCTTTAATTGACTACTTATAAATCCTGACAGTTGTCACCTGCAGGGAAATGAGGTCTGTCAATCAAGACATCAAGGGCAGTGAATCATGGTAACAACTAACCTTTGGCATTCCAGCTAATTTGGAAGTATGCAAATCATGGGAAACATGTTCCACAACAGCTGGTTTACCAGAGTATATCCATTACTGTAAGACATCTCAGGATAGCCATGGCTCTCTGTGGTCTGCTGGAAGTAGAGCTGGAGCTTAGGGATGGGGTGATCAACCTATGTAGTCTGGTCATGATTTTAAAAATCCACAGAGAAAAAAAGGGATCAGATGGCACACACAATCGGATGGCACACACACAATTTGCATTAATTAGTAGTGGTGTCACACAAAATGAATATTATAGGAACAGTGACCCACAATCTACATTTTTAAATCCGAGAAAGGTGATTTTAGAGTGTCTTGTAAGAGTGTCTAAGCCAGCATAGCAGCAAATCGTAATAAACTGTAAAACATAGGAATTCCTGCCACTTTCAAAAATATTAACTGTATTACTGACAAAACAAACTGAAAAATGCAATTATTTACAACTTGCAAAAATCTCATAATTACATACCAGTTCAATCATTATAATAACTGAGTCAAAGGAAGAAAATGGGTCCGAGATGAGAATAATTGTCTTCTGTTCGGTGGATAGAGTTTAGTGCAGCTGTTTTAATGCATTCTACATATAGCAAGATTTGGTAATAATTTTTTATATGTCTCCAGCCATTCATATAGCATTTATGCTGCTATATTCTGTCTGTAAAATGGCTGTGTGCCAGTATAGACAGAACATCTGTCTGTCCGGGGATGCATGTCATGTTTAAACCTAACATACCCTGTATTTAAACATTTACAGTGTGATACAGGTGTCGAGAATCAAAATGCAAACAGATATAAGAGAAAAATACGCTGGTTGGTCTCTGAGAATAATATTAATGATATAAAAATGTATTATTTAAAGGAACGCTTTAAGCAACGTACAATGTTAAACAGATCAAGAGTCCGTGGGGCGTCCGTGGCCTGGCCTATCGCTCGGAATATTGCTGTTTCGCAAGTTACATTTCTGCATTAGCGATATCAGTGTAGTCCACGTGTAGGCGTGTAATCATTGGGTGAGTATGTCAGCCATTTAACGCCATCAAATAAAAGAAATGTGTGGCTCTGTCTGGCTAGAAATCATTAGCGTTACTACTCTCAGTTTATTGAAGGTAAGTATTAATGAACCTCATTTCCTACTTAATCAAAGACACACCACCTTACCATAAGCCCCCAAACCTAACTATTTTGCCTCTTAACTCTTACTCACCCCCCTCTATTTTATAGGACCACTCTACACTTGAAAAAAAAAACATAAAACCCCTCACAGTTAAGTGGATATATCCCCCAATGAATAAATGCATGTATATTTTTATGTATGTATTCATTGGGGGTACAGTCTAAAACAGCTTGCAAAAGCTGCAGTTCTTATGGTTGCAGCCTCTGTAATCCCTCCCCTTTTTCACAGGAAGTAACTTTCAGCCACTTCACAGAGAATTGTCCAATCAGAGGCTTCTCATAGAGAAGCCGCTGTATCTCCTCCCCCCAAACCCACCTTGTGTCTCATCCCCCCTCCTCTCCCTGTGTCAGAACCCCTTCCCCTCTCTGTGTCAAAGCCTCCCTCCCCTCTCTGTGTCAAAGCCTACCTCCCAACCTGTGTCAGAGCTTCCCTCCCCTCCTCTCCTTGTGTCAGACCCTCCCTACTCCCTCCCCTCCCTGTGTCAGAGTCTCTATCCTCCCTCCCCTCCCCCCTGTGTCAGAGCCTCTATCCTGCCTACCCTCTCCCCATGTCAGAGCCTCCCTCCTCCCTTCCCTCATCAGAGCCTGCTTCCCCTCCTCTTCCTGTGTCAGAGGCTCCCTCCCCTCCCTGTGTCAGAGCCTCCCTCCTCCCTTCCCTCCCTGTGTCAGACCCTCGGTTCCCTCCTCTCCCTGTGGCAAATATATTACTTACCTGTTCACCGCCGTTCCCCTGCCGGCGATCAGTGTTGCTCCCGAAATAGTAATAAGTAAATAAAAATGAAGAAAAAAATAATAAAAATAATAAAACAAATTTAAAATAATTATATATATGTATATATGTAATTTTAGTCTAACTGTATTTTGATATTTATATATATATATATATATATATATATATATATATATAAAAAAGTAATTCGAAATATATATATATATATATCCATATACATAATTACATAAATAATTTCATAAATATACACGTAGACCTCAAATATATAAATATGTATATATATATATATATATATATATATATATATATATTCTACTAATGTAATATAATTAAGTAATTTTATTGATAGCAATTTGATGGACCTGCCTGACAACCCAGGCCGAAAGTCCAGAGAATTTAATTAGTTAGCACTGTGTTTAACCCTGTAACTTACCATAACACCCTAAAACCTGTACATGGGGGTACTGTTTTACTTGGGAGGCTTCGCTGAACACAAATATTCATGTTTCAAAACAGTAAAACATATCACAGCGATGATATTGTCAGTGAAAGTGAAGTTTTTTTGCATTTTTCACACACAAACGTCACTTTCACTGGTGATATTATTGTTGTGATAAGTTTTACTGTTTTGAAACACTAATATTTGTATTCAGCAAATTCTCCCAAGTATAACAGTACCCCCCATGTACAGGTTTTTATAGTGTTTTTGAAAGTTACAGGGTCAAATATAAGGCTTGATTTTCCATTTTTTCACATTTATAATTTGCCAGATTAGTTATGTTGCCTTTGAGAGCGTATGGTAGCCCAGGAATGAGAATTACCCCCATGATGGCATACCATTTGCAAAAGAAGACAGAAGGTATTGCAAATCGGGTATGTTCAGTCTTTTTTAGAAGCCACTTAGTCACAAACACTGGCCAAAGTTAGCGTTCATAATTGTTTTTTGCATTTCTAACACACAAACATGAATGCTATATATAAAAATATAAAAAAGTGTTTGTGACTAAGTGGCTTCTTAAAAAGACTGGACATACCCCATATTGAATACCCTGGGTTGTCTACTTTAAAAAATATGTACATTTGAGGTGTGATTCAGAGATTTATGACAGATAACAGTGTTACAATGTCACTATTGATATATTTTAAAATGATATATTTTGAAACAGCAATGTCCTACATGTACTTATAGCCCTATAAAAAACGGGGGGGAAGGGCTGCGCTAAAAAAGTTAAATACAGTGAAATACAGTGTATACCAGACCAAATGGTCACAATCCGATAGTGACGGAAAACATAAGTCTCTAGAACCAAGTATCTATGAAAAAATATCTTTGAAGAGAGTCTTTGCAGATAGTAAAAAATATACAATGGAAAAATTAAAAATGAATAAAAATAGTCTCACTGATATGACTTGGTGGGATATCTGTACAGTCCTCAGGAGTTGATCCGTCCGGGTAGTAGGATAATCCGTATATGTGGAGACAAAATAGGAGACACGACAAACTGCCAATAGTGAAGAATTGCGGCTCCAAGGATAAAATGAAAAAATAATATGATTATACACTCACATTTGTAGGAGCTTTGGACCAGCTCTAGACTTATAGGCGTTGCAGCGGTATGATCCCCGCTACCAGGATATACTGGAGGGAACGTCTGTCAATCCAACCTTGGTACTCCGAAATGTATAGAAAACAACAATAGTGCTCTCAGTAGGTAAGGTATGTAGAGTAATAGTAAATAAAATATACTTACAAGTATAGAGCAGGAAATACTGCTCTATTAATAAGGCGCTGGTGGAATAATCCCCACCTAGGATTTCTTTGGCTCAGGATCCGAGTATGAGAGGTAAAAATAGTAATATGAATAGGATAAAATAATAGGATAAAATAATGTACAGATATCCCACCAAGTCATATCAGTCATATCAGTGAGACTATTTTTATTCATTTTTATTTTTAATTTTTCCATTGTATATTTTTTACTATCTGCAAAGACTCTCTTCAAAGATATTTTTTCATAGATACTTGGTTCTAGAGACTTATGTTTTCCGTCACTATCGGATTGTGACCATTTGGTCTGGTATACACTGTATTTCACTGTATTTAACTTTTTTAGCGCAGCCCTTCCCCCCCGTTTTCTCCAGTCTGTTTTATTAGGGTTTTGTGGGATTCCCTAATTAGGGTTGCAGCTTTTTCTGTTATTTAGCGCAGACTCTTCTCTTTGTTTCTCTACTTATAGCCCTATAACTTGCCAAAAAAAAACTAAGAACATGTTAACAATGAGCATTTCTAAACTGAGGACAAAATTTAGAAACTATTTAGCATGGGTGTTTTTTTGGCGGTTGTAGATGTGTAACAGATTTGGGGGGTCAAAGTTAGAAAGAGTGTGTTTTTAAAAAAAATATTTCATCATATTTTATAATTTTTTTATAGTAAATTTTATGATATAAAGAAAAAAATGGTATCTTTAGAAAGACCATTTATTGGCGAGAAAAACAATATATAATATGTGTGGGTACAGTAAATGAGTAAGAGGAAAATTACAGCTAAAAACAAACAACGCAGAAATGTAAAAACAGAACTGGTCCCAAGCGGTAAGCAAATTGAAAAACGGTCTGGTCACTAAGGGGTTAAACTTCTCCCTAACCCTATCCTTATTCTAGCGACAGGGCATGTAAACAATGCCGTGATTAATTGCACCATTGCATATAATAATGAAACAGTAGTTTAATGAATGTTTGGGTGTTAGTGCATTGCTATAACTGCACTGACATTATCAGGGTTATTTATTAAATTGAGGATTGTTGGGAATTTAAAGTGAATTCAAACTGAATGGACTTTATTGATTTTGATTTTATTGATTTTATTGCTTCTAAGGCCAAAACAACTGAACTATTGACTTGGGAAAATTTTCAGGTCCATCTGTTGTGTCCCTAAATTCAACATTCACTTTAAATTCACTTTAGTGAACAACCCTATAAAAGTCGCAGTGTAATGCCAGCATTTCCAAAACATATATGTATCTTGATAATTCCCAAGTAACAAAATAAGCATATGCTAAGTGTTATGTTTGTTTTGTTGTCGTATATGTCCAAGTGTGTCTAACACATGTGAATTTATAACCCAGTGTACCTGTAGACTACAATATTACACATCTGGATGTAATGCTCAATGTGACTCTAACTATTGTATATGACACACTGGGGTATTATTGTACGGTTTGCCTTAATCATATCGTTATATAATAGATGTGAAGTTATTGCAGTTTGTAACAATGGTATTTTACACATTGGGAATTGTGTTTTTTACAATTTGAAACCATACTACACATTTGAATTTATTACTCATCTGTCCTTAATATCTTAAACTGCTGTATCTCCCCACGATCTTTTTCCTTCAATTTCTGCTCTCCACTTATGTTATCCTGTTAAATTTGGCCAATGCTCGCTTCAGCACTGGAACAAGCATAAGGTTAATTAGACATTCATCTAGAATGCCAGTCCTAAAGGGGAAACCCGGAGCACTGCAGGTCAACATAAAGATCTAAATATTTCAGTAGGGAAAATGTAGTCTGCACCTTAACTGTGAACAGATTACTGACTAATAGCACTGGCAATGGTTCTCCTGCCCAAAACTCTGTTTTATGGAGTTTCTCATGACTAAAGAGAGCTGTATAAGTAGTACCTGCCAAAGGTGTATGTCACACACACTTCTCCCACCAGACCACCAAAAAACATGATTCTATCCCTGTTGACCTACTGTTCCCATATGTTATATGTTTTGTTAGAATTAAATATTTGTCTTGTTTCTCATTATATTATTCAATACTGAATATTTTGGCGCTATTTTAAATCATTGTAATTGTATGCAGTTAGGAAGATGGACGCTGAAACGTAAATTAAAAAAAGGGATACATGCATAGACGACTCCCCAGAACCCCACACAACACATGCGGCACCCTCACACACACGTGCAACCTATCACACACTCACCTCTCTTCAGCCACAAGCATCCTTCACATACTCATGAAGACAACTCCAGTCACATAAACTCTTCCAGACAGATTCATAATTACTTTGCAGTTCCTCATCTTTTTCAAAGAATAGTAAGGATGAGGCATCAAAACATATCCTCTCACTTCTAATGAACCGTGAACTTGGAGCTGTAAGAGAGTTATATTGGATATCTAGATCTCCCTTGGATCCAGGTCCTAGTACAGTCAGCAGGTAAATTCAACTTATCAATTGTAAGGACACATTTGAAGATGTGCATTGCTTTAATTGCAGAGAACCCTCGTCCTATCAGTGCAAGCGCTTGATTTTTTTTTTCTCTATTTCTCCATATATAAGGAAAATACTGCAATACTTATTTCCTGTGTATCTGCTTTTTATAAGATATGTTTTGTGGTATGGTTTAAATGTCCTTATTGAATTAAAAATCACAGCACTGAAGATAATTGTATGTTTGTATTCTGATGTAATTTGATTTAGCCTTAAAGTCAGCAGTTCCTCCAATTGACTTGTTCACACAATAAAAGCATTCCTTTTTTCTGGAAATGGTACAGTAAATTGTAAAGATTAGAATATAAATTAGTGGCGATTTATTTAATGTGTAAGCTCTTATAGCTCTTTGTAAGAAAGACTTCAAATAAGATGCTTCAATTTTTGCTTCAAAGCTTTTTAAACAGTTACAGTACTGATTACCATTTGTTAGTCGTACGTAAACATCTGTTTTTTAAATGCTACAAGCCAGTCACACATTCCAAACACCATCTGGATACATGCCATCACTTTTATAATGCTAATTAGAAAAGTAAATGTAACATGACTTTTTTTTTAGTTTAGGATGAATTGAAACATAGAAGGAATAGTATTAAATATTGTTTTAAAAAGTTCATTTCAAACCATTGGAGTTTTCCACAACCAATATTTTAAAACATGCAATTAAAATTTTCTGATGTATATATCAACAACAATACTAAAATAAACAAAGACACAGTAAATTAGCCAGTTTTCAGTAGACTATGTGTCAGATAATACTGATGTGTGGAGTGATGAATTTAAAGACAAGCTTGACGTACAGGAATACACGAGGCATACAATTGGCACACCATGGCAATCATTTTTAGAGGCATAAAATTGGCACATCATGGCAACTTTAGGTGCATACAATTGGCACACCACGGCAATCAGTTTTAGAAGCAAAAAATTGGCACACCATGTCAATCAGTTTTAGATGCATAAACTTGGCACATCAACGCAACTTTAGGTGCATAAAAGTGTCACACCACGGCAACCAGCTTTAGATGCATACAACTGGCATACCATGGCAGACAGTCTTAGATGCAAAAAATGTGCACACCATGGCAATCCGTTTTAAAAGCCTACAATTTTCACACCATGGCAAACAGTCTTAGATGCATAAAGTTGGCACATGGCAGCTCTAGATGCATACAATTTCAACACCATGGCAATCAGCTTTTAGATGCATACAATTGGCATATCATGGCAGTTTTATAGGCAGAAACTTGGGACATTATGGTAAAATGTTTTAGAGGCATACAACTGATTACTCACAGACTCAAAAAGAAACAATGTGTGTGTACACGCACCACAGTGTAATAAGTGCTTAATTTATATCAGCAGAAAGAAACTTTCCTGTATAGGATAAGATTTCCAATAGTATCCCAAAAGACTTGCTCTTGTCTTCCACACAGTATAAGCAAAAAAAAAGGGGATAATCTGCTGAACCAATCACAAATGAAACAACATAGCGTATAACTGTGTATAAAGGCAAATTGTAAAAGTTGCATTCACAAATGGCCACTCACACTTTTACTGAAGTTTGCAAGCCTTGAATATTTTCCTTTTCAAAATGGAAATTCCAAATCTTCTGTCTGGGTTAAAATCTCCATAGATGTGTTGGCATATATGTGCTCAAGAAAAAAGTATATATAAAAAAATTAGATGCACATTCAGAGTGAAGTACAAAAAGAGTATTTAATAACTTACATCAAGATATAAAATCATCAGTGTAGTCCCTCTATGTCACCACCAGGGGTCCTACGCGTTTCACCCAACCAAATAGGACTTCCTCAGGGACTTGTGTGGTGTGTGATCAACAGGTACAAATGAACAAACAATAAACAAAATAAATTGATTTTTGTTTGTTCATTTGTACCTGTCACACACTGACACAAAAGGACACACAGATACACATACATACAGAGACATGAGGTGAGGGTGCCAGTGTGGGAAGGAGTGTGTGTGTGCTGGTGACAGCGTGGGGGGGGGGGGGGCAGTGTGGGGGCAGGGTGATAAAGGGTTACAGTGGGCAGGCAGGGGGGGAAATGGTTACAGTGTGGGGGCATGGGGAGAAAGGGCTACAGTGGGGGGCAGGGTGAGAAAGGGTAACAATGGTGGGGCAGGGTGAGAAAGAGTAACAGTGGGGGGAACAGGGTGAGAAATGGATATAGTGGTGGGGGGCAGGGTGAGAAGGGGTTACAGTGTGGGGAGGAGGGCAGGTGAGAGGGGGTTACAGTGTGGGGAGGGAGGCAGGAAGAGGATGGGTTACAGTGTGGGGGGCAGAGAGAGAAGGGGTTACAGTGTGGGGAGGAGGGCAGGGTGAGAAGGAGTTACAGGGTGGGGAGGGGGGCAGGGAAAGAAGGGGTTACAGTATGGGGAGGGGGCAGGGAGAGGAGGGGTTACAGTGTGTGGAGGGGGGCAGGGAGAGTAGGGGTTACAGTGTGGGGAAAGGGGCAGGGAGAGAAGGGGTGACAGTGTGGGGAGGGGGGCAGGGAAAGAGGGGTTACAGTGTGTGGAGGAGGGCAGGGAGAGAAGGGGTTACAGTGTGGGGTGCAGGAGGGCAGGGAGAGAAGGGGTTACAGTATGGGGAAGGGGCAGGGAGAGAAGGGGTCACAGTGTGGGGAGGGGCAGGGAGAGAGGGGGTTACAGTGTGGGATGGAGGAGGGCAGGGAGAGAAGGGGTTACAGTGTGGGGAAAGGGGCAGGGAGAGAAGGGGTTACAGTGTGGGGAAGGGGGCAGTGAGAGAAGGGGTTACAGTGTGGGGAAGGGGGCTGGGAAAGAGGGGTTACAGTGTGGGGGGGACAGGGAGAGAAGGTGTTACAATGTGGGGGGGGAGCAGGGTGTGGGGACTGTGTCCTACCTTTATTAAATTCCCTGGTGGTCCGGTGTGTTAACTCTCTAGTCTGCAGCTCCGCCGGGTGCAGAGCTGCAGACCGTGTGATAGAAGTCTTGCGAACACCCAGTGTTGCCATGGTAACACTCTGGGTGCTCATGAGACTTCTATCACACGTTCTGCAGCTCTGTACATGGCGGAGCTGCAGACCGCAGGTCGTGGGTTCTCTTTCGGGCAGACTGATGGAGGACCGAGGTGTCGGGCTTGCGGTCACGGACCGAGGGTTCAACAATCAGTCTGCCTGCCTGTCTCCCGAGTACCCAGTGGCCCTGGAGGCGTGGGTCAGCACGACCCACTGGGAATCGCCCTGCGACCCACCAGTGGGTTACGACCCAAACTTTGTGAAACCCTAGTCTAAAGTACACAGCACCTAGTGTGGAAGGTGAGTAAAACAAGAATGTATGTTTTACTTCTCTTTGGTGTAACACTGCCACTGTGGCCCAAGTTCTTAAAGTTAGGACAATCCAAGGGCAATTACTCCATGATCGGGTTGTCATTCTGGCAGTCTTATTTTTTGTTTCGCATTTTATGTTTAATGCATTCTGACTTTACTAGAGTCTGGCAAAAAAAGCAAGAATGTGTTTTCTATTGTAGATAATTCCAACAAAGTTAAAATATATATATAACCAGTTCATGCACAAATGCATAATGTCTTACTCTCACTAGACCAGCAGATATAGATATGGTTATAGGGCAGGATAAGAGTATCCTACTCAAGCACCACCACTACAGCTGGCATTAACATTGGGCCTGTGAGTATCTCTCGGTATTATACCACCAGCCCTCTCTATTACAGTGAATCCGTGCTTTTTATTATTTATTATTATTATTTATAAAGTGCCAACAAATTCCACAACCCTGTACAATAGGTGGACAAACAGACAAGTATTTGCCTCAAGACGAGTTGGATGCACAGGAGGGTGTTGAGGGCCCTACTTAAACAAGCTTATATTCTAGAGTGCACTTATTTTTTTATTTCTCTACAGGAGGAGGCCTGACCTTCTGTTTGTCAAAGTGAATTATGTGCTACTAATGCTGAGACAGTAGCTCCTGCCATTACAACCTTCCTGTGGTCTGTAATATTACCCATCTGTTCTTATGATGAGATATTTGTGAAGGTAGATACTGTGTTGTGTTTGCTGAGCCAGTGGCTCCTGCCATTACAGTCATTCTATTGCCTGTGCCTTTTGCACATCTGCTTCTATGACAAGATGATGTAGGATGGGGACTCCTCTGCTACATCCCATGCTACTGCTACCTTGCCCTTCACTCCCTATGGGCGACTTCATAACCAGCCTCGCAGACCTGAATGATTGACATACAGGAACACAGGCAGTTCCTCTCTTTCCGTCTTCCACAGTGGGTTCTTCTGGGATGTTTCAGACACTGTCCTCATCTCGCACTTCCTATACCATACTTTCAGCAGCGATGAGAACTCTATCATCCACGGTGATTACTAGCTGTCCTGACTTCTCTAATCACAGAGACGCAAGATACTAATAGAGCTGAAATTGCCACTTTCAGAGTGGGTCTTGAAGTAACAATTGCTCAGCACACCTGTCCACATGCAGTTGCAGAGCTGGTCACCTCTCACCAAGGCTCTCTTCTTCTGAATATGAAGAGACCAGGGCTGACTTATGCAAAGACATGCTGGGAAGTTATCTAGGTGCCCCATGAGCATTAGGGCCCCAAAGGCTTGCCAACCTTTGAGTATATTATTCCAGGAGATTTATTTAGAACCTTCAAACCCTCTTTATTAAAGTGTTAAGGTGGACTAATATCCTTAGTATTAGCTGATATCTGTACATGTGATCTTGCTGTTGCGAAAACATATCTTGACCTTGATGAAAACAACATACACGTACTAATTGTACATAAGCAAGGCAAAATCAATATACTTATTTTTTTTTTAAATAATTCTCTACCCTTAACAACATGTATGCAATAATTGATTAGTTATTTACACATTAGCAAATGATGGCTCTCAGACCACTCAAAAGTCATGATGCAATTTACTTCTCCATTATTTAATCATGAGAAATGGTGTGGCGGCTTAATGAGGCTTCTCAGCAGACTGACTCTACCACCCGTTTCTTCTTCACTGAGAATATGCTTCTAGATGCCTCTCCCTCAAAGGTATCGAAGACCCACAAATTTGTTATCCATAGCCACTTCATCCAATTTGTTGCCCACAGAAAGAAACTTTTGTCTAGGCAAGTATGAGAACTGGTTGCTGAGGTTGCAGGGTTGGAGACTAAACACAAGGCCTCTCAGGCTGACTCTGTATATCCCAGCTGTTTCAAGCCAAGAGGAACCTCACTTCAACCTTATCTGAGATCTTTTGTTTCTTTATCAGCACTCAAATAAATGTTGTTGGCTCTTGGACTGAATGTTGTTCAAGGGGAAACAATTAACCCACGACAATTATCCCACAGGGTTAAATAGGATGTACTTCCTTAAATCCAGTTTTCCGAGAAGATACTCTTAGCCTTCCAGTAGTACTATATCCCCCTCTATAACCTGTCCATTGCAGGATGTCCTTCAAAACTAGCTAAACTATTTGATTACCTCAAGGGGTAGCTTCCTGCCTTAGAGTCTTCTATTACATTTAGGAACTTCAAGGAGTGATTAAGCACTTGAAAACAGTCCCTTTTCCAGATGGCCTCTGGGTTATAACAAAATATTTGCCCCCATTTTCTTAACTTACCTTGCAATGGCTTTTAGCTCTGTACTGTCTGAGAGCTCTGTCCATAAGGGATTCCCCTTTGGCCCACATTACAGCCCTCCACAAATAAATCAAACACCCAGATTTCTGTACAAGCTATAGGCCCATATGTTTACAGAATGGAGATGTGAACATCTTTGCTAAAGTGCTTGCAGAGAGGATTAAACCTCTTCTTCCCCAACTTGATCCCAGTTCTCTGGAAGAAATCCTGCCCTCCAACAATACACAAATGCATTGCAAAATTAAAGGAAATTGGGATTCTAGAAGAAGTGATGGCATCCCTAAAACAGATACAGGAACAGTTTTGTTACAATTGGTCCCCATGGCTTGAATATTTATGTAATGAACTTTTGGGTTGGGAAGGAACCGTGGGGTAGGTTGATTGTCTCCATCCCCTCCAGGTGTAAAAATAATGAATATGTTTGGTACATAACATTCTACACTGAAAACTATCTCACCGCTGTTCAGGCTGGAATCTTGAATTAATCATGTCCACTCCAGTCACACAGCAGCCAATGAGAAAGCTATACAGCATCTTAATGCTACTGCTTTGAAAAAGCTTTGTTTTTGGATGAAATTAATATAGGGGAACTAGTTTAAATTTCCTTTTTTATTTGTTATATAATCTTTTTAATTATACATTTCTAAATATGTTTTGTCAAACTTATATGTAGTTCAGAGCAATGGCGGAACTACCAGGATCACAATTGTTGCTAGTGTGACCGGTCCTTGAAGTTCCACCTCTCCAGGGGGCCCTAATTGCAAATATGTTATAAGGTATATTTCCAATTCGACGGTAAACTAAATAACTTTTAGATGCCAGAATTCCCATATTGAAGAGGAGGGGTATTGGTGTCTAGAGCATTGAATTTTTGCGTTGCTTGTTCCTATGCAGCTTCCTCATTGAGTCTTGGCTCTGGAGCAGAAGCCACATACCAGCACAGTTTATATGGAAGCTTGCCCTGCCTTGAGTTGAAGTTGGAAGAAATATTTTATTTTTATAGTGTGCCTGTTTGTGTATGCCTGTGTGATTGTCAGTGTTTGTGTGTATGCCTGTATGTGTATGTCTGTGTATGCCTTTATGTGCCTCTCTGTGTCTGTGCATATGTCTGCCTGCATATGCCTGTTTGTAGATGCCTGCCTGTGAGTGCCTGCGTGTACATGTGTACCAGTTGTAAAGCACAGGTATCCGGGCACACAAAGGATGTCCAAAATGCTGAATTTATTAGAGTGGATCTTCTAAGGAAAATGTGTGTGATGTTCCTGTTTTGTATTATGTGTGTGTCTGGATCTGTAGCTGCATCTGTGTGTGTGTTTGTCTCGTATGCCTCTGTTTACTGTATGTGTGTGTCTGTGTATGTATATATGTGCCTGTGTTTGCCTGCCTCAGTGTTTGTGCTTTCCTGTATGTACCTGTCAACATATGTGCTTACCTTGGTGTGTGTGCGCCTGTGTCTGTTTTATAATGATTAATCTATAGTAAAATTACACACACAACCCCCACACAATCACACTCATGCAAACACCACACACGCTCAGTATACTCTACACATACATTTCATACTCAGCCAGTCACCACAATCACACTTAGCCAAGTCCCACACATAATCATACTCAGACAATCCCTGCACAATCACATACAACCACCACACACATCCAAACTCAGGTCTGTTGCTTTGCACTGGGGCCCAACCTTTTTTTAAACAAACAACGATATTTGGGAGTTTACTTGTCAAAAGGGTGGTGATTTGGGAATACCACCTGAGAAGCTACATCTCATTGAAAGTTAAGTATTTATTGCTGTATTTTTATCTTTTGTTTTTTGTAGAGTTACATATTTTCTAGTTAAGCCCCTGTTTTAGAGTTATACAGAAATTTAATGTGTGCACCAATTCTTGAACAAAATCGTACTTTAATTGGACTTTAAAATACACAACAAATATTAGTTTCTGTCAGGTTTACCCCCTTAAGGACTGATCCAAATGTACACGTTGTGAACAGAACAAAACGTAAACAAAACCTGGCATTTGCGCTATATGTCTGTCTAACCGTAATTCACCTCTTTCATATTAAATGCACCCCCTTATTATATATCATTTTATTCAGGGGAAACAGGGCTTTCATTTAATATAAACTATTAAGCTATGAAACATAATTTAAAATGAAAAAAATGGGAGAAAATAAGAAATGTTGTTATTTTTTTAGTTCTACGTGACATTTTAACTGTCAATGTCATAATACTGTTTGCTTTTACTGCAATCAAATACACATATTTGTATTCAGCAAAGTCTCACGTGTAAAACAGTACCCCCTATGTACAGGTTTTATGGTGTTTTGGGAAGTTACAGGGTCAAATATAGCACGTTACATTTGAAATTGACATTCGCCAGATTGGTTACGTTGCCTTTGAGACTGTATAGTAGCGCAGGAATTAAATTTACACCCATAATTGCATACCATTTGCAATAGCAGACAACCCAAAGTATTGCAAATGGGGTATGTCCAGTCTTTTTTAGTATCCATTTGGTTACAAACACTGGCCAAAGTTAGCGTTAGTATTTGTTTGTGTGTGAAAAAAGCAAAACACGCCAATTTTGGCCAGTGTTTGTGACTAAGTGGCTACTAAAAAAGACTGGACATACCCCATTTGCAATACCTTGGGTTGTCTACTATTGCAAATGGTATGCCATCATAGGGGTAATTTTCATTCTTGGGCTACCATAGGGTCACAAAGGCAACGTAAGCAATCTGGCGAATTTTAATGTGAAAAAAATTTAACACAAGCCTTATATTTGACGCTGTAACTTTTGAAAACACCATAAAACCTGTGAATGAGGGGAACTGTTGTACTCGGGAGACTTCGCTGAACACAAATATTTGTGTTTCAAAAAAGTAAAAAGTATCACAGCAATAATATTGTCTGTGTAAGTGCTGTTTGTGCATGAAAAATGCAAAAAACGTCACTTTTACTGGCGATATCATCGTTGTAATACAATTTACTGTTTTGAAACACTAATATTTGTGTTCAGCGAAGTCTCCCGAGTAAAACAGTACCCCGCATGTACAGGTTTTATGGTGTCTTAGAAAGTTATAGGGTTAAATATAGTGCTAGCAAATTAAATTCCCTATACTTTTGGCATGGGTTGTCAGGCAGGTCCCGCTAATTGTAATTAATTAGGATACCTAATTATGTAAAAATATTACATAAATATATGTGTAGAATTAATATATGTATATATATACGTATGTGTATATATATGTATATATATATTTAATTTTTAAAAAAATATTTGTATTTATATATAGGTATATATATATATATAGTGATATACACGTATATATTTATGTATATAGATATATATATATATTATTTCGTTCTATGTGTATTTTGATATAAATATATATATATTAATATCACAATACAGTTAGAACGAAATAACACACATCTATATATTTTTTAAATTATTTATTTTTAATTATTTTTTTAATTTTATTTTTTAACGTATTTACATATATTTTTTTATATTATATATAAATATATATATATATAACAATAATTATATATATATATATATATATATAAAATCAGTATCAGTCTATGTGTAATTTGATATTAATATATATATATATATATATATATATATATATAATTATATATATATATATATTAAATATATATTAATAGTAAAGTACACCTAGACAGTGTATGTGTGTGTATGTATATGTGTATATATATACTTAGATCGTATATATATATATTATATATTAATATATATATATATATATATATATATGTATATATATATATATATATATATATATATATATATATATATAAAAAGAAAATAATACCGGCACTCTAGGTCTTCTAAATATTCGTTGGTTTATTGTAAGTCAATCCAGAGGGTCAACGTTTCAGCTCCCGTTTGGAGCTTTCATCAGGACACATAAAAATCATAACATAAAATGACAGGCTTAAATAGGACTAGGAATCATTAAACACTTAAACAACAAACCTGTGGCCAGACATTTCTTAGAAAAACAACATCAACTCTCTTCATTGAGATGTTTGGCCATAGACCATATTCCAGAAATGGCCAGAGGTGGCAACAGAGGCAAATTCTTACTACAGCGAGAGACATTCTGGACATTGGAACTCAATACGTTATCCCCTAAAGGCCTTAATGAGAAATGCTCCTTTAGCCCGTTTCTGTAAATATTGTCTCCTTTGTTATTATTTATGATTATTTAGACATAAGAGTAGTGGCATTATATACATCATGAATATTGATGCCACTACTTTCTCTTGTCTTTTGTTCTCCTCTGTATACTGTTTCTTTTAATTATATCTTGCCGTGCTAATAGTATGTACAAAGTTATCATTGGAAACTCACCTATCTAATCTTAAATAGCATTAACATGGCCTTAAGAATTATAAACTGTTAAAAACTTCACAGTTCCTTCATGTATAGCATTACACTCATGACACTTATTAATATAATTTGTTTTGACACTGTTTTACATTATGTTGTTTTGTCTAACAAAAAATTTTCACCTTATTTAAGATAGTGAGATGTATTATTAGACACTAGCACTTTAAACGTGGAGTATACTTTACACTCCACCATATACATAATATATGTCTATTTAAGACACTACAATTAGACACTATCACTTTAACCCCTTAAGGACCAAACTTCTGGAATAAAAGGGAATCATGACGTGTCAGACACGTCATGTGTCCTTAAGGGGTTAAATGTGGAGTATAATTTACACTCTACTATATATATAATATATGTCTATTTAACACAACATATGTATATATCACATCACTAGATAGAATTAGTATTACCATACACATATATGCATATATATATAGCTTCATTGGAAAGGAGCATAGCCCATATCACATTAATAGAATTGAATATTTGTTGAACTACGTTTTTTATTTGCTTTTTCTTTTTTGTTCCATGTATGCATTATGACTTTTTGCCCCCTTATGCACAACGACCTCGGCAACTAAGACTTTAAACATATTTCCAGTCCGATCTTCGGGTGATTCCTCCCCTGATAGAAGGAGTAATTTTCTCCCCCCGGCTGCAGAAACACAGGGTTGCGCCTGATCGCAGTGTTTACTGCGGTCACTATAGCAACGTGATGTAGCCGGGTCACGTGGAAGACCCCAGCTGATCCGGAACCAGGAAGTGTTTTCTAAAACAGCGCACATGCGTAATAGTGCCGACTAGACGCCGTGCATTGGAGGCAACAAGTAACAGCTGTACTTTGGTGAGTGTTTAATGATTCTTAGTCCTATTTAAGCCTGTCATTTTATGTTATGATTTTTATGTGTCCTGATGAAAGCTCCAAACGGGAGCTGAAACGTTGACCCTCTGGATTGACTTACAATAAACCAACGAATATTTAGAAGACCTAGAGTGCCGGTATTATTTTCTTTTTTCTATGTATTGTATTTTGACTGAGCACCAGGCAATATCTGCAACCATAGTTGGAGTGCTGGAATACCCAATTTTTGCATATATATATATATATACGATCTAAGTATATATATTTTTTTACACTTATTTTAATTATATTTTATATGAATTCAGCCAGTAAGGGGACTAATTGTCATTACAGTTAGTCCCCCTGCTGGCAATGCCTGAGCCAGCTAACCCGGCCATGTGATTGTGAGGTCCTCGCAAGGACCTCACTCTCACATGGCTGGGGGGCCCCCAGGAGGAAGGATGTGCCGCGGGGGGCTCTCTGGGAGTCCCCCCCAACCGCAATCGCGACCGAGTAAGTAAGAAAAAAACGGAGGGTGTACTATTACGCCCGGTGGCGTTTAGAGACGCTTAAAATAGGACGTAATAGTACGCCCTCCGGTCTTAAAGGGTTAAAACCTTCACTTATCTAGAAATAATTACCTGGTCTCCATTGTATGGCTAAATATGCTTTATTGTTAATTGCAGTAGCTTTCTAATTGTGTGCTTTGTTTGTATGTATTCTAGGCTTTTTTTTCAGATTATGGTTCTAAGTTCAAAATTCAATTACCTGTGCAGCAAGAATAAAATGTGTTTCCTCTTGTAGACAATGTGAACTGCAAACCATAATGAGGATCCTTAGACAATAATGCTCTCCAGGCCAAGTAGTTTTCAGCCCAAACTTGGGCAAACTTCAACACAAACCTGAAAATATCTCAAACACACACATGTTCAGACATCTGTACATATAGTAAATGTGTAACACGATTGAAAACCAATTACTTTTTGTCATATTAATTTAGGCAACAGAACTACTACTACAGCTTAAAGGAACAGTATAGGCAACAAGACAACTTTAGCTTGATGAAGCAGTTTCTCGATTCTCTGCCATTTAACCCCTTAAGGACACATGACATGTGTGACATGTCATGATTCCCTTTTATTCCAGACGTTTGGTCCTTAAGGGTTTAAGACTTAAATCTCATTGTTTATACAGCCCTAGTGTCATGATTCTGTTTTCTCTCATCAGTCTGGTGCAGTACCTCACAGTGCCACTAGCTATCTGTGGTGCTGTTGCAGGCTGCTGCACCCAGATTGAAAGCTCTTACTCTACTTCCAGCTGGCCCTACTAGGCAATTATTTTCTCCCTATTTAGTCTAGTCTCACCCTTTCTTGTTTATCAGTTTATTAATTTTGTTTTTGTTCTGGTCCTTGTGTGCTGTGTAACCTTCTGTGTTCCTGAGCATGCCGTTTTCTTGATTTCCTGAGCATACTGCTTTCCTGATTTCCTGAGCATGGTGATTCCCTCGCTCCTCAAAGCTTCCAGTGTTCTTGAGCAAGCTGCTTTCCTGAGTTCCCAAAACTGTTGCTTTCCTGGACAAGCTGCATTCCTGAGCTCCCTGTATCCAGAGGCCATGCTTCCTTTGCTTACACTGAGTTATCTGTTGTTTTAATTTAATTCTATTGTGTTCCTTATAAATAATAATACTTTTGTTTTTGCCTTGATTTGTGTGTATTCAGTTTTTTTTGCATTTTGGTTCTATCATTTAGAGGTTGCTGCTCTGGTCTTAACCCCTTAAGGACACATGACATCTGTGACATGTCATGATTCCCTTTTATTCCAGACGTTTGGTCCTTAAGGGGATAATCATTTCCCAACCAGACCTGTGGCACCTAGTCACACCTCCCTTCATATGACCTGCACAGCCTCCCTATGCACTTCCTGTAAAGAGAGTTCTAATGTTTAAACTTCCTTTATAGCCCAGTCTGTTTAATTTTGAACTTCATCTCTCCTGCTCTGTTGATAACCATCTAGACCCTGCAGGATCCTCCTGTGTGTTTTTAAAGTTCAATTTAAGGAGCAGGTGATAAAAACTTCTAAAGCAAGTTAACACCTGATTGAAAATTAAACCATTTGTTTTCATACAGGCTGTGTGAGTTACAGCCAGGAGGTGCTAATTGTAAAAGCATTGAATCGGCTGAAATCATCAGAATTGCAGAGGAGTGGCCACACAATGAGACCGAAGCATTGTGGGAAACAAGTTAAGTTAAAAACTTTGCTTGATAAATTCTAGGGGAGTCCTTGAACCAACCAGGGACTATAACCCTCTAGAGTTAGGAATACATGTTCATTTAATCACTGGGCATTATTTGCAGATTTGTGTTATATTTACTGCACATGCTTGTATTTTTTTTTTTTTTAAATCAGGTTTTAGGACTTGTACAAAGTGAAAAGCATCAATTGGATAAAAACAAAAATGTGCCAAAGTACCAATTTTTTTCGGTTTGTTCTTTAATGTTTGGTATTTCATCCTACACTTCTTTTGGTATTGACTTTTGGAATTGCTGAAAACTAGTACCTGTTTTGGCAATCTCTTGTACTAGTGAAAGCAAGGTTTGGAGACTTTTTTACTCTGTCTAGATTTTATTAGGAAAGGTTATATTATCGATTACAATTGAACAACTGGGGGAAATGGTAGGTACTAAGACACATCCGATGATGGTTATCACAGAATGCACTGCACACATTAAAGGGACACTCCAGGCACCCAGACCACTTCTGTCCATTGGAGTGGTCTGGGTGCCAACTCCCACTACTCTTAACCCTGCAAGTGTAATTATTGCAGTTTTTTATAAACTGCAATAATTACCTTGCAGGGTTAACTCCACCTCTAGTGGCTGTCTACTAGACAGCCACTAGAGGTCACTTCCTCCTTCATAGCACAGATTATCTGTGCTAGAGCGTCGCTGGACGTCCTCACGCTGTGTGAGGACCTCCAGCGTCGCTCAAATCCCCATAGGAAAGCATTGAAATTTGTTTTCAATGCTTTCCTATGGGGAGACCTAATGCGCATGCGCGGCATTGCCACGCATGCGCATTAGGTCTCCTCGGCCGGTGGGTGGGATCAGTCTCGCCAACCGGCCGACGGAGTAAGAAGGAGGAGCGGCATGGAGGAGGAGACAGTGACGAGGGACATCGTCGCTGCCTCAGGTAAGTGACTGAAGGGGTTTTCACCCCTTCAGTAACTGGGGATTGGGGGGTGGGAGGGGACTAGGGAACCTCCAGTGCCAGGAAAATGGATTGTTTTCCTGGCACTGGAGATTCCCTTTAACTAGTCTAAAGTCACCAATTAACCCGTACATTAGTTCTGTCTTCATTAATAAGACAGTTGCAGTTTTCGGTTGAAATAAAATGGTTAAAAACCAATCCATACTATGTGTGTTTAGCCTTTTCACTTCCAAACCTTATGTCTATTTCTTTACAACTCTGCCATTACAGTGGTACATACTGCCGCATAAGAGCACAGCATTTCTAACAGTTCCATACTGATTACTAAGCAGTGAAATATCAGTTCTATATAAAATTAGGTTTACTAATTAGGAGGAAAATTATAAGAAAAATACAATTTATAAGTTGGAAAACTAGCAGAGCTGGGAGTTTCCTGTAAAACAAAAAATGCAATTCAGTTATCAGTTCACCACAATTTGTCAGTTTAAAGAAAACAAAAACAGTTGTTAAAAGGTTAAGCGAGACAACAGGTTGTTCCAAATTCTTTAAATACCCCTAGTCGTTTCACTGTAAAAGATTAGAAAATACCAATGGTGAAACAGTTAAAATGAATAGTTCTCGAGTCGACACTAATGCACAGCCAGATTCATACACAACTTTGTTTGTGCATGCAAAGGAATTCTGCCTTACATACCGTAATTAAACATTTTACAACATTCCAGAAAGTGCTGTTTATGTTTATTAAAGGTATTCATTTTGTTACACACTGTAAAGACATGGCTGTGCATCGTAGGTTTGTGATCAGTATTGTTGCTTTGTGCTAAGCTAACTTCAAATAGTTAATTATTGCAATATTAGTATTTATTTAAATACTTCTAGAACACATTTAAAGCATAACAATTACACATTTTTTAAATAAGATTACGGCAATTTTACATTGCTGCCTAGTAACACCTCTGGTGGCAGACAATCAGACGGCCTCAGGAGGTGCTTCCTATCTCTCCATGCTAGATACTCCCAAAATCCGCTCCTAATGCTTTCCCAAGTGTATTGGCTGAGAAAATAAAGGTTGATGGAGGCGGGTCCAGCTGCGGTGAGACTGGCACAGCGAGAGAGAAAAAGTAAGTTTAATAACCTTTAAACTCCACAGAGAGGGGGGGCGGTCACCTAAATATCTATTCAAGGACTATAGTGTTAGGAATAAATGTTTGTATTTCTAACACCATAGTGTTCCCTTAAGTGCTGTTATACTTTGAATTTTTCTTTGTCTATGTATAACTGTTCGTTGTCTTTTTTTTATTTCTCTTGTTATATTTACTTATTCCCTCACTAAATATTTTCTTTAAAACACTGTGATTGATTGACTTTCAATGGACATACTACTAGAGTAGGGATGCCCAAAAGGTAGATCCCCAGATGTTTTAAAACTACAGCTTCCATGATGCTTGTGCATAGCTAGTGGGGACCGTGTAGGTAGAGACCCATTTAAACATATATTAAAGGGACTCTATAGTCACCATATAAAAGCAAGAAAGACAGGTCCCCCAGCTTTCCTTCTTGCTTTTATATGAACTTTCATTCATTAAAAAAAAAAAATCGGTGTTTTTATATTAAAAACTTACCTCCGTTCCAGCGCCGAGCTCCCCGCTAGGCCGCGCCCCCTTTTTCGTCAAAATGACGAAATCGCGGGGCCCAATGGGACGGCTTCGCGCTGGACCAATCGCGTTCTTCATAGAGCGGCATTGAATGCCGCCCTATGAAGAACCTGAGCGCTTTACCGCGCATGTGCGCGGAATGCGCGTTCGCGAGCTGAGCTGTCTGACTGACAGCTCAGCTCGCTTTCTAAAATTATCAATAATAATTTAGGGCCCCCACCCGCCCTGTGCGGCGGGTGGGGGCCCTAAAATTATCAATGAGGGGGGGACCTACTGTCCCCCCCCGGCCCCCACCCCTGTGCGGCGGGTGGGGGCCCTAAAATTATCAATGAGGGGGGGGACCTACTGTCCCCCCCCCCGGCCCCCACCCCTGTGCGGCGGGTGGGGGCCCTAAAATTATCAATGAGGGGGGGACCTACTGTCCCCCCCCGGCCCCCACCCCTGTGCGGCGGGTGGGGGCCCTAAAATTATCAATGAGGGGGGGACCTACTGCCCCCCCCCGGCCCCCACCCCTGAGCGGCGGGTGGGGGCCCTAAAACGATCAGTAAGGGGGGGGGACCTACTGTCCCCCCCCGGCCCCCACCCCTGTGCGGCGGGTGGGGGCCCTAAAATGATCAATAAGGGGGGGGACCTACTGTCCCCCCCCCGGCCCCCACCCCTGAGCGGCGGGTGGGGGCCCTAAAATGATCAATAAGGGGGGGGACCTACTGTCCCCCCCCCGGCCCCCACCCCTGTGCGGCGGGTGGGGGCCCTAAAATTATCAATAAGGGGGGGGGACCTACTGTCCCACCCCCCCCGGCCCCCACCCCTGAGCGGCGGGTGGGGGCCCTAAAATTATCAATAAGGGGGGGGGACCTACTGTCCCCCCCCCCGGCCCCCACCCCTGAGCGGCGGGTGGGGGCCCTAAAATTATCAATAAGGGGGGGGACCTATTGTCCCCCCCCGGCCCCCACCCCTGAGCGGTGGGTGGGGGCCCTAAATACAAAGGGGGGGGGGACCCTAGTTAACCCTCCCCCCCCCCAAAAAAAAATATCTCCCTACCTACCCCCCTCACCCTAAAAATAATGAGGGGGGACCATTAAGTAAATAATGAGGGGGGACCATCAGTAAGGGGGGGGGACCTACTGTCCCCCCCCGGCCCCCACCCCTGTGCGGCGGGTGGGGGCCCTAAAATGATCAATAAGGGGGGGGACCTACTGTCCCCCCCCCCGGCCCCCACCCCTGAGCGGCGGGTGGGGGCCCTAAAATGATCAATAAGGGGGGGGACCTACTGTCCCCCCCCGGCCCCCACCCCTGTGCGGCGGGTGGGGGCCCTAAAATTATCAATAAGGGGGGGGGACCTACTGTCCCACCCCCCCCGGCCCCCACCCCTGAGCGGCGGGTGGGGGCCCTAAAATTATCAATAAGGGGGGGGGACCTACTGTCCCCCCCCCCGGCCCCCACCCCTGAGCGGCGGGTGGGGGCCCTAAAATTATCAATAAGGGGGGGGGACCTACTGTCCCCCCCCCGGCCCCCACCCCTGAGCGGCGGGTGGGGGCCCTAAAATTATCAATAAGGGGGGGGGACCTATTGTCCCCCCCCGGCCCCCACCCCTGAGCGGTGGGTGGGGGCCCTAAATACAAAGGGGGGGGGACCCTAGTTAACCCTCCCCCCCCCAAAAAAAAATATCTCCCTACCTACCCCCCTCACCCTAAAAATAATGAGGGGGGACCATTAACTAAAAACCTGTAAAAAAATGAGATGAAATCAACTTACCATTCGATGTTTTCTTTCTTCTAAAATCTTCTTTCTTCAGCCCCAAAAAAGGCCAAATAAAAATCCATAATAACCGACGCAATTAAAAAAAAAAAAAAAAAAAAACGAGCGCAAAAAAAAATAATCCATCTTCACCCATGGAGGGCTCCGCGCAGACTGAGCTCCGCAGGGCGGGGGAAGGCTTATAAAGCCTTGCCCCGCCCTGCAATTAGGCTAAGAACACTCTGATTGGTGGGTTTAAGCCAATCAGAGTGCTCTTTGTCATTTTACAAGCGTGGGAAAGTTCTTTGGAATTTTCCCACGCTTGTAAAATGACACAGAGCACTGTGATTGGATGGATTTCAAGCCATCCAATCACAGTGCTCTGTGTCATTTTACAAGCGTGGGAAAATTCTTTGGAATTTTCCCACGCTTGTAAAATGACAAAGAGCACTGTGATTGGATGGATTTCAAGCCATCCAATCACCGTGCTCTGTGTCATTTTACAAGCGTGGGAAAGTTCTTTGGAATTTTCCCACGCTTGTAAAATGACAAAGAGCACTGTGATTGGATGGATTTCAAGCCATCCAATCACAGTGCTCTTTGTCATTTTACAAGCGTGGGAAAGTTCTTTGGAATTTTCCCACGCTTGTAAAATGACACAGAGCAATGTGATTGGATGGCTTGAAATCCATCCAATCACAGTGCTCTGTGTCATTTTACAAGCGTGGGAAAATTCCAAAGAACTTTCCCACGCTTGTAAAATGACAAAGAGCACTGTGATTGGATGGATTTCAAGCCATCCAATCACATTGCTCTGTGTCATTTTACAAGCGTGGGAAAATTCCAAAGAACTTTCCCACGCTTGTAAAATGACAAAGAGCACTCTGATTGGCTTAAACCCACCAATCAGAGTGTTCTTAGCCTAATTGCAGGGCGGGGCAAGGCTTTATAAGCCTTCCCCCGCCCTGCGGAGCTCAGTCTGCGCGGAGCCCTCCATGGGTGAAGATGGATTATTTTTTTTGCGCTCGGGTTTTTTTTTTTTTTTTTTTATTGCGTCGGTTATTATGGATTTTTATTTGGCCTTTTTTGGGGCTGAAGAAAGAAGATTTTAGAAGAAAGAAAACATCGAATGGTAAGTTGTTTTTATCTTATTTTTTTTTTCTTTACAGGTTTTTAGTTAAAGGGTCCCCCCTCATTATTTTTAGGGTGAGGGGGTAGGTAGGGAGATAAGTTTTTTTTTTTTTGGGGGGGGGGGGGGAGAGGGTTAACTAGGGTCCCCACCCCCTTTGTATTTAGGGCCCCCACCCACCGCTCAGGGGTGGGGGCCGGGGGGGGACAATAGGTCCCCCCCTATTGATAATTTTAGGGCCCCCACCCACCGCTCAGGGGTGGGGGCCGGGGGGGGGGCAGTAGGTCCCCCCCTTTATTGTGAATTTTAGGGCCCCCACCCGCCGCACAGGGGTGGGGGCCGGGGGGGGACAATAGGTCCCCCCCTATTGATAATTTTAGGGCCCCCACCCACCGCTCAGGGGTGGGGGCCGGGGGGGGGGCAGTAGGTCCCCCCCCTTATTGTGAATTTTAGGGCCCCCACCCGCCGCACAGGGGTGGGGGCCGGGGGGGGACAGTAGGTCCCCCCCCCCTATTGTGAATTTTAGGGCCCCCACCCACCGCTCAGGGGTGGGGGCCGGGGGGGGGGCAGTAGGTCCCCCCCCTTATTGTGAATTTTAGGGCCCCCACCCGCCGCACAGGGGTGGGGGCCGGGGGGGGGCAGTATGTCCCCCCCTTATTTTTTATTTTAAGGCCCCCACCCACCGCACAGGGGTGGGGGCCGGGGGGGGACAATAGGTCCACCCTTATTGATAATTTTAGTGCCCCCACCCGCCGCACAGGGGTGGGGGCCGGGGGGGCAGTATGTGCCACCCTTATTTTTAGGGCCCCCACTCACCGCTCAGGGGTGGGGGCCGGGGGGGGGGGGGGAGGAGAGTAGGTCCGTCCCCCCCCCCCCCTCCCTTCAACCACTATTGTGGCCAGACAGCATCCCTGTGGGTTCGGGCTTCAGCTGTCAGCTGAAGCCACGCCCACAGCAGTGCTGACAGGCTGTCAGCACACAAAGCGCGTTCACAGTGCTTTGTGTGCTGATAGCCCGTCTGATGCATTCACCCAGAATGCATCGGACGAGAGGCCTTTTTAGGGCCTCTGAACTCGGAAGTCCCTCTGGTGGCCGTCTGATTGACTGCAACAAGAGGTGTTCCAAGCTTCCAATGTAAACACTGCATTTTCTCAGAAAATACAGTGCTTACAAGAAAAAGGCTCCGGGTAGCTGTAGCACTCACCTAAACAACCTCATTAAGCTGAAGTTGTTCAGGTGACTATAGTGTCCCTTTAACAATTTAAGGTCAAATAAGTCAACCTGGAAAAAAATCAGTAAGTCAACTATGCATTCAGTTTAGCTATCCTGGCCTTAAATTTTAAATTGACTTTGAATTATTACCTTAGTAATTAACCCTGATAGTTTTTAATAAGTGAACAAAATGAAACTGAATAAAAAGAGAATATGGATATATATATATATATATGAGACATAAGAAGATACATTGAGAAACAGAATAAATTACAGGGAATTTGGAGATATGTTCTTATCCATCAAGAAACATTCTAGCCAGAGATCTAAAGAGAAAAATGTTTCTTGATCATCAACCCTTTTATCCATTGATTAATCAACACAGGATACACGTAATTCTTTATACAGGAGGTTAATGTTAGCTTGTCTAGGCTTATTGAAAACTATATACTGATACCGGAGAAACTGACGGAAGCCAAGCACAGAGAGATGGACACAGGTTTCTTCAGGAAGGAAGAGATTCTTTATTGGATCACCGATCGGGACTCAGAGGGACTAACGTCACCAAAATACAGCAAGTTCTGAGCCCCGGACAATAGTGCAGGCTCCTTATATAGGCACATAACTCCTCCCATATTAAGCTCCACCCGCACATTCTCTTAACCAATCAACACAAATAAGAATTAACTTCCTGTTTGACCGCATGGCTTGTCCAGCACAATGGAGGAGGGGGAATACTACATCCTGTATTCTTGCACATGCTCCGTACACTACTGATCGTATCTTGCCTCGTGCAACCAACTGATCGATACGTCAGCATATGCACGTACACATGCCACGTGGTAATCTCGGCCTACTAAATTTATTTTTACCGAGATTCCACCACATTCCCCCCTTTGATGCCTCTTGATATTTTACAATTACTTGAGGCATCACTTAACCTTGGTTTGCTTACACCGCAAGTTACTTTGAACCAGACCAGACTTATCTTATGATGTGAATCTTTTAACACTCATCTTCCTGCATTGGTTCTCCCTGATCTAAAGCCTTATACTTATAATTTGCCATTATCTGTGCAGCAGCCTTCCTCTCTGCTATACTTCCTATCAGGCTTTGCACAGACCTGACTACTAAGGGTATAAGACACGGCAGGAGTAGACACAACATTAAAATCAGTAGGACTCCACCTACCACTGCCTTAAGCCCTCCAAACCACTCATACCAGCTACCAAACCAACTACTTGGATTATACCCTTTCCATACCTGAGTAGGCACATGCGCTAGTTTAACCATATGGCTACTAAGCTCAGCTATTGCTTGCCCTTCGTCATCTATTTGAAGACAGCAATTGCTCAGGTTAAACTTCCCACATACACCTCCCTCTACTGCCAAAAGGTAATCCAAGGCTAATCTATTTTGGTAGACTGCTGTCCTCATCCTGGTGTTATGCTTCGCTGGAAGATTGAGCGCTTGTGATGTCTCATTAGTGATAATCTCAACCACCGCCTGTAATCTTATAATACGGTTGAGCATATAAATAGGGGTTCTGTAACCAAAGGTACCATCCTCAGCCCACGTGGCTGGCCCATAATAATCTATAATACGCTGGGGAGGCCATTCATTATCTTCCCAGGTGCCTATCTCTATGGGTCCCCTTTTCTTCCTATGATTCACATCATACACTTTAACACCTAAAGTCTCACCTGTTTCAATCGGTAACAAGAAGAAGGATGGTTTGAGCATACCCAACACACATGCCCCTTCCCAGTCCTGTGGCAACTCCGAATAGGCTTTCTTACCACAGATCCAGTACAAATTTGCTGGGGCTCTCCAGGTAGATGTGATGGATAAATCAAACCACACATCCTTTAAATTGGCGTATCTAGCAAACGGGTTAGATGGTTCTGAGACATTTGAAGCCGACCACCAAGTTGTATTCTTTGTATCATCATCATAAGCTTTTTGCCCTAGACAAGTTAATTCTCCTACAGAAGTGTTATACATTATTCCTTTCCTTGCTATGCAAACATAACCTATGATGGAGGTCTTTAATCTCCACTCAGATTTACCTCTAACACTCATATGATAATCGGCTTGTGTAGATATCAATTGGTCAACTGCCTCAGAACCGGACATTACCTCCTTTGCTTCCCAAGGCCATTGGTCTCCCATGTTAGTACCTCCACACACATAGCAGTTGGTAACATTAAGACTACCGGCAATACTTTCAGCTAAATCGATGAACAGGTTTTTAGCATTATGGGGGATCTTATTATCTATACTCATCTCTTCATAAAAGGAATGGTATACTTGATGAGTTTGGGAGGATACCGTATCAGTCTCTATCCCTATAAACAATAATGTCCCAGGATCTAAACCCGTCCCGTATATTTGAAACCCAAATAAATTGCCATATTTGTCTAAGAACTTATCGGGGTTATTTATAAGTATATGGATGGGATTACATTCCATAGACTTACAATATGGGCTAGTCGGCAACTTAGTCACTATCATGTCTTTGTCTACTGTCTGTCCCCAAGTCGCCCACCCCACACAAGACCAATATGGGCAAAAGTTATAGTCTTTATTTGGGCATCTAGGACTTACATATTTATTTTTACTACTGGGACAAATATATTTATCATTAGACCCATACGTCCTCTCCCATCTAAGATCCCCACATACATTCCACGGCTTTCTACCACTCGATATCGCTTTACACGCATCAAATAGCAGAACACCCGAAGAATGTACGGATTCTAACACCGTCTTATTAATTAGGGTCCCCTGAGGATCTCCATTCCTGAGAGTCAACCAAATTGTACGAGGTTGATACTCCGGACTGAAGCACTTAGGTTCTCCTACTCCTAAATGGCACACACTATAGTCTATATTTAAGTATCTACATCTCGATACATCTCCTTTACACTCGTATTGTGAATGCCAGATTAGGGTTTGGGAAATATGGTTACCTGTTCTCGTAGTCTTAATGCATACCTCACAGCTAGGAGTGTCGGTACCTCTACCTTCCTGAATATAAAAACACATATAAATAAACACTATCAAAAGCACATCTTTCGCCGTCATCCTCAGTCTTCGTCCGTGCGATGGCGCCTCAAGCTTCCAGGATGTGAGGGCTGCAGGGAATGGAGTTCTGCTCGTCTTCACAGGTGTCCCTTCGAGACTTTCCTGGCTTATATACTATGTGTTGGTAAGCGGACAGGCTTTATTATGGCCTTCTCACTCACGCACCAAATCCCTGTAACAATAAAATTTGTAATCCACACGATTCCTCGTTACTCCGACTGAGTAGTGCGTTTTAACCGGATCTTGCAGGGATTCTCTGGATCTGCTGTAACTTGCCAAGAATCGACTGCTGCTGGCTTAACCCTGGAGTGATGTATCCACGGAGTCACTTCGGCTACTTTTATCGCTGTAGGGGTAGACAAAAGAACAACATAAGGACCTCTCCACTTGGGCCCTAACGGTACATTATTCCACTCTTTAATCCACACTTGATCTCCTGGATGATAACTATGAACAGGGGGATAAATATTCACAGGTAATCTATCTTGTACCCATTTCTGTACCTCCTCCATAGTCTTACCCAACTCTACAACCTGCTGCCGGGTAATTCCTTCTCCCAACTGACTCAAATCCCCCCTTAAGTTACCAAGTACGGGAGGTGGTCGCCCATACATAATTTCAAAAGGAGAGAGGCCCATCCTTCTGGTAGGGGTACTGCGAATTCGCAATAAAGCTATGGGTAAGAGAACGTTCCACTTAAGTTGGGTTTCCTGACACATTTTAGCCAACTGGTTCTTTATAGTTCTATTCATTCTCTCTACCTTACCAGAACTCTGGGGTCTATATGCAGTATGAAGCCTCCACTTTATACCAAGCATATGAGTCAGTTGTTGTAGGCACTGATGAACAAAAGCTGGACCATTGTCCGATCCTATAGAACAGGGTAGTCCATATCGGGGTATTATTTCTCGTAGCAGGAATCTTACAACTTCTCCTGCTTTCTCTGTACGAGTAGGACATGCTTCTACCCAGCCTGAATAGGTGCACACAATTACCAGCAGGTAACGATGTCCACCCGATTTAGGCATCACTGTAAAGTCTATTTGTAGATCGGACATGGGGAGTCCCCCCATAAACTGGACTCCTGGTGGCTTTACTGGTCCTTGTCTTGCATTATTTTTAGCACATGTTACACATCTGCGTACAATGGCCTGAGTCAAGTTAGACAATCTTGGTATGTAGAAATGTTTTCTAAGAGATTCTTCAGTACTGTCTCTCCCAGAATGTGTCCCGTTGTGATAATTTTGGACAATTTCTACCGCTAGTGATGCTGGTATGACTATTCTTCCATCTTCTAGCTGATACCACTTGTTCTCCAAATACTTTCCTGGTTCAGTCTTTAACCACTCCTCTTCTTGAGCTGTACAAACTGGAGTCCATTGGGACAGTGGAGTTGGTATAAGAGCAGCTATATGCCCCACATACTCCTGTCTTCCTGATTCAGCAGCACGCTTAGCTGCACTATCTGCCATCCGATTTCCCTTGGTTACATCACCATCTCCTCTCAGATGCGCTCGACAATGTATAATACCGACTTCTTTCGGCTCCCACACTGCTTCCAATAGTTGTAGGATTTCAGCTGCGTATTTGATTTCTTTGCCTTCTGAATTCAGTAGTCCTCTTTCTTTATACAAAGCTCCGTGGGCATGAGTGGTTAAAAACGCATACTTAGAGTCCGTATAGATATTCACTCTTAAACCTTCAGCCAATTGTAACGCTCGTGTTAGTGCTATTAATTCTGCCTTTTGTGCTGATGTTCCTTTCGCCAGTGGCCGAGCTTCTATCACCTTGTCTATTGTTGTTACTGCATATCCTGCATAGCGGATCCCTTCTTTCACATAACTACTGCCGTCGGTATAATATTGAACATCGGGGTTCTGGATGGGAAAATCACGAAGATCTGGTCTACTTGAGAATACTTCATCCATTACTTCCAAACAATCATGTTGACTTTCAGTAGGTTGTGGCAAAAGGGTAGCTGGATTTAAGGTGTTTACAGTCTCTAAATGCACTCTTGGGTTTTCACACAACATTGCTTGATACTTGGTCATACGGCTGTTACTAAACCAATGATTTCCTTTGTAATCCAACAACGTCTGTACTGCATGTGGGACTCGTACATAAAGTTCTTGACCCAGAGTGAGTTTATCGGCTTCAGCTACTAGCAGGGCGGCTGCAGCTACGGCTCTTAGACAAGGTGGAAGTCCGCTGGCCACTGCATCCAATTGCTTAGACATATAGGCAACAGGTCTTTGCCATGATCCCAAGTACTGTGTCAATACTCCCACAGCCATTCTTCTTTGCTCGTGTACATATAAGTAGAATGGTCGTGTGTGATCAGGTAGACCTAATGCTGGGGCACTCATCAAAGCCTTCTTCACATCTTCAAATGCCGTTTGCTGTTCTTGGGTCCATAAGAAGGGGTCGTGCTCTGTACCTTTGATAGCTGCGTACAGAGGTTTTGCTAGTATCGCATAGCTGGGAATCCATATCCTACAGAAGCCTGCTGCCCCCAAGAATTCTCGCACTTGTCTTCTATTCTTGGGTATTGGTATTTGGCAGACAGCTTCTTTTCTCTCAGGCCCCATAATTCTTTGACCTTCAGAGATATGGAATCCCAGATACTTGACAGTTGGCAAACACAACTGAGCCTTCTTTCTAGACACCTTGTATCCTGCCTTCCAGAGAATGTGCAGTAGATCGTGCGTTGCTTGCTGACAGATTTCTTTTGTAACTGCTGCTATCAACAAGTCATCTACATATTGTAACAATACACACTCTCCTGGGATGGACTCGAAATCTAGTAGATCTTGACTTAGGGCTGAACCAAATAGGGTAGGTGAATTTTTAAACCCTTGGGGCAGTCTTGTCCAAGTCATTTGGCGTTTTGAGCCCGTTACAGCGTTCTCCCATTGGAAAGCGAAAATACATTGACTTTCTGCGGCAATTCGGAGGCAAAAGAAGGCATCTTTGAGATCTAAGACTGTGAAGTAAGTAGCCCCGCCCGGAATTAAAGCAAGCAGGTTATATGGATTGGGTACAACTGGATGTATACTAACAACCGCATCATTGACTGCTCTCAAGTCCTGCACAGGTCGATACTCATCTGTACCGGGCTTTTGAACAGGCAGCAATGGGGTGTTCCAGGGGGAAGTACAGAATTTTAGGATACCATACCGTATGAACTTATCCAGATAGGATTGAATGTTCTTCTTAGCCTTCTGCGGGATGTGGTATTGTCTTAGGCTCACTGGATAAACCCCAAGTTTTAGTTCAATTTTTATAGGTGGAATATTGCGGGCCAGTCCTGGTGGGTTGTTCTCTGCCCAAACTCCTGGTATGTTAAATAATGTCTCATCACTCCTAGGGTTTTGGCTAGTCAACGCTGTATAAAGTCGCCACTCTTCTTCCTTTGGTACAGATAATGTCATGATACCTGAAGGTCCATTAAACTTTAAAGATGTTGTTCCATTTGGTAGGAACGTAATCTGCGCTTGTAATTTTGATAGCATATCACGTCCCAGCAATTGGACTGGACATTCAGGCATATAAAGGAATTGATGTTTTATTACGTGGCCTCCCAATGTACAGAGTCGACTTTTAAGAACCGGTTTTTCAGCACTTCTTCCAGTTGCTCCTATCACAGTAATAGTCCTTCCAGATGGAGGAGCAACTAGATTAGTCACCACTGAATGTTCAGCACCAGTGTCGATCATGAACGCACTCCTTTTTCCCCCTATTGATACATCGACCATAGGCTCCGCTCGACCAAGGGGGATGGAGCCCGGTCGGTATCAATAGTCCTCCATGACCGTGTCAGCCAATCCTACGAAGTCCCTACCTTCTCTATCGCGGGACCTTTGCGCTGCTGGAATATACCTGCCTTCCCTAACACTTCCTCTGTTCCCATTACTCCCTCTATAACCATTACTCCCTCCGGGGCCTCCTCTACCTCTCGCTCTGCCTCTCAAGTTTCCGTAGCCTGCCCTGGGTAGGTCTCTCTCGTACTGCTCTCTTTGCGGACATTCGTTCCTCCAATGCCCTTCTTCCTTGCAATACGCGCACTGATTCCTACTCAAAGGCTCCCTACTCCATCTACTATCGCCTCTATCTGGGCCCCGTCTATCTACGCCTGCGATCGCTACCGCTAGCATATCAGCCTTTTTACGCATCTTGCGCTCTTCCTCCTTCTTGCTTTCTGTTTCCCTATTCATATAAACCTTATTCGCTACCTTCATTAGTTGGGTGATTGACATACCTGCAAACCCTTCTAACTTTTGTAGCTTGCGCTTAATATCTCCGTAAGCTTGGCTGACAAAGGCGGAGTTCACCATTCGGGAATTATCTGCGTCTTCCGGATTAAAGGGGGTATACAAGCGGTATGCCTCCAATAATCGGTCATAAAAGACACTGGGCGCTTCATCGCTTTTCTGAATCACCTCAACTGTCTTCGACATGTTAATAGCTTTCTTTCCTCCGGCTTTCATGCCAGCAATTATAGCGTCTCTATAGGCTCTGAGTTGAGCCATATCAGCACCATTTACGTTCCAATCGGGATCGGTGTTGGGATAATGTGTTGCGGCCCATGCTGATGGATTGGCTTGGTTTAAAGTACGGGCTTTATCCTCTAGTGCTTTAATGGCTGCTTGATTTATTCTTGTCCTTTCCTCATTGTTAAATAAAGTCATTAATAACTGCTGGCAATCAGCCCATGTCGGGTTATGTGTCTGTACTATTGAGGTGAACAGATCAGTCATAGCTTGTGGTTTCTCAGTATACGAGGAATTGTGGGTCTTCCAATTTAAAAGATCGGTTGTCGTGAATGGGACGTATACAAAGACTGGGTCAGCATGTGCCATTTGGCCTGCGGCATCGATATAGGCTGGCCCAGGATTCAGACGAAGAGGCATCTGATAGTGTCTTAATTGTTGGGCACCGGTCAACTGTCGGGTCTGTATGGGGCTACGTGGAGGGGCGTCAGTCATAGGTTCCAGTCGGGGAGAAATAGGGTATGGGGATGTGGGAGCTTGGTTTTGGGAAAAGGTTGTAAATAGAACGCTTCGAGTCGAGCGAGATGAAGCTTGACCGGAAGTCTGAAGTGGCGCCAAATCAGGATATTCGTTTTTAATGGGGGTTGGTTCTGATTCCGGAAGGGGAGATTTAGTACGAGGGGGGGTGGATCCTGTACTGGAGGAGGAAGCGGAAGTGGATGGGGGTAATGAGGGGAGGGTTGCAGGACTTCCTGCGTTTGCGTCACTTCCTCTTAACGGAAAGTAAGGGGGCGGCAAAGGGATCTCGGACTCAGGGGGCGTGTCCAAAATGGGCCTAACACCAGTCCTAGTGGACGAACAAGTCCTAGCTACCATGAGGCGACATTGCTCCTCGTGGCATGTCCGGAGCCATTTTGGCGAGTCATTTACGGCCTGTCTCCAACAATCAATATAAGGAAACTGGCCGTAAAGTTCAGGCCTACCTGATACAGCCACGTGTAAGCGCTGTACCAGAGTTGGATCCAAACTGCCACGTGGCGGCCATGCCGCAACCAAAGTAGGCCACTCCCTAGTACACAAAGTGACCAAACGTACAGGAGACATTTTAACCCCAAAATCACAAGTTTTAAATCCCTTTTTAAAATTCTTCACCATACAACCTAAGGGATCCGGAATCGTTGACTGCGACGCACCCATACTTAACAATGGAACGTCGTCGACAACGAATACTATACACGCGTACTATTCAACAGTCACACCCGTTTCCTCTGGCAACAGCACCACGTGGTACGGTTACCAAGTGAAACGTACACAATAACAATAAACACTCAGGGAATTCCCGTACACACACAGCTGCTACACCAGTCACTATATAATCAATATTATGCCCTTTGGCGTAACTATACAGTCACCCACGCTATAATTCTCTATATATGAATTACCCGTCTATAACACACCCCAGTAACATCGTCTTTTACAAATAGCGGTTACAGTACGGTTAGCATAGGTCAAAGCACAAGTTAAGGTCACAATACAATTATTAGTGGTTATGGTGTTAAACATGCAATGGACGACAATGATTAGTACTTATATACAGTGTCAGTAAATATACAGGGTTATGGTACCGTGCACTATAATACAGCAACACACTATTAACACTCTCGCTAGACGGCTGAGCTCGCGCTATCTAACAAGATATACACTTTACTAAACAATCGTTAACACATTTACAATTCCCAACTAAACTATTGGCCAGTACCTTGATGGACTACCTAAAACTATATACACCCGTTTTGGTTAGCCACACTGCCCAATCACCACATATAGCGAGCTAGAGAACCGAATTTACACAGGCGCCTCTTAGTCGCACTATCAAAAGTCTAGTGGGTTCCAAATTTACACGCCTTCCCACTTAGCCCAGATAGGTTGAGAGCTAGCGAACCGAATTTACACAGGCGCCGCTTAGTCTCCCGGTCCCTCCGACCTAGCGAACGTAATATACACCCTAGAACGCTAGTCTAGACAAGACACCGGTGTCCGGCTAGGGCTATTTACACCAGGACCCCGCCTGACTAACAAAATCAAACGGTCTGACTAAAGAGCGTTCGATCGAGCGGTGCGCCTTCGCTCCTTCCCTCCGACAGAGGGGGCAGATACACAGATTCAAAACCCCTTTGGGCCTACCGCACAATCGGTATACCCCTAGTGGGTCCTGCCGTCTAAAACAGCAGTTGTCTTACCTCCTCGTTCCTGAACCTGAGTTCACACTCATCGACGGGGACACCCCAGCACTTCTCACGTAGAGGCCGATGATCTCCTGGACAACAGACCAGTGGCGCCGAGACGAAGGGAGGTCCACGCAGAAGTTCAGGGGTGCAGCCGTAGAGAACGTGGGCAAAGATAGACCGTCTCACGCCTCTGCCTCTCAGCTACCGTTGAACGATGAGCTTCCCGGCCAATGCACCAAATGATACCGGAGAAACTGACGGAAGCAAAGCACAGAGAGATGGACACAGGTTTCTTCAGGAAGGAAGAGATTCTTTATTGGATCACCGATCGGGACTCAGAGGGACTAACGTCACCAAAATACAGCAAGTTCTGAGCCCCGGACAATAGTGCAGGCTCCTTATATAGGCACATAACTCCTCCCATATTAAGCTCCACCCGCACATTCTCTTAACCAATCAACACAAATAAGAATTAACTTCCTGTTTGACCGCATGGCTTGTCCAGCACAATGGAGGAGGGGGAATACTACATCCTGTATTCTTGCACATGCTCCGTACACTACTGATCGTATCTTGCCTCGTGCAACCAACTGATCGATACGTCAGCATATGCACGTACACATGCCACGTGGTAATCTCGGCCTACTAAATTTATTTTTACCGAGATTCCACCACAATATCATTCTGGAAATCATGTTCAGGCTTATAATGAGTAATTTGACATGACACATGGAGGACTTCCAGATCAGATCCAACCACACATGCTTTCTATACTGCACCATGCTTGTACCTTACTTGAGGGGTCATTGCATAACTAATGTCTTTATCTAGGGGTCAAGCAATTGTTATGGGAGTATCCACTGATTTAAGATATGTGAGTCACTACATATTATGGTGTCTTGTAACACCAGCGTGGTCACACCAAGGTCAATATGCAGTTTTATGTTTTACTATGCATACATGTTAAGGTACAACAGATGGTAAAATTCTGAAATTATTCTCATTCGATTATTTACAGTGCTTCCTCTAGATTTTTAATTTGTTTGGGGCAGAGCATTTTGACTCAAAACAACATCACAACCTGCACTAATGCTTCTGATTTTTATGTGCTGGGAGTGGTTTAAGGGCGGTACTTAGGGACAAGTTCTATAGCAACATCAAACATTTAGAAGTCAAAAAGTGCCATCATATATATATATACATACACATGGTCAAGTATTATAGGCCGATAGTGTTATAATAATTATGTGCAATATTGATTGATTGGTTGTGGTGTGCCAAAATCAATGATAGGCTATGTCTGTAATAAAGAGGGCCCATCTGGTAGCGAATATGCTATATAAAGGGAGAGGTGGGAGGGCAACACTAAAGCATCGACTGCAGATAGGGGGAGGGAAGTCTGTATTATATAGGCCGGATAAGTCCTCCAACAGCTACAGGCTCCCACCTTTATATTTGTGGTCGGGTACCATAAGCCGATAGTATAATAATAATTACGTACAATATTAAAAAGTTGGTTGTGGTGTGCTGAAACAGACAAGAGGTTAGGCCTGTAATAAAGAGGACAAAATGTAATGCTAGACTTTATTATATCAACATATATACAATCTTACAGATCAATAGTATTGAAGTTATGTCTGATATCTTGGTTGTGGTATATACCTACAGTAGGCTCATGACTTCCAGAGGCCCATTTTCATTATAATGTAAGTGGGAATGTTGTGACTGGAGGCTGATAAAGCATTTTCTATACGAAAGAAATGACCTGAGAAAGAAGTAGGATTTAATCCTAATCTAACTAAGAAAACCCTAAAGTAAATGATACATTTGTGTGTAGTAAGAGGATTACCATGTAATGGTAGCAAATGGAAACAGGGGAGTTTACCTCTAAGCGACCTGTGAGGTTATCTAGAACCTTTACTGGACACCATTTAGTATTAGTGATGTCCCGAACGGTTCGGTTGCGAATAGTTCCTAGCGAACATCGCATGTTCGCGTTCGCCACAGATGGCGAACATATGCGATGTTCGGTCCGCCCCTATTCGTCAATCATTGAGTAAACTTTGGCCCTGTACCTCACAGTCAGCAGACACATTCCAGCCAATCAGCAGCAGACCCTCCCTACCAGACCCTCCCACCTCATAGACAGCATACAATTTAGATAAATTCTGAAGCTGCATTCTTTTTTTTATTTTATTATTTTTTTGTATTATTTTTTTTTCTGTGTGTTTATTATACATTATCCTCCATAGCCAGTAACCTGTGTTTATTATACATTATCCCCCATAGCCAGTAACCTGTGTTTATTATACATTATCCCCCCATAGCCAGTAACCTGTGTTTATTATACATTATCCCCCCATAGCCAGTAACCTGTGTTTAATATACCTTATCCCACATAGCCAGTAACCTGTGTTTATTATACATTATCCCCCCACAGCCAGTAACCTGTGTTTATTATACATTATCCTCCCCGTAGCCAGTAACCTGTGTTTATTATACATTATCCCCCATAGCCAGTAACCTGTGTTTATTATACATTATCCTCCCATAGCCAGTAACCTGTGTTTATTATACATTATCCCTCCATAGCCAGTAACCTGTGTTTATTATACATTATCCCCCATATCCAGTAACCTGTGTTTATTATACATTACCCCCCCATAGCCAGTAACCTGTGTTTATTATACATTATCCCTCCATAGCCAGTAACCTGTGTTTATTATACATTATCCTCCCCATAGCCAGTAACCTGTGTTTATTATACATTATCCCCCCATTGCCAGTAACCTGTGTTTATTATACATTATCCCCCCCATAGCCAGTAACCTGTGTTTATTATACATTATCCCTCCTATAGCCAGTAACCTGTGTTTATTATACATTATCCCTCCCATAGCCAGTAACCTGTGTTTATTATATATTATCCCCCCATAGCCAGTAACCTGTGCTTCTTATACATTATCCCCCCCATAGCCAGTAACCTGTGTTTATTATACATTATCCCCCCATAGCCAGTAACCTGTGTTTATTATACATTATCCCCCATAGTCATTTATCGTTGGACCTAGGCAGCATGATGTCTTAGGCCGACCCAGAGAGTGAGTGAGTGAGTGAATAATATAATATATATGTTCAGAAACATATTAGTAATATTTGTAAATCGGGTTCATGCAAAGAGGGTGAAAAGGTATTAAAGAAAAACACACTTATTGCATCAAATTTACAAAGCCAAACTTTTAAAAGCTTTTAAAAGCTTTCCTCATTTCTTTCTCGGGATGAGGAATATATCGGTTGTAGACTAAGGATTTCCATCTGCCCAATCTTTTAATAATATGCACTGGAGTGTTAGTGTTGAAGGAGACCGAAGTTGCCTCTATTCTAAATGAAAGACCCGAGACATGGATACAACCCAATCTTAGGAGTAGTGTTCTGATGTAGAAGATGAATTTAGCCGTAGTCAGAGGGATTCAGTGAGAGTAGTGGTGAAATGTGTGTGGCATGACTGAGTGTGGGTAAGTAAGAGTCAAGTATTTTAACTGGGCACTAGTTCTAGGTGGGATAAAGTGGTATAGCGGATGGATGAGTAGTTTGGTTAGTTTTAGAGGTTTGTAGAGAAAGTATATAGTGATCATGATTTTTAGCGATATCCAATATTTTTAAGGTGGTCCCAGTGCCACCACTCATATCTGGTGTCACAATAGCTTGCATTTAAAAAAACAACAACTTTTTTTGACTGTAATATAATAGCAGTCAGTTCACACATGTGCGTTTCAGGGCCTGCCAGTGCACAGTGTCACACCAGTGCAACTCATATCTGGAGTAACAGTAGTGTACATTAAAAAAAAAAACTAGAAATTTGACTGTGAAATAATAGCAGTCAGTTTCCTTCACACGTGTGCGTTTCAGGGCCTGCCAGGGCACAGTGTCACACCAGTGCAACTCATATCTGGTGTAACAGTAGTGTACATTTAAAAAAAATACAGGGGGCTTGTTGTCACCTTTCGGGGACCCTTGGTGTTGTACGTGGCTGGGTGGAGGAAGAGACCTTCAATGACATCAGTGAGGACAAGCAACGGGACATGGCTAGCTGGTATCCAACCTTGTGCAAATGGGGAGTTTGTGGTTGTGCAAATGGACTGTTTGCGGTTGTTTGCAGTGCATTAAATGGGGAGTTTGCTCTGTCACTGTGAAGCGGGAGTAACCCTTACACTACCTGATCGATACAACATCATACCTGATGTTTTAAAGCACGTTATTCCAAACAATTTAGGAATGTTAGGTGATTTATGCCCTATATGGATTAAAACTAGACTCTGCATCAACTATGTAATTTTCCATGGGAGTTTTGCCATGGATCCCCCTCCGGCATGCCACAGTCCAGGTGTTAGTCCCCTTGAAACAACTTTTCCATCACTATTGTTGCCAGAAAGAGTCCCTGTGCGTTTTAAAATTCGCCTGCCTATTGAAGTCTATTGCGGTTCGCCGGGTTCGCCCGTTCGCGAACATTTGCGGAAGTTCGCGTTCGCCATTCGCGAACGGAAAATTTCATGTTCGCGACATCACTATTTAGTATGTAATTGATAAAATGGGATTTCTAATGCGGAAGCTATTTGACTGGCATTAGTGTGTTTTAGTGACATGATATAATAATCATTAGACTTAATTAGATTTTGTATCTGAGAACTTAGTGACCGTGAACTATCTGGGTCTGAGAAAGCCATAGAAGGCTAAGTAAATGGCGACTTTTATAATAAGATTGGGATGTTGTTCTAATGGTGATTTGTCCAGTAAGTCCAAGATAGCTCGGAATCATAACTACTTATAGGTCACAAAATGTGTAAGACTTATTATCTACAACATGGGTGTCCAACCTTCTGGCTTTCCTGGGCCGAGATCAGAGGAATTGTCTTGGGTACGCACTTAAAAATCTATAATATAATTAATTTATATAATACAACTTCAAAAGCCCTTTTATTAAAATTGTTTAGTAGATAACTCCCTTGTTTTTTTTGCCTATGTGGGTTTGCCATATGCCGAAGGCGAGCATACCATTTATACTGCACGGCTACGTGGATCGTTTGGGCCAGGCGGCCCGAGGTCTGCAGCAGTGCGGCCCTGCATTGCACGAGGAGAGGAGCAACGCGGGTTAAAGGTAAGTTTGTGACAGAAGGAAAGTAACGAGATTGAAACTATATTAGTAAAACGAAAAACAGTAATGTCTGGAGACACTTAGTGTCGAGTTGAGCCTGTGTAACAAAATATATGTAACAAAGTAGTAAAATACTGCCTTCGAGGCACCTATTCTTTGTTATAGTACTATATTCTAATTTAAGGTTAGCACCATATAGGAAAGAGAATAAATACTACAAGCATGCCCTGGATATATACCTCTGGTGAATAACAGTATCTGAAGTCTAATTACAAGAGAAATGACGATATTTTGAAGTCATAATTAAGAATCTTATTGCCAGAGGTATGTGCAGAACAGAGCCCCAATGTGCTTTTTGCCAGTCAGGTGGCTCTTTAAGGGGAATGGGACCATTGTGAACTGGTTGAATATATATCAGGCTTCAACTAGGGGATCCAGTTCAGGCTCAGGCAGGGACTCCAGGTCTGTGTAGGCATCCGAATCATCAGGATCCAAGAGTATTGAACAGTTTGCAGGTTGTCCGCATTCTTGGTAATTGCAGTGGAGGCAAGGAGCAGCAATCACCTGGCCTTTAGAGCCTGTTCAAAGGCCTTTAGATCTTGTCTAGAGGGTAGCCACAGCAGCCTCCTTTTGAGACTCTGGAAAAGGAGCAGGGTTAGCTGGGACCATGATGGTGCCAACGGTCTGGTTAGGTGGTCTTTTCGGTCCAGTAGCATGCAGAATCGAACAACAATAATAAAGGTGCCATGGAGGACTTGCTGGATGGTGACACAGAGTCCCCACATGGCCATGTTTAGGGCGAGGAGGACGTACTGGACAATAGCTGATGTAGTGGTCTCCCTTGCTACAATAGAAGCAAAGGCCTCTGGCTCTCCTTCTGGGCTTTTCATTTACCACAAGCATGGTGTTCAGTGTTCCAATCTGCATGTGTTCCTCTATGTCCATGGTGGGGATAGGGGTATAGGTCTCACAGCATGTTTGGAGCGTTTATCGGGCAGATCGTTTGTTTCAAATTGCTCCTGCCTTCTTTCTCTGAACCAGCGATCCAGCTGGGTGACTAGTGCCATTACATTTTCCAGGGAGGTCAGAACTCCCACTCGTGCCAGTTCATCCTTCACAGTTTAAGGTAATCCGATGCGGAATTGGTCCAACAGGGCGGTTTCATTGAGTCCAGTGTCTGAAGACAAGCCGCGGAACTCTGATGTAATGTTCCACAGGACGGCTCCTTGTTTAAGGGAACAGAGAGAAGTCCAAGATGTGGAGGCATGGAAGGGGTCCTCACACAAGGATGTCATGGCTGTAGCAAAGGACTCCCAGGTGTCAAGCACAGGACTTGTGGCATCCAAAGCACTGTACAGATGAAGGGGTAATCCAAAGACAGGGTCAGATGAGAAACAGAGGCCAGAGCTGACAGCAGAGTATTGTAGTCGGAAAGGCAGGTAGAAGTCAGAGTCCAGGAAATCAGTTAGCAGAGTAACAAGATCCGGCAGGCAAAAACAGAACGACCAGATACCAGGTCTCAGTCAGGGCTAGCTTTTACAGCCTGCTGATTAGGAGCAGCTGACCCTATTTGGTAAAGGGCTGCAGGTGGATCAGCACTGCTCCATCCAGGCAAGGAGTCAGGTAGCAGAATAATGCAGACATATACTGAAGCCCCCTGGTGGACAGCATGGTATGCTGGAGCTGTGAGTTCAAATCCAGCCAGGTCTCCTAAAGGGGCCTTGCTGTCTGCTGTGACAATGAGGAAAAGCAGCAGTAAGTTGACGCGGCCAAAACCTGAGGCATAATTACATAACAGAATGTAGATATGTGGGGAAATCATTTTAGTCAATGTGTACCCATAGCGGAATGTCGAATGAGAAAGAGCAGTACCAGGGGGCATTTATACCATAGTGAGAGCCCGAATGAAGGCCTAAACATAAGTAATTTTGGCGAAACGCCAAACAAGGCCCAATATAAATACCAAATGAGGCTGAATGGGACCTATATAAAAGAAAGCCCGGCATGTCAGTTTCCTTGACCCTTCTATTAAAACAATTTCTGAAATATACTTGCAATGGGATCTCTGATTCCCTTATAAGCTATAATTGTTATAGACCCCTATAAAACATGATAAGCTATAATTGATCGGGAACCAAACGTACTGTCAGTAATGTCTATCATAGCTGAAGAGGGCCATAGTGACCAATATTGAAGGGTCAAGAAAGGAAGGGTCAAGGAAACTTACATTGTCAAATAAAGCATGAATATGTTGCGGACAGAACAAATAAGTATACATATTAAATACAATAGCACAAACTGCCCAAACTTGGCCTAATTCTGTAAGCACATGCGCCGAACGAACCGCCAGACAATAACACACGGTTGGGAAACGTGAATTATGAACTCGTGAGAACTGCTGCGAGTTGTAAATACAGATTCCCTAGAGTCTGTGGCAGTGTTTGAATGACTGCTGCACATGATATACTGTGGACCCAGCAGATCTGGAGCTTAAAACAGAGTTGGAGGGCCAAAAACTTTGCCTCAGCTTCATGTTGTGCAAAGACACCTGTAGTTCAATATATAGATCTGTGATTCTTTAAGAAAATGACAAGAAAGCAGGATTTTAAGATTAAAGTGTCACTTGGAAGGTGTGATGGTGTGTTACTCCAGAGCTGGAATTAAGGCTCCATTCCATGTGCATGCATTATTTGTTGGTTGTACCCTGATGAGTACAAGGCATTTTGAGGAAATACATAAGTGTTCTATTTAATGTTAATGTTCATTGTGATAAATTTGATAGATTTGACTATTAGTTGTATATGTTTTAATCTCTGTGATTAAAAAATTCTCTACACATGTATTTAAATATTGTCACCATCCACCATCTAACCAGACTTTATATCTCATGTGTCTTGGTTGTAAGAATGGTCTCTGGTCCCATATTGTTTGCTTTCAATAACCAATAATTTAACAAACACTTCTACATGAGTGATTCATTGGTGCCCCACTCTTAGCATGTTTTGTCTTTACAAATATTTTAATAATCTCATTAACAGCTCAGTTGCACCTACAGGACATCATCAGTACTGCGGATCTGCAGGCCAATCCAATGCTTTTTCTCATATAGAAGCATTGCAAGGCAGAGCATATGCACATCACTTTATGCACTGTCAAAGCTTTTCATAGAGCAGCATTGAATCCAATAGTTAATGTGGCTTGAAGTATTCTTTAATAGTGAAACAGTTGGGTTATCTGAGTTTATAAGATTTATAGCTCCACCCAGTGGCTGGAAAATCATAACTTTATTAGACTGTGGTTGCATTAAATACAGCTAAAAAAAATTGCTTTTATTGTAAAAATTTTACTTAAATTTGGTTCATATTTTTGCTAAAGAGTAGAGTAATGGAACAATGCTTTGACAAATATAAGCTGTTAATAAAATGCATGGCATCATACCTCTTCAATCACGGCGACCACATTGTATCCAGAGCTGAGCCAAACTCACTTTCAGTAACCAGTCAATCTTTTTATTGAGTATTCCATCGGAATTCAGTTGCATGGGTAGTTTGGATTGATATTTCTTGACTTGGAATATTATGACATCCTGTATTTATCTTTGTGTAAAACACTTGTATAACAAGCATGTTGGTTGGTATAGAGATAAGGAAAATGGCGTAGTTGTAAATTGAAATGTGTTACACACACATACTCCATACAAAACATGCTTGCATTCAAACACACAAACAATGCTCAGTGCTAAATACAACATTGCAAGGATGGAAAAATGGTAGATCCCCAGCTGGCAAAGCATGTGGGAGGTGTACAAAAGCTGGGGATCTACCTTTTTGCCATCCTTGCGATAGAGGGGGGCAAGACAAATTCTTGCACCAAGGCCCTCTCTACTTCAGCTTTGTCATTATAAAATGCATGGAAAGGTATAAATCATGTAAGCATTAGAATGTAATCTATGCATTATGTGAAATGCTGATAACACTAATTTTCTATATTGACTGTAAATAAACTGGTGTTTATACAAGTGTTGCAATTCAATACCACTTGTAGATAGAATGGATTACAATAACCATGCCATATTTGCATCACCGATTTATTTTCAGTTAAAATTTAGGCTAGTTTGAACTTTTTATTGACTAAACATGAAAATAACAACTTTAATAAAATATTATTGAAACCAATTTACAATAGATAGCTAGCAATACAAAATGATGCTCAATGTTTAGAATGCATTACTAAATATATACTGTGTTATTCGCTGAAGTAAGAATTTAAAGTAAATCCAAAGTGAATTTTAAATTTAAGGCCAACATAGATGAATTGTATAGCTTTCAGTGTAACTACTTTGGTCTAAAATGTTAAATGTACTTTAAATTCTCACCTTAGTTACTAACCCCGACAAAGCTTAAACTTTAGTACTTGAATTACTGCAAATAATACCATAATAATTAATATAATAGTTCTAATACTATAATTTTAAGATATCGTAATTGTATTTTCAATGGTACAATTGTGTTTAGTTATATTTCATGCATATTTTTTTTTTTTAATTATTAAAACAAATGTTTAAAACAGACATTATAACCTCTAATAGTCCCACAATAGTTTTAAAAGCCCTGGTTTGTTAATATTATTAGTAACACAGAGGTGCGTAATGTAGTGTTAATTAGGTATTAATATTATGATTTAAATTTCCACTTTATTCCCTAGAGATATAGAATTACTAAGAATGAATAGAAGCATGTCTTGTATAGAGATAGATTTTCAATACCCCGACATCTTGATGGAATTATGGTCATTCCAGGAATCCTATCATCAACCAAACACTTATATAAAAGCTTTGTGTGGTTAACAGATCTGTCAAGACTTCTCGATGTTGACATGTTTGAAACCAAGGATAGGCTATGTGTCTAATCAGTGAGGCTGAAGCATACTCCAGAGGGGAAGTATCCTGTTTGGAAATGTGTGCTTGATTTGAGTAGGATTCTGTTTGATCCCGAGAGAAAAAAAAGGTCAACTCACTGACAGAATGCTTTTGTTCTGAATGATATCTAAATAAGTGTTTGAATCTAGATCTTGATACAATAATTGTTCTTTGAAATGTAAGGATGGAGTTCTACCTAAGGATCATTTAAAAAGTCATACAACCATACTGATATTCCTTGTTCATAAAATCATATTCTTGTTAATATGACTGTCCAAAAACTATTATGGAAGTACATATAAGTTTATAAATGCCTTTAAAATATTTTTTTTTTTTTTTTTTAAACATGAACCTTTAATTACAAAGGTAAGGAGGGTTCCTATCATCTAAAGCTAGTAAAAATACAGAGTTTAACTGGTTTAAAGATCATTCTAGATAGTGTTAATGAGTTTGATATATTGACCATAAAGGACAAAGATACATATTACATTCTAAATATCTCCTCTTCTCATTTTGTATTTCTTATTTTAGTTACTTACTTTCCCCATTTCTCTATATATTTTTTTTACACATTCTTCAGTTGGTCACTTTGTGAAATTCATCTTAAAGATATGTTAAGGGTGTCAGATGTAGCTTTTTTCTTTGTAAGTCAAAATTGTTTCAAAGATGATAGGTGGGTTTTGCTCATAACAGCATCATATGTATAACTAATGATTACCAAACATACTAACTTACCTGGACATCATTTTACCCACTTTGAAACTGGGGACAGACAACTCTCTTATTATATTGACAACGTTGATATGCAATTGATCGTCAAGGGATATATTTACTGCACATAAATGATGGTTTACATTAATTGAATACCTGCACGACTAAGTATACTGTATGCAACCCTTTATTTCATTCGTGCTGTACTATAAATTACTATTAATAAAAGTTAATAATATTATTATAATTATTATTATATTATTATAATATATTAAATGCATTTCTGAATCTGATTAGAAGAAGAATACGAAGACCAATACGTGTTAGATGTTTTTGAACTAAGGCCTTGATTTAATAGTGTAATATTGCACACACTTACCCCTAATTGGAGATATTAAGTAATTCTTTAATACTGAACAACTGGGGGAAAATAAAAAGAGATCTTTATGGTGTATAACCTTTTAACACTTTAGTGAATATAGAGTGATGCTGGTTAAACTCACATGGATTTGAGCCTCAATAGACAGGCTCAGATTGTATGCGCAGTAGTGTACTAAGGTGACACAAATCCCTTTCTGTGGTCCAAGGATATATGCTCAAGGAAAACAGAATAAGAAGCAGAAGCTTCTAGTGTAATATATCCAAATTCAATATGTTAACTTATATTATACAAAGTAACTGCTCACCTTAGCCAATACCCAATGAACCTGGCCCTGGATATAATAGCTTTAGTGCCTACAAAGGGGGCACAACCCTTCTTGCAGAAGCTGATAGATGCGGAGGTTGCATGTCTTTTTAATGTTTATTAACAATCACAATTAAAACCAAATAAAATGATTAAACAATATAAAGTGCTCAATAGAAAATTCAGTATGTAGTCAAGAGGCTCTCCTCTGTCCGAGATGCATTTCGACCACCTAATGGACTTTCTCAAGTGGAATAATTCTGTTCTTTCCCCCCTTGTCTTTTAAATTCCTGTCTCCAACTCCATTGGTTGCCATGCTCCAGTCGTGGCCAATTATATACCAAGTCCAGAGGAGAGTTGGTCCCTCAGATGTTCCTTGTTACTTCCTTTGCCTAAAATGGAAGTGACGAGTCGGACCTTACCACTTTACTTCCTCATCCAAATCTGCCATCTTCTTCATTGACAAGTCCTATTCTGCAAAATCGTAAGTGACGCTACAAAATACAGCATTGAGTCACTTCCGTGTATCGAGTGCAGCCATCTTTGTGTGAGGCAAGAATTACAAAAATAATATCGCACTCAAAATATCATAAGATAGACTCTAATTGTAAGAAACACTGATAACGTATAGAGGCCAATGAAGCCTAGATTTTGGGGAAATAACATAAAGCACGTCACATTTTGCTATCAATAAAGCAACAATGCTCCTACCAACAGCAATCTGTCACCAGAAATAAAATACAGTAAACCATAATCTGTCACCAGAAATATAATACAGTAAGCCATAAATCTGTGATGTATGCAAACATATTGTTATAAAAGAGCAAAAAACAGGGTGCAAGAGAATACTGAGAATTGACAACAGCTCATATAGCTTGCCCTTCGGTGGGTCCCTGCTCAGATCGCAATCTGGTTTTAGCTCATCTTGTGCCATTTGCATATCAGACTGATCGCACCCAAATGGGCAAAATAGATCCAAAATGCAGGCCAGCACTCTGCATGAGCGATACAACATACAAAGACCTCACATGATCATTTCAACCTTGTTAGGCATCGTCAGTAAGATATAGCCGATATATTTTTAGGCACAGAGAGCAAGGTGTCCATGTCTAGATTACAAGAGAATACTGAACACGGACAACAGCTCAAACAGCTTGCCCTTTGGTGGGTCCCCACTTAGATCCAAGCTGATTTTAGCTCACCTGGTGCCTTATAAAAAGAACCAGGGCCATTTGCATATGAGACTGATCCCACCCAAAATGCAGACAGGCTCTCTCTGCACGTGAGATAAAGCAAACCCAAACAATCGTTTCAACCTTGTTAGGAATTGTCAGAGAGGTATAGCTAATATCTCTCTAGGCACCGTGAGCAAGGGATCCACGTCTGGATCACCCTTTAAACTTAGGGAGAGCAAAAAAAACAGGGTGCAAGAGAATTCTGAGTGTGACAAATGCTCTTTTCCACAGACATTTGCCACACACTTCTGGAGGAGTGTGGAAGCTAGCCTCCTGCCCACCGATTATGCTCCAGGTCTGAGACACCATTCGCCATTAGCAGCTTTCCCTGGGTGCCTCTGGTTCGGCACTTTCCCTTCATTCGAATGGAATTGAACTCTAGCTCCCTGTCGGTCATTCGCATGTACCAAACCCACGATGGTTCTCAACAGTACCTAAAGGACCACTATAGTGCCAGGAAAACATACTCGTTTTCCTGGCACTATAGTGCCCTGAGGGTGCCCCCACCCTCAGGGACCCCCTTCCTGCCCGGCTCTGGGATGAGGAAAGGGTTAAAACTTACATTTATTCCAGCGCCGGGCAGGGAGCTCTCCTCCTCCTCTCCGCCTCCGATCCTCCCTTTCGGCTGAATGCGCATGCGCTGCAAGAGCTGTGCGCGCATTCAGCCGGTCGCATAGGAAAGCATTTAAAATGCTTTCCTATGGACGCTTGCGTGCTCTCACTGTGATTTTCACAGTGAGAATCACGCAAGCGCCTCTAGCGGCTGTCAGTGAGACAGCCACTAGAGGATTTAGAGGCTGGCTTAACCCTTATATAAACATAGCAGTTTCTCTGAAACTGCTATGTTTATATAAAAAAGGGTTAAACCTAGCTGGACCTGGCACCGAGACCACTTCATTAAGCTGAAGTGGTCTGGGTGCCTAGAGTGGTCCTTTAACCGTGACCGCTATGGAACTAATTGTGGCATGAGGACTTCGTGGGTCCCCGGTCAGCTCAGCGCTACTTAACCGCGAATGTTATGAAACTGTTTTTGGCATGAGGTAACTTTGCGGTCCCTGGACAACTTGGTCCGGGGTTTTGAACAACATTGCAACCCGCCAGTAGAGCGCTTTTTGGAGGGAAGGTGTCTGAAACTAAGGGGAACAAATGCTACCTGAGAGCCAGGTGGAGCATCCCATATTTCGGAGCAGGAGCTCTCGAAAGTTGACTGCCAAAAGTACCAAATGTCCTCAGACTATTTGGGGCATACGGCCATGTGTGCGCTTTCCCCTACACTGCATGGTTCTGAGCGCTATTTGGACAACTTGGGCACTCAGATCAGGGCTATTTGGGGGATGTATACTATGTGGGGTTATTGCATGTTTTTACTATGTTTTGGGGTACTTTTATGTTTTTAGGTTTTGTGTTGGGCTCGCTGTTCCTGGGAGATAATTAGCTTACCAGTCTTTAACTCAATTATCTCCCAGACCCAGAGATTCCTGGGAGAGGCTTGTGTTGATTACAATGGAGCTGGGGTCTGTTCATAAAAGGTTAATTAAAATCAGTTGCACTCCCAGAATTATGTGTTGTCTAGTTACTGGGAGGGGGAAGGGCTAATCACTGCTCAGTACCTTGTTCCAGCTCGTGGAGGACTCAGCGGGGAAAGTCCTTGTAAGGATTACAGATCCCAGGACTGTGTGTCCTCCAGTCCCTGGGAGGGAATAGAGCTAGTCCCCTATCCTGTTCAAGGATGGAGAGGCTCCAGGAGGACCCTAGTCAAGCCATGGTGACTGGGGCAGAAGCACTGAGATTTTCCCCGGTTCTAACTAGAAAGCGATCCTTGGCGGAGGTACCCAGCCATGGTACAGAGAGTTCCGTTACACTGAGAATGGACAACAGCTAAATAGCCTTGGTGGGTGCCCTCTCAGATCTCAAGCTGGTTTTAGCTCATTTTTGTGTCATTACAAAAGCACCAAGATTATTATAAAAGCCTCCTAATACAGGGATCTCAGATACATACAGCAGTATAAGTAACATAAAATAACTTGCACCAAAATATTCAAATATCACTTTAACATAGTATTTGGTAGACATGTGCAATTCGTTTAGTTCCGAATGCAAATTCGGCTGAACTTCTGAAGTGCCGAATTGCTGAAGTGCCGAATTTTGGAATGCAGAACCGAATTGCCGAAGTGCTGAATTGCTGAATTTTCTAAGTGCCAAAGAGCCGAATTTCAGAATGCCGAGCCGAACCGAACCAAATTGGCGAACTGACGAATTTTGGAAGTGCCGGATTTCTGAAAAGTGACAAAACAGGAGAAGGTTGGGGTTAGGGGTTAGATTAGGGTTAAGGGTTGGGGTAATGTTAGTGGTTGGGGTAGGGTTAGGGGTAGAGTTAGGGGTTGGGGTAGGGTTAAGGTTAGTGGTTGGAGTAGGGTTAGGGGTAGAGTTAGAGTAGGGGTAAGGTAACCCTATCCATATTCCTACACCTACCCCTAACCCTACCCCTACCCCTAACCCTACCCGTAATCCTAACCCTACCCTAAACATAACCCTAAACTTACCCTTAACCCTACTATAACCCTACTCCTAACCCTAACCCTGCTTCTAACCCAACCCTACCCCTAACTCTACCATGATCCTAACCCTACCCCTAAACCAACCTTAACCCTATCCCTAACCCTAACCTACCCCTAAACCAACCCTAACCCTACCCCTAACCTAACCCTACCCCTACCCATAACACTGCCCCTAACCCTACCTCTAACCCTACGCTAACCCTAAACCAACCCTAACTCTACCCTAACACTACCCCTTACCTAACCCTAACCATAACCATAGACTTACCCGAGGTCCTGAAGTCCCAAAGTTCCAAAGTGCTGAAGTTCCGAAGTGCGAAGTTCCGAAGTCCCGAACCGAAGTGCCAAAGTCCCGAAGTCCCGAAGTACCGAAGTGCCGAACCAAATGTTTTTCCCATGCACATCCCTAGTATTTGGTACAGTTAGTTGGATCTACCAAAATACTTGTATCACTGTTTAATATATAATCCAGATGTGTGAATAGGAAAGAGCCTGCAGAGTACTTGTATATCCCACACAGTCCCCAGTATTATTGTGTACACAGTAAAAATGCTATTCTTAATATATATCAGTAAAACTAAATGAAAAAGATGAAGAAAATGAAGAGAGAAAAAATTAAAAAAATGTAATAATGGCAAACACAGTCCACACAATATGATGTTGTTGAGACAAATTATTTATTAGTAATTATGGTTGTATCAGCTCTGGTGATGCTGCTGTTGTGAATTCAGGCAAGAAAAGGAACATATATGTACATCTGGATCCTGATCTGGAGGACACCTGGGTTGTGTGCTCGGTACTGTGTTGTCCCTTAGAAAACCTTTCTTAGTGTTTCCTACTAACTGGATGTTTTAAAAATAACTTTTTTTAAACATGGGCTCCTCTTGAATCTCTGATGGATGAATCTCTGGTGAAGAGTTTTTGTAGGGGCAAATTTTAAAACTCTTTCCAAAAACGAGGATTTTGTCACCTTAGTACACTTTTTTATATAAGTTTAACAGGTATCTCTTTATATTGACTACAATGTTAAAAGGTTATACACTATATAGTTCTGTTTATCTTTTTTCAAAGTTGTTTTAAAGAATTAAAGAATTACTTAATATGCCCAATTAGATGTAAGTGTGTGCATTAATAATTTTTTTAGCACACCACTCTGGAGCCTGTTAGTTGTTTTTTCATCCCTAAGTTTTTTATTATTTTGCATGTTTTCAGAGGTGAGTGAGAGAGATACCCACTAGAGTGTAGTAGCGGCAGCTATATACTTATTATTTATATACATTGCTAAGTGCCTTTTTCACGAACAGAGCACTTTTTGGATTTGTTTGTACTAGATTTAATAATATTGGATAGTTTTTTTAAAATTACATACAACATTTCTGCGTCAAACCTTAATGATGTATATGATTAAAGGGACTCTCCAGTGCCAGGAAAACATACCGTTTTCCTGGCACTGCAGGTCCCCTCTCCCTCCCACCCCCCATCCCAAGTTGCTGAAGGGGTTAAAACCCCTTCAGTGACTTACCTGTATCCAGCGCCGATGTCCCTCGGCGCTGGGTCAGGGTCTGCCCACGGAGACCTATCCAATGGGGGAGACCTATCCGGCGGGGGAGACCTATTGAGCATGCTCAGCCGGCGGCGGGGGAGACCTAATGCGCATGCGCATTAAACCTCCCTATAGGAAAGCATTGAATAATGCTTTTAATGCTTTCCTATAGGGATTTCAGCGACGCTGGAGGTCCTCACATAGCGTGAGGACGTCCAGCGACGTTATAGCACACTTTTCGTGTTCTATGAACACGAAAGCGTCCTCTAGTGGCTGTCTAGTAGACAGCTACTAGAGGAGGACTTAACCATTCAAGGTAAATATTGCAGTTTATGAAAACTGCAATCATTACACTTGCAGGGTTAAGGCTAGTGGGAGTTGGCCCCTAGACCACTCCAATGCTGTGGAGTGTGGAGTGTCCCTTTATAGCTTGTTGCCGAAATGTTGTATATAATTTTTCTCATCCAATCCTGAATTAAACTCTTTCCTATTTGCACTACTGTGAGAAACCTTTGGAATTTGATTTTGAATACTTCTAAATTACTGAGGATCCCTTCTATGGTGCACCAGGCATGGTAGCAGACTCTACTGGGTTACTTAAGTTTAACACTACCTTTGGACTTAAATTTAAAAGTGTATCCAAAACATTAAGTCATCACGAAACCTTATTTAACATTATTAAACTAAGTACCACGATTAATAAAATGTAAATTGCAAAAACCAAGTAGTAAACATCAAATAAACCTGGAAATTAGTTTGTTTAACCCCTTAAGGACCAAACTTCTGGAATAAAATGGAATAATGACGTGTCACACACGTCATGTGTCCTTAAGGGGTTAAAAAAAACTATTGAAATTACCTCAACTAAACATTAAAATGTAAGGTCTTTATGATTATCAGGTTAGATTAATATTTCCTTTACTAATAGTTTGGTCCATATTGATAGTTTGGTGCATATCTATACTGTCAGCTCCTGCCCATATCATGTCTTAATCTACTGCTGTTTTAAAGGAACACTCCAAGCACCATAATCTCTATAACTCCCTCTCAATATAAGGAGTCCAACTCTGTAGTAACGGATGTTTTTACTTCTTACCTGAGGTCTGCTGTCTGAGGTCCTTTCTGCTGAAAGCACTATTTATTGAGCTAGGCCCAGCAGTTCAGGACTTAGCGCATTGTCTAAGAGAGATCAGCTGATACTCTCAGCCAAGGAGATTGCCTTGCACTAAAAGAACCTCCTAAACAGGAGATTCCGCCTCTCTTTTCAGCAAAGATGAAGTGGCATGGACACTAGGTAAGTAAGTACATTTACTAAATGGTTTGAATCTTTACACCAAGGGCACTCCTGGCACCATAGCCACTAAAGAATGGTTGGAGTGTTCCTTTAATAAGCTCTAAAATGGGCAAAGGAACATTTTACTGTTAGGAATGCAGTTTTTTATTCCTAACACTAAAGTGTCCTTTAATGGCTTCATTACAGTTTAGGAGTTGTTCTGTAAATTGAAAAAATCCTATTTTTGTCTGTTTTGTGACTTTTTTCCATCTCCTATCTATTGAATTAAAATTCAGCTATTTGTTTTCTTCCTCTGAGTCCTAACAGCATAACAGAGTCCCAAGAGCCATAACATATGGCTGAACATGTTATTTTATAATAAATGAAGTTGTAGGAGCAGTTTTGGAATAGACTAAACATAAATCTTCCCATTATTTACCATATGCCAAATCCTTACATAAGCCGTAGTTGATGAAGTAGCATTATTTTTCAACAATTGCTCAATCTTATAAAATACATTAAGGAACAATAAATCTGAATGATAGTTCCAGTACATTGTCTTCTAAAGACTGTAGATATATTCGAAGAAAAGATAATGGTAATTTCTCCATGGGGGACTTCCAGATATCATTACAGATAGTTGTACAATATTACACTTTGTTTACTTCCTGCAGATGGCTGGGATCAATATTTGAGTATGAACAGTAGATAAGTTACCCATAGTATTTCAGGGGAATTTATCCAAGATTTTTACTCTTAAATAATGAAATGAAAACTAAACGATTTATGATAGGAAATGTCAAGGTGGTGGAGTGTAAAGGGGCAGTTGATTATGATTGAAGGGGAATGGGACATGACAAGTTATATAGGGAGAAGTTCACAAGCAGGAAGGAAACTTTTGACCCAAAAGTCCGGCCTTATTGTTGAGTAAATTTATAATTTAAAATCTCATCTTGGACATACACATTTTCAAATCTGCGCAAGTTAAAAATTTACCCCTCAGTTTATCGGTGTAAATCTTTTTTAGCATCAGGTAAAAGTTACATCAAAATTGCATTTACTAGCGTCCATATTTAATCATTTACACCGGCGGAGAAAACTCACATAGAGGTCCATAGCTATAGCGATAGAGTATGGTATTTATTAGATAGACTATGCAATTTACTCTTGTAATTTTGCTATATTTATTCCATAAATCTTACATCTGCCCTAGAAAAAACTACCTTGCAGTTGCTGTTTTTTCCTTGCACTAATAAATGAAGCCAAATGTTATCAACGAATGGATTAATTGTAGTCTTGGGACTCTACCACCTCACTAATGTCAGTTATATGTTCATAGCTAAGTGATGCGGCAGAGTTGCGCTGTTCTGAAAGTGTGTAGAAATGTTTAATATGGTTTATAAACATACAGCATAAAGAGATCATGGATGGAGCTTGCAATGTAAGTCTAACGGAATGTTCTTGTAATGAACCTTAAATAGTGATGGGTGAATTAAATTTTATACATAGCTCAACTTCTTTTGTTGCTTATTTAATACCTTTTTATCACACACTGTATTTCAGCAATATTAGAATAGTATTAATTGAACACTTTGTTGTTACAACATTGAAATATGTTAAATTGTATGTTATAAATATATATATCATCAGATAATTTTAATTTCATTCATTTATCAGATAATCATGAGAACAATTGTGCTCAACCCATTGTATGCTAATAACTCTCATTAATTGTAATACATTTTAAATCAGATCTTACAGCACAGTGTGTCTACTTTCGAAGTTCTTATTATACTGGCTGTAGCAAGACCCACCCGTGCTGTAACCCAGGCACTTCCCCCTCCTTCCCCCCCCCCCCCCCCCCCTCCGGACTGGTAGGAGTCATACATGTATGAACACTGCAAAATGGAACACTGAACACTGCCGCTCCTTCGCAACTGAACATGGAGAGTCCAAAGCAGGCAACCACCCGCGACCATATGGCAGATTCCTTGAAGAGATTTCTTTTCAGCGTTTACATGCTATAAAACCTGCTCTATTATTTTAGGCTATTAATAGCGATATTACGCACATGTCTTAGCAAAGCTCCTAACAGCATTACAGTTTAGACCTAAGCTCAGACATGGCCACCGAATGAGATAATAACATAAAATTGTGCAAGTTTTTCTAATGTGTCCAATTGTTATATTTGGTGATTAGCTTGTGCAATGCTGTTGAGGCACCTCAAACATGTTTGTACACTTATGCACTGCAAAAACACAAAATAAAAAAAATAAAAATAAAAAAGATGTAAGATGGCAATAGAAATGACTTACTATTTAGAGTGACAGACATATTTCCTTAAATATAATTAAAGTATATACATTACTACATTTTTATTTTATAAGCTCGAAAATTTCTACTTTCCTGCTATTTATGTCATAGAGCAGGGGTGCCCAAAAGGTAGATCCCCAGATGTTGTAGAATTACAACTCCCATGATGCTTTTAGATTGCTTTTAGGTTGCCTTTAGAATGAGAAAGCATTATGGAAGTTGTATTTTTAAAACATCTGGGGATCTACCTTTTGGGCACCCCTGTCATAGACTATACAATGTGCGTCAACGGGCATTGTGAAAGAAGAAATCCTAAAAGTAAAGTTATTGACAGTAACATCCTACTGCTATTACAATTACCAGTTTTTAGACCTTTACTCCAAGTGTTGCACCGTTCACACTGCCAAGGATCCATAAGTATCTTCCACTGTTTTAGTTTTTAGTTTTTGTCAAGTCATTTGAGATTTGCCTCAAAAAAGCTAGCACTCTCCCAGCACCCAGAGACTACCTCCTCATCAACCAACTTGATGATACAGATTGTATACTTCCACATTATCAATTTCGTCCAAACTGGATGAGAAAGCTGGGCTGAGAGTGTATCTAAGTGCAATGGGCAAATTGCAGTATTTCCTTTCAGGCTGTTCCTTGCATAATGCTCACATACAGACATTATTTGTAGGAATATGCATTTCAGTAAGTAACATTATTACACTCCTTACAAATTCACATAGGCATCATATTTGAGCATTTTTATTTATCAGTTTTTTTCCCTATTACGGTATGCTGTATTTGACTCAATAATTCATACAATATAATTATTATTATACAATAAAAAGATTAGTAATAATCTCTGATTATATTTTAATTTCATTACATCTGTAAAATAAGAACAAATCAGATTGAAATAAAATTGTGTTATTTTTAAAAAAAATATTTTATTATTAATTTATTAACTAAGGTGACAATTGTCAAGAATTTAAAATTATTTCAAAAATTCGGCCACAATAGCTTGACTAGAAAATCTACAGTCAGCTGTGTGAATGGAAAATCACTTTTTGCTACATTTTGTAACATTCCATGCTGTAACAGGGATGCTGCTAGTGGAAGCTGAACAGGGCTGGAGCCCCAAGTGGGGTCCTGAAAATGTTGGCACCCTATAGTTGTTAGTCTTAAGTCTACTGTAATATTGAAATAATACGACACCTCCAATTACATAGTTTGTTACAGTGCCACTTTAATACATCTTATCTAGAATTAAAAGGACACTGTGGGCACTATAATCATTTCACCTCCTTAAAGAAACACTATAGTCACCTAAATTACCTTAGCTAAATAAAGCAGTTTTAGTGTATAGATCATTCCCCTGCAATTTCACTGCTCAATTCACTGTCATTTAGGAGTTAAATCACTTTGTTTCTGTTTATGCAGCCCTAGCCACACCTCCCCTGGCTATGATTGACAGAGCCTGCATGAAAAAAAAAATGGTTTCACTTTCAAACAGATGTACTTTACCTTAAATAATTGTATCTCAATCTCTAAATTGAACTTTAATCACATACAGGAGGCTCTTGCAGGGTCTAGCAAGCTATTAACATAGCAGGGGATACGAAAATCTTAATTAAACAGAACTTGCAATAACGAAAGCCTAAATAGGGCTCTCTTTACAGGAAGTGTTTATGGAAGGCTGGGATGTGTGACTAGGGTTCATAAACAAAAGGATTTAACTCCTAAATGGCAGAGGATTGAGCAGTGAGGTTGCAGGGGCATGTTCTATACACCAAAACTGCTTCATTAAGCTTAAGTTGTTCAGGTGACTATAGTGTCCCTTTAAATAGGTTATAGTGCCTGGAGTCCTCTGGTTTTGTCCCTCCATTCAGTGTTAAATCCTTTTTGAGCAGATTAAAGGATCACTATAGGGTCAGGAACACAAACATGTATTCCTGACCCTATAGTGTTAAAAACACCATCTACAGTGTTTACAGCAAAAAGCCTGAAAGTAATGATTCTACTCACCAGAACAAATTCAATAAGCTGTAGTTGCTGTAGTTGTTCTGGTGACTATAGTGTCCCTTTAACACTAAATGTATCCCTGGTCAATATCCCCAGCATGTCCTGGAGGTATGGCTGATACAGAGATGATACAATTCCTTCTAGCAATACCGATTCATAATGGCATTTGGCACTGCAATAGGCTGAACACGGTCAGATGACACTCAGATCACAGACTCCCACTGTTGCTCAGGCTAATGCTTCCTCTTTAGCCAAGGCTGCAGATGGAGTTAAAAACAGCTTAAAACTGAATGGCACCAGGGGACTCGGGACACTATAACCACTTCAATAAAAAGAGAAGACTTTTGCAGTGCCTACAGTGTCTCATTAATTGTACAACACATGTTATCGATGTAGGTGCAAGTTTTAATGCAGTATTGCAGGTTTGATGTAAATACACCGCTTTGCTTTTAATGTCTAGAGAGGCTTTAAACTCTATGTCTGTAGTTGGTGCATATGAATGTAGCAATCAAAGGCACTATTGGTAGATGAGTGGGCTGGCTAACTGTTAGTTAACCTGTTGCTCCTTTGGAGACAGTGATTTGGGGCTTAATACCTGGCTGCTACAAGCATTATCTCTATGCTAAACCAGTACTTTCATAGGGAACTCATGTACAAATAGTGCACTTAATTGCTACATTCAAATACACTAGCTGCAGATAAAGGATTTAAAGCCTCCCCAGCCAGTAACAGCCATATTCTATGCCACTCGAACACTCTCATAAGTGGATTATTTGCTTAGCGGTGTAGTTATTTACATGTGACACAACAGCTTTTTTTAACTCATACTGTTCCATGTTAAGGATGAGGACTGATAAGGATACATTATAATTATACTTACATATTCCGGATATTTATGGTTAATGCCTGAATGTAGTCCCAGATATGTTTAATAGTCACATCCTGTCTCACTTAGAGTGTATTTAGTAACTTGGGTTACTGTTCAGACAGTTTCTCTAATAAATCCATCTTCCCTCGCATTCAGTAGGTATTTTCTCAGTTGGTTTGCACTATACAAATAACATTGTCTCTAGTGGCATTGAAGCAATAATAAAGCCGTTTTGGAGACATTGTATAAACTTGTATGTATATAAATACCACTGTTGTTTAGATTAGATACTTTCTTAGGTTACTCTGTAATTTCCCTCTTTTCTCAGCCCCTGCTCTAGAGCATTATATTGTATATCACTTGCTAATATTTATATATATTTATCTTTTTGTCTATTTGCACTAATAAACCAATTCTTAAGACATACCTATAACATAGATATTTAAGCTGTGAAGATTCGGAATGACTCACTGCCCACTTGTCTAAGTGTTTTGTAAAATAATTATGTGTCTATTTGTATGTATGTGTGACGAACTGAGCCTCGTCACGTGTTCTTGGAGGGGCCTGCTGGCCAGCCTCTTTCCAAAAGACACTGGGCCCTTTAAAAAAGTAAGGTAAGACTATTGACTCTGTTCGGTAGTTTGTTCATTTTTAAACTACCGAACTAGACTGACCGCAAGCCCTGATACTCTGGAACTGTTTTGGGCATGGAACCATGCGGGTGGTGTGTCAAATTATGACTTCCAGGAAATTCCTGAACCCCTGAACTGACCTTGGTGATTTTTGGATATGTTGATCATCCAGATCAGGGCTATGAGGGGATGTAACATTTGTGGATATTTTGTGTGTTTTAAGGTATTTTGGGGGGTTTGTAAAAATTGTATGTTTTCTGTGCCTGGAGATAATTGAGTTTAATACAGTGCTTACTCAATTATCTCCCAGGCATAGGGGAGAGATTGACCTATTTTATATGGGAGTGTCCTGGACCTGAGAGCCAATGTAATTGTGTATAAGTTTTTACTGTAGTCTACTCTCAGGTCCAGGGGGGAGTGCCCCTTGCATGGGGACCTGCATATAAGGCCAGTTTTGGCTGCCATTAAACAGATTTGTTTTACCCTTCATGAAGTCTAGGCTCATGTTTGGGGGATTGGAGAGCTATATTCACGCTGGGGATTTCTATAATTACTATACTCCCTTGGATCACAACGCTTGCTCTTGTAAGAGCAGCCTGCTTCGCTCTCTGGACTAGGAGAGGTCTACCCACTGGAAGCTGGATCCTGGTCTTGGGTCTTGGGTCTAGGGTGGGTGGAGGACAGCAAGACCCCAACCAAGCTGCGGCGGTTTGTGGGGTTTACGGTGGTTATGATGTCTGGTATCGGGCCTATGGTGCCTTCAAGTACTAGGAAGCAGCAATTGATGGAGGCACCCGGTAAGAGTGTCAGGCAGTTTGTCACAGTGTGTATCTTTTTTTTTTTGTCTTTTTGGATGTTTGTGCATACATTTGTGCATAAACATAATATATATATACATATATTATTATTATTATTATTATTATTATTATTATTATTATTACTTTTAATTAATTGGATTTTGGAAGGTATAATTAATTGGCATAGAGAGTGCCCCCATTCGTGAGGTCTCCTTTTTATTTATAAGTTTTTGGAGGGTTAAGCTCAGGGTACATTTAGTGCAGGGGTTCCCAACCCAGTCCTCAAGTACCCCCTAACAGTGCAGGGTTTAGGCATTACCCTGTTGTGTCTAAAATGTTTATTCCCCTCTAAAAACACCTTAGACACAACTGAGTAATCCCTAAATCCTGGACTGGTAGGGGGTACTTGAGGACTAGGTTGGGAACTTCTGGTCTAGTGATATCTGCTTGACTATTGGTGCCTTCACTTTTTAAGCCATGGCACCTTTTTATTCAGCGATAAAATGTCTACAACTGTATATATTGAGATTTGGCAATTGCATATGTAAATATGTATGTGTTTATTTATGCTTATAATGTATTGTATTTGAATCTGTAAATATAGTGAGTGGATGCAGCTGTGTAAATGCAAAAAAAGTATAAAAAATAATGTTGGAAGACGTAGGTTTTAGAAGGGTTAACATCAGAGTTAGTTTACATAGGATGTTTAGAGGATTAAATGCTTGAGAGTGGTTATAGTTGTGGCATATTGGCTGTTTAGGATGATTTGGTTTAGAGTTAAAGAGAAGTTAATAAAGTTGCATGAAAAATATTTTGGTTCCATAATTTAATTTTATCTTTTACACATCACAAATACATGTTTGTTACAAGTATTGATAAGCAAACAGAATATTAATAATTCCTACAAAGAGACAGTTCCCCTTTAAGCGGATTCTGTAGTTACAGAATTTACACAAAGTGGCAACATGAAAATGATCTCATTGGTATGTTGTTTTTCTCAGTTGTTGGTTAACTACTTTGCTATTTATCTCTGGTAATGAAAACAACAAAAACATAGAATCTAATTGAACTACTTGTATGGATATCATGCTGTTTTATGTCCGATCCTGAGATTTCTAATGCTTTCCAGATTAATTGACATTTGATTACTTTAAATAGTTCTCTCGGAATGGATGACTTGCTGCTAGATATGCTGTTTAGAGTATGCATCATTAACTTGAATTATAACTATCAAAAGGAGAACGATAGTAGACTGTTTATAATATTTGCGTAAATGCACTTCCAAAAAATTCTAACAAAGAAACACGTAGGAAGATTATGATGGTTTTAAAGACCCAGAAATATTGAAAGAAATAAGACTTGTGTCATTGGGGCTGGTATTTACAAAATTAATAATTGGTTCACTTGACAGTAGTGATGTCCCGAACGGTTCTGGCGAACATAGCTTGTTGGCGTTCGCCATGGACGGCGAACATATGCGATGTTCGGTCCGCCCCTTATTCGTCATTATTGAGTAAACTTTGACCCTGTACCTCACAGTCAGCAGACACATTCCAGCCAATCAGCAGCAGACCCTCCCTCCCAGACCCTTTCCACCTCCTAGAAAGCATTCTGAAGCTGCATTCTTTTTTATTTTTTTTGTGTTTGTGTTTATTATACATTATCCTCCATAGCCAGTAACCTGTGTTTATTATACATTATCCCCCCATAGCCAGTAACCTGTGTTTATTATACATTATCCACCCATAGCCAGTAACCTGTGTTTATTATACATTATCCCCCAAAGCCAGAAACCTGTGTTTATTATACATTATCCCCCCATAGCCAGTAACCTGTGTTTATTATACATTATCCCCCATAGCCAGTAACCTGTGTTTATTATACATTATCCTCCCATAGCCAGTAACCTGTGTTTATTATACATTATCCTCCCCATAGCCAGTAACCTGTGTTTATTATACATTATCCCCCCATAGCCAGTAACCTGTGTTTATTATACATTATCCCCCCATAGCCAGTAACCTGTGTTTATTATACATTATCCCCCCATAGCCAGTAACCTGTGTTTATTATACATTATCCTCCCCATAGCCAGTAACCTGTGTTTATTATACATTATCCCCCCATAGCCAGTAACCTGTGTTTATTATACATTATCCCCCATAACCAGTAACCTGTGTTTATTATACATTATCCTCCCATAGCCAGTAACCTGTGTTTATTATGCATTATCCTCCCATAGCCAGTAACCTGTGTTTATTATACATTATCCCCCCCCCATAGCCAGTAACCTGTGTTTATTATACATTATCCTCCCATAGCCAGTAACCTGTGTTTATTATACATTATCCCCCCCATAGCCAGTAACCTGTGTTTATTATACATTATCCCTCCCATAGCCAGTAACCGGTGTTTATTATACATTATCCCCCCCATAGCCAGTAACCTGTGTTTATTATACATTATCCCCCATAGTCATTTATTGTTGGACCTAGGCAGCATGATGTCTTAGGCCGGCCCAGAGAGTGAGTGAGTGAATAATATAATATATATGTTCAGAAACATATTAGTAATATATGTAAATCGGGTTCATGCAAAGAGGGTGAAAAGGTATTAAAGAAAAACACACTTATTGCATCAAATTTACAAAGCAAAACTTTTAAAATCTTTCCTCATTTCTTTCTCGGGATGAGGAATATATCGGTTGTAGACTGAGGATTTCCATCTGCCCAATCTTTTCATTATATGCACTGGAGTGTCAGTGTTGAAGGAGACCGAAGCTGCCCCTATTCTAAATGAAAGACCCGAGACATGGATACACCCCAATCTTAGGAGTAGTGTTCTGATGTAGAAGATGAATTTAGCCGTAGTCAGAGGGATTCAGTGAGAGTAGTGGTGAAATGTGTGTGGCATGACTGAGTGTGGGTAAGTAAGAGTCAAGTATTTTAACTGGGCACTAGTTCTAGGTGGGATAAAGTGGTATAGCGGATGGATGAGTAGCTTGGTTCGTTTTAGAGGTTTCTAGAGAAAGTCTATAGTGATCATGATTTTTAGCGATATCCAATATTTTTAAGGTGGTCTCAAACAAACATAAAATGCTATATAAAATTTGTGGGAATATCGAATAGTCGTGTACAGTAAATGAGAGAGGGCTCAGAATATCAAACCATCGATCGGTAACCTGGATGAAGTAGGGGGTCTATCTGTTTTATTAAATACGCGGTAATATGCTTTTAATGGGATAGGACGTTAGGAAAGGTGTGTAATTAGGATAAGTGGTTGTGGCTGTATTTACCTTATCCTGGGACCGACCTGGCTCCTAAGCTTGAGCCGCGCGTGGCTGGATCACTCCTGCCTCCACACGAGCCGCATGCGGCTTGATCTCCTCTTCTGACTTAGCCGCGTGCACTGACCACAGTGATCGGTCACGTGGCCCGCCTGGCACTAGGAGCACGGCTCAAGTCACGAGCTCGCTCTTAAAGGGGCAGTGGGAGCCAAAAGTTGATTCAGGCTCCCATTGGCCCACGTCATTCCAGCACCCCCACACACAAACGTTTTGGGGGCACATTAGCTTGCATTTAAAAAAAATATATATTTTTTCACTGTAATATAATAGCTGAAAGAAGAAAGGACCACAGGCACTCCAAATTGAAACCGTATGCAGATTTATTAGGAAAAAATGCAACGCCAAGCAACGTTTCGACCAACAAAGGTCTTTTTCAAGCTTTCAAGGTCTTTTTCTCAGCTTGAAAAAGACCTTTGTTGGTCGAAACGTTGCTTGGCGTTGCATTTTTTCCTAATAAATCTGCATACGGTTTCAATTTGGAGTGCCTGTGGTCCTTTCTTCTTTCGTGTATAATTCTGGGATTGCTGGTCCTGATCCGGAGCACCCTTGGCCGCTGGGATTGAGTGCGGTTCCCACCATCTACTTTGTGTAATATAATAGCTGTCAGTTTCCTTCACACGTGTGCGTTTAAGGGCCTACCAGGGTACAGTGTCACACCAGTGCAACTCATATCTGGTGTAACAGTAGTGTACATTTAAAAAAAAAAAATACAGGGGGCTTGTTGTCACCTTTCGGGGACCCTTGGTGTTGTACGTGGCTGGGTGGAGGAAGAGACCTTCAATGACATCAGTGAGGACAAGGAACGGGACATGGCTAGCTTGGTATCCAACCCTGTGCAAATGGGGAGTTTGCGGTTGTGCAAATGGACTGTTTGCGGTTGTTTGCGGTGCGTTAAACGGGGAGTTTGGTCTGTCACTGTGAAGCGGGCATAACCTTTACACTACCTGATCGATACAACATCATACCTGATGTTTTAAAGCACGTTATTCCAAACAATTTAGGAATGTTAGGTGATTTATGCCCTTTATGGATTAAAACCAGACTCTGCATCAACTATGTAATTTTCCACGGGAGTTTTGCCATGGATCCCCCTCCGGCATGCCACAGTCCAGGTGTTAATCCCCTTGAAATAACTTTTCCATCACTATTGTGGCCAGAAAGAGTCCCTGTGGGTTTTAAAATTCGCCTGCCTATTGAAGTCTATGGCAGTTCGCCAGGTTCGCCCGTTCGCGAACATTTGAGGAAGTTCGCGTTCGCCATTCGCGAATGGAAAATTTTATGTTCGCGACATCACTACTTGACAGGTTTTCAGAGTTTTTAATGAATTATTTTTCTATGCTGGCAGGCAGCCTTCTGTGAGATACAACTCATGACAGTGAAAATACCTACTACATGAGATGTGATAACCTCGTATCTACTGCAGGCACCTTAACATCAAAGAGAACAGAGTGACATTTCATTGCTAGTTGAATAATAATGGCTGCAAATGGAGGGCTGCTCATGGTCTACACCAGGGCTGTCCAACCTGCGGCCCCCCCAGATGTTGCTGAACTACAACTCCCATGATTCCCTGGCTATCTTTTTAATTGAAAGAATCATGGGAGTTGTAGTTCAGCAACATCTGGGGGGCCGCAGGTTGGACAGCCGTGGTCTACACTTTATCCTTCATTACAAAAAAACAAAAAACCTTAAACTGTATTTTTTTTAAAAAATTCCCATGATTCTAAATAAGAATGGGATGCAGCCTCAAAAATGGGTAGCGAGTTCACACCTTTCTCATTTTTTAAAATATATATATATTCTGATCTTGAAAAAGACCCGGCAGGGTCGAAACGTCGATTGATTTTTGGTACACTATTGATGAACGAATAAAGCACCAGTTTTTCTACTGATACAAAGACCTGTGAGTGCATTTTGATTTTTCATTTATTTGTATATATATATATATATATATATATATATATATATACATACACACACACACACACACACACACACATATATATATATATATATATTTTTTTTTTTATAAAAAGAAGTATAATGTAGTTAAATGTTATATAAATTTATATGAAAGAAGCTAATGTAGTTAAATTAGTTGTAAGCATCCATCAACATTTTTCTGTTTTGTTTGTTGTTGTTTTTTTTACACTTGCTGTTATACTGCCATCTAGTGTACAATCTCTATTATAAGTGGATGCAAATGGCAAAATTCAGACAAAAAAGAGCAACAGTGCCGAGTTGAGAAAGTTCCCAGCTCACTTATTTTAGCTTGCGTTTCAAGTTTCCATTCAATATATTGAATGAACAATATTATATTCTTTTCATGTATATCTTTAATTTGTTTATCTAAGTTGCTACAAAACTAGCATTGTAAATCATTGACTGACTTTCTTTACCATCACTGTTCTCATGAAATATTTGTCACGTGTAAAACATAATAGAAATTTAAATATCTATAGAAAATAGTTATTTTTGCATCCATTTTGTGATTTACTTTTTCGTTGACTGCAATTATCTTAATGCATTCCAGTTGCACTTGCCTGTTTAATATAGAAACATAGAAACTGTCAGGATAGGCACAGGGATCCAACACGCAGAGTACTAACAGGTAATAGGTACGTATACCGGACCTTAGAATGGCCGGACTAACGTAGGTGTAAGTAAAGAATGGTCTAGAGACAAGCCGAGGTCGAGGGAACGAGAGAGCAGGTAAGCGAGAGACAAGCCGAGTCAAGGGTAATAGAGGTAAGCGAGGTATAACAAACAAGCCGGGTCGAAACCAAAGAGACAGAATATATAACAAGAGCACTGAGTGACTAGACAAGCTAGAACCACGACAGGGCAATGAACAAATGTAGAAAGCCCTACTTTATACCCTGGTTCCAGATAGGTAAGCACGCCCCCGACGAGTCCTCATTCGTGCTCGGGATTTGATTGACAGGTCGGGACGGGTTGTCGTCATGACGCCGGTTGCTGAGCGCCGCGTCATGAAAGGAAGTGGATCCCTCGTGGCCGGCGTGTAAACGACCGAGGGAACCGCGAGGAACGAGTGATTCAGCCCTTTTGGGAGGAAGAACGTCCAAGTGTCTCACCTCCTCAGAGGTAGAGACAACAGGTACCCTGACAGTACACCCCCTCTCAGAAACGCCCACCGGGCGGAAGGAACCGGGACGGGATGGAAAACGGGAGTGAAAAGCCCTGCGGAGGCGAGGCGCATGCACATCCTCCTGAGGTACCCAAGACCTCTCCTCCGGTCCATATCCTTTCCAATCAACCAGATATTGTAACTTCCCCCTAGAGATTCGAGAATCGATGATGGAGTTGATTTCATATTCCTCCTGTCCCTCAACCTGAACAGGGCGAGGGGAGGATACAGTGGAGGAAAACTTGTTACATACTAGAGGTTTCAACAAGGAAACATGAAAGGAGTTAGGAATGCGTAAGGCAGATGGGAGAGCCAGACGATACGCAACTGGGTTAATTCGAGTCAGGACCTTGTAAGGACCAATGTAACGAGGAGCGAACTTCATAGAAGGAACCTTTAAGCGAATGTTTTTGGTACTCAACCATACTCTATCACCTGGAACAAAGACTGGAGCCGCCCTTCTATGCTTATCAGCGTGTTTCTTGAACAACATAGAGTTATGCAGAAGAATTTGTCGAGTCTGATCCCACAACTTCCTCAAATTGGCAACATGAACATCAACCGACGGTACCCCTTGGGAAGGAGAAAACGAGGGAAGAATGGAAGGATGAAAGCCATAATTCATGAAAAAGGGGCTAGAACGAGTAGAATCACAAACGAGATTGTTGTGTGCAAACTCCGCCCAAGGAATCAGACCAACCCAATCGTCCTGGTGTTCGGAAACAAAACAACGCAAATATTGTTCAATCTTTTTGGTTGGTGCGTTCAGCAGCTCCGTTAGACTGAGGATGATAGGCAGAAGAGAAATTCAATTTGATACCCATTTGAGAACAGAACAATTTCCAAAAACGGGAAACAAATTGGGAACCTCTATCGGAAACAATTTCGGAAGGCATCCCATGTAAACGAAAAATCTCTCTTGCGAATATCTCAGCCAATTCAGGAGAAGATGGAAGTTTAGGTAAGGGCACGAAATGTGCCATCTTAGTAAACCTGTCAACCACCGTGAGAATCACAGTCTGTTTTTTAGAAGCAGGTAAATCGACAATGAAGTCCATGGCCAAACAGGTCCATGGTTTCTCAGGAATCTCCAAGGGATGCAAAAACCCACATGGAAGTGTCTGAGGTCGTTTAGTCTTCATACAGACCTCACATGCTTCAACAAAATCCCCAATATCTTTACGTAATGAAGGCCACCAGAAGTCTTTAGATATTAGGGAACACGTCTTGCGAATGCCAGGATGCCCAGCCACCTTACTGTTGTGAAAGCATTCTAATAGTTCCCGTTGTAGCTCAGGAGGAACAAAATACCGTGCCCCGGGACCCTGTCTAGGAGCCAGATGTTGTAACTTCATGATCTCTGCAAGCAACGGAGAATGAATCCTGAGACTCGTGTTGGCGATAATATTACACTTGGGAACTATAGAAGACAAAACCGTCTCAGATATAGTAGAAGGCTCATGTTGGCGAGACAACGCATCGGCCTTAGAGTTCTTAGAACCAGGTCTATAAGTGAGCACATAATTGAAATGAGTGAGGAACAAGGACCAACGAGCTTGCCTGGCGGACAAGCGTTTAGCCTCCCCAATATAGGACAAGTTCTTGTGATCCGTCAAAATAGTAACAGGATGTAAAGTCCCTTCCAATAAATGTCTCCACTCCTTCAAAGCCATGATAACAGCTAGTAGTTCCCTGTCACCGATGTCATATCTGCTTTCAGGCCCAGACAATTTCTTGGAAAAAAAACCACATGGATGTAACGGTTTATCCACACCTAACCTTTGAGACAAGATAGCACCTATACCTGTCTCTGAGGCGTCTACCTCGAGTAGAAAAGGCAAAGTCGTATCGGGGTGAACTAAAATTGGCGCAGAAGCAAAAAGTTCCTTGAGTGTTTTGAAAGCAACGAGAGCTTCAGTAGACCAATTCTTAGTGTCAGCCCCCTGTTTGGTCATATTAGTAATAGGAGCAATAATAGAAGAGTACCCTTTAATGAAACGCCTATAATAATTGGAGAATCCAATAAACCTCTGAATGGCCTTGAGACCCCTGGGTAATGGCCAATCTAAAATAGATTGGAGTTTATCCGGATCCATCTTAAAGCCTTCCCCAGAAATCACGTAACCAAGAAAGTTTATATGAGATTGGTCAAAACTACATTTCTCCAATTTGCAGTACAACCCATGTTGTAGGAGTTTGCGCAATACCCTTCTGACTTGTCTGTGGTGGGTCTCAATTTCTCTAGAGTGTATTAGTATATCATCCAAATATACAATAACACAATCATGTTGAAATTCCCTAAGAACTTAATTGATCAGATCCTGAAATACTGCCGGTGCATTACAAAGCCCAAAGGGAATTACCGTGTACTCATAATGCCCATAACGGGTATTGAACGCTGTTTTCCACTCGTCTCCCTGCTGAATTCTCACCAAGTTATACGCCCCTCTGAGATCTAACTTGGTGAAAATCTTGGAACCTTTAAACGATCAAAGAGCTCAGTAATCAAAGGAATCGGGTATGCATTTCTAATAGTTATTTTATTCAAGCCTCGATAATCAATGCAAGGTCTTAACGTGCCATCCTTTTTATTCACAAAAAAAAAACCTGCCCCAGCAGGGGAGGAGGATCTCCTAATGAATCCTTTGTCTAGGTTCTCACGGATATACTCCTCTAAGACTAAGTTCTCTTTAGTGGATAAAGGATATACATTGCCCCTCGGAGGCATAGTACCAGGTAGAAGGTTAATCTTACAATCAAAGGACCTGTGTGGAGGTAAAGTATCAGCATTCTTCTTGTCAAAAACTGCCCTTAAATCCAGGTACAAGGACGGTATTTGCATATCTGTAGACTGGGTAGAAATAACCGGTGTATTAACTACGCAAAGTGGTGAGACTTTCTGTAAACACCTGCTCTGGCAACCCTGACCCCATGAAGTTATCTCCCCTAGTTCCCAAACAATAATAGGGTTATGTTTCTTTAACCATGGATACCCCAGGACTATAGGAACAGAAGGAGACTGTAAGGAAACCAAGTTTAGCCAAACCGCGTTCGGTAGTTTCCTCCCGAAAGGTCAGAGTCTAAGGTAGTGCGAGTTCGGTTCAATAGTTACAGGAAACGACATCCATACGAAATATAACAGCTGCATAAGATAATTCCCTTGTTACAGCATACGAATTCCAAATAACAGTCAGAGTCCAGGTTCAGGATACAAGTAGAACTAACGTTTATTCACATACCTGGCTTTTTATGCAGGTCCCCATGCAAGGGGACATCCCACAGGGAGGAGTAACATTTATCCAATCCTGAACAGTAAAAATATAAAACACACCCAATACAAACAGGCAGTTCCTTCCCCTAGTCCTGGAGATAATCAGGTCTGATATAGTAACAACCTAATTATCTCCAGGCTGAAAGTTCACTGTTTTCCCCAATTTCTGGAACACCCCTTTATACCTGGGGTATCCCCACAAATCCTATGTCCCCTGATAGCCCCGATCTGGGTGACCAACATATCCAAATTTCACCCAGATCGGTTCAGGGGTTCGCAAAAACTATGGAAGTCCTTTGTGACCGGTTCACTGTGGGTGGGCTGCCCAAAATAGTTCCAGAGATTCGTGGGGTTTTGCCGGTCACTTTAGAAAAAGGGAAAAAACGAATAAAAGTACCGAATGAATTCCCCTGGCTCCTAGCAGCGATTGTTCCCCTCATTCGTGTGCATATTTGTACCGAATAGCGCTCTTCTAGCTAATCGGTATCACCAGTTCCAGCGTTCGTATGATTGAGACCGGTGTTCGGGAAGTCGAGTGTCCGATTTTAGTTCCAGACACTCGACGACCAAGTCCCGCTGCCTTTGTTTGACGAAAAAAAGATGGCCGCGGTTTTCTCTGCCACGTGGCGTTCGGCAGTACGAACGCTGACCGCACACATAGAGGGTGAAAGTGATGCCGGCTTTGAAGTTAAGTGAGCCAGGGGTGGTCTCTGTTCGGTAGTCCCATCTGCCGAATGAAAATACACAGAAAAAGCAAGAATTATGCAGAAAAATACCGAACAATATAGTCATTTCTTCACACTGCTCCCCTATAAGTCCATAGGTCGGCATACCCGCCTAGACCCTGTCGGGTTGGCTTGGGGATGTCCGAGAAAAGTAGCCGTTTAGGAGTCCAGTTCGGTCTGGCGTGACAGGCCATCCGCATTACCATTTTGTTTGCCGGGCCGGTACTGCATAGTAAAATTATAAGGTTGAAGAGCTAGGCTCCACCGTAATAGCCTGGGATTGTCTCCCGCTACCCGGTTAAGCCATACCAGGGGGTTGTGGTCAGTCATAAGTGTAAATGCCCGCCCATACAAATAGGGCTGTAGCTTCTTGAGTGCCCACACGAGGGCCAAGCATTCTTTTTCTACGGTGGCATAGCTGACTTCTCGGGGTAACAGTTTACGGCTGAGGTATGCCACCGGGTGTTCCATGCCGTCTGTTCCCACTTGGCTTAGCACGGCTCCCAGTCCGAACATGGAGGCATCTGTGTGTACAAGAAATTGTTTAGTGTAGTCGGGTGCTGCCAACACAGGAGCCTCACTCAATGCCGCTTTAAGCTTCTGGAAAGCGTCCGTGCACTCTGGGGTCCAGGAAACCTGTTTGGGAAGGGCCTTTTTGGTAAGGTCGGTGAGGGGTTTGGCCAGGGCGCTGTACTCTGGGACAAACTTTCTATAGTAACCGGCCGTCCCTAAGAAAGCTAGGACCTGGGTTTTGGTCCGAGGCTGGGGCCAGTTCGCTATGGCCTCTACCTTAGCTGGCTCTGGACGCTGTCTACCGGAGCCCACCCGGTGGCCGAGATACTGTACCTCGGCCAGTCCTACGTGACATTTGTCGGGTTTTAACGTGAGCCCTGCGAGGTGGATTCGTTTGAGTACCCTGGACACATGACCCAGATGGTCCCCCCATGTGCGGCTGTAGACGGCAATATCATCTAGATACGCGCATGCGAAGTCCTGAAACCCCTCCAGGAGCCTATCGGCCATCCTCTGAAATGTAGCCGGGGCATTCTTCATCCCGAAGGGCATAACCTTGAATTGGTATAGCCCGAAAGGGGTGACGAATGCCGACTTGGGGATGGCCGCAGGCTCCAATGGGATCTGCCAATAACCTTTGCACAGGTCCAGGGTAGTCAAGTAGTTCCCCCCCGCCATACGGTCTAAGAGCTCATCTATTCTGGGCATGGGGTAGGCGTCTGTTATGGTACGATCGTTAAGCCTCCGATAGTCTACACAGAAGCGCGTGGTGCCGTCGCGCTTCGGTACTAGTACTACCGGGGAGGCCCAAGGACTTTGCGAGGGTTCTATTACCCCTAACCGTAACATATCCCTTAACTCGATGAGCATACTCTCACGCACTGCTTCCGGGATCCGATATGGTTGTTGCCGCAGTGGCGTCTCTCCCTGGGTTTCCACGCGGTGTACCGCAGCGGAGGTATAGCCTGGGGTGGCTGAAAACATCTCGTGGTATCTCTGCAGCAGTTGCGTGGCCTCACTCTTCTCTAGGGGGTTTAAATTTTGACCCAAGCTTACTTGGTCCATAGTACAGGGAGCGGTGTCTAGCAAATCTGGGAGGGGTAGCCCCTCACTATCTTCCGTGGCGGGGGCACACACGGCGCCCACATCCTCGGTTCTCTCAAAGTATGGTTTGAGCATATTCACATGGAAGGCTTTGGTCAGCCTTTCATCTGAACATTTGCTCACGATGTAGGTAGTCTCGCTAACCCGTTCTACTACCTTAAATGGTCCCTGCCATGCTGCTTGCAGCTTATCCTTTTTAACTGGCCTCAAAGCTAATACCTTCTGCCCTAAGTCCAATACTCTATCTTGGGCTCCCCTATTGTACCATTTCCTCTGGTCCTCCTGGGCCGTCTGCAGGTTCTCCCGAACCGATGCGGTGAGCGCCCGCAGACGGTCCCGGAACTCCAGGACATACTGGACGATAGGGACTCCCCCCTCATCTGTATTGCCCTCCCAGTGCTCCCGTACGAGCTCCAGTGGGCCCCGAACTTTTCTCCCGTATAGGAGTTCGAAGGGGGAAAACCCAGTGGAGGCCTGGGGCACCTCACGGTAGGCAAACAGAAGGTGGGGAAGGAATTTTTCCCAATTCTTGTGGGACTCTGTGAAGGTTTTTAGCATCTGTTTTAGAGTGCCATTGAAACGTTCACAGAGCCCGTTAGTCTGGGGATGATACGGGGCGCTGAACAGGGGTTTCACTCCACAGCTCTGCCACAATTGTTGGGTCAGGGTAGCCGTGAACTGAGTTCCCCGATCGGATAGGATCTCTTGTGGGAAACCTACTCGGGTGAATATCTGAATAAGGGCTTCTGCCACGGTCTCTGCCTCTATATTGGTGAGGGCGACTGCCTCCGGGTATCTAGTGGCGTAGTCGACCACGGTTAGTATGAATTTTTTGCCTGACTGGCTGGGTCGGCTGAGGGGTCCTATTAAATCTACCGCTACTCGGTGAAAGGGCTGTTCTATAATGGGCAATGGGTGAAGTTTGGCCTTCCGAAGGTCTCCCCTTTTTCCTACCCTTTGGCAGACGTCGCACGTCCTGCAATAATACTTGAGGTCCTGGGTGACCCTGGGCCAGAAGAATGTTTGGGTTAACCTGTCCCTTGTCTTTTTAACCCCTAAATGTCCTGCTAGGGGAATGTCATGACTGAGTTTTAACAACTCAGCCCGGAATTTACGGGGTACAATTAACTGTCTTTTGATGACCTGGGTGGCCCCCTGTCCCACCCCCTCGGTCACTCTGTACAGCAACCCCTTATACCACTCAAACTTTTCGTGCGGGTTGTTCCCTGGGGTAACGGCCGCTGCCTTCCTATAACCCTCTAATGTGGGGTCGGTACGCTGCTCTTGTTCAAACCCCTGGGGGGTATCCCAGAAAGGGAAGGGGGGATCGGGTAAGGGGGGTATTTCGACTCTTACCTGGTTTTCCTCAGAGTGCAGCGGAGCTTCCAGTCTGGCTTGAGCTCGGGTGGTAACTGGGTATGCCTCGGCAGGGGGATCTCGGGCTAGCTGGGAGGTCAAGCATCCCACATCATTTCCCAACAAAACCTCTGCGGGTAGTTCTTGCATAATCCCAACCTCCAGCTGTTTGGACCCGGAACCCCAATCAACAAGGATATTAGCGGTGGGCAGTTTGTGGATAGCGCCCCCAGCCACCCTTACAGCGACTGTGCGTCCGGTGCGAGCTTGCGCTCTGATCGTGTGAGGTTGCACCACAGTCAAAGTAGCCCCAGAGTCTCTCAGAGCCCGGGCCCCCACGCCATCTACGGTAATCCATTGGCGGTGGTGGTCCCGGTTGTCACCCCCAGCTTGAACTGGGTTGACCTCGTGTAACACACTCCACTGTTCTTCTTGGCTAGGAACACCGGTTGTGCTCTCTTGTTGCACACAATGAGCAGCTGCCCTGGGTTGTTGTGGGGGTTGCCTTTCCCAGCTTCCCCGGTTTAAGCGAGGGCACTGATTCTTATAATGTCCTGGTTGCTTGCAATAATGGCACACTGCAGGGGGTCGAGGTGTGTTTGTTGGGTTCGGTGAGGAGTTACCCATGGAGGGTCTAGGAGGGGTAGGGGTTGTTGGAGCCGGGTAGTTAGGCTTAAAAGGTGGTCTGCTCACCCCTTGCTCCTTCCTCCTGTTATCCTGATACTCATCCGCTAGCCTGGAGGCTTCCTCCACAGCTTTTGGTTTTCTATCTTTCACCCAGTCTTTTATGTCCTCTGCAGAGTGATTAAAAAATTGCTCCAGTAACATTAGTTGCAAAGCATCCTCCAGAGTGGTTGCTTGGCAGCCCTTCATCCAATTGCGGGCCGCCCGTTGTAGCCGAAAAGCCCATTCGGTATGGGAATCTCTCCCAGTCTTCCTCAGCTCTCTAAACTTTTTCCGGTATGCCTCCGGAGTTACAGCATATCTGGCCAACAAAATGTCTTTTACTTTTTCATAATTATGTATGTCCCCCTCAGGTACTGCTCGCAGCGCCTCGGCTGCTCTACCTGACAATTTACTGCTAATGACTGCAGCCCATTTCGTGGAGTCTAATCCCTCCAGTGCACATTGACGTTCAAAGTCTTGCAAGTAACTGTCAATTTCCATCTCATTGTCATTAAACGCTTTAAAGGCTGCATAATTTACCTTCTTTGGTATCTCCCCAGTACTTCCCGGGGAGTGCAGTAAATCTCCTTGTGCCGGCCTGTCTCGGTCCTCTCGCTCTTTTTGTGCTTGTCTGGCTTGTGCCATGACCTGCAAAAGCGCCTCTGTAGTTGGGTTGGGTCCCAATAGACTGACCATCCATCTGATGTCCTTCTGCATCACGGTTTCTTCCTCTTGATCCATCTCTGTATTACTGGTATTATCGCTCTGTATTAATTCTGCAATTAACGTGGCTTTTGTCTTGTTACTTGCCACTCTGCCTCGAGCTTCCAGTAAATCCTTTAGTGTGGTTCTTTTAAGTAGCTGGTACTGCTGAGCCATTCATTCCCTTGCTTGGTTTGTAATGTCCATTCGGGATTCGAATCCCTCCGCTTGCCACCAGTTGTAAGGAAACCAAGTTTAGCCAAACCGCGTTCGGTAGTTTCCTCCCGAAAGGTCAGAGTCTAAGGTAGTGCGAGTTCGGTTCAATAGTTACAGGAAACGACATCCATACGAAATATAACAGCTGCATAAGATAATTCCCTTGTTACAGCATACGAATTCCAAATAACAGTCAGAGTCCAGGTTCAGGATACAAGTAGAACTAACGTTTATTCACATACCTGGCTTTTTATGCAGGTCCCCATGCAAGGGGACATCCCACAGGGAGGAGTAACATTTATCCAATCCTGAACAGTAAAAATATAAAACACACCCAATACAAACAGGCAGTTCCTTCCCCTAGTCCTGGAGATAATCAGGTCTGATATAGTAACAACCTAATTATCTCCAGGCTGAAAGTTCACTGTTTTCCCCAATTTCTGGAACACCCCTTTATACCTGGGGTATCCCCACAAATCCTATGTCCCCTGATAGCCCCGATCTGGGTGACCAACATATCCAAATTTCACCCAGATCGGTTCAGGGGTTCGCAAAAACTATGGAAGTCCTTTGTGACCGGTTCACTGTGGGTGGGCTGCCCAAAATAGTTCCAGAGATTCGTGGGGTTTTGCCGGTCACTTTAGAAAAAGGGAAAAAACGAATAAAAGTACCGAATGAATTCCCCTGGCTCCTAGCAGCGATTGTTCCCCTCATTCGTGTGCATATTTGTACCGAATAGCGCTCTTCTAGCTAATCGGTATCACCAGTTCCAGCGTTCGTATGATTGAGACCGGTGTTCGGGAAGTCGAGTGTCCGATTTTAGTTCCAGACACTCGACGACCAAGTCCCGCTGCCTTTGTTTGACGAAAAAAAGATGGCCGCGGTTTTCTCTGCCACGTGGCGTTCGGCAGTACGAACGCTGACCGCACACATAGAGGGTGAAAGTGATGCCGGCTTTGAAGTTAAGTGAGCCAGGGGTGGTCTCTGTTCGGTAGTCCCATCTGCCGAATGAAAATACACAGAAAAAGCAAGAATTATGCAGAAAAATACCGAACAATATAGTCATTTCTTCACACTGACGAGATAAGCATAAGAGATATAACCTCCTCGTGTAAGATACCAACAGTCAAGTTAACAGGTATGGTCTCACGAGAAATAACAGGTTCAGATAATGGTCTACCATCAATAGCCTCAACGGCCAGAGGAGTATCCCTTAGCTGGGATGGGATAGAGTGTTTAGTAACAAAAACTTGGTCGATAAAGCTCTCAGCAGCTCCGGAATCTATCAATGCCATAGTTTTTAGTACTCCCTTCTCCCAAGCTAAAGAAACAGGTAGCAAAAGTCTGTGCTCTTTATAATTGTGCATAGAGGACAAAATAGAAACACCCAAGGCCTGTCCCCTAGAGAAACTTAGGTGCGAGCGTTTCCCGGGCGATTAGGACAATTTAGGCGTAGATGCCCTCTTACTCCACAATACATACACAACCCCTCCCTTCACCTGTACTGTCTCTCCTCTTCTGAGAGGCGAGTATTGCCTATCTGCATAGGTTCTGAAAAAACTGGAATTGTGGATTGAGAATTTTGAAATAAGGGAGCAAGTTTAAAGGAAGATCTACGAGTACTATCTCGAGTGTTCTGTCTCTCTCTTAAACGTTCATCAATACGAGAAATTAAAGAAATTAAATCCTCTAAATTTTCAGGGAGCTCTCTAGTAGCAACCTCGTCTAGGATTAAATCTGATAACCCGTTTAAAAATACGTCTATATAAGCCTGTTCATTCCACTTAACTTCTGCCGCCAATGACCTGAACTCTAGTGCATAATCCACTAGATATAGTTAGGATAGCCTTATGCCTATCCCACGCATGCTTAAACTCCTTTACTGTGTTAATACTGAAGAGTGCAGTACATGTTCCTATGGTAACAATACCAACACTCCATAATCACTCTATGAATGGAGGTAATCCTTAATGAAGTAGACACCAAAACAAAAAATAATTGCTGGGGAACAAAAATTAGTTAATTAAATGTAAATTGTATTATTACATGTAAAAGTCCTCTTGAATATTGTAAATGAATATAGAACATGTATATACCAGAAACACAAATAATTGCTAAGGATGATCAGAAAAGAAGATAATTACAACTTAAAAAGACACGCAAGTGCCCAAAATAAAAAATAAAAAAAATATTTAGTAGATATACCCTCTACTAAATAACATGATAACATGCATGCATTTAATAGTTTTTTTTAAATCAGAGTTATAACTGAACACAACTTGCAAAAGTTGCAAATCTCTTGTCTGCAGTCTTTGCAAGACCTCCCCTTCTTTCTCAACACAGACTTTCTGTAACTGTCCAATCACAGACTTCCTAATGCAGCTCATTAAGAAGTCTTTGCAAGGCACGTGCTCTGGGCTATAATCCTACCTTTTTACTTTAGCCCCCATCTGAGCTAAACAACCACAAAGTAACAGCACCGGTTGTCTGACTGACAGACAGGGGGAGTGTGTCAGCCTCGACAACCAACCTAACCTTATAAACTAGCTAAATAAGGAGACAGAATAGACAAGCCATAAATTAAACAAGTCACAGCAACTAATACACAGTAAAAACAAAAAGTGTATAGGTAACTAGAAAAGTTACAACTGGAGTGGGCGGAGTAACTGGGTGGAGTGGCTTGAGTAACTGTTGTGTGGTTGGAGTGGGTGGAGTAACTGTGGAAAGGTTGGACTGGGCAGAGTAACTTTATGAAACATTGATTAGCTGTATTGTTGTCAAATTGTATGTTAATGTTTTTCTGTTACAGGTATAATGAATTGAACATGGAAATATATTTATTAAATGTGATGGTGCTCACTTTTGTGTTATCAAAACTGTAGGAATGACAGCAGTTTAGAGAATGTGTTTCATCTAGCAGCCTCTGTGTTCCGGAACACTCTGCTGGCTGTTCACACACCTAGGTTCCTATGGCAACTCACTCTACAGCAAGGGCAGAGAACAGCGGTTAAAAACAAACTGCTCCAAATTCCTCACTTCACTGGCGGTTGCCATCTTCAAACGGTCGTAAAAACTATAAATCCTACAGAGAAGAGATTTATTTTGTAAGAATCACAAGACCCAGACCTACATTTTGATACATAGTATGTCTCTGAAATATTAAAATTGAAGGCACAGTCGCAGTTTAGAAATTGACCTTCAAATTTGAGGTGACTAGAGTGGAGTTTCAATAAATGTCAATGGACGGCATGAGTTGCAAACAAATGGTTATATTGTGAAAACTATCAGGACTATGGCTAAGCCGTGTCCTGTGACAGCAGGGATAGCTGAACGTTTTGATATAAGATTTGTGTAGGTGGGCTTGAAAATGAGGGAGTGGTGGCAGTTTAGAAATCAGCTTTCGTCAGCTCCCACTCTAGTTTTGAACATTCTACCATTCATTCCTATGAGACCAATTTCGCCACAAATATAACGATATTTCGTGAACCATTCGGCAAAACGTTCCACAAAGTAATAGCAAACCGATTGGGAACAATCCGCATGTCTCAGTATAATACTGTCTATGTAGTGTAAAAACTGTAGGAGGAGTTAGGGTGGTAAATTTGGCTATAATAAGAATAATAATATATGCGAGATAATAGTAAGTGGTCTTGCCATGCAAGAACACTTAATAAAGTGAGAAATGCAAATGAGATGGGCAAAATGAGACCCATGAATAGTCTTCAGTTGTGATTGTTCATTATATTGACTTACTCACCCTTGTTTTATATGTACTGATTGACTCTATAGACACTGTTTAAGAAAGCCTGATTAGAGCCCACCCCAAGGATAGCTTAATTAATATTCATACCTAAACTGACTACCAGTAGGTATCTGGAAAGATAAGATAATTGTTTTTATTGTGGGGTGTAGGAGTAGGAGATACACTGTTTATACTTTATTTTAGTTACTTTATTTTGTTACAATGACAATTTTTCTGTTAAAAAAAAAGTATTCAAGGGGATTTAATATTGCTGCCAGGTAGAACTGAACCATTAATTTTAATGGGATGAATCCATTCAGTTTAATCACTTACATATAATCTGTCACTTCACACCCCATTCATTATGTTGTGCCCTTTAGATGTGTAATGCCATGAATTCTACTAACCTTCTCAATCACCTCATTCCTGCTCTGTAAACCTCTTGGCACTGACTGAAACGTGGCTCTCTTCTTCTGATACATGCCTTTTTTTCCCATGCCATGTTGTTGGCGTGGGATTTTGCTCTCCCTGTGTTGTCCCTTTCAACGTTTTCCCCATGGTTCTCTTCAATACTTTTTCAGCCCATGTTGCTGTTATCTACCATCCTCCTGACTCTCCTCTACTCTTCACTGATAATTTTCTGCTTGGTTTCCTTAGTTTCTCTTCTCCAAAATTCCTTCCCTCATCTTTTGTGGCTTCAATATTCCTATTAACCAATCTAACAACTTGATAGGTTTTAAATCTAGATTGTCTTAGATCTATTTCATCTTGGGCAATCAGATACCTAAGCTCACTTGATCTGCATCACTTATCTTCCTCTCTCCAGTCTCCACTATCTTCTCTGTCCCTCTTAAGATACCTCAGACTTTCTGTTTACTGTTCTTGGCATGGTTGCACCAATTAATGCTCACTTTTAGCACCACCCACACTTTCAGCAAGCTAACTAATTATCTCTGTACTGCAGAACATGGTAGTGAGAATCTCACTGCACACCTGACTTCTTAGATTACATATTCATGCTATGTTCCTATACTTCTGCTCCCTCCCTTGCCAAAGAAGAGTATTTTACCTCTTTGAAGTGTACCTGCTCTCATGCTCCCAAACATCGTTTTCATACCTTTAAATTCCTTCTCTGCCCCACTGCAACACATCTATTATCTAACACAACAGCAAAATATGAATGCAACCTCCCTTCTTTCCTCCTTTTCTCTAATCAGCTTTCGTACTGTTTCTTCTTCCATTCTTAACTTCTTTCCCCCTATGAACAAGAGGTCTTTAAACTTGTTCTATCCTCTCATCCCACCACCTGTCGTCTTCATACCATACCCTATCACCTTATCCAAACTCGTTCCCCTAGTCTTGTTCATCCTTAACACATATTTTTGTACTCTCTCTGTCTCTTAATTCTCCTTAACCTCTCTGCTGCTTTGATACTGTTGAACACTCTCCTCTTCTTCAAACCCTCCACAACCTTCCACTTCATGATACTGTGCTTTACTGAAATGTTATTCTATACTAAGTGCTTATTTAGTGTCTCTTTCTCTGGTGAAATCACACCTCATCACGACTGTCCATCTAACTTGGTGCTCCCCAAGATTCTGTTCTTAATCCTTTTTTATTCTTCATTTACACTGTCTCTCTTAATAACCTTATTGACTCTTTTGCATTTCAATACCATCTATATCTGAATGTACCTTTCCTGGTTAAATACTTTGTTATTATTATTATTATTATATGCTGATGATACTCAGCTTTACCTCTCCCATGCCATTCACAAAAGCCTCAATTCCATCTCTAACTAGATGTTTTCCAATTTTTAAAAACTCAATCTTTCTAAAACTAGACTCCTCATCTTTTCTCCATCAAATAGTCCATCTTCATCTATGTCCCTTTATGTCAATGGGACACCTATTACCCCAACCTCTCAAGCTTGCCACCTGTACACTTTTGGATCCAATTTAAACTACTAACACTGACCTACAAAGCTCTCAATAATTAGGGATTATTCTAGCCTCGGTGAGGGAATAATCTAAATTTTATTAAAGACAGGAGGCGAATATTTGCTTTACCTTCTTTACTGAAACCTCCAGCAGCAAAGAAACAGTTAACAGAACTTTTCAAAACAACCAATCAGAACAAAGCAACAGTAGTATAAAACCCCTAAGCAGGCTCTTCCACTTCCTCTTTCTTTGATGAGGTCGAGCAGGAGAGCAAGGAAACCAACGAATCCACCTTGTAGCAGACACATCCAGAGAAATAATCTTCAAGCCCAGAGAGAAAATAGATTACACTGCAAGAAAAAGGAAAACATCGTGAAAGTAAACTGTCAAGGCAAGATGTCATATCCATACAATATCACTTGCACATTATAATACCTGATGAATAAACAAAGTCTACAGATCTTATGAAGACCTAGTATCTAGTATGTACCTAAACTAAAAGGCATGGACGAAACATAATTACAACACAAACATGATGAATAAAAATGCACACAGACAATCACTAAATAATAGAAATAACCTTTATTATGTAAAACAATGCATTCACAAAACATAACAATATCCCCAATTAATTATAAGACCCAAATCCAGGGAGGGAACGTAAGAAAAGGGGGGGGAAATATTCGCCTCCTGTCTTTAATAAAATTTAGATTATTCCCTCACCGAGGCTAGAATAATCCCTAATTTTATGGCAGGACAGGAGGCTTCATATTTGCAATTTTAACGCCCAAATAGTAGAACCAGAAGCAATATGACATAGGACTGAAATGAAAGGAGAATGGAAAACCCATTCCCTAAACCAAGCAGCGTTGTATAGAAAATGCAGAAACAGATCAAAACGTCCGTACGCAGAACTCAACAGCTGTCCATGAGTAGACGGAGGAAAGAACCAGATCCTGGATCTACATGGTCGTGTACAACCTGTCAGAGCCGTGGCCTATCCGGAGAGTAGGGGTACAACACAGAGGACGAATAGAAATGAAATATGTCTGGAGCAGAAACCGATGTACTGAACGGCAAGAAGGAAGAAGACACTACGTCGATACCATGACGTCAGAACGTCATGAAATACAAGATGTACTGGGGAAAACCGTAAGCGGAAAAACTGGCGCAAGGCAAGTCCTTGTCATCAGGTCATTCCTCAAGGAAATGCAGAACACACGATACCACTAGACTTGAGGAATAGCAAGAGATAGGGCTCCTGTAAGGTATACTCCTCTTGGTAGACTGCAGACCACGAGATCCTTACCAATGCCAGAATCTTGCGAAAACGCACATGAGTCGTCCTCTAGCTGACATAGGACGTGAATGGCCCCATACGATCCTACCCTGAGAGGGCAACTCAGCCAGACAATGGGGACAGCCATAGGGACCCAAACATCTCTCCCGACACCAGTCATGGCAGGCTACCCCTGTGGATCCCACACAGGACCTGGAGACAGGTAGTCGTAGATTGCCTTCCCATGGCAAACTCCAGCAAAAGGGGAAAGCACGGAGGACTCCTCCAAAGTGGTGTGGCCAGGCGAAACGACACTCCCAGGAATTCGGTCTGATGCAAAGCCTGAAGTATCCTGGAAGTAAACAGAATGCGTATGCCCCGAAGGAGACCAAGCTTGGAAAACGCGTCCCTCGCCTTGCTGAGGGTCCGGCAGCCAGCTGGAGAACCGTTCCAGTATGGCAGTTCGTACCGAATTTAATCATGCCAGTAGTCGAAACCCCGGAGGGTGAGGCAACCAATCATTGGGGTCTCTCCATGGTCGGATGAAGCCGTCCGCCACATGAGTGTCTCGTCCCGCAGACATTGTCACAAATGACGAATACTTGTCCAGACGCTATAGATAGCGATCCTACGTGAGATCCGACTGCAGTCCAAAGTGGGCAACCAGTGATAAGTCCAGGCCGGAAGGTAGCGAGCAGTACCACTTCCCCTGGGAAAGCTGTAAACGTTGAACAAACCTGCAGGTAGTTCCATGCAGTTGGCGTGAAGAGGTTCCTCCTTTGAACTCCAGAGTCCAGGCCAAAGTTGGTTGGGGTCCGAAACTCCTAGGTAGGCCAGGTCCCCCTATGTCGGAGTAATCAATTAAGTTTTAGATGATCTTCATCCGAAGGTCACATGCTTCGGCTATACCAGGCCGAGGACCCGAGAAAGCGTCATGTTGGAGCGGCTGATAGTACCGAATCCTGGAGGTATGGCCTCGATGGCGAACAACAACTGGTCAATCGACCGGGTTGGGCCCCTAAGTGTGACCCGCAGGTTGCGGAGCATATTCCTGGCATTTTCCTTGAAGACAGACATCTTGGTCCTCGGGTGGCGGAGCATGCCTGGACCGAATATCCTATGAAAGACCAGAAACTGGGTTGACTGGGAGCGAGTCAGATTCAATATGTCTATGTTGATGGCAAATACATGTGGGTTTCTCTCATGTCCAGTTGAGGGAGAGAACCAATCATCCACGCCGAGCAGCTCTGAGGGAATGAGTGCCCTCCGTCTCAAAGTGTCCACAGGCGACATATGCATTGGGAGCATGTAGGATGGGGATGGGGCGGGAGTCCACTCCGCCGCACACTTCGCCCAGCATGGCAACTTCGGAATGGACGCCTCTTTGGTCATGCGCATTACTCCTGGAACGGTCCAAGATTCTGTAACCTTGATCCCCGTTTTGCGGCTCTCAGGGGTAGAAACCAACTAGGCGATACCTATAAGTCATATAGGTACATTCCAAAACGGAATTTAGTATTATTCGCTTTCCAAGCTGTAACGCGCCATTTGTCCCGAGGAAACATCTGTGTCCGCGTGTCATCGACATCCAGTGGTTAGTCCCGGATAGAGTGCAAACCCTGTATCAGGTGTCTGCGGGGACCTTTCCGGACTCCGTCATGAAGACTGATCCTCTAGATTAATCCATCCGTTAGCCAACGCGTACCAGGGGTGCTCGGTGTAGCGTCTAGGATGGCCGGTGGAGTGTCCCCTGTAGGGTACCGATGGTTTCTGGCAGTGAGGTCAGCGGGGTGGCATGAGGACAGGACAAGTGACCTTCTGGGCACAGGAGATTTGTCCTTTAGTCGTGATTGCATAACTGTCATAGAGATAACGCTGTTGGAGTGATACCTGGTGAGGCCGGCTTTCACCCAGCGTGCAAGAGGGGGTCACCCAACAAGCACAAGCATATTATGCAGTATAGGCCAGCAGGGGAGGGGGTCACCCTCAGTCTGAACATAATCGGACACTGTAGGTACAGTAGTGCCGTAGTGGTTGGCCTTCAGACGTGATTGCATAACTGCCATGGAGGTAACACTGTCTGAGTGATACCTGGTGCAGCCAGCTGGGGGTCACCCAGCGTGCAAGAGGGGGTCACCCAACAAGCACAAGCATACTATGTAGTATAGGCCAACAGAGGAGGGGGTCACCCTCAGTCTGAATATAATCGGACACTGGAGGTACAGTAGTGCCGTAGTGGTTGGCCTTCAGACGTGATTGCATAACGGCCATAGAGGTAACACTGTCTGAGTGATACCTGGTGCGGCCAGCTGGGGGTCACCCAGCGTGCAAGAGGGGGTCACCCAACAAGCACAAGCATACTATGCAGTATAGGCCAACAGAGGAGGGGGTCACCCTCAGTCTGAATATAATCGGACACTGGAGGTACAGTAGTGCCGTAGTGGTTGCCTTCAGACGTGATTGCATAACTGCCATATTGGTAACACTGTCTGAGTGATATTTGGTGCGGCCAGCTGGGGGTCACCCAGCGTGCAAGAGGGGGTCACCCAACAAGCACAAGCATACTATGCAGTATAGGCCAGCAGGGGAGGGGGTCACCCTCAGTCTGAACATAATCGGACACTGTAGGTACAGTAGTGCTGTAGTGGTTAGCCGTATAATAAAGTAGCCAGACATTGCCAGTCCAGCAGTGCAGACGGCAGGAGGGGGTCACCCTCATATAACCATAACCGGGCATTGCAGGTCCAGCAGGGCTGTAGGTAAGAGGGGTGGTATCATAGAGGTCTGTACACCCAGTAGTGTGGTCAGCGAGAGGGGGGGTCACTCTCATTACGGTTATGACAGGACTGTATGTGGGGTCGGTTAGCCCCCCTGAGGGGTAGAAGGGTCCATACAGCTAGAAGCTGATGCACAGCTACAGACCACACAGGCATAATAATAATAGGATACATTTGAAGTGTATGTATAGTGGAACATTTTAAGCCCCTTGCAGGAAGGGCAGCAAAACCTTGGCAGGGGAGCTAGGTGCTGAAAACAGACCATATAATGTTTGTTGAGAGAAAGGCTTGATTAGCATATATTACATGTGGCATAGTCTTGTTACACAATGATTTTTAAACAAAGATATTTATTTGAGCAGTAATACCCCTGTAAATCTAAGATTCTCCTTAGTAGCAAAAGGTGTGGCAAGTTTACTGCTAGGATAGAGAACCTAGTCACAGTGCAGCAGACATCATAGTAAGCTGCAGTGTGAGCTGTGAGAGTGCCTGGGACAGATCCTGCTATCCAGGATCTGTCACACACGCAGCATGTGAGACAGGCACAGTAAGTAGGGGGATAGCTGAAATATTGGGCTATCTCCCCTTGTATAGGGAGAGGGAAGGCTGGCCACATGGCCAGCAGGTAGCAGGGCAGCTCGATGGGTGAGACCGGGCTGTATGCGATGCATGGAGCCCATGCGGCTCCAACAAAATGGCCGCCGCGGCTCCAACAAAATGGCCGCCGCAGCACTGCCACGGTTGAAAAAGTTGTTCAGCAAGCAGCCAGGGGCCGCGGGGAGCAGGTGGGGAATAAGGGAGAAAGGGTATGGGCTACAGAGCCCAGCAGGGGGACCCAGGGAGGGGAAACAGAGTACAGGCAGAGTAAAAGCATTAAAGCAGGGACATCCAGTCCCCATGCAGCAGAGAGAGAAAACTGCATGCTACATAGCATGGAGTGGTATAGGAAATAACACAGAATAAACTGCCTAGCTAAACCCAGCATGAGACTGCCTAGCTAAACCCAGCATGAGACTGCCCAGCTAAACACAGCATGAGACTGCCCAGCTAAACACAGCATGAGACTGCCCAGCTAAACACAGCATGAGACTGCCCAGCTAAACACAGCATGAGACTGCCCAGCTAAACACAGCATGAGACTGCCTAGCTAAACACAGCATGAGACTGCCTAGCTAAACCCAGCATGAGACTGCCTAGCTAAACACAGCATGAGACTGCCTAGCTAAACACAGCATGAGACTGCCTAGCTAAACACAGCATGAGACTGCCTAGCTAAACACAGCATGAGACTGCCTAGCTGAAGCCAGCAAAAGACTGCCCAGCTAAACACAGCATGAGACTGCCTAGCTAAACACAGCATGAGACTGCCTAGCTAAACACAGCATGAGACTGCCCAGCTAAACACAGCATGAGACTGCCTAGCTAAACACAGCATGAGACTGCCTAGCTAAACCCAGCATGAGACTGCCTAGCTAAACACAGCATGAGACTGCCTAGCTAAACACAGCATGAGACTGCCTAGCTAAACACAGCATGAGACTGCCTAGCTGAAGCCAGCAAAAGACTGCCCAGCTAAACACAGCATGAGACTGCCTAGCTAAACACAGCATGAGACTGCCTAGCTAAACACAGCATGAGACTGCCTAGCTGAAGCCAGCAAAAGACTGCCTAGCTAAACACAGCAATAAACTGTTAAAATAAATTCAGCAAGAAGCCTGCCTAAATAAATGCAGCAATTAAGCTGCTAAAACAAACCTAGTAAATAGACTGATTAAATAGACTGTTCAAATAAGCAAGCAGCATGTAGGATAAAAAACAACCCAGAGCAGAGACAACTCTGAGTTGGTGAGTGCTCACCTGGAGGCAGCAGCAAAGAAAGAGGGAGTGGAAGAGCCTGCTTAGGGGTTTTATACTACTGTTGCTTTGTTCTGATTGGTTGTTTTGAAAAGTTCTGTTAACTGTTTCTTTGCTGCTGGAGGTTTCAGTAAAGAAGGTAAAGCAAATATGAAGCCTCCTGTCCTGCCATAAAATTCCACTTCTCACTACAATTACTCAACAAATTGGCTTCTTGTTTCCTTCCCTCTGTGAGTAGCCTTCTTCTATCATCTGCTCGTTCCTGCGTCACTTACTCTCATCTGCAGGATTTTTCAAGTTCTGCCCCATTAAGGAATTCCCTACCCCATGCCATCGGACTCTCCCCTAGACAGTCCTTTAGTAAATCACTGAAAACACATCTCTTTTAGAATGCTTACCATCTTCCTGAATGACTGATCTCTCATTATAATTGCCCTGCTTATTTCCCTCACCTCGCATCCATAGCCTAGATCCATAGCCTAGATAACTCTCTCCCTTCCCACTGTTCAGGCCTTCCAATTCGACTAGCCTATTTTGACACAGGCATCTTATCCATTAATCCCTCCTCACCTCTGACTTTCTTTTCTTCCTCTTGTTTTTCTTTACCCCTTCCTCATAGATTGCAAGCTTGTTTGAGGGGTATCTTTCACCCCTTGTGTCTTTTAAATATTTTGTTTGTCAATTACTTGATGTCAAATATCTCCATTCTATAAGCGCTATGCTAATAGTAATAATAATATACCTAAAAACTATATATATATATATATATATTATTTTGCTAGTACAGCAAATAGTCCTATCCAAGAGTAAATATGTAGAGATTAAACAAATCATCAAATATAGAAAAAATAACGCTAGCATGTTATTCGAACTGTTGAGATCACAAAATCAAAAAATTATGCTCAGGGCTCCAGACTTTACTATTGACAAATAGTATATAATTATATAATTATATAATAAGTCCCACGAAAGAAAACTATATTTGAAATATCTGATAAATACAGCAGGGAGACCAAAGAGAGACCAAACTTAGGAGAGGAAAAGAAGAAGCAGACACTTTTAAATTCTAAATAAATCATTAAGACAGTCTCATGGTCTTCTAGACTAGACTAACCTCAGGTAATATACTACAGAGTCTCATGCAATGTAAACTATAAACTTTAGAGCCTCTAGCTACCACTCAGAACTCTACAGTAATGTTTAGAATGTATGCATTTTAGAGTTTACCTGCATTGATGAAATATAACTTGTAGGTGCACCTCATACAATCAAGCTCCTGGCTTACCACATGCCAGTTATTTCAGTAATCGTAAGAACACTTGTGAGAAGCAGAGCACCAAGCATAAAGAGCTTCCTGCATGCGTGCTACTAAATGTCGATGGTTAGCAAGCATGGGGCGCTATCTACAGCAATAGAGATGCTAACAGTTTCTCTGTCAAAATATGTTTTTAATTATGTAATAAAAATGGGAAAATAAGATCTTTTGAATTCAAAGGGACACTATAGTCATCAGAACAACTACAGCTTATTGTATTTGTTCTAGTGAGTAGAATCATTACCTTCAGGCTTTTTGCTGTAAACACTGTCTTTTCAGAGAAAAAGCAATGTTTACATTACAGCCTAATTAAATAAAATAAAAGGGGTCCAGGCACTCCTTGGTTCACTATAGGCACTTGGTTCAATATAGGTGCCTATATTGAACCAATGAGTGTCTAGACCCCTTTTTTTTTATTTAATTGATCCTGGGAATCTGGTGTTTGGTTCCGGTACAGTAAGCACCCTGGCTCTGACAGATGGGAGTGAGTGCAGTTCCATACATTTTTTAAATACATTACAGCCTAGTGATGACTTCACTGGTCACTCCTCAGATGGCTACTAGAGGGGCTCCCTGGGGCAGTGCTGAATAGTGTGCAGAACTGCCATTCATTGTCTCCACCCTCTGCATGCAGACACTGAACTTTCCTCATAGAGATGCATTGATTCAATTAATCTCTATGAGGAGATGCTGCTTTGCCAGGGCTCTGTTTGACTTTTGCTGGCTCTGCCCCTAATCTGCCTCCTTGTCAGTCTCAGACAATCCTATGGGAAAGCATTGTGATTGGTTCATAGAATCACTTCTGATGATGTCATTCAAGCAGGCAGATCAGGGGCAGAGGCAGCAGCTGCAGACTTGAATATAAGTAAGATTTTACTATATTTAGGGAAGCAAGGAGGGTGAGGGGGGATTGATGGTTTTAACACCATGGGGTCTTGTTTGTCAGGTTTTCTTGGGGTCAAAAATACAACCAGCCATTCTCTCCAAATATTCAGATATGGCAGTGTTGTGGAGAGCTGTGGCGAGGGTTTCCATAAACAGAACCTTATATCCTCAGAGCTGGCCTTGGGTATTTGGCAACTGAGATAAATTTGTCTGTTAGAACCTATCCAAAATGTTTATATATATATATATATATATATATATATATATATAAAAAAAAAAAAAAAAAAATCTCAGAGCACAATAACCCAATACAACCCACTGTAATGGTTATGGTGCCAGGGGTGTCCTCCCACAGTAAGTGGTCAAACTGTTTTAGGGAAGTTTAGCAAATTTACCTGGTCTGCTAGGTGCCTGTTGCTGCCCACCCTGGAACCCAGAAGCTTCTTTGAAGAGCTTCAGTTAGCTTAACTGAGGTAAGCACTGACATCTAGAGCTTCAGCTGTGCACTCTGAGCCAATGAAAATGGCTGTGCAACTCTGAGTTTAGCTCAGTGCAGGCAGGGCCGGCGCGTCCATAAGGCGGCACAGGCGGCCGCCTTAGGGCGCACGGGCTCTGGGGGCGCAAAATTTCAGTGACCGGCAGGAGGGAAGCTCTCCCTCCTGCCAGCCACCATCTCGGCCCCCGGCGCGGCTGTGCTGTGCGGAGATCAGACGCGGCGAGGGAGCTCTAATCTCACCGCTCTGCTCCCTCGCGCGCTGTCTGCTGATACCGCGGGAGCCGAAATATGACGTCATATTCCGGCTCCCGCGGTATCAGCAGACAGCGTGCAAGGGAGCAGAGCGGTGAGATTAGAGCTCCCTCGCCGCGTCTGATCTCCGCACAGCACAGCCGCACGCCGCTCAGCAGGACCCCAGGGAAGGATGCATCATCCACACCAGCTCTCCAGGTAAGGAGGCTGGGTGGGAAATGTATATTTATTAAAATAATTAGTGAATGTATGTGATGTGTGTCTGTGAGTGTCTGTGTGTGTGTCTGTGATTGACAGTGTGTGTGTCTGTGAGTGTCTGTGTGTGTCTGTGAGTGTCTGTGTGTGTGTCTGTGAGTGACAGTGTGTGTGTCTGTGAGTGTCTGTGAGTGTCTATGTGTGTGTCTGTGAGTGACAGTGTGTGTGTCTGTGAGTGACAGTGTGTGTGTCTGTGAGTGACAGTGTGTGTGTCTGTGAGTGACAGTGTGTGTGTCTGTGAGTGTATTTGTGTGTGTCTGTGTGTGTGTCTGTGAGTGTCTGTGTCTGTGAGTGACAGTGTGTGTGTCTGTGAGTGTCTGTGTGTGTGTATGTGAGTGACCGTGTGTGTGTCTGTGAGTGTCTGTGTGTGTGTGTGTGTGTCTGTGAGTGACAGTGTGTGTGTCTGTGAGTGACAGTGTGTGTGTCTGTGAGTGTCTGTGTGTGTGTCTGTGAGTGACAGCGTGTGTGTCTGTGAGTGACAGCGTGTGCGTCTGTGAGTGACAGCGTGTGCGTCTGTGAGTGACAGCGTGTGCGTCTGTGAGTGACAGCGTGTGCGTCTGTGAGTGACAGCGTGTGCGTCTGTGAGTGACAGTGTGTGCGTCTGTGAGTGACAGCGTGTGCGTCTGTGAGTGACAGCGTGTGCGTCTGTGCGTGACAGTGTGTGCGTCTGTGAGTGACAGAGTGTGCGTCTGAGTGACTGCGTGCGTCTATGAGTGACAGCGTGTGTGAGTGAGTGCGTCTGTGTGTGTGCATGTGAGTTTAGGAGTGTGTCTGTCAGTGTATGATGAGTGTGTTTGTCAGTGTATGAGTGTGTGTCTGTCAAGTCAGTGAGAGTATGTTTGTCATTGAGTATGTGTGTGACTATCCGTGTGTCTGTCAATGAGTGTCAATGAGTCTGTGTCTGTCAGTGACGTCTGTGTGTTTGTCATTGAGCGTGTGACTGTCAGTGTGTACAGAGTGTAGCGGAGCAGAGCGCAGTACAGGAGCTTCTGTTTCCTGTACCTGGCCAGACTGACAGGAGGTGCTCACAGAGAGAGCACTCCCTGTCAGTTCGGCCGGGTACAGAAAACTGACGCTCCTTTAGGGGATCTGCTCCGCTAGGCAATGCAACAATAGAGGTAGAAGGCACACCAGGAAGGGGAGTGTAACCACTAATGGGGTGTGGGGTGCACCAAGGGACAGGGAGGGAATGGGAGAGAAACACCAAGAGACAGGGAAAAGAGGGGGGAGGGGAGAAGAACACTAAGGGGCATGAAGGGACCACTATTGGTCGGGGAGGGGAGCGGGGCTGGTTAAGAGGCACATAGGTGAAGATGTTTTTTGGGGGGGGGCGGAAAAATGCATCTTCGCCTATGTACCTAAAAATCCAAGCACCGGCCCTGAGTGCAGGATCGTCTACGTTCTGAATTCAGAAGAGGATGCATTGGATGCCCAGCAGACCCCAGATAGTTTGTCAAACCAATTTTAAACAGTTTTGACAACTTGGTGGCATGGCACCAGAACACTCCTGGCACTATAACCACTACAGCATGATGGAAGATTAGAGTGTTCCTTTAAGACCCAAAGTTAATGTAGCTTATTTTAGTGTTTAAATGGATTGTAATGGTGCAGCTCCCACACCCCAACTTCTTGTTTCCTAACTTCATTAAACTAGTCAAACCTCTAAGCAGTTATAAGGAATGATATAACAAAGACGTTTCTCTCGTCTGATTGGCTTCAGCCTTCTGCATGGTTGAATTGCCACTGTTGCACCCTGACAGCACCCCAGTACCTGCTTTTAACAGGGGCAGGAAAGCAACTCAAATTTTAAAATTGTTTTTCAATTCACTCCAATTTAATTCAAAACAAAATCCCAGTTTGCCACAATGTTAAGTGAATAAAACCAATCAGTTATTCACTAAACTGAAACGTGTAAGGCATTGACTAGGGAAATTAAAATTTTAAATCAAAAGAACTGAAAAATGAGGTGAAGATTCTATTCAGCTTTGTTATTTTGATTTGACATTAGAAATTCCTGATCAATTCCATACAATTAATGGATAACCCTGCATTTACTCGATACAATCTTTAACCCCTTGACGACCGATGACGGTTCAGGACCGTCATCGGAAACATCCCCTTGGGGACCGATGACGGTCCTGGACCATCATAAACGGTCTTGGGGTACTTAACTGATCGCCGTCGGTCCCCCGGCGGCGATCAGCACTCCTCCCGGTCCAGGGGGACTGCCTGTCTGCCCGGGCAGTCTCGATCACGTGGCCGCAATAGGTACCTGTGTATCTGCCTGCAGGGGGACTGTCTGTGCTGACAGGCAGTCTTCCTGCATCTGTAAAATCATAAAATAAAGTTTAAAAATAAATCAATAAGTGTAAAAAAATAATAATATGTGTGTATATATATATATATATATATATATAATATATACATGTATTATATCTATATATAATATATGTATATATATCATATATAATGTCATACTAAGTGTATTTTTATATTTATATATACGTATATTAATATAAAAATACACTTATATTTAAATAACACACGTATATATACAATATATAGAATAACTATATATTGTATATATATATATTATTATAAATTATAAATAATATGTTAATAAAAATAAATAACAAAAAGTAAAAATAATTTTTAATAATTAAAAATATATATATATATATATATATATGTAATTTTATTCTAACAGTATTTTGATATTAATATATATATATATATATATCAAAATACACTTAGAATGTAATGATATATATCTATGTATAAATAAATAAAAATAATACGAAATATACATATGTCCATATACATAATTACATAAATAATTTCCTAAATATACACGTAGATGTCAAATATATAAATATGTATATATATTAAAATTCTACGTTCATATTTATGTAATATTTTTACCTAATTAAGTAATTTTAATGATTGCAATTTGAGGGACCTGCCTGCCAACCCAGGCCGAAAATCCAGAGAATTTAATTTGCTAGCACTGTGTTTAACCCTGTAACTTGATGCTGTCTAGATGACTGTACCACCCACCCGGTGCCCCCCTTTCCCAATGACACACAGAGACCGTATAAAGTTGGGTAAGGGCATCGGCCACAGCTTTATTTAATTTTTCCATGCCAGCAACATAAATACTGTCAGCTGTTGGGGTGATTGCCCAACAGACAGGTCTATCCCCACAAACCATGAGTCCATGAGCAGCCTGCCTCCGCCATCAGCTCCCAACAGGCTGCGACTCCCCAAGCCTCCTCGGCAACTCCATCAGTTCTGCCTGCGCTGGCCAGGACTCCCGCGTGCTGTGACAAAACAAGAAAAGACAACCAACAACAAGCACCAGAAACAAAACCCACATTCCTTCAATAACCAAATGTCCTAAGGGCGGGAGGGCGGGAAAGTCAGGATCCCTGCACTTCCAAGAGCTGACTGGTAAGTCCCCTCCCCTCACTGTCCTTATAACTGTCTTCCATCTTAGCAACTATGTATCCATATATCCCCCTCCCATCTCCTCTTCCTTTAAGACTCCTTATCCTAGCCGCAGTCATGTCCCCCCTTCCTTGTCAGTCCAGGGAGGTGTCTTGACTGCTGTCTAGATGACTGTACCACCCACCCGGTGCCCCCCTTTCCCAATGACACAAAAAGACCGTATAAAGTTGGGTAAGGGCATCGGCCACAGCTTTATTTAATTTTTCCATGCCAGCAACATAAATATTGTCAGCTGGTGGGGTGATTGCCCAACAGACAGGTCTATCCCCACAAACCATGAGTCCATGAGCAGCCTGCCTCCGCCATCAGCTCCCAACAGGCTGCGACTCCCCAAGCCTCCTCGGCAACTCCATCAGTTCTGCCTGCGCTGGCCAGGACTCCCGCCACCGCGATGACGACTTCCCCTTACGTCTCCTGCCGTCATCGCGCCCCCCGCAGACAGCGCAGCCTCAATCCCACCCTGCAAGCCCGTGTTCAGGATGTCCAACCCTATCTCATTTAAGTGGACCCCATCCCTCCTCATTAAGTTCTGGTTCTCTCCTTCCAGCTCCACGTGACGGACGACCACCCCACCTAGCCGCCGGACAAATTTTCCCACTGCAATATTCAGCTTGCGCCGGCTCTTCTCCAAACCGCGCGAGTGCGGCAGCGCGCGCCAGCACGGCCTGGAAACCACCTCCGACCAAACCAAGGTCATGTCCGGAAACAGCGCCATGCACCTCGCCAAGTCGTGCCGAATCGCGTGGAGAAGGTCCACAGTCCTGGATACCCCAAGTCGTTCCCACCCGCATGGACCACCACCACCACCGGCCCTGACACAAACTTACGGAGCTTCACGAACTCAGGATATACTTGCTGCCATCGGAGGCCCCTAATGCCCTTCCACCTGACTCGGGCCAAGTCCACTAAGAACCCCAAATTTCGTCCGTAGGCCCGGTCTTCAGCTCGCCTAGCTGACCAGTACACATAGGAATGCCCTAGTATCCACACGTACCGGGGCCGCCCACCTACAACGAGAAGAGGGTTACAGCATATGAGGTCGGACATAAGACTTAGAACGCCCCGACTCCCATCTTCCAATGCGTTGAATGCCCGCAGCCGAGTAACCCAAAACACTTGCCTGGGTAGCCGCCCCAATCCGAAAGGAATGGGCCGAAAACCCTTTACTTTCCATACCACCCGCGGCCAATGCTCTCTTCAGCATTGCCGAGAACTGATAGCGTGTTAGGGGAGACCCATCCGCATGAGCCAACAAAGGGCCTCCCCGCTCCGGGCGCACCTCCAGAAAATCGTGAAAAGCCCCGACAGGACAGACGACATCCCTCGTGGCCCCTAAACGAACCCAGGCACCCCGGGCCGCCTGGTCCGTCTTAGAGTGCCACACAAAAATGTCAACGGAGGAAGTAGACCACCGCACATCCGACAATGCCAAAGGCGAGGCCTTCCCCTTGCTCGGGGCTACCAACTCGCCGATGCGAAAGGCTCCAAAAAAGCAGACCGAGAAGGCTACGCGAAACAACTTCGATACATAATCCGAGCCACAGACCCGCGGCAAGACTAAAAGAATCCGCCGCAACATCTCCACCGAAATCGGCCGACGACGATCCGGGCGACGCCGCAGTCGCCACCCCTTCACCACCCTCTGGATCCCAAATTCCTTAGTAACATCCTGCCAGCCCATAAATCGAAACAAGAAAGACAGGGCAGCCAGCGCCTTCTCCGCTACTGCCAAAGACCTACCTCTCCTGACCAAGTCATCCAGCAACACAAGAGTCGCCTCCGTACGTCCCGTTTCCATGGATACATCCCCGTCCCGTGCTGACGACAGCCACTGTTTCCACACTGCCCGGTATGCCTTCCAGGAAGCCTCCGCCAAGGAGTCCGATACCAAGCCCATCAGGCCTCGAAATCGAGCTTCCATAAGGAGTCCGGACACTGCAGACCGGTCCGCCGCGCCTCCGGCGCTGCCTCGCGAAACCGCTCCCACTGCAAGCGAGACAATGCATCAGCCACCACATTTTGCACACCCGGGACATGTTGGGCCCGCACCCAAACATTAAACTGAAGACTAAGGAGCACGAGGTGACGGAGAAGAGCCAAAACTGGTGGGGACGAGGAGGACGATCGGGCAATCACATGAACCACACTCATGTTGTCCGTGTGAAAGACCACCGTGTGATTTCTCAGCTCCTCACCCCACAGTTCCAGCGCGACCACTATCGGAAACAGTTCCAAAAAGGTCAAATTCCTTCGAAATGGGGAAGACTGCCATTCCTCCGGCCACTCCCCCGCGCACCACTGACCCCGAAAATATGCTCCAAAGCCAACGGACCCCGAGGCATCGGTAAAAAGATCCAATGCAGTATTGGTGGTGGCCTCCCTCAACCAGCAAGAGTGCCCGTTGTAACGTCTGAGGAAGGAGCTCCACACTGCCAGATCCGCCCGAAGGCGCCTCGTGATCCGAATGTAATGGAAAGGATCCCTCACCCCCACCGTGGACAAGGACAATCTACGACAAAATGCCCGACCCATCGGTAACACCCGACATGCAAAAACCAAGTGCCCCAAAAGGCCCTGCATCTGTCGCAACTGAACCTTCTTGGAACCTTTGACCAAGTCCACCAGCCAAAGCAACCCCTCCAACTTCTCTTCCGGAAGCCGGAAAACCATACTCTCGGTATCAATTTTGATACCCAAGAATGAAAGGACCAACACCGGGCCAACCGTTTTTTGTTCGGACACAGGAACTCCGAACTCTGACGCCACCCGCCGGAATGCCTGAAGCAACGCTGTACAATCCTGGGAACCCGACGGACCAACAAACAAAAAATCATCCAGGTAATGTGTCAACGAACACAAACCCGCAACTCTGGACGTGACCCATTCCAAAAAAGAAGAAAACAGTTCGAAATGATAACAAGAGATAGCGCAGCCCATGGGCATACACATATCATAATAGAAGCAACCGAAACACCCCAACAAGTGAAAGCAATCCGGATGAACCGGCAACAAACGAAAGGCCGATTCAATGTCCGATTTTGCTAATAACGCCCCACGACCGGCCCGCCGCAGGAGGAGCAATGCCGAGTCGAAGGACGCATAACGTACCCTGCACGCATCCCTGTCAATGTCATCATTGACCGACGCCCCCGAAGGGTACGAGAGATGGTGAATCAATCGAAAAGCTCCCGGATCCTTTTTGGGTACCAGACCCAGCGGAGACACCCTCAGGTTGTGGAATGGGGGGAATCAAAGGGGCCGGCCATGCGGCCCCGTTGAATCTCCGCCTCCAACTTTTCCTGTAACAAACCCTCTTTTCCCCGCGTGGACCGAAGATTGTCCGCGAACTGGCCCTCGTCCGACAGCACAAGGGGATCCAGAAACCCGTTGTGAAACCGTCGAACAAAAGGCTAGCAACGTCCCTCTTAGGATACTGGACGAGCCATGGACGCATCTTTTCCACGCTCACTGGAGTCCTCTCTGCGAGGAACGTCGTCCCTACCAGAGCCCTTGGAGGCAGATGGTCTGCCCTTATTGAAACAATGGAGAGCCGGGTGGGCTCCCCCACAGTGGGCACACCCGTGCCGGAATCTGCAGGAGCTAAACCACTTACAGTGGCTCTCGTTGAAGAGCCAACAGACTCCCTTCCTCTGACCTGCCGACGTACCCGTGGGGACGCCGGCCGCCCCCGAAAAGGGAGAGGGTCTACACGGGGTCATAAGTAGCAGCCACAGGCTGCCGTCCTGCACCCCAAAACCCATACCCAGGCACGCCGCCATCTTCTGGCGGAATTGCTGGTCGTATTTGAACCAGCATTGCCCACCATAAACCTTGTAGGCGCCCCAAATTAAGTCCAAATAACCAAATAAAGAGGGGGCCCTCTCAGGGAAACGGCGCACTAGCACGCTGGCAAAGTCATTAAATCCTTGCAGCCAATTACCGAACATACGCGGGATAGCCTTACCCTTTTCTCCCTCCAATTGTTCGCCACGTCGCGGTCTGTCCACGGACTCCTTGTCTGGCGGAACGAGAGAAAGGAGATCCACATACTCACCACGAATAATCTTCTCTTGCACCTCCGCTGGCACATGTAAACCTAGGGGGGCCAGTTCACACCCTGGGAGAAAGGAACCAACCCCAACCCCATGACCCCTCAAACTATCCGCACTACCTGGACCCTGAGCCCCTAGACCAGTACCCCTGGCTTGCCCCTCCACTAACACCCTCAGCAGGCGCAACACCTCGCTATCCTGACCTGAACCCCCTGCAGCACCCCAGGCGCCTGCGCATGCTGACTCACCAAATGAGGGGAGGCGCAGGGGCCGTCCTCCATCGCCTTCTCGCTCCTCCTCAGACTCCTCCTCCTCACCGGAATCCCCCTGGAGCCTCCCAGCTCCCAGAGGGGCTGCAGCCGACACGGCATCCCGACCGCCGGCATCTTGGCAGTACTGCAACCTTGGGGCTGCCGCCTGATCCGCGGCACCCCATGAACCGGCCGGTCCTGGGGACTCCCATCTCCTTGGGGCTGCTGTCCGGCTCACAGCACCCCTATTGCTGCCTTCTTCCGCCGGCGCTTGTGGTCTCCGGGCGCCCGGCATCCTATTTCCGGCGCGGGCACCCACTTCCGGGTTTTGCCCGTCGCCGGCTGCTGTCGTCATATCCGGCGCGCCGGCCGTGCGCGACCGGCGTCGTGACGTCACTTCCGGCCGCGCCGGAAGAGAAGGTGGAGGGCTCCTGGATCTTCCCGCCGAATCACCATCTTGGAAATGGCTGCCGGACGCAGCCGCAGCCCTCACCTGGGACCGGATCGCTCGGGGGGACGACACCAGGCTCGGCTCCACGTTCCCAGCCACTCCAGCTCGCCGGCTTCTTCGGCCTTCACGACCTCCTCTCACCGGGCTGGGAGACAGTCGCGACGGCGGCCTTGAACGCCTGGCCCGCCGCCCACCTTCCACTGGTCGTGCCTCTTCACCGGGGACGCCATCCATCCCGGCCAAAACCTCTGCTAACGAGCCTGCACCATGTGCAGCCCGGTAAGCCTGCAACAGGGCCACCAACGATTCCTGGGAAACTTCCATCACTCTCGAAATTCAGGAACAGGTAAGTATAAAATTCAGAAGAATAATATCTATATATTTTTTTATTTTTTTTTAAAGGGGTCAGCAAAGAAAGACAGATGAAAATCTGAAAATCTGAAAGTCAGGATCCCTGCACTTCCAAGAGCTGACTGGTAAGTCCCCTCCCCTCACTGTCCTTATAACTGTCTTCCATCTTAGCAACTATGTATCCATATATCCCCCTCCCATCTCCTCTTCCTTTAAGACTCCTTATCCTAGCTGCAGTCATGTCCCCCCTTCCTTGTCAGTCCAGGGAGGTGTCTTTCTATGACACTTTAAAACCTGTACGTGGGGGTACTGTTTTACTCGGGAGACTTCGCTGAACACAAATATTAGTGTTTCAAAACAGTAAAACGTATCACAAACGGCACTTTCACTGATGATATTATTGCTGTGATACATTTTACATTTCTGATACACTATATTTGTGTTCAGCAAAGTCTCCTGAGTATAACAGTACCCCACATGTAGAGGTTTTATAGTGTTTGTGAAAGTAACAGGCTTGATTTTACTTTTTTTTTTTATTGAAATTTGTCAGATTGGTTAGGTTGCCTGAGAGCGTATGGTAGCCCAGGAATGAGAATTACCCCCATGATGGCATACCATTTGCAAAAGAAGACAACCCAAGGTGTATTGCAAATGGGGTATGTTCAGCCTTTTTAGTAGCCACTTAGTCACAAACACTGGTCAAAGTTAGTGTTTTTTGCATTTTTAACACACAAACAAATATAAATGCTAACTTTGGCCAGTGTTTGTGACTAGGTGGCTACTTAAAAAGACTGGACATACCCCATATTGAATACCCTGGGTTGTCTACTTTAAAAAAATATGTACATGTGAGGTGTGATTCTGGGATTTATGACAGATAACGGTGTTACAATGTCACTATTGCTAAATGTAAAATATATATATATATATTGAAACAGCAATTTCCTACTTGTATTTATAGGCCTATAACTTGCAATAAAGCATGTAAACACTGTTTTTAAACTCGGGACAACATTTTGAATCTATTCAGCAGTTTTTTTCATTAGCTTTTGTAGATAAGAAAAAGATTTTTCAAGTAAAAACATGTTTTTTTTTCAATTTTTCACCATATTTTTTTTTTTTTTTAAGTAAAATATATGACATGATACAAATAATGGTACGTAAAGAAAGCCCTTCTTGTATGGGAACAGTAAATGAGAGAGAGGAAAATTACAGCTAAACACAAACACCACAAAAGTGTCAAAACTGCTCTGGTCCTTAACGTACAACATCGCAAAAACAGGCCGGTCCTTAAGGGGTTAACCTACTTAGTGCTTTCACTCTCTGCATTGTTTGTCTGTGTAATTTATGTACAGTCTAATGTCTGAAACAATCATCTTTGTTTGTTGCTAGGGCTCAGTCAATGCAGTTTCACTGTCAACACAGCTACCATTTCCAGTCTCCTTTTGTTAATAGCAGACCAGAAGAATAGGCTTGTATCCTAGCAACTCAGTTTTCAAGAGAAAGTCCCTTTAGCCACTTTGTTAAAAAAGCAGGAATAGGAGGTTAAGCAAGTGCCATTTTTTAAACAATTTTCAGAACTTTACTTCTATGAAACAGGACCTACCAGAAACATCAATGTCTGATTTTTCTTTCTAAGAGGTAAGTGACAGAAGTGAAAGTTTAACTTGATAATTCAATATCATTAGCCTGTTGATTAGTTCATTTATTATTAGAGTGTGTGAAGTCTGCCAGTGAATGCCAAGAACCAGTAAGACACTGCTTGTACTTTTGCTTTTCACGGCACTTGACACTTTTAATTCTATTTTAAACTATATAAAAATGACTGTTTTCCATATTTAATAAAGGGTTATTCTGTAGAGAAAAAATTGTGGAGAACCGACAAAGAGATTCGAAATTTTAGAATAAAATAAGACACTCAAATAAATTAATTCCATCTGACTAAATAATACCAATACAAGGTTATTCACTAAGATCTTGATTTAATCAACTTTTCCAAATGACCCCATGCTATTAGATAAACATTTTTTTTTTAAATTACGTTTTTACTTGAATTCCTATAGACTTTAATAATAACTCTTGTAGATAAATAAATAGGGATTGTTTTGAAAGCAATAAAGTTTTGTCTTTTTAAATATTTTATTAAATATAAATATAGACATATAAAAACGTGATAATCCATTATACTAATGCATAGCACAGTTTATAAGATTAAAGTATATTCTTGCAATATCAATACAATAGAATAAAACATAATCACTTGAACAAGTCAACCTCTCAGACTTGACCAAATGGAGCAGTGCCTCTGCATCAAAAATTCTCTCCTTTGTGTCCTAATATTAATCGGTACACTTATTTATACCTTAGATTTTTAATTCAGTCATGTTATGACCTACCTTAACTTGGCAAAGATACGAGTCCATGAGCATTAAATGACATAGCCTTGACATATTAATTTCACATGGGAACATCTTAATCAGTCTATTGTCATGACCTAGACATCTTATCTATGTTTGGAATTCAACTTAAGGTCGGACATGACGTAGGCAATGCCCTGACTTGGTATCACACTAACCTAGGACAAGATGGCGTTTTAAAGGGACACTCCAGGCACCCAGACCACTTCTGCCCATTGGAGTGGTCTGGGTGCCAACTCCCACTACCCTTAACCCTGCAAGGTAATTATTGCAGTTTTCATAAACTGCAATAATTACCTTGCAGGGTTAAGTCCTTCCCTTGTGGCTGTCTACTAGACAGCCACTAGAGGGCACTTCCTGGTCCATAGCACAAGTTTTTTTCAATGCTTTCCTATGGACGTGCCGCGCATGCGCATTAGGTCTCCCCAGCCGGCAGGCGTGATCAGTCTCCCCCGCTGGCTGACGTGATGAAGGGGAGGACCGGCGGCGGAGGAAGAAGCAGCGACGAGGGACATCGTCATTGCCTTTGGTAAGTGACTGAAGGGGTTTTCACCCCTTCAGCAACCGGGGATGGGAGGTGGAAGAGAGAGGGGACCTGCAGTGCCAGGAAAACGGATTGTTTTCCTGGCACTGGAGAGTCCCTTTAAAGTTCAAACATCATATTCACCGACCATGGGTAAGTGGTCATTTATTAAAGAAACATTCTATGAGAATAAATATGTTCCATTTCTAACAACTGGTCAGTTTGCAAAATCTCTTAAAGACAAAGTACACAGTTTAAGAAATACAACTTTTAATTCTTGATACCTGTAATATTTGTATGTGCGTGTAACACCGCCATCTAAATTTACTTTTATTTGATTCTTCTTTTCAAGACTGAAAAATTAATGAAAGCAATAATAGTTTTTACTCTGACACTGGCTCATTGCAAGAGTTGAATCATGGGAAAATATATTTCTTATATTATATGCACTGTTTGTGACTGTTTAACAGTTGCTAAGGACAGGTGCTGTCTGAGGACGATAGAGCTGTGGTTCATTCTTGCACTTCTTCCTTATAAGTCGTCAGCTCCATTTTTCTTTATAAGTTTAACATTTTTGAAGTAAAAACAGCCACTTTTTTAAATACCGTATTTTTCGCTCCATAAGACGCACTTTTTTTCCCCTCAAAAGTGAGGGGAAATGTCTGTGCGTCTTATGGAGCGAATATGAAGCTTTACTTACCTGTCTTGCAGCGTTGGCCGGCAGCACAGGGCGCACCGCGGTAGTGGAACTTGAATTTCATGTTCCGGTTTCCGGCGGGACTGAAAGGAAGTGTGCACAAGCTGAGTGCGCACTTCCTTTCAGTCCCACCAGAAACCGGAACATGAAATTCAAGTTCCACTACCGCGGTGCGCCCTGTGCTTCCGGCCAACGCTGCAAGACAGGTAAGTAATTATAGGACAAGGGGAGGGGGACAGTATGGGAGGGGGATGAAGTCTATGGGGAGGGAGGGGGATGAAGTCTATGGGGAGGGGTGGGGAGATTGAAGTCTATGAGGAGGGGGGGAGATTGAAGTCTATGGGGGGGGGGAGATTGAAGTCTATGGGGAGGGGGGGGAGATTAAAGTCTATGGGGAGGGGGGGGAGATTGAAGTCTATGGGGAGGGGGGGAGATTGAAGTCTATGGGGAGGGGGGGAGATTGAAGTCTATTGAGAGGGGGGGAGATTGAAGTCTATGGGGAGGGGGGGAGATTGAAGTCTATGGGGAGGGGGGGGGAGATTGAAGTCTATGGGGAGGGGGGGGAGATTGAAGTCTATGGGGAGGGGGGGGAGATTGAAGTCTATGGGGAGGGGGGGAGATTGAAGTCTATGGGGAGGGGGGAAGATTGAAGTCTATGGGGAGGGGGGGGAGATTGAAGTCTATGGGGAGGGGGGGGAGATTGAAGTCTATGGGGAGGGGGGGAGATTGAAGTCTATGGGGAGGGGGGGAGATTGAAGTCTATGGGGAGGGGGGGGAGATTGAAGTCTATGGGGAGGGGGGGAGATTGAAGTCTATGGGGAGCGGGGGGAGATTGAAGTCTATGGGGAGGGGGGGAGATTGAAGACTATGGGGAGGGGGGGGATTGAAGTCTATGGGGAGGGGGGGAGATTGAAGTCTATGGGGAGGGGGGGAGATTGACGTCTATGGGGAGGGGGGGGAGATGACGTCTATGGGGAGGGGGGGGAGATGAAGACTATGGGAGAGAGGAGAGGACTATGGAAGGGGGGGGACACTATGGGACACTGTGCGTCTTATGGTGAGGTGCGTCTTATGGAGCGAAAAATACGGTAACTCCCTGTGATGCTAATAAAGCAATACTGTAACTATTTAATGCCTATTTTCTAAAACAGTGAATTGTGGTGATTAAATTATTCTTGAGCTGGAAAATCTTTCCAATTCATTTATTTTGACCTATATTTTGCACTTAGGTTGTCAACTCACCACACCTCTATGTCTAGTGATTAGATGTCATCATTTATAAATAAACAAGACACAGCACCAAGATGTGTTTAGGCATTGTTTGACAATAAAAAAGTTACATTCCAAATTTCTTAATGCTTATTAGTGCTAAGAGAAATGAAAGAGAAAGTGGTGCATATATAAACGTATGCAGCTGGTATATACAAGGGATATTAATTTACCCCTCACTTGCTTTGTTGTGAGGCCAGATTTCTGTCTACAGTGCATGCAGATGTAGAATTTGTAGGTACAATAAACAAATCTTTGTTGTCTGCTCTGCGATCTAGAGTGAGCAAAAGAAAATGTAATGCAGTTACCACGTTGTAAAATAAAAAGCATATCAAAACATATCTAAAAAGGAGAAAAAACATACATTTGTATTAAGGGGAGCATCTCTAGCAGATAGGTACCCAAAGGCGCCTTTTCTGCCTATTTGCTATGCCATGATAAATGTACCTTGTAGTGAATGCTTGTAATTATTTTTGCTTATTTCAAATATGTTGAATCAATACGAAAGCGTACTGCATTAATTTTACTCACGAATCAAAATGCCATTTTTTTTCCAAACAGGCGATTTAAATTATAAAACAAAAATGTCTGACACTATTAAATGCCACCATGAAAATGAACATCAGTGTTTTTTTAGAAGGCAAATGGAATTTATTGCAAATGAAAATTTGGCAAATGAACGGAGTGAAAGTTTTGTGAAACCAAGACTTGTACCAGAACATGATATTTGGCGGAAACCACCCCCTGATTTTAGTGTTAAGCTTTATACGTCTTTGAATTTGCCGAAGAAACCAAAGGAACGTGAAAAAAGAGTGAAAAAAAATAACAAAAATAAAACTGAGATTTATAATCAAGTCAATACACTACAATCAGTTGACCGTCTTCCTAGAATAATGGACAAAGAGTCTTCCAAATTCCTAACACGATTTAAAAACATTGGAGAATTTGAGGCTAACATGTGGTATGTCAAATGTGGCATGTACCCCAAAGAACAATTCAAAGACTCAAAGCCTCATGATTTCAGACAGGTACGTAACAAGAAAGGATCTGTTACATCAGCATTTCAAGAATGCAAAAAAACACATCAAATGTGGGAAAGTTAATGTGTCTGTTTACCAACTGTGGCATGAAAAAGAGGTCCGGGAGTCTCCCTCATTTTTCTAACGGCTCCCTGATGCCCGCAATCTATGTATGTCAGATTGTTTGTGATTTCTGAGATATTGTATATGATTTGTGGGCCATCCGATGGGTATTATTGCTGAACAGGCGCCTGGTTGGGTGCCGTGGCACTTTTAGAGCTTTAGAGCATGATCAGTTCCTTGCAGTATTGGTCGGCTGGGAGGAAGTGACAGACAATCACTTCCTCCTAGCTTCAAACAGAGCACTGCATGGGAGGGAGAAGGAGCCTAGAGGCGGTGGTGTCACCTCAGGCAACATAGGGAGGAGAGGCAGGAGTGAGTTGCTGCACCAGGATCCCAAGCAAGCCACCTTCCTGGACACAAAAGGTAAGCTAACAGGAGGGTTTCTGCAACTATAACAATTGAACATGTACAGTTGTGCTCAAAAGTTTGCATACCCCAGCAGAAATTGTGAAATTTTGGCATTGACTTTGAAAATATGACTGATCATGCCAAAAAAAAATTATTTTATTGAAGGATAGTGATCATATGAAGCCATTTATTATCACATAGTTGTTTGGCTCCTTTTTAAATCATAATGATAACAGAACTCACCCAAATTGCCCTGATCAAAAGTTTGCATACCCTTGAATGTTTGATCTTGTTACAGACACACAAGGTGACACACAGATGTTAAAATGGCAATTAAAGGTTCATTTCCCACACCTGTGGCTTTTTAAATTGCAATTTTGAACACCTGTTCTAAAGAAGGATAGCAATACCAGGGTACTCTCTATATAGAAAAGACAGGGAAGGCAAGAAAGGGGTGGCCCTGTATGTGAAGGATAGCATACAATTTAGCCTAATAAAAGTTAGTGAGGCGAACATAGAGTCTGTTTGGGTTACGTTAGAATTTGGTGTAATTTTAGTGTAGGTGTGACTTATAGGCCCCCAGGACAAATAGAACAGTTAGATAATCTACTAGTTGAGGAAATAGCTAAAATGACAATGAAGGGCGAAGTTATCATCATGGGTGACTTTAATCTTTTCTGATCTGAACTTGAAAACCAAAATAGCTGCTTGTGCCAGGAGCACACATATCCTGAACTCCCTACTGGGATTCTTTTTAAAATAAGTCGTTGAGGAGCCAACTCATAAAGAGGCCATACTAGATGTAGCGTTAACAAATGGAGATTTGGTATCAGATACTACTAATATTAAGTTTAGGATTGAGTGATCATCAGTCAGTGTAGTTTAATAAAACAGTGACTGAGTCACACCATACAAAAGCAAAAGTTTTAGACTTTAGAAAAACAGACTTTTCTAAAATTAGAATATGTGTAAAGGAGTCATTATCAGACTGGAGCAGTTTAAATGGAGTCCAAGAGAAATTGGATTATTTAAAAGTTGCACTGCTGAAGGCAACAGAAATTTGCATTAGGCTTGTCAGTAAAAGCAAAAAACGTAAGAAACCACTGTGGTACTCCGCAGATGTGGCCAAAATAGTAAAAAACTAAAAGTTAGCATTTAGTAATTATAAAAAATCTCAGAGTGATGAAGATAGACAGATCTATAAGATTAGGCAGAAAGAGGCTAAGCAAGTTATAAGAACTTCCAAATCACACACGAAAGAGAAAATAGCACAGTCAGTAAAAAAAGGGGACAAAACATTATTTACCGTATATACTCGAGTATAAGCCGAGTTTTTCAGCCCATTTTTTGGGCTGAAAAACCCCAACTCGGCTTATACTCGAGTCAGAGTCTGTATTATGGCAATTTGCATTGCCATAATACAGACTGGGGGGAGAGGGGGGCTGGCAGAGCTGTAACTTACCTCTCCTGCAGCTCCTGTCAGCTCTCTCCTCCTCTGCGCCGTCCGGTCAGCACCTCGGTCAGCTCCCAGTGTAAGTCTCGCGAGAGCCGCGGCTCTCGCGAGACTTACAATGTGAGCTGACAGAAGAGCAGAACGGACGGCGCAGAGGAGGAGAGAGCTGACAGGAGCTGCAGAACAGGTAAGTTACAGCTCTGCCAGCCCCCCTCTCCCCCCCACTGAACTGCCACTGGACCACCAGGGAAGGAGAGCCCCCCTCCCTGCCATGTATCAAGCAGGGAGGGGGGACGAAAAAAAAAATATAAATAAAATAAGAAGAAATAAATAATAATAAAAAAAATAGTAATAAAAAAAAAAGGGGTATAAGGACCATAATGGGAGGGGGGGGGGGGTATAAGGACCACTATGGGAGGGTGGGGGTGGGTTAAGGACCACTATGGGAGGGAGGGGGGTATAAGGACCACTATGGGAGGGAGGGGGGGGATAAGGGGGGGGGATAAGGACCACTATGGGAGGGAGGGGGGTATAAGGACCACTATGGGAGGGAGGGGGGGATAAGGACCACTATGGGAGGGAGGGGGGGATAAGGACCACTATGGGAGGGAGGGGGGGGATAAGGACCACTATGGGAGGGAGGGGGGGATAAGGACCACTATGGGAGGGAGGGGGGGATAAGGACCACTATGGGAGGGAGGGGGGGGATAAGGACCACTATGGGAGGGAGGGGGGGATAAGGACAACTATGGGAGGGAGGGGGGGGATAAGGACCACTATGGGAGGGAGGGGGGATAAGGACCACTATGGGAGGGAGGGGGGGATAAGGACCACTATGGGAGGGAGGGGGGGGATAAGGACCACTATGGGAGGGAGGGGGGGGATAAGGACCACTATGGGTGGAAGGGGGTGGGATAAGGACCACTATGGGAGGGAGGGGGGTATATGGACCACTATGGGAGGCATGGGGGGGATAAGGAACACTATGGGAGGGAGAAGGGGGATAAGGACCACTATGGGAGGGAGGGGGTGGGATAAGGACCACTATGGGAGGGGAGGGGGAAGTAAGGACCACTAGGGGAGGCGAGGGTAAGGACCACTAGGGGAGGGGTGAGTCAGGACCACTGGGGGGGGGGGGGTGAAGGAACACGGGGGTGGGGAGGTAAGGACCACTGAGGGAGGAGGAGGGGAAGTCAGGACATATGGGGGGGAGGGGGCGGCAAAAAATGTTTTGCCTACGGCGGCAAATATCCTTGCACCGGCCCTGCACACACTGCATTCACACACTGCATTCATACACACACACACTGCATTCATGCACACACACACTGCACTCATACACACACACACGCACACACTGCATTCATTATACACACACTGTAAATAAATATTCAATTAATATATTTTTTTTAGGATCTAATTTTATTTAGAAATTTACCAGTAGCTGCTGCATTTCCCACCCTAGTCTTATACTCGAGTCAATAAGTTTTCCCAGTTTTTTGGGATAAAATTAGGGGCCTCGGCTTATATTCGGGTCGGCTTATACTCGAGTATATACGGTAGATACATAAATGAGAAAAGGAAAGTAAAACAAGGATTAGTTTGATTAAAAACAAAAGCAGGAAGGTATGTAGAAGAGGATAAAGGTCTAGCTGACTGCATCAATTAATATTTTTGTTCAGTATTTACAGATGAAAATGAAGGTAACTGGCCTCAGTTAGGAAAAAAGACAAATTAGTAATTTGTTACATGTGAGTTTACAGAAGAAGAGATTCTATTTCAACTGTCAAAAGTAAAGACAGCTAAGTCAATTGGGCCTGGTGGAATACACCCAAAGTTATTAAAAAAGCTTAGTAGTGTACTAGCAAAACCATTAATGGATTTACGGTATTTAAGCAATCATTGTTAACAGGAGTAGTTGCAGAAGATTGGAAGTTAGCAATGGTTAGCAACTATAGGCCAGTAAGCCTTACTTCAGTAGTGGGGAAAGTAATGGAAACCATGTTAAAGGATAGGATTGCTCAACATTTAAAATCACATGGATTTCAAGATCAGAGACAACATGGGTTTACTACAGGGAGATCATGGCAAACTAATCCTATTGATTTTTTTGATTGGGTAACTAAAATAATAGATCAGGGTGGTGCAGTAGACATTGCTTACCTAGATTTCAATAAGGCTTTTGACATTGTTGCACATAGAAGGCTTATCAATAAACTGCAATCTTTTGAATTCTAATATTGTTGAATGGGTAAGGCAGTGGCTGAGTGACATGCAACAGAGGGTTGTAGTCAATGGAGTATATTCGAAGCAAGGTCTTGTCACCAGTGGGGTACCTCAGGGATCTGTACTTGGATGCATTCTCTTTAATATTTTTATTAGTGATATTGCAGAAGGTCTTGATGTTAAGGTATGTCTTTTTGCTGATGATACTAAGATATGTAACAGGGTTGATGTTTCTGGAGGGATAAGCCAAATGGCTAATGATTTAGGTAAACTAGAAAAATGGTCAGAGTTTTGGCAGCAGAAATGTAATATGGATAAGTGCTAGATAATGCATCTTGGACGTAAAAATCCAAGGGAGGGCAGAGTACATAATATATGATAGTGTCATGCCTTAATTATAATATCCTCTTACTTCCTGGTTCCACGGAGTCTAGCCACACCTCTTTATGACACGGTCTCCCTATTTAATCTGACCGCACCAGCTGATCGACGCTGGATTATTGAACTACGTTCCGTACTCACGAACCGGCTGCAACATCGTTGTGAAAGCCCTCTATTACCGGACCGGACTGGAAGACTTCAAGTTCCCTTCACCTTTCCTCATCCACGACTAAAGCTGAACTCTCTCCATTCAGGATAAACCGCCTCTGAGGAGATCTCGGGAACCAGTGTTCTATGTGCCGGAAGCTAAGTAAAACCTCTGTGATAAGCGTTGCATCTCAAAGCTGTTATTTCCTGTCTCCAAAGTCCTTCGTTAAAACAAACCCGTTACAGCTAACTTCAACTCATACTTTGTCTCAGTTAGCTGCATCTGTCTTACTTCAGTTAAAGTCTATGGAACAGCTATTGTAACTTCTTATCACCTAATTAATTAATACTACTAAAGGACTCTTTCTGATTCAGTCACCGTTTACTACTTAAAGCTACAGTGCATATAATTGTGGACTTCAGTTATCGTTTACTACTTAAAGCTACAGTGCATATAATTGTGGACTTCAGTTATCGTTTACTACTTAAAGCTACAGTGCATATAATTGTGGACTTCAGTTATCGTTTACTACTTAAAGCTACAGTGCATATAATTGTGGACTTCAGTTATCGTTTACTACTTAAAGCTACAGTGCATATAATTGTGGACTTCAGTTATCGTTTACTACTTAAAGCTACAGTACCTGTAAATTGGAATTAAAGTCAATACCTTTTACTTTTTATAATAAATATTCAAACTATAAGAAATCTGCAGTTGTGTTCCTTCATAACAAATGTTTAGACGTGACAGAATAATCCAGCCATTGTAATGGATCCAGCAGATTTCGATTCTACTATAACTACGCTGAATCAAAGAGTTGATACACTAGCCCAAGGTGTGCAAGACCTGCAAGTTACTAACGAAAGAATTCTCACTTATGTCAGAGATCTACAAACTCATACTCCTCATACCATTCTGCACTCGGCTAGTGATCCTGCTCTATGTAACCCAGAAAAGTTCTCTGGAGATCGTTCAAAATACAGGGAGTTCCTCAAGACCTGCAAATTATTAATTGCCTTGAAACCTCGATCCTATCCTACAGAAAGAACTAAAGTTTGTTCGGTTATTTCCTTTCTAAGAGGTGAACCTATGTCATGGGCCCATTCCTTTCTGGAAAACGATGACCCCATCTTAGACTCACTGGATGAATTTTTTGAAGCCATGTCTCTTCTCTATGAAGATCCTAACAAACAAGCTACAGCTGGTTTAACAATCAGAACACTACAGCAAAGAAATAGACCCGTTGAAGATTACATTTCTGAATTTAAAAGATGGGCTGTAGAAACGCAATGGAATGACATCACATTGCGCAACCAATTTCGAATTGGGTTATCTGAAGCTGTAAAAGACGAACTATCTAGAACAGAACTCCCTACTACTTTGAACGCTCTAATTCACTTATCAATCAGCATTGACAGAAGATTAAGAGAAAGAAAGGCAGAAAAAGCCCTTTTTCATTCTAAAGACCGAAAACCTTTTACTCCCTCAAAAGCTCCAGAAAAGACTTCCTTACCCAGTGAACCCATGGAAATATGGGTAATAAGAAGTCCTCTTACTCCTGCAGAGAAGAACCGAAGACGTCAATTAAACCTATGCATGTATTGTGCCTCTCAAGATCATCTGGTTTCTGATTGTCCCTTATTAAAACGGACAAAGGCCGGTAGACAAGCCTATACCTCTGCTATCTTCAGTGCACTCCCCTCAACACCGACCACTCCGTTCACACCTATATCCCTTGTAATACAGTGGGATAAGGTGAGAATTGTTACTGAAGCTATCATAGATTCAGGTGCAAATGGGGTATTCATCGATTCAACTTTTATAACAAAGAATAAAATTCCTTGTGTTCGAAAAGCCATTTCTGTTCCTATTAAAGTGATTGACGGCTCCTTTATCTCCTCGGGACCGATTCTTCATGAAACCATCCCTCTAAAGGTAACCACCAATCATATTCATACTGAATTTCTAGTATTTGATGTTATTCCATCACCTCTCTATCCCGTTATAATAGGGATCAACTGGTTAAGGAACCACAACCCTCAAATTTCATGGTCTCCTTTCTCTATCACCTTTAACTCACATTATTGTAAAGAAACATGTTTACAGCAAATTCCTATTCTTCAGATCACCAAAGAACCAACCATACCTTCTTGTTATTCAGACTTTTCAGATGTCTTCAGTAAAAAAGAAGCTGAAACACTCCCACCTCATCGTTCCTACGATTGTCCTATAGACCTCATACCTGGTGCCCCAGTACCTTTTTGGGCACATCTACCCTCTCTCTGAGGCTGAATTACAAATTCTCAAAGAATATCTAGATGAAAATCTACGGAAAGGGTTCATTAGACCCTCTAGTTCACCTGCTGCCTCAAGTATGTTTTTTGTAAGAAACAAAGACCAGACTATACGTCCTATCATTGATTACAGAGCTTTAAACAAAATAACAGTTAAAAATCGTTATCCTCTTCCCCTCATCAATGAACTGGTTGAACGATTGAAAACTGCTACCATTTACACTAAGCTTGACCTTCGCGGGGCATATAATCTCATCAGGATAAAGGCTAATGATGAATGGAAAACTGCTTTCCGAACAAGATATGGCCTCTTCGAATATCTGGTGATGCCTTTTGGCCTCTGCAACGCCCCTGCAACTTTTCAACATTTCATAAATGATATCTTTAGAGACCTATTGGACGTCTGTGTCATCATTTATTTAGATGATATTCTCATATACTCCAACACTCCTGAGGAACATAGAAAACATGTCAGACGGGTGTTATCAAGACTCAGAACTCACAAATTATTCGCTAAACCCGAAAAATGTATTTTTCACGTCAAAGAAATAACCTTCTTAGGTTATGTCATCTCCCCTCATTCAATAGGTATGGATAATGCAAAAGTCGATTGTATCATCAACTGGCCTGTTCCCTCTACAGTAAAAGAATTACAGCGATTTCTAGGGTTCGCCAACTTCTACAGAAAATTTATTAAAAACTACTCTGAGATAGCTCACCCACTCAATCAACTTAACAGTAAAAAACATCCCTTCAATTGGAACGAGAAGGCTCAAACTGCCTTCACTGAATTAAAGAGAAAGTTTACAACAGCTCCTATTCTTCAACTTCCAAATCCTTCATATCTTTATGTCCTTGAAACGGATGCTTCGGAAATTGCAATTGGAGCTGTCCTCTCTCAACACAAAACTCCTCAAGAACCTCTTCATCCTGTCGCCTTCTTCTCACGATCATTGTCTCCTGCCGAAAAGAATTATCCTACAGGAGAAAAAGAATTATTAAGTATCAAAGTGGCTTTAGAAACCTGGAGACACCTTCTTGAAGGCGCTCAGAACTCTTTAATCATTTATACTGACCATAAAAATCTCGAATATCTTCACTCCAATAAAACACTGTCTGCTCGACAAGTAAGATGGAATCTCTTTTTTTCCCGGTTCAACTTCCAAATCGTCTTTAGACCTGGGTCTAGAAACAAAAAGGCTGATGCCCTTTCCAGGATCCATAAAGACACTAAAATTGAACCTCCTTCGCCTAAAGTCATTGGAATCTTATCTTCTCTTATTGATGACATTAAAGATCTCAGTGAAGATGCTCTCGAACTTCCTAAATCAATTAAATTATCCAAGAAAAACGGTCTCTACTATTTCAAAGACCGGATTTACGTACCTCCCTCTTTCAGAACTAAAGTACTCGAATTTATTCATGATTCTCCTCTGGCAGGTCATCCAGGTATAAAAAAGACCCTTGAATTGTCTAAAAGATACTATTGGTGGCCTCGTCAAGACCAAACTATTGAATCTTATGTCAAATCTTGTTCTGTATGCCAAAGATCAAAACATGTCCATCATCAACCATTTGGTCAATTATTGAATTTACCAATTCCTGAACGACCTTGGCAATCCATTTCTATGGATTTCTTGGTAGAATTACCTCCTTCTCATCATCATACCACCATTTTAGTGGTAGTAGACCGCTTCACAAAAATGTCTCATTTCATTCCTTTAAAGAAGTTACCCTCATCCTCTGAACTTTCGAAAATATTTCTTGACAACATAGTTAAACTTCACGGACTGCCAGATGAAATCATTTCAGACCGAGGAACTCAATTTACCTCCAAATTCTGGAATGCATTATGTGCCACTCTTCATATCCAACGTAAACTATCATCTGCATATCATCCTCAAACAGATGGACAAACTGAAAGAGTCAACCAATGCTTAGAACAATATCTACGATGTTATTGCTCTCACTTACAAGACGATTGGATAACTTGGTTACCGATGGCAGAATTCGCATACAATAACTCCTTTCATACCAGCAGTAAAATGACTCCATTTCTATCCAATTATGGATTTCATCCTTCCTCATTTCCTGCTCAGACAGTTTCTTCATCTAATCTCTCCGATTCGAATCAAATCTCTCATATGTCCTCTTTATTCAAGAAATTGCATGAGAATCTAGAATTGGCCTCCTCCAATCAAAAGAAGTTTTTTGATACAAAAAGACAACCTTCACCTTCTTATCAAATCGGTGATCTTGTCTGGCTTTCCTCAAAGAACATCTCTACAAATCGTCCATCAAAGAAGCTAAGTTCTCTTTTTCTTGGTCCTTTTCCAATAATATCGGTTATCAACCGTAATGTTGTTAAATTGAAACTTCCACCAACTTTAAAGCTACATCCTGTTTTTCATGTGTCCTTGTTGAAGCCTCATCATCCTGACCCTTTCCAAAGAAATGTCACTACTTCTCCTGATCCCATATTGGTCCAGGGTGAAGAAGAATACGAAATTCAAAGTATACTGGATTCAAGGATCCATCGTGGCTCCTTACAATACCTCATCAGATGGAAAGGATATGGAATTGATGAAGATACATGGGAAAACTCCTCTGTCGTTCATGCTGACAAATTAATTTCCAAATTTCACAAACGTTACCCTTCCAAGCCAAGTCAATAGCACCCAGAGGTTGCTCATTAAGGAGGGGATACTGTCATGCCTTAATTATAATATCCTCTTACTTCCTGGTTCCACGGAGTCTAGCCACACCTCTTTATGACACGGTCTCCCTATTTAATCTGACCGCACCAGCTGATCGACGCTGGATTATTGAACTACGTTCCGTACTCACGAACCGGCTGCAACATCGTTGTGAAAGCCCTCTATTACCGGACCGGACTGGAAGACTTCAAGTTCCCTTCACCTTTCCTCATCCACGACTAAAGCTGAACTCTCTCCATTCAGGATAAACCGCCTCTGAGGAAATCTCGGGAACCAGTGTTCTATGTGCCGGAAGCTAAGTAAAACCTCTGTGATAAGCGTTGCATCTCAAAGCTGTTATTTCCTGTCTCCAAAGTCCTTCGTTAAAACAAACCCGTTACAGCTAACTTCAACTCATACTTTGTCTCAGTTAGCTGCATCTGTCTTACTTCAGTTAAAGTCTATGGAACAGCTATTGTAACTTCTTATCACCTAATTAATTAATACTACTAAAGGACTCTTTCTGATTCAGTCACCGTTTACTACTTAAAGCTACAGTGCATATAATTGTGGACTTCAGTTATCGTTTACTACTTAAAGCTACAGTGCATATAATTGTGGACTTCAGTTATCGTTTACTACTTAAAGCTACAGTGCATATAATTGTGGACTTCAGTTATCGTTTACTACTTAAAGCTACAGTGCATATAATTGTGGACTTCAGTTATCGTTTACTACTTAAAGCTACAGTACCTGTAAATTGGAATTAAAGTCAATACCTTTTACTTTTTATAATAAATATTCAAACTATAAGAAATCTGCAGTTGTGTTCCTTCATAACAAATGTTTAGACGTGACAGAGTCCTAACCTCAACATCTAACGAAAGGGATTTAGGGGTAATTATTTCAGATGACTTAAAGGTAGGCAGACAATGTAACAGAGCAGCAGGAAATGCTAGCAGAATGCTTGGCTGTATACAGAGAGGTATTAGCAGTAGAAAGAGGGAAGTGCTCATGCCATTGTACAGAACACTGGTGAGACCTCACATGGAGTATTGTACACGGTATTGGAGACCGTATCTCCAGAAGGATATTGATACTTTAGAGAGAGTTCAGAGAAGGGCTACTAAACTGGTTCATGGATTGCTGGATAAAACTTACAAGGAAAGGTTAAAGGATCTTAACATATATAGCTTGGAGGAAAGACAAGATGGGGGATATGACAAGAGGACATAGTCTTAAATTAGAGGGGCAAAGGTTTAAAAATAATATCAGGAAGTATTACTTTACTGAGAGGGTAGTGGATGCATGGAATGGCCTTCTTCACTGTGTAAACCACTTCAGCTGGGAGTTTAAGCATGTGTGTGATAGGAATAAGGCTATCCTAGATATAGGATAATGCCAGGGACTAATGAAAGTATTTATAACATTTGGCAGACTAGATGGACCAAGTGGTTCTGTTCTGCCATCACATTCTATGTTTCTATGAGTTGTTATGTTAAAGAGTGTTTTACACTTAGTAACAGTAGGCTAACTATGCAACAGTATGTCAATGCATGGTAAAAAAAAGGGTGCATGGTAACTGTTTCTTCTGTTGTTAAGGTGCTACCAATGACAGTTAGATAATGTGTGCAGCAATACCATATGATCAGAATGCGGAGAGAGGGCACCATTGGCAAGAGCAATGAATATGCTGTTGAAGAGAGGGACTTATTAGCTCTGCATTTTCACAAATAGAACAGGAGTATGGGTAGTTAGGCCAAGCCATTGAACGATTAATAGGTAACAGGTACATCCCAAGCACAAGAGCAATGCAAATTGCCTAAGTTATGGGCATGGAGGTCCCCTGTGCTTTCTTCTTGAACAAAATTGCTTATTACTGCAGCATTTCTTTTAACATTTATCCTATTGCTATCAAAGTAGTAAATTATATTTACTTCTTTGACTATACAAAACCTGGTCTGAGGCTTAGGTAAATGTTCACAAAACTATAAAAAAAACCTAAATATGTATACAGTTCGAAATACACTAGAGGGCGCCAGACACCAGTGACATAGAACAAATAACTATAAATAAATATACAATTACCAATCCTGCAACTCTCACATAAACAACTGTATGGATCTCAGATACAAAGCAAGGGAGAAAACAAAAACAAACTATAGAGTAATATGTATGGTTTATTACACAGAAAATAAATAAAAAGGACACACTCACAAAAGTAGTTGCATATATATAACAGAAATGTGTAAAATTGTCTCTACACACAATTAGGCTAAAATCTCACACCACACAACTTGTTTTTTGGTCAATATAAAGGAGGTCCGTTATCTGGGAGTGGGCCTCAGAGTGGAAGCATTCGCCAGGTACACACACGTGTTGGTTTTGGTTTTCACAAAACCATGAAAACAACTTCCACATGCTCCTGGTTTGCATCGGCTTCTGCACCTACCTTTAGAGGAGAACAACCCACTCTACTCTTCATGCCTCCGAATATTGTAAAAAAACTAGATTTTTAAATAAATTTTATATTTTAAAGCCTGTTGACCTATATGTATGAGTTATCACTTACACAGTGACATTCTTTCTTCTGTTTTGTTGTGGTCCGTGAAGTAAATATGAAGAGGGACAGTTTTCCACATTTATCTTTATAAATATAATAATACAAATAATAATAATTTGCTATTTTTATAGCGTGTTTTATTCCTGTGAGACTCAAAACACTTTACAAATAAACAAACGAAAAGACATAAAAGTTAGGAGTTTCTGAAGGTCAGATGAGCGGACTGAATGCCTGATGGAAGAGGTGCGTCTTAAGCTTTTTTAAAGAAGTCTTTTAGGACCATGCCTCACTGATTGCGCACGGTAAAGAGTTCCAGAAGGTAGGGGCAGCGTGGCTGAATGCCCTGGAACCTGAGCCTGTCTTTATTCTTGGCACTGACAGGAGGGATTTGCTGGCTGACCGAAGTGAACGGGTGTTAGGTGCTCTTTCAGGTACTGTGCGCCTTGATTGTTTAAGGCTTTGAAGGTCAGCAGGCCAATTTATAAATATGTTCTTTTTTACTCTAATGTGCTTAAATAATAAAGTGTCTGATTTTCTGTTTTTCACCAGTATGAAGTCGATATTCCTGATTTTGTTACAAGTTATTATCATGATCCTTTGAACTTAAAATTTAAATCTCAACATTTAAGCTGTGGTAAGTAAATATTTATACGTATAATAATGTATTCTATGTACTAATTACGCTTAGATAGTCTGTTGCAGCTTGGGAAATGATCCAGGATACAAGGTGTATATGGGTTTTCTTTGAACAAATTTAGATCAAAATAGTCAAACTGGAATCACAATTAACTTGGAGCATCTTTCTAGTTCAGCAATTTTGTCTTTAAAGGGCCACTCCACACCCACACAACACTTCAGCTTGCTGAAATACTTTGTGGGTGAGGAGTACCCTATTTTTACCCCAGTTTATAAAAGTGCTGATTTCAATAAAAAAAATAAAAAATCTGCATTTAAAAAATAAACTATGGAGCACCCCTCTGGCTGTCAGTCAAAGAGCCAGGGAGATTTGCTGCCTCCTTCCATTAGCTCCCCTGATCTAACAAAAGGGACAGGCATGCACTCAGAGCTGTATTTGCCATAAGGCAAACAAGGCATTTGCCTAGGGCAGCACTTTCAGGGGGGGCGGCAAAAAACACTGCCCTAAGTGCCCTGACAAATGCCTTGTTTGCTTCATATCCTGGAGGGCCCAAGAGGTGGCCAGCTGGCCACCCTAGGGCCCCCAAGGCGTTCAGCTTCTCATAGTGTAGGCAGGCGATGAGGGAGCGGAGTCCTCTGAGCTCTTCCTGCTCTGCTCCCTTGCACTCCCTTCTATGATGCCGGGAGCAAGAATATGACGTCACTCCGGCTCCAGCAGTGCATGATGGAGCAGAGCAAGAAGAGCTCAGTTCCCTCGCCGCCTCTATTGATCGCCTGCCCGTCCATCCAGCCAGTCGAGCCAGCAGAAGCCAGCAGCCCCAGCAAGGAGCCTGCCAGCCCAGCCAGTAGCCTCAGCAAGGAGCGCACCCAGCCAGCCCAGCATTAGTCAGGGACAGGATCCACTCTAATTCTCCCAAAGGGAGGCTGAGTGGATTAAAAAAAATAAAAAAAATAAAAAAACAATTGGTGAGTGTATGAGAAAGTGTGTGTGTGTGTGTGGCTGTCAGTGAATGTGTGAATCAGTGAGTGTGTGTGTGTGTCTGTCAGTGTGTGTGTGTGTGTGTGTGTCTGTCTGTCAGTGAGTGTGTGTGTGTCTGTCTGTCTGTCAGTGAGTGTGTGTGTGTGTGTGTCAGTGAGTGGGTCTTTCAGAGTGTGGGTTGTTTAAACAGTGTGTGTGCCAATGACTGTATGTGTGTGCCAATGACTGTGTATCTGTCAGTGAGTCTATGTCAGTGCATGTGTCAATGAGGGCGTGCACCTGTCAGTCAAAAAAGTGGCCTTGACTCAAAGTGGTGGGGCAAATTTAGATATGGAGTAGCCCGAATTTAGTTTTGCTTAGAGCAGCACAAATCCAGAATACACCACTGCACACTGTACTAGAGCGCACCTGCTCATCCCTCACAGACATCAAACCAGCATCTTGAGATTTTGAGACCTCACAACAGCTCCTTCACAGACCTCAAATCAGACGTTGATGTGCACAAGCCAGTGTGCACCTATGCACACAGATTTAGAGGTATTTATATATTGTTATTTAAAGTTTTTATGGAGTTTGCATTAATTAGAAACCAAGTTATAGTGTGGTGTGTGGTTAAAAATGTATTACAGATTAATGTTTCTCATACCATAAAGAGATAAATCCAGTGGTAACTTACATTTTATTACTTGCACTTGAAAAAGAATTCCAGTTATATGGTTTCTATATTCATTTGCTTATCTTTACTGTTTATGACAATATAGAGAATTTATGGCAGTCTCCTACATGGCTTCTTGAAAAGAATGCGTGCATTCTCTCTATAATTTAATATTCAGTCCTGGTCTTTAGTGGTCTATTCACTAAAAGATGATCCACTGATCTTCTCAGTGGGTCCTCTGTGCGTGATCATTGTGGTTCACCAGGCATTTAACTGTTTTGCCTGATGCCCTATTTGGGCCAGACTGTCGGTATCTGTGAATGCGTTATCTGAGTACTTGTGTGGAATACCTGCATTTATATATGGCTTAGTATATTGCAGTTCTGTCAAGGTTATTTACTGAAGTGAGCATTGCCAGGAATTCAAATAGATTTTAAAGTGATTTGCAAGCTTTCCAAGCATAATACAGCTTTCTGTAGTGGTTATGGTGCCAGGAGTTTCCTTGCATGGTTCCCCAGTAATGGCGCAAATAGTATAGTGATGCTTTGGCCTCTTACCTGGGTCCCTGCCAGGCTCCAAGTCAACTTTCTTCTCAGATTTTGCAGAGCTGCAGAAACCGAAAGCCAATCCAGTCTCCAGTCATTGGCTGAGAGCGTCAGCTGACCGCTCTCAGCCAATGAATGACACACTGTGGAAAAAAGATTTGCACATAATTGACATTAGCCAACTCTTGTTCCAGGTTGGCTGGTGACGACCCAATGATGCAGTTGGAGGTGGAGTTATTACTCCAGCAAGACGAGAGAGGTTAAACGCTGTATGTGCAGTTCTTCAAAGCCACTGAAGTGGTCATGGTGCTTGGACTAAAACTTTAAGGACAATATAGCCAGACTAGAAGCATAGCTAACTGGGAGAATTTTTCTACTTCAGTTAATTTGTCCTTTACATTTTAAATTCACTTTAGATTCACTTGGAGTTCCCAACAATTCTCACTTTACTAAATAACTATGCAAATGTGAATGTTGATTTGAACTTGTATAAAGTGTTAGTATGTAAGTGGGGGCTTTGAGTATTGCAATTGTATATCAGGGCAGAGTAGTATTTTGGTATTTTTGCTTGCTTGCATAGATGTATTTGAATGCACTTTAAATTTAAAGTGTTAATTAATGTGTTCTAATTATGAACCCCCTCTGTGTTTTAAAGAAAAAATAAAAAAACATTTATATGGCCTAAAACTTTCCAGTATTGCAACATTGATACAGTTTTCTCTCTGCAGCAGTTCCTCGGGTGAAGATGACTTTTGTTCAGCTAAGTGCTTCTTTTAGAGAAGCAGTGAGGGCATAGGGGCATACAAGACAATCACCGAGATGCATAGGCATGCGCACGGGGTGTGCCAGGTGTGCCTGGGCACACCCTAATGCCCGCGCATGGATCGAGGCCGGCAGGGGAGATGCTGTGTGCCTCTATGGGCCGGTGGGGAGATCAAAGATCTCCCTCACTGGCCCACAGCCAGGAGAGGACCCCGGGAGCTCTAGCCAGCAGCTCCGCCGGGTTCCTCTCGCAAGGTCAGAGCGTTGCCGCAGCAACATTTAGATCTTGCAAGAGTGAACTCTAGCCCTGCAGGCTAAAGTTTACTCTCCACTAGGACCACCAGGGATGGCAGCAAGGATCTCCCCAAAAGGTAAGAGTGGAGGGGGGCTATTTCCCAATCTGTCCTCCCCACCCCCACACACAATCACTCCAAAATAAAATTCACACATACAGCACCCTCACACATACAGCACACTAACAGCACCCTCACACACACAGCACACTAAAAGCATCCTCACACACACACAGAGCACTAACAGCACCCCCCCCACACACACACACACACATCACCCTCACACACACACACACACAGCACCCTCACACACAGCACACTAACAGCACCCTCACACACACAGCAGTGCATGTATGTATGTATGTATGTATGTATGCATGTGTGTGTGTGTGTATATATATATATATTTGTGTCCGGGATTATGGAAGGGGCGCCCATTAAAGTGTGTGTAGTTTTTAATATATAAGTCGGTTGAGGTGTGCCGAAACCGACGCGAGGTTAGGCCTGCAAAAAGAGGGCCCACCCAGGTATAATGATATAAAAAGAGGGCGTGGTGGGAGGGAATTTCCGAAATCGACGAAGACAGGTGAGTAAGGAGTTTGCTGGGTTTAAATAGGCTTAAATCCCTCCCACAACTTCAGGCATACGCCTTCTATTTGTGTTCGGGATTATGGAAGGGGCGCCCATTAAAGTGTGTGTAGTTTTTAATATATAAGAGTCGGTTGAGGTGTGCCGAAACCGACGCGAGGTTAGGCCTGCAAAAAGAGGGCCAAAAAGTATGTAACATTTATCCATCATAACATAATTTATACATATTATAGAAAGCAAGCCTGATTTCTACTCTGGATTTGGAATGTACTGGTTGTATGCCGAGGACTTCCAGCATCCCATCTTCTCTACAAGATGAGTTGGAACTTGACAACTTGAGGCTGCTGTGGCGGCCCCCACGCGGAATGAATGTCCCGAGAGGGACTTGGATTGAGGCCAAGACTAATAGACAAGGAGCGAATGTATGGCATGAACTGTTTGAGAGATGTGGCAAAAATTGTACGAGCAACCATTATAATCGGAACGCATTTAGTATCTTGAACCACATAAAATAATTACACATATCGTGAGCCGTAGAGTACGTTTGCTTAGTATTAGTAGACAAATCTTACCTGCGTAGACTCTAACTTCAGGCATGATTGATACCTTTTTTGACCTGCAGAGGAAATCTGGACTGCGTGTTCTTTTATCTCAACCGTTACGTTAAGCAAGGTCCGACTTCAGGACTTCGGAAGTGGCTAAAGCGGAGGAATACTGCAGGGGACTTGAGACGTCAGGGTTAGCGTTTATTAAAGATAACACGATACCTGGAGCTAGTTCTTGTAGCATGCTGTGAGGAGGAAGGAAACGTAATAAGTTTAAATTATGCAAAACTCAGAAGCCCATTGAGCTTTCTCGTGTAGTAGAGCTGCTAGCTAATGGGTACCAATAGGTGAAGATAAGGACTATCCCGTAAGATTTGAGGCCGTGCCAGTAGCCCTGTGTTTGAGAGAGGCCCTACCTATGATTTGGGCCATGTGGACTTGTACCATCTATGCGCGGCAGGGTATTAACCTCTTGTGGACAAGCGTTAACCTGACCGTACACGTATGATTACCTGCATAAAACCACAGCGAAAAAGGACTGTAACAGGCGCCTGATGAAACTGCCGTGATGTGAATCGAAGAATAGAATGTAAAGCCGTGACCTACCGTAGGGAAATGTTTGCACGAGAGAGGAACCTGAAAAGAAGCTTTGACTAAATTTGAAGACGATATGTGTTTGTATAGCAAGCACCCTATAGCAGTTACTTGGTAGGCATGAGATCGTAAGAGATTGAACTACAGGATGCATAAGGTGTTACACCTTAAATCGAAACATCCAGCATGACCGAGAGTAACTCCCGATGGACTACTTAAACTTACATAAAGAGAAACGGGAACAACGACAAATGCGTGACGAATGAATTGACTGCGCATGGAGGACCCTGTGAATGTCGAGCGTGCAGACAAGTCCCTAATTAGTAGATTAAGGATTCGAATGGTATTTGTTTGGCCAAAAATGGAGGCGGAGTGATGCCTCGGTGATCGATATGAAACAAGTGGGAAATCTGTTCACCCGGTCCAATCAGATTGCTAAAGCCTATCCTGCAATGCTTGTATAAGTGACTCCGACGTGAAAATTGAGTGATAGTATGAGTCGATAAACGGTAATTTAGGACTCAATGTACTAAAGTGCCCCCAAAATGTTGCGAAGCAATAAAAAATATATCCGTAATACGTGAGTCCGGAAGCAGTCACTGTACGTAATGTCAGCGCCTGGAGGACCCGACGAAGGTCCAATACGAGGCCAAACCTGTACAACGTGCAATGTGGAAGGCAAGGCGGGGCCCAACATACTTATTTGACTGAATATATGTAAGAAATGCCTGAAACAAGTTGTAGGAGGAACCGCTGGTCTTGGTGTCTACTAGCTAGGTCTGGGCACGCAGTGTACGTGGTACCTAAGGATCACCAGTGAGCGACAGGTTGGGGTAATACATATATATATATACACATGTATCCTCGTACTGCTAGAACTAAGCATCTAGCAGACCCGTCGCCCATAAGAGATAACGTATCGAAAGCACCGGATTAGCCGAGTACGATAGTTCTGAAATACTGTATGTATCGCTGTAGGAGTATGTAACGCACAATCCAAACAAAATTGGGAAATAAAGCGCCAGGATACCAGATGTGGTTATAGGATCTAAAACATAGTGATTATGCGTGATGGGTCTGGAGTGTGCCGCCCCCCCCCCAGCTTACTAGGAGCGCGAGCGTGAGTGCGTGTGCGTGTGAGCTGGCCGACTAGCTAGTGCCGCAATGCGGCGAAACGATTACACTAGGTTGGTGACGGGTGAGGCCCTGCTAGTTGCCAAGCGGCTTGAGAGGCTCTATCTATGCGTTGGCGTGAGGGGGTAGTGTGGCCACTGAATGAGGTGGCGGGGTGTCGGCCTCTCGGTGACAGTTAACATAAGATAGACTGGGAGTGACAGATGAGGCCCTCTCTATGCCACAATGCGAGGCGACTAGCTATGATTTGGCCCGAGGGGCGTAGTACCTCCAAGTATGAGGATGGGTGTTGGCCTCGCGGGACCACTAACCTATGGCGAAGAAGCCGGGGAGAATAACAACTAGTGGACACCTAGGAACCTAACAGCCAGCAGTTGCTAACTAAGATGGAAGGGTAGTTAGTGAGAGAGGACATACTACAGAACGAAACGTGGGTAGCAAAGAGTTAGGATCGTATGGTTCGACCGAAACTGGAGTGCCCAGTGAGCATGTGGGGTCCGGATGGTCGGGACGTACGAACTAGAATGCGTGTATGATCGTATGAATGGCCCTCGGGGCTCGTGGTGCCAGACCGTGGCCTTGATTCGAAATGCAATACGAATAAACGTGTATATCTGTTGTTATTTGCTTTTATATATATATATATATTTGTCCAGTAATGTATGTGCTTGTCTGCGTAGGAGTACGCCGGGTTCTACACGTAACGCAAATTGCCGCACTGACTGAGGATGAATTAGGGCTGGTACAGACAAGGCTTCGTTTGCTGTGTGCATACATCGCTTCAAAGACCCTCACAATGATGAGCAGGTGAAAGAAAGTCAGAGCGGCGATCCCTCATGTCTACATATGATCTGCACTCCTAAACAGATGCCGGCATGGCATCCCGTAATGCCACCAGCTTGTGAATCAAGCCCTCTGTGGGGTTTACGCTTATCGCAAGGAGGATCCAACTCCGCCGAGGGAAGCAGTTACTCTGTGTACTGAAATCCACCACGAATCTGCAACTGTGTACAGACAATGGGCAGACAATGGGAGAGGGGGGGTGTGGGGAGAAGAGGGGGGAAACCTTCCTACCCGGTATACAGACAGTGTAATGTAGGTAAGACACTGTATACAAAGACTAACCATATGCAGCGTGTCAGTGGCTCTGTCTGCACTGTGCAGGTAGCACAGAATGAGACTAATAGTAATCTGAGACTGGAGAGTATATAATCAAACAGGTGTGCGGATCCATGTCATTTAAGCAGACATGACTTAATATCGGAATACAGCAAGCAAAGGGGGGCACATATAACCCCTTCATGCCTTGGGAATTAAAGCAACTCTCTGCTCCGTATATAGAACATGAGATTGACACGTTCATGAGAAAGCCACAATAATTTGCAGAACATGCTATCCACTCGGTTACACAGGATAGCCCGTAAAATTCTCTCACGTGCTGTGCATTTAATACATCTGACTGTCTACCAATATAGGCGTGTTAGAATGGTGTCTTGCCTGCAGAGCCTACATATAACTTTGCACGAATTATAGGTGGTACAAAGCGTATACACACCACAAAAATTACAAGAACGGGTCAAAAGGATGTAAAGACTTCGATATCGTCCAGATTACAGCGCTCTCCTTTCAGGGTGAGACCTCAAACCTCATCTCACAGCCACCAGATGCGCAGTACAGAACTTCTACAAAGTGACTTGCGAAGTTTGTACCACTCTATTCCTTCCGCATGTAGATTATCCTTGTGAGACCAGTCTAATATTGAATGAAGTTCGCGTGCCCCATGCATAGTCTGACACTGTGCAATCTGAACAAGCGTGTACCCTTCAAATGTGAGACCTATGTACATGATCTAACGTTTCTCGGTCTAATGACTACCTACTCAGTGAGATATGTCTAACCTCAATGCAGCCCTTTGAAACAACCACGAATGAGGTTCTAGCATAGCGCCACTCACTCCATTCCGACACTATAGGCATGTTCCCGTTAATGTAAAGCCAAGTCAGGAACCCTTGAGAGCTATCACCCCACTCGTGACCAGTGATTTATTCCGGCTCCCTTTACCATCTGTGCGGCTGTGTTGGCCAGCAATGCCTAACGGTGGGTATGTGTGTGCGTTAGAGGCATAAAGACAAACAAACATACCCAGAAAGCGAGTGTGACGAACTGGCTGCACAGAGCATTTCATATGGACGGATGATTCTGCGAACGGAAAGTACGTATAACGAAGATTATGCGAACGGACTTACATGTATGATGAACCGATGAAATGGCTTCCGATGCGTACGAAAAAATACTCACGAAACCGGCGGGCTGAGCACGAGAGTCGCGGCAGATTGACGTCAGAGGTCCGTGAAGCGGAAGTGAAGGCGGGAATTTCCGAAATCGACGAAGACAGGTGAGTAAGGGGTTTGCTGGGTTTAAATAAGCTTAAATCCCTCCCACAACTTCAGGCATACGCCTTCTATATATATATATATATAAAAGTCAAAAAAATACCGGCACTCTAGGCTTTCTTCATCCGATTTATTATATGGTTCCCAGAATGTCAACGTTTCAGCTCCCGATCGGAGCTTTCATCAGGACACATGAAATAATATAACTACAAATGACAAACATATATAGGACACATAATTACAATTTACTCACCAAGTACAGGTGTAACCTCTTTCGTCAAATGCCTGGCGTGCACTGAACGTGAATTTGCCAGGCATTTGACGAAAGAGGTTACACCTGTACTTGGTGAGTAAATTGTAATTATGTGTCCTATATGTTTGTCATTTGTAGTTATATTATTTCATGTGTCCTGATGAAAGCTCCGATCGGGAGCTGAAACGTTGACATTCTGGGGACCATATAATAAATCGGATGAAGAAAGCCTAGAGTGCCGGTATTTTTTTGACTTTTCTGTATTTACTTGACTTGGCACCGGGTATTGAATTGTATCTTAGTTGGAGTGCAGGAGTTTTTTCATTTTTATATATATATATATATATATATATATATATAGAAAACACAAGAATTTCTGGCACTCATACCAAAACAAATCAAATAAGTAGGAACCAGGTGCCTCTCTGTGCAAAATATACAAAATAGAACAAAATTGAGAGCACTCAATGGATTTGTAAATAAATGCTATATTAGAATAAACGCATACAGATCAACGTTTCGACCGTCTAGCGGTCTTTATCAAGATCAATAAAGATCGCTAAACGGTCGGAACGTTGATCTGTATGCGTTTATTCTAATATAGCATTTATTTACAAATCCATTGAGTGCTCTCAATTTTTTCTATTATATATATATATATATATATATATATTTATATATATAAACTATACACATATATATATATACACGCGGCGGTTGTGTTTGTGCTTTAGGGTGCACAACCTAATGCAATAGTCTGCGGATGCCTATACTGAGATGTGCTAATCAAAGCCTTCTCATGGAGAAGCATTGAATCCACTGCTTCACTATAAGAAGAATTGGATGCATTCAGCATCAAAATGCTGTATCTGGCCGCCACTAAAAGTGGGTTCCATGACAAATATAAACATTGCAGTTTCTCAGAAACAGCAGTTTTTACACATTGTCAGATAGATAATGGGCAGCATCTATGCACCAAAACCACTACATGAAGATTAAGTAGTTTTAATACTTAGTCTATAGGCATTGAAGGTAGTTTCAGAATCCATAATGTATTCCAATTATATCCATAATTCAAAGGAGGTGTCAATGTCAGAGTTTCTTTATAATAAAATGTATACTTTATTATAGTTTGTGTTTATTGGGAGGGGAGGAACGGTTGTATAATAACATAGCAGTGAAGGGGTTAAACGTGTTTTTATGCAGTTGAAAAATCAGAAGATTTTAAATGAACAAAGTTCGTAGATTTATAATCTGCCAAGATGATGTGACATTGTACTTCGTTAGCCTTTACACGGGATTCAAAGATAACAAGAATATAAAATCACTAGAATCATCCAGAAAACACACAGAGGGCAAGTCAAATCTAATAATTTTTATCACACAGATTAATCGCAGTTTAACAGCTTCAAACAACATGCCTTGGCTGTATATTCTACTAATGCAATTACTATTAATGTATTTAAACAAAGAAACTAGCAAGACAAGTATAGACCCATAATAAATGGATTCACAGTCCACAATTTACTAAAACCTTAATTATTTCAGTATCTCCATCAATTTATGTCTCAAACTGATTTCAAATATGTACAATAGTTCCAGTGAAATAGCCTGAATTACTTTGCAGGGGCGTAAGTAGGAATCACAGGGACCCAGTGCAAGACCACATTATCACCCATTATTGCTCCCATAAGCAATACACGTGAGTAAGATGTGTGTGGTGGCGTAATATAATTGGGCGTGCTTTGGTTGAGTGTAATTCTGTATGAGGCTTGGCTGAGTGTGATTGTGTTGGTTGTCTGAGTGTGATATGTATGTATGGCATTGGCGGAGAGTGATTGTGTGTATATGTGTGGCTGGCTGAGTGTGATTGCATAAGTTGTTTGGCTGAATGTGCGTGTGGACTGATTGGCCCTGGTTTGGGTCACATCCCTAAGTATGGCAATTCCCAATGCTGACGCTTATGTGCTGGCTTCACAACCAGCACATTGGAGTAAGTGCATCACATACTACCCCAGCAAGCGCCTGCTCGGGTAGTATCACAGTGACAGGGAGCAAGAAAACCACCTGTCACTCAATCTTTGGCATCAGACCCTGTGTGCCACTTGCACACAGATCTAATGTTGTGGATTTCATTGCCAGGCAGAGGAGGGACCATATTTTCATAGAGCTTTAAATTAAAATATACCGTTGTAATCAAAATTATTCAATCCCCATTGAAAATCAGGTTTCTTGTCACACCTTCAGCTGTTTGCAATGAACAAATCAAACAAAAGCGATTTAAATAGCTCAACGCAACAAAAGCTTTATGTTATTTCCCCAAATTCAACTTAAAATGCAACTTATAATGACTTCTCCAGTCTCAAAACAGGTGACACCCACTCACTGACACAGGCACACATTTAACTGTGTGTTATTGTGGGCCAGTGGGGAGATCTCCTTCACTGGCCCACAGGCAGTGATATGCAGCAGGCGGCATGTGAAAGGAGAGAGGAGATCCGAGGGAGCTCTAGCTTGCAGCTCCGCCCGGGTTATTCCTCTCATGAGGTTGTAATATTGTTGCGGTTACCATGGCAATGCTCTGATCTCGCAAGTATATTTTTTAATTAAAAAATACAGATATTGACTTAATCTGCCCCCCGTTCCACCTATAATACCTCTCAGTACACACACACACTGCACACCACACACATACTGTCACCCTCCTCCCATACACTGTCACAACCCCACACACATACACACATTATCACCCTTCAAACACACTGTCACCTCCCCACACACACTCCTGCTCCTCCCGCACACTGTCACAACCCCACACACTGCACCTGTCACACACACTGTCACTTCCTCACACACACACTGTCACCCTCCTCCCACTCACTGTCACCACCTCAACCTCCACACCCTGCACCCCTCACACACACACTGTCACCTCACACGGGGACACTGTCACTCTCCTCGCACACACTGTCACCCCCCCAACAAACACACACTGTACCCCTCCTACACACTGTCACCCCCATACTGTAACACTCTCTCCCCCACACACACACACTGCACCCTTCACGCACGCGCACTCTGTCACCCTCCTCCCACACACTGTCATCAGCCCCTCCACATACACACTGCACCCCTCCTTCATACTGTAACCTCCCCATACAGTCATACAGTCACACTGTCACACACACCCACACACACACTGGCACCCTCCTCCCTCACACTGTCACCCTCCTCCCACTCATACTGTCATCCTACTCCCACACACACTGTTGCTCCCACACACACACTGTTGCCCCCCACACACACACTGTCGCCCTCCTCCCATACACTGTCACCACCCCACACACTGCACCTGTCACACACACTGTCACTTCCTCACACACACACTGTCACCCTCCTCCCACTCACTGTCACCACCTCAACCTCCACACCCGTGCACCCCTCACACACACACTGTCACCTCACACGGGGACACTGTCACTCTCCTCGCACACACTGTCACCCCCCCAACAAACACACACTGTACCCCTCCTACACACTGTCACCCCCATACTGTAACACTCTCTCCCCCACACACACACACTGCACCCTTCACGCACGCGCACTCTGTCACCCTCCTCCCACACACTGTCATCAGCCCCTCCACATACACACTGCACCCCTCCTTCATACTGTAACCTCCCCATACAGTCATACAGTCACACTGTCACACACACCCACACACACACTGGCACCCTCCTCCCTCACACTGTCACCCTCCTCCCACTCATACTGTCATCCTACTCCCACACACACTGTTGCTCCCACACACACACTGTTGCCCCCCCCACACACACTGTTGCCCTCCTCCCATACACTGTCACCACCCCACACACTGCACCTGTCACACACACTGTCACTTCCTCACACACACACTGTCACCCTCCTCCCACTCACTGTCACCACCTCAACCTCCACACCCTGCACCCCTCACACACACACTGTCACCTCACACGGGGACACTGTCACTCTCCTCGCACACACTGTCACCCCCCCAACAAACACACACTGTACCCCTCCTACACACTGTCACCCCCATACTGTAACACTCTCTCCTCCACACACACACACTGCACCCTTCACGCACGCGCACTCTGTCACCCTCCTCCCACACACTGTCATCGGCCCCTCCACATACACACTGCACCCCTCCTTCATACTGTAACCTCCCCATACAGTCATACAGTCACACTGTCACACACACCCACACACACACTGGCACCCTCCTCCCTCACACTGTCACCCTCCTCCCACTCATACTGTCATCCTACTCCCACACACACTGTTGCTCCCACACACACACTGTTGCCCCCCACACACACACTGTCGCCCTCCTCCCATACACTGTCACCACCCCCATTCACATTGGCACCCCACACACACTGTTACCCCTCACACACACTGCACCCCACATGGGGACTCTGTCCACCTTCTCCCACACACTGTCACCACCCCAGCCACAAACACACACTGTCACCCCCCACACTGTCACCATCTCCCCTCACACACACTCTGCACCCTTCACACACACGCATTCTCTCACCCTCCTTCCACACACTGTCACCACCCCTTCCATGCACATGCTGCACTCTTCCTATACCCTGTCACATCCTACACAGTCACACTGTCACTCTTCTCCCACACGCGGTCACACTGTCACCCCCCCCCCACACACACACACTGTCACCCTCCTCCCATACCAAGTCACCCCACCCACACACTGGCACTCACACACACTGTCACCCTCCTCCCACGCAGTGTCACCCTCCCCACACACTGTCAAACACACACACACACTGCACCCCTCACACACACAGTGAAACCCCTAAAAAGTACACACTGCATCCCTCACACAAACACTGCACGCCCTCACACACACTGCACCACTTACACACACATTACATTCCTGACAAACACAGTCTGGATCCCCTATGCACACACCAGAAATCAACCTATTTACACAAAACACCACACCACAATCAACTCACTCTACACATGCAATCCCACAAGCAGGATTTAAAGACATGCACAATGTTTAAATAGCCAAAAAAACTGAGGAGATTAGCATCTGTGGTAAATATTAGATTGTCCTATAAATAAATTCTAATAATATATAGAAGAAAATACATAATTCCACCAATATTGTGGTGCTTATCAATTAATAATAAATCTCCAATAGTATAATTATCCCTCAAGAGATCTCATATCCCAACATATGGTGATACATATAATCAAGTCTAGGATAGTACCAAGCTCCTAATGTTTGGTACTGCACATGGATCTAACATGCTCACTTTGAGAGGGGGCATGCTTGTCAATGACGATGACAAAACATGCTCTCTCTGGCCCTGCCCCCTTCTCAGTGGGACTCTGTGATGCAAAAATGCCCCGACCACATTTTTCTCCCAGTTCTGCCCTGGATCTAACAATAATGCATCCAGGGAGGAAAACATGTTCACAGTAGTGGATTAGTGCAGTGATGATATGTGTTTACCAAGAAAAAGATACTGGAACACTGATGTAATTTCACTACTACATTCCTGAATGGCATATTGGTTTTATATATTTATTATTATATGTGTTTTCAGTTTATGGAATTCAGCCTTTACAAGAGAAGATTTATAAATCAAACAACAACATCTTTATAACTCACAGACCTGAGGATCTGGAGTGGGACTCAGCTCTCATTCTCCCCAAGACTCCGTGGCCACCCAAGTCTGCATCATTTACAGTTTGTATCATTGTATTTATTATATTGTATTCATTTCTATATTGTATTATTTATTATATTGTATTATTCATTACATTGTACAGCCAAAGGATATTCAGTTATAATAGAAGCAGGTTAATGGTAGAATGGGTCTGTTGAAAAACAGGCAGTTTTCTTCCCATAAACTAATCTGCAGTAAATAATGCTTTATCACACGCTCAACCTTTACGTTGACAATTGGGTAGTACAATTTATTGCACTTCCCATAGGTTTCTATGTGGAAAACCAGATGCAGTAAATGTTGAAAACACTGAAATGTTATTTCTTTGACTATTTTGTTGCACATCAGACCTACAATGAGCAATTTTTACATTCAGTTCTTCAAAATTTTCAGAATTTTTGAATCATAATTTATTCACATATGTGTGCAAATAAATTTTAATTTCTTCGTGATTTCCTGGAAAACATACTTTAAGCTATTTGTTCATTGTAACAAAGGAACAAATGTTGCAAATGTAACAAATTTTGTATCAATTCCCTTAAAGGGAACAACATGGCTAAACTGTAAGATTCCAATTTTGCGTCACCCTGTAAAACTGTTTTTTGTTTTTGTTATCAGAGATATAGAAGACAGAGAGGAGTGCACACTGCGTTTTTGGATCGAGTGGAAGAAAAATTTAAAAAGTGGCAAGAGGTGGGTAGAAAATATGCAAAAGAGGCAGCACATATGCACCAAAATCAATACATGAAGATTCTGCATTCACACACTGCATTCATACTAGCTGTCTGCATTCACATTCTGTATCCACACATTAAGCACATCATTGACATTCTACACACCAAGATAATTTACACACCATACTTAACTTAAATACACTGCACATGCTTCCAACTGAGCGTTCACATATGTAATACATATATTATGAATTCACATGCTACTGACACATAAATTACACTACGTGAAGAATTACATTAGCACAGAATTTTGTTGTTGTTGTTAGTTGAGATAATTGTTCATAAGCAAGGCCAGTCATACTGGAGGAGGATGGAAGGGTGCAATTTCATCACTGGATGAGAGGTAAGTATTACCATAGCAGTAATTAAAGGGACACTATAGTCACCCAGACTACTTCAGCTCAATTAAGTGGTCTGGGTGCCGGGTCCCTCAGGTTTTAACCCTTCAGAAACTGCTATGTTTACTTAGCAGGGTTAATCCAACCTCTTGTGGCTGTCTTCCTGACAGCCGCTAGAGGCGCATCTGCGACGCTGGATGCAAAATTTGCATCCAGCATGCAGAAAGTCCAGAGGAAAGCATTGAGAAATGCTTTCCTATGGACTGTTTGAATGCGTGTGCGGGACTTGCCGCGCATGCGCATTCCGCTCCACTCGGAAGCTGACTCGGCAGGGGAGGAGAGGTCACGGTAAGCTGCTGAAGGGGGTTTAACCCCTTTAGCACCAAGGGAGGGGAACCCTGAGGGTGGGGGCACGGGTTTGTTTTCCTGACACTATAGTGATCCTTTTCAAATTATTGTTCATGTAAGTTTTTGTAATTGTCTCATTTATTGTTAAATCTCCCCCTTTGATAACATTGTAAAGAGCTACAGAATATGCTGGCGATATATAAATACCAGTAATAATAGTAATAATAGTAATAATAATCACCTTGACACATTATATACTCATTGATTTAGGAACTGACATGCATTACAGTGAACCCGTAATGATACTGTCTAACTTATTCCTTATTAAAATTAATAAAACATTGATTTAGTAGCCCCTTTGTTGAAAAATGGCTTTCTAATGACTTCCATAACGGAGTGGAAAGCCAGGAGATCCAGAAATAAACACCTCCACTGGGGATATTTAACAATAAATGAGACAATTACAAAAACTTACAGGAACAATACGTTGAAGAGGGCCCTGCTCGAACAAGCTTACAGTCTATAAGATGAATATACTTAATTACTGTAATTGTAATACTTACCTCTTAAAGAAACAAACATTATATAGTGTAGATTGAATTAGCCGTATTAGTTCAGTAGACAAGATGCCAAAATATCAGAATATTGCAATATGCTATGGTACCTTTTTTTTGGACTAAAATAATATTTCAAAGACAAGCTTTCAGGAGTTTTCCTCTCTTCTTCCGGGCTGAAGCAATACTGATCAATCTGATAGAGATTAACAATTAAGACAACTGAAGTTAAAGAAGGGGAGGAAGGGAGGGGGGGGGGGAGTGAGTGGGGTGTCATAAATAGCAGAAGGTGTGTCTGAAAGTGAAAGGTGCAGGTTGGCTGTATATGCAGCTATTTGAAAACTCTCAAAAGCTTGTCTTTGAAATATTATTATGTTAGTCCAATAAAAAAGGTATCATTGCATACTGCAATACTCTGGTATTTCTAATATATATATATATAATCAAAGTAAACGTTTCAACCCTCTAGTCTTGATAAAGACCCTGGAGGGTCGAAACGTTGATGTATAGATTGTGATAATTTTTAATACACTTTGAAAACCGTGAGAGTGCTCCTGTCTTTACTCCCTTCCTATGGAATAGCCTGCCTACCGCCATCAGACTCTCCCCTAGTCTTGCATCTTTGAAGAAGTGCCTTAAAACCCATCTCTTTAGGAACGGTTATGGCCTCCCAGACTAACCTCTACCTCACATAGCTGTCTCTTGCACTCTCCTAAAGGGCAGCACTCTGCTCTTTCCTCAAGCTCTGCCTTACTCCCACCCTATTTTATATTTCCTGTCCTATTGTGTTTTACACCCCACCTCCTATAGAATGTAAGCTCGTTTGAGCAGGGTCCTCTCCAACCTATCGTGCCTGTAAGTTTTTTGTAATTGGCCTATTTATAGTTAAAAGGTGAGAGTGAGAGAGAGAGAGAGAGAGAGAGAGAGTTAATACATTGTTAATACATTGCTAAACACAAATACACACACCAGTCAAGCCATAAGACTTGTTTTTCCCACAGAAAACTCACTTTAACAGTGCTCTCACTACTGCAAGGAATTCTAGGTATGAATATGCAAACGAGCTCAATAAAGAACCACATTTTGCCTCATAATTCCACCTTATACATGGATTCCTTGAAGTATGTGTCTGCGGCATACAACAGCTTTGAAACGCACCTCAAGAAGAGGAGCAAAGCCAGTGAGCCACTCATGGACAGCTGTTTCGTTGTTAATGCAACTCATCAGCATGAGGTTGGTTCCTGGCTTGCTATGGAGGCTTGGCGTTACTTGTAAAGTACACAAAAGAGTTGTGTGTGTGTGGGGGGGGGGGGGGGTGGATGAAAACCCCTTCCACCTCAAATAAGTGGATCGTTAATACATTGTTAAACACAAATACACACACCAGTCAAGCCATAAGACTTGCTTTTCCCATATATATACAATGTTTCTTTAAGAAAATGAATGATGTGTATTATCAACTAGATAACTATAGTGGCAACTGTTCTATATGTTGCATATCGTGGCAGAAATGCTTGAATAAGTATATATCCAAGTATAGTTGCTTAAACAAAATGTTTAATTGTGTAAATAAAGACTGTTATATTCCCACAGAAAACAAAATGAAGTCCAAGGATGTGGAGCTGAATGTCAAGATAATGTAAACATTGCACACACGCAATATCTCACTGGATATGTGTATTAAACAAAATGATGTATCTATCTAACAGCATGTTAAATTTAGCTGTAAAATGTGTAATATATTCTCTTAATTGTTGTTTAATCCCCCTTCATGATATTGTAAAGCAACTGCAGAATATGTTGGCTCTAGAAAAATTTGTTCAGCTTTTGTGTTTAATATTGGTTTCATCTTGGTTAAAATACGGGATGGGTGAATCCAGTGAACATGTTGCCATTGGCAGAGTTACCCCTATTTCTTGTAGCCCGCACAAGGAACAACTAAAGGAAAGCTCAGCAGAAACTGCTTCCCTATATTTAGGATTGTGTTGGAAGTGGCACACAACAGCCTTACATACTGGAGAGACAGACTTATTAACACTATCAATGATTTACAGCAAAAGGAAGATTTGCAGATTAAACTCAATATGTTGTCATTGTCTAAATTTCTAGCAGGAACGACAACTCAGCAGAAGTTAGCATCTGTGGTTTGGTTTTAAGCTGTTGGCAGTTTGGGGGAGAAAATGAGTCAGCAGCCAAAAAGAGATTGTGCCTCTGGATCAAGACTTGCTTTTCTAAATGTGCATTGCCTCCTACAGATGACCCTCTGAGCTCCTGGGATAAGAAGAAGAGTGTGTGGGCTGCTCTCTGTTCGGATGCCAAACAGCTACTGTCTTGTACAACAACTATTGTCCACAAATAATGGAGCAAATAGCCTTCCTTAAAGGGACACTCCAGGCACCCAGACTACTTCTGCCCATTGGAGTGGTCTGGGTGCCAACTCCCACTACCATTAACCCTGCAACTGTAAATATAGTTTTCTGGGTTTATAGCACAGATTTTCTGTGCTATAGCGGCGCTGGACGTCCTCACGCTATGTGAGGACCTCCAGCGTCGCTGAAATCCCCATAGGAATGCATTGAAAGCATTTTCAATGCTTTCCTGTGGGGAGCTCTAATGGGCGTGCACGGTATTGCCGCGCATGCGCATTAGGTCTCGCCGTTGCCGGCCACGCATGCGCAATAGGTCTCCCCGCCGGATGACGTCGGCGGTGGACGAACGTGGGCGGACCCTGAACCAGCGCCGAGGGACATCGGTGCTGGATTCCGGTAAGTCACTGAAGGGGTTTTAACCCCTTCAGCGACTTGGGATGGGGGGTGGGAGAGGGGACCTGCAGTGCCAGGAAAACAGATTGTTTTCATGACACTGGAAAGTCCCTTTAAGTTCAACTCAATCTATCTAAGTTGGGATACCTTGCTCTTCAGTTTACTCCTTGCAGTGTTATCATCTGCTAGCTGAGATCCAGTATGGCCACTCACCTCTCACTTCAAAGTTGTTTCTAAATGTATAAATGTATCTTAAAATCTGGCTAGAATGTTTTTTATTAAAAGTCAAAAAATACATGTATTAAATTAAATTATGCTTGCTGCAGCTGCTGCTCCCCATTTTAAAAAAAGTTGTATTGTAGTGTTTTCACCCTTCCTGGCTGAGTTTTGCGAGTGACTACGCCTCCTACCTCCATCGACATAGCTGGTATAAGCCGATAGGGCACTGTTTTCCACATTGGAGGTCACTTCTTTTTCTCAGGAAAGAGTGAGTGGCATTGGTAATTGGTAATTGGCGATCCCTCCCACCTTGACAAGAACAAAACTCTCCCACACATCCTGTCTGTAGGGTCAGTGAATGTCACTGGGTAATTCCACTTTTTTTTTTTTTTTGTCACAAGGAATAAGGGGACCAAAAGGGTATATTAACAAGATGAAAATTATTTTCTGAGGGGAAGTGAACCAAAAAAAGGAAAAAAATAGAAAAAAAATAAAGAATCATAGCTCACAAGTAAAAAATTAAACAACAGGCAATTAATAAGTAAATTAAGGCACAAATAGAAGGAATATTCTTACACCAAGATCACGATAATAAGAAGCAAATGAATCAAGAGAAACGGGAAATTCACTTAAGTAAGTAATTAATCACAGAAAGGCACACACTTAGAGAGGCAAGATAATAAACTTAAAGATAAGGGAAAGAGTGATAAGTTGAATAATAATAAAAGCATTGCACAAGGAAATATTAAGTAATAATAAGACAATAACACTTAAATAACTTATCTTCCTTCCCTCTCCTCCCCTCCCCTCTCCCCCACTATTAGTAGCGCCTCTAGTTAGGCTTACCTCAGATCGATTACCCTTAGCTAGCTTTTCCCACAATAAGTGGGACCTATATTCGAGTAATGGCTTCCATTACAGAGATACGGTATGGCGGGGGTTGGCCACAATCAGGGCCGGTGCAAGGATTTTGGGGTACATAGACGAAGATGTATTTTTCCGTCCCCCCTCCCAAATAACATCTTCACCTATGTGCCTCTTAACCAGCCCCTCTCCCCGTCCATTATTGGTCCCCTCACTTCCCTATCCCTTAGTGTTGTTCTGACAGTCACACACACTCAATGACAAACACACAGACTCACTGATCTGACACACACTCATTCATTGACACACACACACTGATTGACACTCATTGACAGACACACTGATAGTCACACACAGACTCAATGACAAAGATACTCTCACTGATTTGACAGACACTCACAAACACACACTGACAGACACACATACACTGACACACTCATACACTCACTCACATACACACACACACACTCATATAATCACTCACAGACACACACACACACACATACACTCACTCACACACACTCACTCACAGACAGTCACTCACAGACACACATACACTCACTCACGCACACACTCACAGTCACTCACAGACAGTCACTCAGACACACATACAGTCACTCACAGACACACATACACTCACACACAGTCACTCACAGACACACAGACACTCACTCACACAGAGACACACATACACACTCACTCACTCACAGACACACATACACACTCACTCACTAACACACATACACTCACACACAGTCACTCTCAGACACACATACACTCACACACCCACTCACTCACAGACACACAGACTCACACACACACTCACTCACAGACACATACACTCACACAGTCACTCACTGACACAGACACTCACTCACACAGAGACACACATACACACTCACTCACAGACACACAGACACTCACACACACACTCCCTCACAGACACACATACTGTCATGCCTTAACTATGGTATCCTCTTACTTCCTGGTTCCACGGAGCCTAGCCACACCCCTTTATGACACGGTCTCCTTATTTAATCCGACCGCACCAGCTGATCGACGCTGGATTATTGAACTACGTTCCGTACTCACGAACCGGCTACAACATCGTTGTGAAAGCCCTCTGTTACCGGACCGGACTGGAAGACTTCAAGTTCCCTTCACCTCTCCTCATCCACGACTAAAGCTGAACTCTCTCCATTCAGGATAACCGCCTCTGAGGAGATCTCGGGAACCAGTGTTCTATGTGCCGGAAGCTAAGTAAAACCTCTGTGATAAGCGTTGCATCTCAAAGCTGTTATTTCCTGTCTCCAAAGTCCTTCGATAAAACAAACCAGTTACAGCTAACTTCAACTTATACTTTATATCAGTTAGCTGCATCTGTCTTGCTTCAGTTAAAGCCTATGGAACAGCTATTTTAACTTCTTATCACCTAATTCATTAACACTACTAAGAGACTCTTTCTGATTCAGTGTCTGCTAATTTCTACCGTTTACTACTTAAAGCTACAGTGCCTATAATTGTGGACTTCAGTTATCGTTTACTACTTAAAGCTACAGTGCCTGTAATTGTGGACTTCAGTTATCGTTTACTACTTAAAGCTACAGTGCCTATAATTGTGGACTTCAGTTATCGTTTACTACTTAAAGCTACAGTGCCTATAATTGTGGACTTCAGTTATCGTTTACTACTTAAAGCTACAGTGCCTGTAATTGTTGACTTCAGTTATCGTTTACTACTTAAAGCTACAGTACCTGTAATTGTGGACTTCAGTTATCGTTTACTAATTAAAGCTACAGTACCTGTAATTTGGACTTAAAGTCAATACCTTTTATTTTTTATAATAAATATTCAAACTATAAGAAATCTGCAGTTGTGTTCCTTCATAACAAATGTTTAGACGTGACACATACACACTCACTCACTCACTCACAGACACACATACACTCACACACAGTCACTCACAGACACACAGACACTCACACACACACTCACTCACAGACACTCACACACACACACACACACACATACACATCACATACACTCACTAATTATTTTAATAAATAAAAAATTTCCACCCAGCCTCCCTACCTGGAGAGCTGGTGTGGATGAGGAGTCATTCCCTGGGGTCCAGTGGGGCTGCTGGGCGGCGTGCGGCAGTGCTGTGATCAGACGCAGTGAGGGAGCTCTAATCTCACCGCTCTGCTCCCCCGCGTGCGGTCTGCTGATACCGCGGGAGCCGGAATATGACGTCATATTCCGACTCCACCGGCATCAGCAGACAGCGCGCGAGGGAGCAGAGCAGTGAAATTAGAGCTCCCTCGCCGCGTTTGATCACAGCACAGCCGCAAAAGCACAGCACAGCCGATCACAGCACAGCCGCAAAAGAGAAAGAGCCAGAAAGATAGGAAAAACAGGGGAAAAGATGAGAACAGATTGCAAAATTTACTGAATAATTATAACCTAAGGGATATATGGAGAATATTTCATCCAACAGACTCAGATTACACATGTTATTCCAGAACATTTAATTCTTACTATATTACTATAGAATAGATCTTATCTTGGGAAATGCAACCTTGCTGTATCTTGTAAAAAAAAATAGAGATACAGGATATAGCATGGTCTGATCATAGCCCTATCATGCTGGAATATAAAGATAATTTTCATAAAGAGTGGTGCATAAAAGACTTTAAAAATAATGTGGAAGAATTTTTTTTAAAAAAACCTCTTCTTTTTAGAAAATAAAAACAAACGCACTGGACATTATGGTCTGGTGCGCATATAAAAGCGTAGTTAGAGGTCATTTGATAAAAGCTATTGAAAATAAAAAAGGACTACCGTCGCTATCTAAACTGATGAATCAACCTATAACAGAAGTAGATGTTGGCAAACCTATAGATAAACTTAGAACAAAGACTGCTCCATGCCCAGATGGCTTTACAAATAAATTTTACAAACTAATGAAAGACCAACTAAAAAGGGGAACTCACTAATATTTTCAACTATATTATAGAAACAGGAAATTGCCCTGGAGAGCAGCTGAGAGCAAACATCGTACCCATTCCAAAAGCAGATAAATACTTAGAATATATTGGTAACTATAGACCTATATAATTAATCAACACAGATATTAAAATATTTTCCTCTATTTTATCTGACAGATTAAAAATAGTTATACCACAACTCAATAATGACCGAGTTGGACTCATACCAGGGAGATCTGCAATCAACAACCTTAGAAAAATAATAAATATAAGGGTAGAGACGGAGAACAGTGGAACCCCTCTAATATTTCTGTCAATAGACGCAGAGAAAGCGTTTGACAGGGTTGGATGGGGTTTCATGCTCGCTACTTTAAACCAGTTTGGAATCACTGGACCAATTTCACAAGCTGTGCTCTTTACAGCTCTCCATCAGCGAAGGTAATAAGCTCAGGATTTACATCACAACAATTCATTATCAAAAATGGGACCAGGCAAGGGTGTCCTCTTTCTCCTTTACTGTACATAATGGTGTTAGAACCCTTAGCGATTTTAATAAGATAGAATAAAAAAGGATTCTGCTAGGACACACCTTATTAAATATTTATGCAGATGACATCCTATTAACACTAGAAGAATCAAACATCTCGGTCCCAGAGCTGTTGAAAGGTATAAACAATCACTCCAAAGTTCCAGGATACAAAATAAATCTGGAAACCAAGAGTTGGAAACCAAGTAGGAAACCAAGAGTTAAAATTAAACTGTTGGCCAGATCAAGACAAGACGGAGGCTTGGGATGCCCAGAAGTTTCGCAATGCTATCAGGCGAGTAGCCTTTTCCATATAATGCTCACACATAGTAAGGCGTCAATTCAAGAAAAAATGTATGAAATAGAAAAAAAGCAGGGTTGGAAACTTATCCTCACTATTCTAGGTTGTGGAGACAAACAAAAATTCAGAGAGGCATGAACTAAATCTCAGATATTTAAGGATTTGACGGGATGGTGGGATAAACTCACAAATAATAAAATAATAGACGTATTCCCATTTTCAAGCATATCGGATATGCTAGAAAATTTAAAAATAGAAATATGGACATTAAGGAGGATAAAGGAATTAAAACATATTCTGGAGGGACAAAATCTTAAACCCTTCAACCAAATTATGAAGGAATTCAGCATCCCTTCTAGTCAAACATTTAATTATTTACTAATTTAATTATTTACGAGCTTCCTAGCAGAACACCTCTATAAAAACAAAGGGGAGAATACCACAAATCTCATACACCTACTTGAATTAAAGAATTGCAAAAACCTACTGGCAAAATGTGCTAAAGCTATAAATGGATGGAGACAGACTGATAGCACTGATCAACAAATGGGAAAAAGAACCACAAGTACAAATAGAAGAAGGAGAATGGATAAATTCCTTAAATAAATTAAATAAAAATATACATTGCTTAAACCTCACAGAAACTCAATTTAAACTAACTAATAGGTGGTATTTAACACCAAAACGCCTAAAGAGAATCTTCCCAGAGTTATCAGATAGATGTTGGAAATGCAATAATGGTGAAGGTAATATGATCCATATCTGGTGGCAGTGGACACCCATAAACAAATGTTTTGTATGTGTGTTGGTATATGTGTATCTGTATATGTCAGTGTGTGTTTGTTTGTGTGTCTGTGAATCTGTTTGTGTGTCTGTGTTTGTATCAATGTGTCTGTATGTGTGTCTCTATCTGTATGTGTGTCTGTGCCTGTGTGTCTCTCTCTGTGTCTGTATGTGTGTGTGTTTTTATCTAAATGTGTGTTTGTATCTGTGTGTCTATCTGTATGTGCCAGTGTTTGTCTGTGTATGACTGTTTCTATGTAACTGCATGTGTGTACCTATGTGTCTGTGTATCTGTGCCAGTGTGTGTATATGTAAGTATATGTATGTATGTATGTGTGCATACATCTCAGCATTTCACCTTCACTACACACAAATACAACCCTGCATACAAATGTCAACAGTACAAAAAATAACACCACCATATTCAAAAACCACACTACATAAAAATGCACTCCTGCATTCAAATGCCAATACGTGCAAACACACCCGTACATTCACTCACACATACTCCATACAAAAACATGCTTACATTCAAACACACAAAAAGTGCTTGGTGCTAAATACATAAAAATAAAAACACTGCTCAGTGCTAAAGACATTAAAAACATTCGCGGTTGTTTTTTTAACATTTTTAAGGGGGGATGAGGGGAGTGCGAAATATACGATCAACCCTGGGTGCCAAATGCTCCAGGTACGCCCCTGGGTAGGTACTAACCATTGCATTCCGGGAACAACCCACAAGACTTGCCATTTTGAAGATGCTCTGACCCAGTCATCTAGTCAGCACTATTTGGACCTTATCAAAGTCACTCAGATCCCTTTTTCTTGCCCATATCTCCTGCTTACAACACATGAAATTTAAAGGGACACTAAAGACTCCAGAACTACTGCATCTAAATGCCGTTGTTCTGGTGAGTATAGCCTGTCCCTGCAGGCATTTTACCAGAGAAAAGGCAGTGTTTACATTACAGCCTAGGAACACCTCTAGTGGCCACTGCTCAGATGACAATTAGAGGTGCTTCCTCGGATGGTGCTGCACAATTATTTATTTATTATTATTTTCTTTTATATAAAATATTTTACCAGGAAGGATACATTAAGATTTTTCTTGTTTTCAAGTATGTCCCGGGTTCACAAAACATTTTATGTTTTTTTTTTATGGGTTCACAAAACTATGTGCAGCCCTGCAGTTCAGCATCTCCATTCGCTGCATGAAGACACTGAACTTTCCACATAGAGATACGTTGAATCAATGCATCTCTAAGAGGAGATGCTGATTGGGAAAGAATTGGGAAAGAATTGGATTGGCTGAAATCATGAAATCTTATGATGTCAGCCAAGAAGGCGGATCAGGAGCAGGGCCAGACACGAGGAGCCCCACGGACCACTGAAAAAAGTTAGTAAGTCACTTTTGTAACCCGAGGTAAAGGAGGCCAACCACCTAAACGGTGGTTTTAGGTTCATTTCACCTGTCCGCAGTTTTAATGGCCGAGTACAGAAAACAGAAGCTCCTGTACTGCGGACCAGAGAGAAGCTCGGCCACGCTGCAGGGAAGGGGAGGTGAGGAGAATAAACAGGGGGGGGGGAGTGAGGAGAACAAACAGGGGAAGGGGGAGTGAGGAGAACAAATGGGGGGGGGAGTGAGGAGAACAAACAGGGGTGAGAGTGAGGAGAACAAATGGGGGAGTGAGGAGAACAAACAGGGGGGAGTGAGGAGAACAAACGGGGGAGAGAGGAGAACAAACGGGGAAGAGGAGAAAAAAAACAGGGGGGGAGAGGAGAACAAATGGGATAGTTAGGAGAACAAACGGAGGGGAGTGAGGAGAACAAATGGGGAGGAGTAAGGAGAACAAACGGGGGGAGTAAGGAGAACAAACGGGTTGTAAGGAGAACAAACAGGGGGGAGTAAGGAGAACACAGGGAGAGGGAAGAGTAAGGAGAACACAGGGAGAGAGGAGGAGTAAGGAGAACTAAGGGAGGGGGAGTAAGGAGAACACAGGGAGGAGGGGAGTAAGGATAACACAGGCAGGGGGAGTAAGGATAACACAGGGAGAGGGGGGAGTAAGGAGAACACGGGGGGAGTAAGGAGAACACAAGGAGAGGGGGAGTAAGGAGAACACAGGGAGGGGGAGTAAGGAGAACACAGGGAGCTGTGGAGTAAGGAGAACACAGGGAGGGGGGAGTAAGGAGAACACAGGGAGTTGGGGGGAGTAAGGAGAACACAGAGAAGGAAGGGGTGAGAAAAGACCGATAGGGGTGGGGAAGTGGAGACCACTAAGGGGCAGGGGAGAGCTCTAAAGGACGGAAGGGAGAGCTCTATAGGACAGGGGGCGGTACAGGGAGCTCTTTTACACTACTTGCACACACACACACACACAATGCATCCCTATATATACACAGAAACACACAATGCATCCCTACACACACATGCAAACAAACACTGCTTCTCTTACATACACACAGAAACACAATGCATCTCTTACACACACTCAATGCACCCCTTAGACACACAATGCATACCTTACACACAACCAGAACACACACAATACATCCCTTACACACAAACACACACTGCTTTCTATCCCTCACACAAAAACACACTGCTTCACTACACATAAACACACTGCATCACCTACACAAACTGGTATCCCATATACTACATTCCATATGCACACACATTAGATCCTCTACAATAACACATAACACATCCCCTACACACTCCACTCCCTGTGAGCGAACTCATGGGTGGAACATATAGGTGGACTTATGGGTGGGCCTTATGGGCATACTCACCGTCAGGCCCTGAGGCCCTGACCTTGAGCTGTGTAAGGGGCCCCGAAAAATGGAGCTGCTTCCTGTTCTCCCAGAACATTGAATTTTAGGAGAGACTCAACCTAGTCACAAATAGGACATTACATAGGACACAAGGTCATGCATTTAGACTGGAAGAAAGAAGATTTAGTCTAAGGCAAAGGAAAGGTTTTTTTTACCGTAAGAACAATAGGAATGTGGAATTCTCAGCCTGAAGAAGTGGTTTTATCAGAGTCTGTACAGATGTTTAAACAGCAACTAGATGCATACTTTCCTAGTTTGTTGCAAATTTAGAAGTGCTTCAAACTGGGTTTTTTTTTGCCTTCTTTTGGATCAACAGCAAAAGCCAAATGTGAGGAAGGCTGAACTTGATGGACAAATTTCTCTTTTCAGCCTATGTAACTATGTAACTATACCATAGTGATGCTTATGCTGTTAAAAATGAAACAGAGATGTGGAATTTCTTAGTATGAAACCTCAAGTTTTGCGGGTGGCTTTTGGATACAAATGGTTTCACATTAAATAATGAGTCTTCAACCAGAGGTTAATCAACCCATGAGCAAAACAATAATACGTCATATATGTGCAAATAGCAGAGGGAAATAGTTTTTTTTGGTTTTTTTTTAAATAATGTTTTGTGGTCCTGTTTGTTATATTGTTAGGAAAATAAATTACTAACTAACTTATATTGCAAATGTATGAACATATATGCATCAACATTGGCTTTAATGTTATGATGTTATGTGGTTTTACCTTCCCTTTTAGCAGGGAGGTTCCTAAGGGCTATTCACTAAACAGGGAATTTTTGGAAATTGACCAGCGAATTGTACATTTTAGGCCAATATAGCTGAGCTTGAAAATGTTTCCAATTCTTCTCTCTGAAATTCCCTGTTCAATTCCCCAGTCATTTCCCTACAAATCCATGTTTATTGGATAACCCTTACACGTGCACATAACCCTTACAGAACCAAAAGCGGGTATGAAACTTTGCTACCCTAATGTGTGGTGAATGAGCAACACTGGCAATTAAAGCAATGCTACAGTACCATTTATTAGAGTGCATTTTAGAAAAAAAATTAAAATAAATTGCAACATTAAGGCTAAAAATGACAGCCCTGGCTATAACTTGGTTGGAGAATTTTCCATGCTGCAATTTTGGCCTGAACTTTGCAGTTCCTTTTTTATCAACACATTTCACCATTACCTGATTTATTTATTCAAAGTGAGAATTCAATGTAAATTTCAAAATAGCACGATTTGAAAAATACTCGAAGCCAGCTATGCTTCCAGTTCATCAGTTCATCCAGATCATGTGGCCTAAAATGTAAATATGACTTTGAATTCACTTTGATGTCTCACTTTACTGAATAACACTCTTAGTGAATAAACCTCTTTTGTACTGAAGAATGTTCTGAATTGTGGCCATTTATGGAACATGTACAGGTCAAAATAAAGCATATCTGCCTGCAGGATGCTATTAATGCCCAGACAAATCTAGTCAACCTAAGATGGATATATTTGTGTTCAAATAATCTAATAAAGTGTTGCTCCTGCAGAACTGGAGATCTAAAGTAATGAGTAATATAATATAATGTAGCAAGGCATAACTATAAGCACACATCCAAACTCACCCCCGTACAGTGGGCATGCACCTACCTGCTCATCTGTGGTTTGAGACCTTTGAATGGATTTTCTCTGAAGATTTTAATGCTTTTGTTTCAAGTCATGCAAACAGTGCTCCATGACAGTATTTAATGTACAATGATCAAAGAACTGCTTCCCGGAACACAACTAGAAATATGTGAATTCAGCTATTTGCCATAAATGTTCTCCCTTCATTTGTAAGTCCTATTCACACAAGGTTACTGTTAGCCTTCTTTGTTACCATTGGTGTTGTTACCAAGACGTGATGCTTTGTACAATACAATGTGTTGGGGATTTTGAAAAGAAAGCCAATGCAAAAGAATACCTTCTTCACACTATGCAATCAACCACTTATTCTTTCTGGTACAAGACATGTTTCATCTAGGTATTCCAATAAAAACTGGTTTTCCAAGTTTTAACGTCTGTCAAGGGTGTAAACAACTTACTAGAAATACAAACGGCAGAAGTCTTTGGAATGGTGAAAACAAAGTTTACAAATGTGTTTAGTGCAATATAGTGCCCCACATTAATTGAAAAGATAACATTTCTAATTTGTCTTCTAATGAATTATTTTAGAATAATACAAAATAATCACAATCAATAGTTTAATTTGAAATCTAATGTAAAAGTCTGAGTTTTGTTCTTGAATTGCATTTTTAATTATAATTTTTTTAGTATTGATAGTCACTTTGCTTCGTTAACAGAGTTGACTTTAAATGGCAACTATACCAGATGATGTCCCTCAAAGCCTTCAAAGCCTTAAACAATCAATGCCCACAGTACCTGATAGAGATCCTGACACCCTACATTCCATCCAGTTCACTTCGGTCAGCCAGCAAATCCTTCCTGTCAGTGCCAAGAATAAAGACAGGTTCTAGGGCATTCAGCCACGCTGCCCCTACCTACCGTGCGCAATCAGAAAGGCACCGTCCTTACAGACTTTTTTTTTAAAAGCTAAAGACCCACCTCTTCCATCAGGCATTCAGTCCGCTCACCTGACCTTCAGAAACTCCTAACTTTTATTTTTAACTACCATGAAAAAAATTATTGCAGATTAATTTTTTTACATTTTGTATTTATATTTTAAGGCTTCGAGGCCTTTTTAAAGTCTGTCTTTAAAACTTGTATTGCTTTATAAATATATGTTTGAGGTTTTCATACAGACATTTTGGGGGTTATTCAGTACCTATTGTTTAAATTATTAAACGTTTAAGTTCTGTTCCCACGCAAGGCCAAATTTCATATGAATTGAAATGCTCTTTATGTAAAACAATTCTAAAAGAGTTTTTGCAACATTTGTGGGGGGGAAAAAATGGTTGCTGAGAAAATGTGATGTCAGAGATTTTAACAGATGAGGCAATGAACGCCCATAATGCAAAGGAGTAAAGGTGTTGACACGTTGCAGGCCTTCTATAAATTACTTACTTACCAGGTAAAGCTACTGTTTTGACTACTACATTAAAATGCAAATACATATGATTACACAATAAAAGTCTATGAGTTTTGATGAAATAACCTTCCTTTTAACAGAGTATCACATTTGTTTATACTTGTTATTAGCCACAAGCCATTCTTATGACTATGAAAGATATATATTTTAATTCCATAAATTTGGCAATATTTGGGCTTGTTAAATTTTTGTATAGATTTTCAGGCAAACTACCTTTAGTAAAAACAGAGGCTGTCACCTTCATTCTTTTTTTCAGTCACTTATCAGGAAATACATAAAAAAATATATGTCTTCACACATTCAGCTATATATAGTTTGAAGCAAGACCATTCCAAAAAAAAAATAGTCATAAGACAAATAATTCAGTAAATGCCACAAACATTTGGCACGTTTTGGACTTTACAACAGGATCCATACACATAAAACTTACAAAATAGTCATCACTACTTATACTCCTTATCAGCATTGAAGGATTGGGAGCTATCCATTCACCAGGCAATGCTTGCATCAACTAACACCTGGGTTCCGAACACCAAGCAAGACATGACCCTCATCTCAATTTGCACCTGTTGGCTATCAATCGCTACACCTTAATCTGTTCAGATTCTGAATTTTGATCACAGGCTTCTGCAGGGTATGATAAGTGCACAGAGCTCAAACTACACAGATTGAGTGATACAAATGATCATTGCTGATTATACTGAGCCACAAACATATATATTTTTCCATTTTGGAATAATCTTGCATAAAGGAGTTGCATCAACTTCCTTAATGCTACACCTTTTGACTTGTTAAGAATGTTATCTATTTTGCTAATGTTTAAGTTCTATTATATTATATGATTTATTATTTCAAGCTGTATTTGGTGCATTATCATTAATAGGACACTATGCACTAAAACAAATTTAGTTTAATTAAGTGCTTGAGGTAGCTTTTAAAGTGATCTGCACCTGATAAAGGTGCAGACCGCAATGTTCCCACGGTCCCACCACCGGACCACCAGGGTACCAGCCCGGAGTGTCCTTCACTGGACAAAGACAAAGAATTGCCTCCACTGGACCACCAGGGATTACTGCCCCTAGGGAAAGCAGGAGGGGGGCAAAAGAGAAACTTCCACACATTCAGATACTGCAACCACACAACACTTAGACACATATAGATTATCATACACACACACAACAGTTAGGTTCCTTCACAACTGAGCCACCTCATACACAATATTAAATCAGCACAGACAGGCACACTCAGCCTCCCCCCCACATACATCTCTTGGTCTCCTCTACTCACGCAATATTTAACCACTACCCATACAAAACACAACTTCCCACACACAGACACAACTCTCAGCCACCATACAAACATAATACTAACAGAACATAGCCCAGGGCTCTAAGACAGGACGCCTATCATTTATCCTGCCCATGGACCTGGGCAGCTATAATCCAGTTCTACTAACAAATACATTTAGACAATAAAGGTTCTGAGACCGTACAAAGAAAATTTGTACTAATTGATCAACTGAAAGGCTGGCCATACCTTTACACGTCACATTTGCTATTTTTCAAAGACTGCACATATTACAGAAATATACAAACACCTTTGACTCTATAAGCTGATATGAAAGAACCAGATCATTGACTGTACTAAAATTTGTTTTTGTTTTTCTATCAGTTAAAGTTAACATATAAATTGCAGTTGTGCATTAAAATAGGCAGAAAAATGATGAGTCTATTTACCTGTGCCCTCAAAAGGAACTTCTGCTAGCTAAACTGAACTAGCAGGTAATGGGCTGAGTTAAATTGAGCACCACTGAGTTTAACCTTGTGCGTAGAGTGTCCAAAGACACAGGGGAAGCAGCAGGCACCTGGAAGACCTCAAGTAAGTTGTAAAAATATTTGCAAACTTTTTAAGTACTTTCATATTGATTGCATTGAATTTCGTTCAAATCCCAATGCAATTAAATCAGATATTTGTCTTGTGGGCAAGTCTGAGGCTGACAAAACTTGGCAAAAGGCAGAGCTTCCACCTTCAAATTTCATTTTAAGCGACAGGCAATGGGGTAAAGCAATGTTTAGAGAGACAAACATGAGAGGGTCAGGATCTACACACAAGGGGTGAAGAAGATTTAGAGAGATACAAAGGGGGATGAAGTGACACACAAAAATTACAATTTGGGGACAGGGTAGTTTAAACACATGATTTCACCCTGAATGTTGTAGTTTGGGCAGCAAAGAATTTGAAGATAGGTACTGAATTTAAAGGTCAGATTGCAAAAACTACTTCACAGCATCAAATCCACTGCAGTTATGGTGCTCAGTGTGTACTTGGTGTGTATGGTGCTTAGTGTGTACTCAGTGTGTATGGTGTTTAGTGTCTACTCGGCATGTGTCCGGTCAATCGACCGTGTACACATGTGCACGTCGGGGTTAGCAGTGGAAGGGTTAATGCGCGCGCACTGCTGACAGGTTGCGTGGGCATCAGCATGGTCTGTCCGATGCCATCTGTAACGGTAATATACCCCAACTCGTAGGATTCAGCTCAACAATGACAACACAGAGCAGAGATACGTCTACCGTACCTTAGAATGTCCGGACTCGACGTAAAGGAGAGAAATACAGAGTCAGGAACGATCCGAGGTTAAGGGCACAAAGAGACAGCGTAAACAGGACTAGCCAAGGTCTGGTACACAGTAGTCAGTAAGCCGGCAAACAGAACAGAAAGGGATCAAGAGATAAACAGAGTCTGAAACAAAGCCAAGGTCAAGTACGAAGGAACACAACTGAACAGAACAAGCGCTAAAGGGAACTGAAATGGAAACCACGATAGGGCAAGGTACTAAGGGAAAAAGGTGAGTATAAATACCTTAACATTTAATTTGATTGGCCCCTGTCATATCCACGCCCCCTAAACGTGAGTGTATGGGGAATGTGGCATGACAGGGGCCAATGGGAGACCGTTTCAGATTTCGGCTCCTACTGTCCACACGCGGCGCGCTCTTAGAGTCAGGCGGGACACGTGACCGCTTCTTGCGGTCACTGCCCGCCTTTATAGTATTGCCGTCGGAGGAGCCGCGCGCGGCTCAGGCAACAGCAGGACCACGCGTGGCGCGAACAGAGGACCCCGGCCGGCCCCTGGAGAGGGTAAGTACCGCTACACATCGTGGAGACATAGTACAGAGGTCTGCGTTGACAGTGTTCTGATTGGAGCTCTTGTCCGCGAGGGGAATGTAAGGTGGGAGACTGCAATATATAAGGCACCCTGAGGTAGCAGCTGGCGCCAAAACAGCTGAAGTAAATTAGTATTCAAAATAGTTGTAAAGTTTGAATGGGAGCTTTTCATTGTTCTCCCCCTTTTTCCTGTCAGCGCCGGTTTAGTTTAGTTTTAGTCTGTTATCAAGTAAGAAATGAAAAGGAGGGCTTCCAGCAGTGGTGGTGCTGAATGGTTCATGCAATGCCTTTTAACAGCCCCTTTCTCTCTAGTTGGTATATGCCCACAGGAATGAGCATTAATGTACATTTTGGAACATGATGTGGAGGAGGTTGCAAAAGGGGAAGACTCTGAGGAGGGGCAAGGAATGTCCATATGCCTGAGTGATGGAAGTACGCTTCAAGGAAGAAAGAAGAGAGTGACTAAATCAAGAGTGATTTATTCCCCTCCACCTATTAGTGGAAGCAAGAAGATGAGGATTGCGGGGAAGAGAAAGAAGAAGTTCAGTCAGCCTGCTGGTATTGGGCAAGGGCCGGTTATTGATGATGGTGAGCAAGCCGGTACCTCGTTTGACAGGCCTTCGGAAGGAGCGGCTAAGTCGGCTGGTGAGGCCTTTCCTGGGGTTTCTCAGCAGGCTAAGCTAGGAGAGGAGATGGGGGTGTTACTTCAGGCTTTACAGGGTAAGTCGGGTAGTCTGACTTTAGCCTGGGTTCAGGAGGATTTTGAGAAACTGTCACAGTCACCTATGCTTAGTAATAGCTCAGTTAGTCGTCCTGTCAGGAATAGCACATCTGTTCATAAAGCTTGCTTTGCTTGGCTTGCAAAGCTTCTCCGCTTGGTTTTCATTTAGCAAATTCAGTAAAAGAAAAGATATGGAATGAATAATATTTAGATATTCTTTCTTTATTACCAGCGTTTAAGGATTTCTTGTTAAAACAAGAAAGAGAGGATGACAAGAAACACCCGGTAACTCGGTCGTTTAACAACTGGTTACAAGCGTTTTGTATTTTTGCTAGTGTTTATTGTGAACGTCATCCTGATAAGGCTAGTGGCTTTTTTTCCACACTTAGAGTCAATATTGGAGGCTTATAAAAATTTTGGTGGATTGTCTTGGTACAATTATGATGAAATATCTTGTCAAGAACTGTCTGTCCATAAGAATTTGTGTTGGGGTATGAAAGACATGGGCACTTAGGTGAGTATTATGCTACCAACCAGATTCCCACAGAGTCAAGTGAGATAGCAGGGTCAGGTTAATGTGGATCAGCTGTGTCCTAAGGGAATTTGTTGGTTATTTAACCCCTTAAGGACCAAACTTCTGGAATAAAAGGGAATCATGACATGTCACACATGTCATGTGTCCTTAAGGGGTTAACGAGACGCAATGTAAATGGCAGAATTCGTGCAGATTTAAACATGAACGCATGAATTGCGCTGGGAGTCATCCTTCCTTTCGGTACTTAAAGACAGGGTATTGTCAGGGAGCAGATGAAAATACAAAATCTGCTAGGGATGTTGTAACGGAACCGCTCCTCCTAGTGCTTCCCGAGGACTTCAAGCACTCCGCCAGACACCATAACCACTGTAGACTCCCACGAACTGCCGTAGCTTGGTTGGGGTCTCGCTGTCTCCACCCACTCTGGACCCAAGACCAGGGTCCAACTTCCAGTAGGTCAACTTCTCCGAATTCCAGAGAGCAGGAACACGAACAAGCTCTTGGCAGAGCTTAGTGATTAAACCCTGGGGAGTTTAGTGATTATAGCAATCCCCAGAGTGTAGTTCTCCAATCCCCCAAACATGAGCCAAAACTTCATGAAGGTACAAGATGATCTGAACTTTTAATGACCACACACTGGCTTTTATGCAATTCCCCATGCAAGGGGACATCCCACAGGGTGGGACACAGTACAACCAATCATTTACAGGAAAACCGTAAAACACACCCAGCACCAACATACAATCCCTCCCCTCTGCCTGTGATATAATTACTGAACACAATGGGTTAATGTAATTTATCACAGGCAGGAAAAATACACTTTTTATACATATACTGTAACTTTAAAAAATATACATCATATTCACATAAAACATACTTAGTCAGAATCAGCATACTTTAAATATAAACATAACCAAAAATCAGACAAATCCCTCCAGTACATAAAAAGTTAGATGGAAGTCCTTTATGACCGACCGCAAGCACATTTTCCTGCCCAAAACAGTTCCATAGATTTGGGCTGTGCGGCTGGTCTATTTCCGATGTTAAAGGCAGTTCACTTAGAAAAACTACTAAGTCCCATTCAAATGCACGAACGGGCCCCGTTCGTGCAAATAGCACAGTGTAACATGGCGTTCGAATTGTCGAACGCACTTCGACTTTAGCCGAAGCGTCAAAGTGGAGGAGACGCTAAGGGTCAGCGGTGTTCGTGCATTTGTGTAGCTGATTTTAGTTCCATGGATTTACCGCTGACCGCGTTCGACTAAATTAAAATGGCCGCCGCCACGTGTTCCTTTGTCGAATGGCCGCCACTTCAACGACTTCGGCACTTCGGCTGCATCCGAAGTGCCATATGAAAAGTACCAATCCTTCCCCATAGTATTTAAAGGGCCAGAAGTAGTGAAATACACTCCGGTATGGCTGAATAATGTTTTTAAAGGACCCAATCTCCCAGGGGCCATAGTCATGTGGCAGGAGGCTGACAATCAGGCTCCTCCAACAGCCAGGGGAAAAGGGCAGCTTGTCACCTAACACTCCAGTGACAAAAGGCATTTTGTCACAGATGTGCATTGGCAAAAAATTTGATTCAGTTCGGCACTTCCAAAATTCGGGACTTCAGCAATTTGGGACTGTGGCGGAACCAGCCTCGCCACTGGGCATTGGAGAAGACTGATTGCCAGCCTCCTGCCATGTGACTATGGCCCCTGGGATGTATTGCCTGCTCTCCTGTACTGCTGAGATTTGCTACCAACTAGGTGGATTTGGCTATGGAGCTTGTCTAGTGCCCTCTGTTGGTAGCAACAGCAATATGCACTACCTGAATAGCAAGACGGGTTCATTTGCATATTCGGGTAGATTTTCATATTGCTAATTCTGCAGGCACGTGAGATATTTTCTGTTAATTATTGTCTCCTCCACCTCTTTAAAAATATGCCATAGTGTTATAATAAGTCACTGTATGTTGCCTGCTATGATTTGACTGTTTGTAATTTTATTGAGTTTTCACAGCAATGTTAATGTAATTACCATAGGGGCTAGTCCCAAGGAAAATAAAGTTTTAGACAGTTCTTCTTCACCCTCAATCTAGAGTTATGTCTCTTATTGGGGGAATTGCTATATCACTACAAGGGATTGCTCTGCTCTGCATGCTCCCTTGGATAATCACTTCTAAGCTCTTTTAAGAGCTTGTTCCTGTCTCGCTCTTGGCAGGAGTCTACGTGGTTATGGTGTCGGCTGGAGTGCTTGGAGCCCTCAGGAAGTGCTAGGAGCATCCAATAACAGAGGTACTCAGTCAAGGTGCCAGGTGATCCGTTACAGGGGCAATTCGCCACTTCAGTTCAGTTTGGCACTTCCGAAATTCGAGTCTTCTGCAATTCGGGACTTCGGCACTATGAAACTTTGGAATTCTGGGCTTCGGGACTTTGGCACTTTGGGAGTTCAAGACTTCGGGAATTCAGCAATTCCCTACCCCTAACTCTACCCCCAACCCTACCCTAACCCTCTTCCTCCCCCTAACCTTACCCCTACCTCTAACCCTACCCGTACTAGGGTTAAGGTTAGGGGTAGTCGTATTATTTTACAGTACTTATTATGTGTATTTCTTAAATGTTGTTATGTTTGGGTATGTTAAGGTTAATCCCTGCTGTGTGTATGGTGCTTACTGTGTACTTAGTGTATATGGTGCTTAGTTTCTACTCGGCATGTATGGTGCTTGGTGTGTACTCGTTGTGTATGGTGCTTAGTTTCTACTCGGCATGTATGGTGCTTAGTTTCTACTTGGCATGTAGGGTGCTTAGTGTGTCCTCAGATCTATTTGTTATTATAGCGTTTTGTTCTGGTGTATGCATTTGATATTAGGAGATTATTGTTTTGATCTTTACATACTGATTTTACTGTTTTTTCTGGTTCTACCAGATACTTATCTTCTCTTTTTTATATTCGAGGCCCTAGAAATTTTGTTTGTAATTTTCCATTTTTGTAGTCAATAATATAAAACAAATTGAAGCATACATGGTTTGCAGCACAATACACTAAATGTTATATATGGTACATATCACAGAAATATACTCAAACACCATTGACTCAATATGCTTATATAAAGGAACCAGGCCATTGACTGAACTAAATTCAGCACCCTTCCCATAGTGCAGTCTCACAGCTTGAACACCCCAAACAACTGGTCCATCCATCTGTCCTAGTGGTCATAATCATAATGAAATTTTCATTTTGATTACGGTGGAATTTAATTTATATCACAAATCCAATTAAAAGATATACATCAAATACTTGTCTTATGGTAAAATCTGAAGATGACAATACTTGGCAAAAGGCAGAGCTTCCACTTTCAAGTTTTGTCATAGCCAACACTAGCGGAGTGTGGGGTAGGAGAATAAGAGTCACACAATGGTGGGAAGGGGTTTAGATACACTTAAGGAGGGTAAGGGTTAGTTAAGAGACACACAAGAGGATAAGGGGGTGTTTAAAGAGACACACACGGGATGAGGAGGAGGCTGCAGAATGACACCAAGGAGGATGAATCAAAATATTCTTACAATTTGGTGGGGTTGGAGTTTGTGCGATGGACTTTGAAAGTAGATAGTAAATTTAAAGGTTAGATTGCAAGAACCACTTCCCAGTATTAAAATCACAAAATCATCATTATGCTATGCTGTATGGAACTTAGTGTGTTTCTTTAAGTCCTTGTTTTTGTTTTCTGGCTCTAATGTCTGTTTTCTGGCTTTAATGTCTCTTTTCTCTTTTGAGTTTAACCCCTTAAGGACCAAACTTCTGGAATAAAAGGGAATCATGACATGTCAGACATGTCATGTGTCCTTAAGGGGTTAAGGGGGTCCTAAAACTTTATTTTTTTTGCCTTGTTTTTTTTTTTTTGCTAAATGAGTTCTGCCACAAAACACCACGGTACACATATTGCAGAAACATACATACATCTTTGACTCTCTGTGCTGGTAAAAAATGAACCAGGCCATTGACTGAGCTAAAATGAGCAAACAATTCCCATGGTGCAGTCTCATAATTTGCATATCCCAAACCTTTTACCCTCATATTAAATACATGACTGATTTCATAGGAAAACAAATCAAAACAAACATAGTTTAAAGCACAATGGCATGTATTAAACAAACATAAAATGTGCTATAAAAACCAGTTTTAATACCTTAAGAGTATGTCATCTTTAGCTGCCATCTTTATGTGGTCATCTCCGTGGAATATTCAGCACCTTTAACATCCACAGCTCTATAGACCCTATTGATACTGAATGATTACGTTCTATTATTGAAATAAAACATTCTGACACCAACAAATGGCATAGTCTACCATTAGAACTTAAAGGACCACTCTAGGCACCCAGACCACTTCAGCTTAATGAGGTGGTCTGGGTGCCAGGTCCCTCTAGGATTAACCCTTTTTTTTTATAAACATAGCAGTTTCAGAGAAACTGCTATGTTTATACTGAGGGTTAATCCAGCCTCCAAAACCTCTAGTGGCTGTCTCACTGACAGCCGCTAGAGGCGCTTGCATGCTTCTCATTGTGAAAATCACAGAGAGAGCACGCAAGCGTCCATAGGAAAGCATTGTAAATGCTTTCCTATGAGACCGGCTGAATGCGAACGTGGCTCCTGCTGCGCATGCGCATTCAGCCGATGACGTCGCGAGGAAGAAGGAGAGGAGGAGGAAAGCTCCCCGCCCGGCGCTGGAGAAAGAGGTAAGTTTAACCCCTTCCTCCCCCCAGAGCCCGGCGGGAGTGGGTCCCTGAGGGTGGGGGCACCCTCAGGGCACTATAGTGCCAGGAAAAGGAGTATGTTTTCCTGGCACTATAGTGGTCCTTTAACCCCTTAAGGACCAAACTTCTGGAATAAAAGGGAATCATGACATGTCACACACGTCATGTGTCCTTAAGGGGTTAATGGTTAGAAAGTACTCATTGAAGCATTATTTTTTTATTAATAATAGTTTTTGCATATACATATCATACATTCATCTTGGACGGACACATAAAATATTTTTTTATGAGTTTGCATATCAGCGTATCACACAGTAAGATGTTTCCTTGTTGCTTACAAGTGAAATTTGTTTCCCTTTGCATTGCATACCTAAGTAGTTAAAGTGTTTTTAAAGGAGGATACGCCTCAGCCATTACAAAGGTTTGTAGCACAAAGTCAGCGTTATCAGTACAACTGATGAAAGCAATCAGTACACACGCAAACGTTTCTTTTACTTGCTGTAAAAAAAAAAATATTTCAATAATCACTGACATTTCAATCTACTGAGAAGAAATCATGGTTCTTCAGCACAAAGAATTTGCAAAAGCTGGACTGAAAGATGGAACTCAGATTTGGAGAATCGAGAAGATGGACCTAGCACAAGTTCCTAAGGAGCTACATGGTAGCTTCTATGTGGGTGATGCCTACGTAATACTGAATACCATAGATCGGGTTCTATACAAACTGTACAATCTACATTTCTGGCTTGGTAAGTTGTAATGTTTCTTGGTACGTGTAGACTACCAGAGACAGTTAGAATATTAGTTAGCAAATGTAATGGGGCATTATTTAGAATGTGGGTGAATTGTAATGTATTTTTAAAGGTTTTCCCTGGTCAAATGACGATGAAATGAAACAAGTAGAAACTGGATGTTTCTGGAAAATGTTGAGAGTGTGATATACATTTTCAGACTGCTAGATAATTTACTGCACATTTACCTAGCTTAAAAATCAATGACAAAAAAATGTAATTAAATGTAAAACAAAATAAAAAAATACACATTAATGTCTTTGCTTGATAAAACTTGATAAGACTTAGTGATACATAGGTTGCTGCTATATGACATGAACATATATAGTTTAAAGCACAAATGGCATCTATTAAACAAACATGTAAAATTTGCTATATAAACCATCTCAAAGAAAAACTCCAAACACCATAACAACTTAATCTAAATTAAGTTGTTATGGTGCCAGGAGGCCTCCGGGTGCACTCTTATCTCAAGTGGTTAAATAGTTTTTGAATGGTTTAACCTGAAGTTGCCTCCAGCACTGATCTCAGCTCCTCCCCAGGCAGCATCCAGCTTCTGAAATTTCTGTTTTTTGGGGGGGACTGAGATCAGCACTGAAGGGAATTTTGAGGTTAGATTGCGCCAGGCGCCTCCTGTCACCATAACAGCTTGATTTAGATAAAGTTATGGTGCCCTAAGTAAACTGTTATTTTAAGAGTAAATCACATTCCCTACCAACATGGAATAATCAGCATATTTATCATTTGCAGCTCGATAATCCCTATAACACTTGCAGCTCAATGAGAAGCCTTTGCAATGCAGTTGCCTGCCTTCCTCTTGAGTTTAGCTCCACTGAGCTAAACAATTCAGGAAGTAACAGGACCTGTCGTTTGATTGACAGCAAGGGGTTGTAACTAGTTTAATTTATAAGAGAGCCACCACACTCTTCACACATAAAGCACTTCAGCAAGCTAAAGTGCTTTAGGTGTCTGGAGTGGTTATTTAAATTTAAAGTTCACTTTTATTCTCCCTTTAGTGAATAACTCTTCACATGGAACTCTCTCTCATACTCATACTTTTTTTATATCTGCATGGCTATCCTTCTCTCTTTCTATTTCATGTTGTGTGTGTCTCCATCTCACTTCTTTTCTCTCTGTCTTTCATTGTGTGTATCATGTTACTGTCTGTCTGTGTTTTCCTATCTCCCTTGATATGTGTATGTATCTCACTCTGGTGTGCTGTTGAGTGCATTTTGCATTTAGTAAAGTATGCTATTTTCAGTGACACAACAAATGTATCAATCTTTCCATCATATTTTTCCTCTAGAAACATGTTACATTTTTTTTTTTTTTTTGCTTTAAATTTGGCGGTCTTTTCTGAATTGTATATTTATGTAAAAAAATTGTGGAATATTGGCAGAGACTACTTTTGAGAACAATTTAACAAATAGGAACAGATTCGAGACAAAAAATAATACACTTTTCAGAACGCTTTGATGAATCTACCCCACTGTGTTTACAGTATCTTCTCTATTGTTTGCAGCTGTTTGTGTCAGAATTCATAACTTCTCTGACCTGAGCAACAATCACTTCTTATTTACATGATACTTCTTATTTACATGATCACAATTATTTGCTTGATGTGTCAAGCGCGTGCATTTTCCTTAAAGGAGCACTACATATATATTGGGTTATTAGGTTATTAGGAGCAAAGGAGCCTCCCTCGTGGCCCCACTCACGCTGGGCTGAAGGGGTTAAAACTCCTTCAGCCACTTACCTTAATCCAGCACCGTGGTCCCTCGCCGCTGGTGACCTTTCCTCCCCCTGCAGACGTAAGTTCACGAGTGGAGCCGAATACGCATGTGCGGCCAGAGTCGTGCGCGCATTTAAACCGCCCATAGGAAAGCATTATTCAATGCTTTCCTATGGGGATCTGAACTCACGCTGCGTGAGTTCAATGCGATTTTCACACTGAGAATCGCAGAAGCGGCCTCTAGTGGGTGTCAGGGAGACAGCCACTAGAGGCTGGATTAACCCTGCAATGTAAACATAGCAGTTTCTCTGAAACTGCTATGTTTTCAGGTGCAGGGTTAAAACTAGGGGGACTTGGCAGCCAGACCACTTCATTGAGCTGAAGTGGTCTGGGTGCCTATAATGGTCCTTATAGGTCCCAGAAGAAACAGAGATTGTATATTATCAGATGATCTATAAAATCAGCCTCATACAAGTTATCTGGAGTAAAAGTAGATTATTGAAAGAGTTCGAAAGTCTATCATGTATGCAAATTGCATATTTAAATCCAGATAAGCAAAGTATCAAAAGATCAAGGTGTCGACATGAAATACTATGTGGGATAAGAATTACCAGCATGAAAGATTTGAATAAGGACTCATCTAAACTTTAAATAAGCGAAGCTATACAACTACCAAAGTTCAAAACTACAATATGTTTTTTTATTAGCACCTTTCCTGGACTAAAGACTGAAGTCTTTTCAAATATTCCCTTAGCGCTCAATACACAGTGTGCATATGGTTAAAGCATCAATATACTGATAGACCAACCATTTTAGCTACTTCTAACTTACTATTAGCTCTCAGCCACAGTGTACACAGAGTTAAAGTAGCAGGACACTTATAGACTCCTCATTACCTTTGCAGCTGGTAATATAATCTGAGGTGGTAATATGGAGCCAAGAAGTATCTGACATGATTAACAGAATCACCAATCATTACAGATTAAAACCTACTGAAATCACAACCAGGGGAAAGCAGAGATTCAAACGGTACTAAACTCGGTATGATACAGCCCCGGACAACCTACCTGTGACCTATTGCGGCCTACAACCACGTTAGGCGTCGGGGAGACGGCTGCTCTCCGGCGCTGATTGCTGATCACCGCAGCGGGTATTGGTATTCCCCCCCCCTCCCCATTGGACCGGGGGGGGGGATATCCCGGTCTCAGGAGATACGCTACTATTACCCCTAATGCCTATTGAGCAGCACCACGGAGCAGGATCCGAGATGGCGGAGTGCCCAAACAAACCCACGTTAGAGGACCAACTGGCGACCACACAAGAGAAGCCGAATCTTTGATAGGTTCTGGGCACGACTGGCAGCGTGACAAACAGGCACACCGAACCCAGAACTACACATGGCAAAAACAGCAAAACCTCTGACCAACCAACGTGGAACCACAAACCGCCCCAAGCCATCAAACGCCCAGACTAACCTGCGACACCACCGCAGGAGACCCCGAACCTGGAGACCACACAAGCCTGTTATCCTGCAGAAGCCCGATAAAATCAGCAGGAAGCACAGGGCAGAGAGAACCTATGGCGAGCACCGACGCCTGGGGACTCAAGCAATCAAAACCCCTCCAGGCGGCAAATCAATATGGCGGAGCACCATGAGGCACACAGAAGGGGTACAGCCTCACTCTTCACTATGACACAGAGCCTCATACGAAACCAGCCTAGGGCAGAGCGGTCAACAGCACACCCATAGACGGGAAATTGGATTAGCGGGCAAGAAGACCCGGACTGCCTGCTGGCCAGCTCCGGTGACGACGCCGGCACAGACAACCCTTGAAACCTGACACACATGGCGGACGCCTGTAAATAAGCTTACACTAACGGACACAGACTTTTGCTTGTTAATATTAGCCCTAGCACTGACTGCAACCATGCTTAGCCAGACACACTGTCTTAAGATAGGGTGCATAGAATGTCCAACTTGAAGCAAACCTATAGCCTGTCACTATATTCCATGCCTGTACACCTAGACAAGCTCACTCACTCAGTGCATAGGGCACCCATGTCAGTAAAGACAGCCTGATTATCAAACTCCCCTACCTACTGACACCTTGCATTGACTCCCCTACCTACTGACACCTTGCATTAGCTTATCATCACTCGTTTGTCATCATAATATAATAAATGTGTAATCCTTACTATGACTAACGACAGTAACCTATAGCAACGCAGTAATCCATTATTTAAGTTCAGCATGTTTTTGTCTAGTTTGAACCTGTACCTAAAAATGCGCATATAGTGCTGCCACTGTTTGGCACGTTGAAATGCACAAATACGCTGTTGTGGCGTTTGCCAATATTTCTGCACCCACCTGCGCAATAAAAATAAAGAATTAAAAAAAAAAAATACTGAAATCAAAATATGATCAGTCATCAGAGTCACAGCCCCAGTCCTGCACTGTGAAGCTTCACAACTTTTTAATTAGCTACAGCATGAGTGTCACCACTGTAGAGTCACTGAGAACTTTAAAGAAGATGATGGAGTTATTAAAACTATTAGTGACAGGTAGCACTGTGCTGTGTGTCAGAAACGCCTTCCTCCCCTTGTCCCCCCTTGTCTTTCCTTGCTTTATATATGAATTATATATATTCTTAATCAGCCCTCGGGCAGTCACTAGGACTTTTGCGAGACAGAAAATAACTGCTGCTGCTGCTATTGTTGTGCTCTCACTGTGGTGCTTACAATATGCCATCTTACTACTCTCTCCTGTAACTTTAACCCTACCCCTTGATGCTATAAGCCAATGATGACCCCTGAATAGAGAGGCCAATAGCACGAATCCACTCAGGGGCTGCTAGCTCTGCTGCCAGAATGACAACTCAATGGAAATTTCTGTAATTCCTTCTTAAATGACACTAGAAATGCAAAATCTGCTGAATATGGTCAGATTTCAAACCACCTCCATTTTTTGACATGCCTAGATGCTCTCAGGACAATTTCTACAAACAGCTACCAATGAGGAGAAGGGGCACTGCAGAACTGAAACCTATTACAGAATTAAATAGACACTATTTTCCCCATATTTTTGTGGCTTACCACCCTCTCCTCTAGAAAAAAAAAGAATCTTAGTGTTTATAAACTACTGCAGACATGTTTTATCCACATAAAAATTGGTGGGGGGAGGCTTACTCAAATGCCCCTATGGATAAGCCACCACTAGTCTCTATGCTTGGTCTCTATTCCACAGTTCTGTACATAATATGCAAGGATATTTGTATCACACACTTGTCCATGTTGTAGTGCATGTAATTTGCAGTTTATAAAGTTGGGTAGTCACCGACAGTTCAGAGTGCTCATGATGACTGCTGTCAACTGCCCCACTGCCAAAAGTGTCTTCAATGGGGAAATGAGCATTAGAACTGGACCATGGAGCAATGGATGAAGGTTGCCTGGTCTTATGAATTATGTTTTCTTTTAGATCAGGGGGATGGCTGGGTGCATTTACCTAGGGAAGAGATGGCAGTCGGATGCACTATGGAAAGAAGGCAGGTCAGCAGAGCCAGTGTTATGCACTGGGCAAGGTTCAGCAGGGAAACCTTGAGTCCTGGCATTTATGCAGATCTTACTTTGACATGTATCATCTACCTAGAAATCGGTGAAGACCACATACACCCATTTATTCCCTGATGGCAGTGGCCTCTTTCAGCAAGATAATGCCACACTGCAAAAATTGCTCAGGAATGGTTTGAGGAACATGACATAGAATTCAATGTGTTGCCTTGGTCTCCAAATTCCACAGATCTCACTCCAATTGAACATTTGTGGGATGTGATAGAACAACAAAACAAAACAACAAAACCAATACATGGTGGCCCCACCTCACAACTTGCAGGCCATAGAGGATCTGCTGCTAATGGCTTGGTACCAGATAACACATGACACTTTTAGAGGTCATATGGAGTCTATGCCATGATGCATCAGAGCTGTTTTGTCAGCACTAGGGGAACCTCATGATATTATGGCAGATGGTTTTAATGTTGTAAATGATCAGTGTATCACTAATAACACATAAATTAGCTTTTAACTGAGGGTTGAGCAAACATGTCAAGGAAATGTTCCTCAGTACTTTTAATAGAGTACAGATAGGGATGTATTTAATAAAACATAGGTTTACATTCTTGATTGAATCAATGCACTTGTTCATTAATCTTTACACAAATAAATTCATTTTTGGCATGTCTCATTGTAGACCGTACCTCTCTAAATCACTACCACTATGGCATCAGAAATAAAAGACTTAGTGTGACTAAGTGTAGTGTGCATGGGGAAGACTGTGCTGTGTGTTGAGGCTAACTGTGTTGTTTGTGTTGTGGGAAGAGGATGAGTGTGTGGAGGGAGGTCTTCCTACAGCTCTCTTTCTATTTTATTTTATTTGCCTCATCTTGCTTGCCTTTTTGCATGAGGGTGTGTAATCCCTGGTGGTTAAATGGCGGACACTTTTGGCGGGATCCCTGATAGTACAATGGGGGATCAATGTGTTCTGCAACTCTATCAGCTGCAGATCACTTTAAGATCCCTTTTGCAGTACCAGTGCTCACTCAAGTACTCAGACCACTAGCTTCAGATCATTGAGCTGGGACCACAAGGGAGCTCATAAAGTGATTTGCACTTGAGAGAGGTGCAAACCACAATGCTCCTTGGATGTATTGAGTTGTAGCAAGGATATCTTTTGATAGAAGGTCCCTTCAAATACAAAGCCTGAGATCCAGGCTCTGTCTCTAAAAATCCACCTCCTCTGAAGGTTTAACTGACTCACAAGGTCTACTCAATAACTGACATATGCATTACGAGCTATGGTTTCATCTGGGAAGACTTACAGCTCGCTACCTTGACTAACGCAGGGGATTAAATACAATCTCTCATCGACAGAATACCACCATACTCTTTTCTAATCAGAGAAATAAAACGAATTTAAAAACTAAAAGTTTAATCGGGCAACCACCATCTAGTCACTAAGGAAACAAGGGAATATATTACTCAAAATTCCTTGCAATCCATGCAATGCCCATTGTTACGTTTGTTGTCTACCTACTCTCACTTATGGTAAGGTTATGATCTTTATCAGCACATACCTAAATGTGATTTTGCTTTACTTCTGCTCATGTGTTTCTGCCCAGTGCACCAGACAGATATATGTGGCAATATACTACAACAGATAGCTTTTAGATCCAAAATGTTTTTTTTTCCATAACATAGTAAACTGTTTCAAGAAGAATTTATGGCACTGAGTATTTACTAGCAGCCAGGCTTGTCCTCAGAGGGATTTGTTATTGTTTAAGATCAGGATGATATGACAATGACATAAATACTTTGACGGATGACATCATGAACAGAATTATAGCAAAATAGGATGTCTTTAGTAATATATTACTAACACCAGTGATAATAAAGAATTGATGATATTAATGATGATAATAAGTTTAAGGCCGTAAGGCCTGTATTTGTGGGAGGAGTTAAGCGTTCCATATAAACGCTACTCCCCCCCCCTTCCTACCTGCCGTACGCACGCTGTTCACACCACCCACCTCTCCCTCTTATACAATTCATTCAGGGGGGCCCTCTTTTTCAGGCCTACCCTCTACGTCGGTTCCGGCACACCACACCGACTTAATTCCAATCACAAGGTATTTCACTATACGATATTAACCGACCACAAATATTTATTTTTCTCCTCTTTGACTCAAACAGACCATGCTTCTATTGAAGGAACTCTTTATCATTTTATTATAATACAAAATAAGAACATTTCAGGAAAGAGTCTTCCTGAAAATTAGAGTGAAAAATGTGTGCATCTATTGTGCATACTTGTGCACGGCAACAAATAAAGTTTCATTCAGAAAATTAGTTTTGATAAGGGTGAACCACATTTAGCTTATTTTCTGTTTCAGTTTGCCCAGATCGCTTTGTCTATGCAAAACCAGAAAACCTGAAACTTAAAATAAATTATGCCCAATGCCCCATCTGCCATGCCATGGGTGGGGGCATATCTACTAACAGCATAAAAACGGGAGACTGGGCAGCTATTGCCCCCACCCATGTGAACTGGGTGAGAACTTACAATCAAATAATGTGAGGTGAACAGGTCACTGTACATTCATTAATAGCCCCCACCTACCATTAATTATTAACACTGTGTTCCCCCGATGTATTCCATTTATAGCCCCCACCCACAGCTCATTGTTGGGAGAGGCAGTATATTTTCCTCATTTAATAATCAAACATTAGGATGTTCCTACATTTTTGTATTTCCTAGAACCACTAGCCATTATTTAATTTTAAAGCCCCTACCAATGCCCCATCAGACTCTTAAAGGGATACCTGTGCCCACCAATATTTTATTACAAACCCGGCAGCAATAGTTGCCCCGTTGTTAGTTTTCAATAACAGTGAGCAACTGCTGGTTGTTCACTGGTTTTTAGACATGTCCCAACCAGCAGCATAGCGGGTAGGGACTTTTTACTAAATATGGGGGGCATACTGACCCCCACAGGCTTTTTAGAATTGTTCTGAACTATTTTTTCTTAACTAGGCATATAATAAAGTCTTAGTCACGAGGCAAAGAAAATAGTTTGCCCATTGGTCATTTAATTTATTTTGGGATTCGGCCATTGACCAATCGGAATCGTTGATGACCCAAAATTTGGATGCATCCCAAGTCATCCAAAATTGAATGCACAAGTCTAATGTGTGCTTTACTATTTCACTCCAATGTAATTTTAAACAGTATAAAAAGCAAGATTAACTGTGTAACACATGTCAGGATTTAAGAGGAAATTGGTGTTTGTTTTAGAAGTGAGCCAACATAAATGTATTTCTATACACACACTCCATACTGTTGAATGGAAGTGCACATTGAAGTTAATAACCCCAGTTGTAAATATGGATAAATGTATTTAGACTAGCATTTTTCAGACCATGAATGCGCTTAGAAAGTATACTGTCTGTAAAAGCTTTTTGCAGAGAAACAATGTTAATGGGACCGTATTCCCAATATAAAGAAAGATGTTCATAATGGACAGCTATCTATCTTAGGGACCCAGGTATAAAAAGGAAAACAGACATTATTCTCTAGACTATTGCCTTTATTTCTCTAGTCTATTAGAGAATAAAAATAGTATTCTCTAACTTCATCTCTTGTGTCTGTCTACAATATGTTTGTCAGTTACGTATTGTAAATAACCTCATAGTATAACTGTAAAGCACTGCAGAAAATATTGGTGTTATTTAAATGATAGTAATAATAGAAAGAATTTAGAAATTTGCATGAAGGAATAAAATAGTATAAGAAATTAGAAAGACGAAGTACAAGAAATTAACTGCTAAAGTTTTAGATTTAGTTGGCTCAACCAAAAGCCATGAAAGTGAGAATAGGTCAATATAATAATCAATATAATTATGGAGACAGATAAAGGTTATAGTTAATGCATTCCATGCAGTTGCTGATGTTGTCTGAAAGCCTTAAAGTGAATCTACAGTGCCAGGAAAACAAAGTCGCTCGCTATAGTGGCCCTCTCCCTCGCACCCCCTCTTCCCTCCATGGTGCAGATGGGTTATAAATGTCACTTACCTGATTCCAACGCCAATGCCTACGCTCCTCCTTCAGCGATGTCAGCTGGCAGGGGGGTGGGGAGAGTCTATTGTGCCTTCGTGGCGAGAGCTGCCCTCGTATTAGGACTTCACCCAAAGGAAAGCATTATATAATGCTTTCCTATAGGATTTGGGTGGCGCTAGATGTCCTCATGCAGAGCGTGAGGACATCCAACGTCAGTTTGGCAAGTAAATTTACCTAACCCACCGGAAGTCTTTCTAGTGGCTGTCTGTAGACTATGCACCCAGACCACTTTAATAAGCTGAAGTGGTCTGGGTGCCTGCAGTGTCCCTTTAATATACCTGAGTTACGGTGCATAAAGCTGTGACTGCTTCCGTTCACCTAAACACATCTTAGCTAATTTATACCATTATACCATTCGGTCATGCTAAAATAATTATTTAAAAAATGTACAAGTACTTGTACAACCCCCAGTTTTTCCTTCTTGTTGTAAGACAGAAATAGAAAGGTGGTCAATGGCTATATTTTTTTGTAACAAATGTATCTAATGTATTTCATACATTGGAATAAAGATTATTGTTTGCATGATATTCTATCTGTCTAAAGTGCCTGGAGTATCATTTTAAGATTTTGTGAGAACATGTGAATTATAATGACTTCACAATAATATGAATTGTTGTAGGAAGGAGTTAGTAATTTCAATGTATCCTTTAAAACATCATTTGGATTTATGAATGTCTTGTGCTTGGTTATGTGTATTTCTATATTTCTGTTGTTTCATTATGTGTTATTTGACGCAGGTAATGAATGTACTCAGGATGAGAGTACGGCAGCTGTGTTATACACTGTGCAGATGGATGAATACCTGGGAGGGCGGCCTGTTCAGTACAGAGAGCTGCAAGGACATGAGTCCAACATTTTCCTTAGTTATTTTAAAAATGGAATTAAGTATCAGGTACATCATATAAATTAATATCAATTTATTGTTATATTTAGTTAAGTGAGTATTAAAATTATTTGAGAAAGTGTAAACATGGTATCACATACACGGTATACAAACTGACAAACTGGCATTATGCCCACCCCTCCCTAGCAAAAGGTAAGGAGAAGGCATGGGCAGACATTGAATAGATTTTCACCTCTCACCCAGCTACATACAGCATAGACCCTATGAACCCTTCACAGACACACACACACACACACACACTACATCCCTCACAAACACTACACCCTACACACACACAGACAGGCTGCCCCTCACTCACACTGCCCCCTCACACACACTGCCCCCTCACACACACACAGACTGCCCCTTCAAACACACTCACACTGCCCCCTCACACACCCTGCACCCTTCACACACACACTACCCCCACACTGCTCCCATCACACACACTGCTCCCATCACACACATTGGCCCCTCACACACACTGCACCCTTCACACACACACACACACACACAGCATCTCTCACACACACATCACCTCTAATACACACACACTGCACCCCTCACACACACTAACAGCTCCCTTCACACACACACACTGCACTTCAGACACACACACACTGCCCCCTCACACACACACTGCCCCCTCACACACACACAGCACCCTTCACACACACTGCACCCCTCACACACACTGCCCCCCTCACACACACACAGCACCCTTTACACACACACTGCCAAAAGTTAAAGAAAAAGCCGACAGTCACAGCGATGGGCACAATGCCAAAAATGTAAGAAAATCCAGGAAATTATTATTGTTAATGTTTACATAAGATTGATTTTACGATACAAATATTGGAAACAGTCTGAAGAACATATTTAATGCCAAACAGTTGCAGGAAGAGAATCTTGCTTAGTCACTACAACAGTTCATTTCTTGATGTTTCAGAGAAAGCAATTAACTTTTACATTTTTATATTGAATTCTTGTTATCAAATTATCTGTATGAGATTTTGCCCACGTACAAACTCACAACCGTAAAATGTTTGAAGTTAAAGGTGTACAGCATTGACATTTTTATTGTAGGCTGGTGGTATAGCATCTGGCTTCCAGCATGTGGTGATCAATGACGTCAGTGCAAGAAGACTTCTACACGTTAAAGGAAGACGAGTAGTCCGGGCGAGAGAAGTTCCACTTAGCTGGGCCAGCTTCAACAGTGGGGATTGCTTTATCATTGACGTTGGACCTGTAAGCATGATATAATATCAAATGTTAGAGTTCAGTGGTGAAAGATACTTTAACTGTCGGAATTCCATTGGAATGTGCTATCTATTTATCAGTTGATTATATAATGTTGTACTTCGGCACATCAGTAGTTCAACAACCCAAAGATCTCACCCTCATTTTTCATATGGGGAGGAAGGGCTTGTTTGTGGACCACATAATTTGTCCAAATGTGGGCAGAGATTTGCAGTTTGGTGTAGAGCTGGACGAGGGGACAGATTTAAGCATCACTTTCCTCACTCTAAAGTTGCCATAAAGATAAAGGGACCCCGGTAATATTGCAGTAAAATGCTATAATGAATCTATACAATATATAATACAAAAAAATATCAAACTAAAAGAGACATGTTTTGAGATTTTGTGATGTTTTATATTTTACACAACCAAAATAAATAGTTATGTGATAACTATAAAATTAAATCAATGGAGACGTCTATATATTTTACTGATTTCTTCAAGTTTCTCTCTTACATTACATTTAAAATGGTTTGGTAATGTTTTGCTGATGTAATGGTGAAAAAATAATCCATGAATGCATTATGACATAATTGAAGCCCCAATATTGGTAAAACATTACTACAAATGTATTTACACTATGCCCCTTGCTCATAATGTGCATGCAAATAAAACTAAATATAATAACATTCAATCTAAGACCCTATTTGGGGGTTTGCTCCCTAAATGTATATGGTGGTTGACTTCATAATTTGTCAAATAAATATCCATAAATAAAAAAGCAAGATTCCATTAATGCTTTTACGGCAATAATACTGGCAAAGTATCAAAGGCGAAGTAGTCCACAACATCTGGAGTGCAAAAGGTTGGCCTTCATCATATTGACTATATTTAAAAGAAGAAAAACTACCACAACAAGAGGACATAGTCTTAAATTAGAGGGGCACAGGTTAAAAATAATATCAGGAAGTATTACTTTACTGAGAGGGTAGTGGGTGCATGGAATAGCCTTCCAGCTGAAGTGGTAGAGGTTAACACAGTGAAGGAGTTTAAGCATGCGTGGCATAGGCATAAGGCTATCCTAGATCTCAGATAAGGCCAGGGACTAATGAAAGTATTTAGAAAATTGGTCATACTAGATGGGCCGAATGGTTCTTATCTGCCGTCACATTCTATGTTTCTATCATCATTGTCATTGGCTGGAATTACGTTTTCAGCCAATAGGCATAGACCTATTATCAGGAAATCACGGAGGTATATAAATGCTACTTTCAGACCATACCTCTATGCAAGGTGAGGTTAAGAGGACAGTGGCGCAATGTAAAACTCTAATATTATTTAGCACTTCTCCTACTTTTCTTTTTAAAACCACAGCTAAATGGATTCACTCAAAATTGTGCTATGAACTCAAGTTGGTAACATTCTGTGATCTCCGAATGACATTTTAACAAAGATAATGTACATGGTTACAACGTTTAGTACATCTTGATCACTATTTATATTTGTGTGCCTTAAACGTACATGGAGTCCAATTATTTCATGCAATTGGTATGTTTTATATAATCAGTTCTAGGAAAAATACTACCGGTAGGTAAAAGAGGAGGAAATAATCTCTAGTAAAGTTTATTTAATCTGGATCTTAGAATCCAGTTCCAAACATTGAAACTTTGGAATTGTGATTGTAACCTGGATAAGATGCATTCAAATACTTTCACTGTTACTTTCACCTTTGTTACTTTGACAAACATTATGTTTGTTTCTCATAATCTCCCAGCAGTAAGTGACCCAGCAGTAAGCCAACTCTCATAGCAATGTTAAGCAAGCAACAAGTGCATTTTGTCTTGTAATTCTTAAAACATTCATTCTAAAAAAACAAAAAAGACCTGGACAAAAACTCAAAACACAAATTTCTACTTAGAATGTGTATCTATATTTTGAATAATGAAGGTTTAATCCTCTTGCGTAGAAGGGCTGGCCGGTATGTGCCCACCAGCATTAATGTTAACCTGCTTCATACTTGCCTGAGGAGTTTCCATACTTATTTTTTAGGACTTCACTTGAGTGACAGAGGTTAAAAAATGCTATCATGAACTTAAAAAAAATAAGGCAAACGTAGACAGAGATAGACAAACAGTGACAAAATGAGAAAAGGAGCAAGTAGGCGGGGCTAGCAGCAAACTGAGAAACGAGAGAGGCTAAAAAGACTCACGGGAGAAAATTAGAGTTTTGCCTAGAGTAGTAATAATTATACCACCGGCCCAAGTGGCGTAGCGTGGGATGCCAGCACCCATGGCAAGGCAAGTATTGCACCCACTAACCTGTGAACCGTTAGCTCTCTCCGTGTCCCTTATTGGGCGTCTAAATAGTTTTGCTACTCCTTCCTTACCTACCTCATCTCAGCAATGTGTAGGACACTGATAGTTGTGTAATTGTTTTAATCCACCTCCACCATGCCTAAAGGGATGTGTATACTCTATGTACATTACTTTAGGTGTAAGGTCTATACACATTACTTTAGACTTGAGGTGGATTTTATAAATTAGGCAATGCAGCTATCAGTGTCACACACGTCATGAAGACGAGGCACATAGGGAAGGAGGAGCGACACTATCTAGGCACATGTTACAGACTACTGGTATGATGCCATGTAATAAGGATTTACATAATGCACATTAATAGCTTGATTTTGCTTTTTATGATACCGTCGGTATCTTCAAAAGGGAAAGTATGTTATTAATTGGCATTATGTCATTTATTACAATCAGGATTACATGAAGACAGCATGGCTGTAATAATAAGCAAGAAAAATACCGTAAAATGTTACGTGGCAATTTTTATTTGCCCGTCATGTTGAAAAGCTGTGTAGAATTTTCGAACATTGGGAGATTTTCTGTGTGAGGTGGAAGGCACACTCTCATTTATTTATTACTACTTTATTTTTTCTTTCTTTTAAAATTTTGCTCCTCTAAGAATTTTGGATAACCGCCTCCCCATGCAACGCCACAGACTGGCTTTGAATATACTGTATCAATAGACATAGAAACTTGTATGAGAAAATAGGAGCCCAGACATATAAATTGCCACACCTGATGTTGATGTTGATGAACATCAGCTGATAATAATGAAAGTAATAAAAAAGTGTTGATTGGTAACATTTTAGCCCATATTCTAGCCCAGGGATAAGCAACCTTCGGCACTCCAGATGTTGTGGACTGTGTAGCAGAACCCCTTTGGCTGTCCAATCTATTTCCTTTTATTGTTGGCACTTAAGAGTTTTCCCTTTGCCTGGATTACACAGAATCACCTACCACCATAGGTGGCTATACTTTGTTCGGTATAAAGATGTACCAGCTTGCATGTGAATGGCTAAATTCACCATACGAACTAAACTACCGAATAACCGGACCACCCTGGTGTGAAGGGTGGCTGTAATTTACCTCCCTGATTGCTTGTTACATTCCCTTGAATGCACGAACACTATGCTGTATTCCCTGGGTGGTCGCCATTTCGGAAGTTGAATACGTGGCAGCGGCCATCTTAAAACCCGCGAACAGCGGTGTTTGGTCGTCGAGTGTCTGGAACTCAAAACGGACACTCGACTAACCGAACTCCGCTAAGACCTCCAGGGCTTCAGAAAGTACCGATGGAAATGCTCGAACGGCCCGTCGTTCGGTAGGATTAATCCCACGAACTAGGGAATTCATACGGTTACAAACGTAACTATGGATGGCATAGCCTTTCGAGACTTTTGAGGCACGAACAGAGACTGACCGCAGGGCCAGATCTCATGGAACTATTTTCGCCTACTTTACCCATGCGGTCGGTCAAATCTTTACCTTCTCATAACTCCCGAACCCCTGGTCTGATCTGGGCTACCATATTTGGGGTACATCCAAGAATTGGGGAAAAGTCTGTACTGTATAATTATGTTAACTGTTAATCTAAGGGGAGGAGATGTGTGGGAGGTAACGTCTATGGGATTGGTTACTGTAATAATTATGGTGAGTCCCTCCCTTGCATGGGAGAATCTCATAAAAGCAGGAATGTTGCCATTAAACTGCAGTTCTACTCCTAATACTGTGTGTCGTCCAGTGATTGGGAAAGGTGATGGGATACTATTGGATTTTATTGCTGATTGTGCTGGATACTCTCTTGGATTTATTGCTTGTTCCTGCATTCTTTTAATATACCAGTGGAGTTAAGCTGTGGGAAATCAGCTCTCCGCTACAGACTACATCCCCCATAATGCTCTTACACCCATAATGCTGGCAAAGCATCATGGGAGGGGTATAGTCCAAAACATCTGCAGTGCCGAAGGTTGCCTATGCCTATAACTGATTGTCAGGGCCTTCTAAAGATGGTTTCTATAGTAAGTGAAACTTATCAACCCCCTTTGATTTATAAATCAAACTCTTCAGGACTAAACTCTCAGAAAAAAAAATCTACCAAAATGTTAAATCAATTGTGACTGAAATCAAAGTGACTGAAATACGTGAAACTCGAAATGTATCTTCCACATCATCGTTCAACTACTGCTCTACACTACACTATGTCATATTTCACTGTTGTGTAAAAACGATCTATTTTAGACTATTTTTTCATTTGGTTGGGACTACGACTATATAAGCATAATGAGGGAGATTTATCAAAGTGTCCTAATCTGGACTGTGTTATAAAGTTCTAGATGTGGGGCAATCACCAAGGAAAACAGTGGAACCAGCAGGAACATTGGTGACTATTCCCTTGTTACATTTTTGAATCTCTTCTTAAAACAGAACGCGTTACTAAATCTTTCTGTTTTCAGGTGATATAATATTGGTGATTTTATAACCCACAGGAAATTTATCAGTGGTGTGGGAGTAAATGCAACAAGTACGAGCGAGTAAAAGCCTCACAAGTTGCTACTGGAATTCGTGACAATGAAAGAAAAGGAAGAGCAAACCTGACAGTTATAGAAGAAGGAAGTGAACCAAGTGATCTTATTAAAGTAAGTAATTAATTGGCATGACTAATGATTATCACTTTATAGAGTACACTCTTATTAAATGTCATAACACCACCCTATAATATTTAAGAGTGAAAAATATGTTAGAGGAACACCATAGTGTTCCTAACACCATAGTACTGGAATAAATGTTCAGGTGTCCGGCACTCCCGCTGTGGAGTGAAAAGGTGATTTTACTTAGCTTTTCTCCACCTCTGTGACGATATTGCCTCCGTTAACCCTGCCTCCATGGTTGAGATTATAAATCTTGATGATCTAAGCCAAGGGTTCCCAACACAGTCCTCAAGTACCCCCTAGCAGGCCAAGATTTAGGTATTACTATGTTGTGTTTTGTCTTTCTAAAAACACCTTAGACACAAACGGGTAATACCTAAATCCTGGACTGTTAGGGGGTACTTGAGGACTGGGTTGGGGACCACTGATCTAAGTCAATCCAAGGCTTTTCCGTAGTAAAGCATTGGGAGGCTATTTCACATGCATGGCAAAATTGTGCACTGAGCCAATCAGCATCTCCTTATAGAGACACATTGAGTCTTCATGCAGAGGGTGGAGCTGCTAAGCGTAGGATCAGCACTAGAATATGAAACACCTCTAGTGGCCGTCTGTGTGCCACTAGAGATCTTACTAGGCAGCAATTTAAACAGTGCCTTAGCTCATCAAGGCAGTATTTTCATCACTCAGCCTGCAGGGACAGGCTATAGACACCAGAACAACTACATGAAGCTGCAGTGGTTCTGGTGACTATAGTGTACCGTTCATAATTACTATAAGTACCAATATCTACATGTATCTGATTTGCAGCAGATCACCAGGTTTGCTGCTTCTGGCACGATGTCTGCAAAGACCAGGATATATCTGAGATCAGCAACATTTGAATTTTATGGTTTGAAATCAACCAATAGTTAAAGAAGAAATTATTCATTATGCTGTTGTGTTTTTTTTATCAGTGGTGTATGACATAGAATTTAACAGCGACATGTTGTATTACATCTTTCTGTAAATTTATAGCAAAATATTAAAAACCCATGATGGTAGAGATTTGTTTTTTGATAGGTTTATGCTGCTATTGTCAGTTCCAATGTGCTGCGCATGTACTTCTAACAAATGCTTACAGGCGTTTTCTCAGAATATGGAGAGATGTGAGCAGTGTTAAAGGGACACTATAGTCACCCAGACCACTTCAGCGCAATGAAGTGGTCTGGGTGCAATGTCCCTCAGGTTTTAACCCTTCAGATGCAAACATAGAAGTTTCAGAGAAACTGCTATGTTTACATTTGGGGTTAAGCCAGCCTCTAGTGGCTGTCTTCCGGACAGCCACTAGAGGTGCATCTGCGATGCTGGAGGCATATTATGCCTCCATCACGCAGAGCGTCCATAGGAAAGCATTGAAAAATGCTTTCCTATTGACAGTTTGAATGCGTGCGCGGCACTTGCCGCGCATGCGCGTTCGGCTCCGCTGACGTCGGCAGAGGGAGCTGAAGTCGGCGGGGAGGAGAGGTCACCAGCACCAAGGGAGCCCGGCGCTGGAATAAGGTAAGCTGCTGAAGGGGTTTTTACCCCTTCAGCGCCACAGGAGGGGGACCATGAGGGTGGGGGCACCCTCAGGGCACTATAGTGTCATGAAAACCGCTATGTTTTCCTGACACTATAGTGATCCTTAAATTTTTGTTGAAAATTTACATTTAGTTTTAGTCATAGTCTTTTGACTAAAAAGCCATTTTAGGGGGGGCGGGGCCTGGCCGCCGACGGGATCAGACGCATTCCGTCTGAGCTCCCGCTCCAGGCCAAAAGTCGGCGCAAATTGGAGGTTACCTGCGACCGGCAAACCCCACCGACGACCACACAGTCCTCAAGGCACTGGGGAGTACGGGGATACCGAATGGGAGCCTGTCCGGCACCGACAGTAACCCGGCTGGGCTCGGAGCTCGTTGGGGCTTGAGCCGGGATGGGACGGCCGCCCTCCCGGGTCTCCTGCCGGCGGCTCGGTCCCCCCCCCCCCTGGACCGGGAGGGTCATCCTGGTCCGCAGCAGCACTAACCAGTGCATGGGCCTACTCAACCACCCTGGCGTGGAACATCACCCTGGCGCAAGTCCACAAGATGGCCGTCGCCATGTGCACGAGCTTCCAGAGAGATCGAGCTGCCACATGCTCAAAAGTTAGGATTCCGCTCGGCTAAAGATCCACTATTATTCTACCAGCCTAATACAAAGCAATAAAGCTGAGATCGACACCAGCGATCTACCACTCAGGCACACCCATGAGCACAGAGTGGATCCTCGAAGAGAGAGACATGGCCCCAGCGACGAAGCCCTGCACATTGACCCCCTCAGAACACCGCGAAGAAGCCGACTCACGCGGACCGACAGCCCGCAGCTGCGGGGTCACCCTGAAAACAACGTGGCTGCAGGGATCTAACTCCCACCCAACGCAGACACTGCAATAATTCGCAAGTACTCCACAAGGGGACTATCACTTTGCCACTTGCCTGCACTGTGCCTCACATGGCAGTTCCCAAGCTTTTGTCCCTCTGCAGCCACTACACTTCATAGGGTGAAAGTGAATCGGACAAGGGGCTGTTGATGAGAAAGCTTGTCCTCTCTGGCGTCCTGGCAAGTGAAGAGATCTATATAAATCAACTTGAAGTGCTGCTGTTGCCCATAAAGCCGTTGAAGACCACTGCAACCACATCTCAGCCTGTGTTAACCATGCAACAAATAGACGCAATTTTTTACAAGATTCAGGACATATATGAGATTCATAAGGACTTCTATGACAACCTGTGTCCTTGTGTTCAGCAGTGGGACAACAAGACCACTGTTGGTCACCTATTCCAGAAGCTGGCCAGCCAGCTGGGAGTATACAAAGCCTTTGTGGATAACTATAAATGTGCTTTAGAGACAGCTGAAAAATGCAGCCAGTGCAACGTCCAATTTTATAAAATCTCAGAGGATCTGAAGGTGAAAGGCCCTAAGGATTCAAAGGAGCTGCCAACATCTGTTACCATGGAAGCATTGCTGTACAAACCAATAGATTGCGTGACCCGTAGCACATTTGTTCTCCATGATCTTCTAAAACACACACCCGCTGATCACCTTACTCCAGGATGCACTTCGTATTTCCCAGAACTTTCTGTCTAGTATCAATGAGGATATTGATCCCAGGAGAACCTCTGTCACAACACCAAAGGGAGAGACACGGCAGTTGGTGAAAAATGGATTCATGGTGGAGTTATCCGAAAACTCTCGCAAACTACGGCATCTCTTCCTGTTTACAGACCTCCTCCTTTGTGCCAAGCTCAAGAAGGCAACTGTGGGGAAGCATCAGCAGTATGATTGCAAGTGGTACATTCCTCTTGCTGACCTGATGTTCCCTTCCCCTGAGGAGTCAGAAGCGCATCCATCAGCTCCATGCTACCCCTGACCATGAGATCGAAGAGATGAAAGCAAAGATATCTGTTCTGAAAAGTGAGATACAGAAAGAAAAGAAATCCAATAAAGGTTCCAGTCGTGCAATCGAGAGACTAAAGAAGAAAATGCATGAATATGAGTCCTGGCTCCTCCTTTACTCTCCTACCATCCCCTTTCGAATCCTTAACAAGAATGGCAAGAGTTACCTCTTCCTACTTTCATCTGATTACGAGAGGTCTGAATGGAGGGAAGCTATCCAGAAGCTTCAAAAGAAAGATCTCCAAGCCTTTGCACTCAGCTCTGTTGAGCTTCAGGTTCTTAACGGGTCCTGTTTCAAACTGCGAACAGTTCACAATTTCCCCATTATCAGCCATAAGGATGATGACGAATCTCCTGGACTGTACGGGTTTCTTCATGTGATCGTTTACACTGCCAAAGGATTTGACCATTCTGCCAATCTTTACTGCACACTGGAAGTGGACTCTTTTGGGTATTTTGTCAATTAAGCCAAAACTAGAGTCTTTCGTGACACCACAGAACCCGAGTGGAATGAGGAGTTTGAAATTGAACTTGAGGGGTCTCAGTACCTGTGAATCCTCTGGTATGAAAAGTGCTACGATAAGAGCAAGCTCAATAAAGATAACAATGAGATTATGGACAAGATCATGGGCAAGGGGCAAATCCAGTTGGATCCTCAGAGTGTACAAAGCAAGAACTGGCACGTGGATGTGATCGAGATGAATGGGATCAAAGTCGAGTTTTCCATGAAGTTCAGTAGTCGGGATATGAGCTTGAAAAGAACACCCTCCAAAAAACAAACCGGGGTTTTTGGTGTTAAAATCAGCGTGGTGACAAAGCGGGAGAGATCCAAGGTGCCATATATTGTGCGTCAATGTATTGAGGAAGTGGAGAAACGGGGCATTGAGAGGTTGGAATTTATAGAATATCTGGAGTGGCTACGGATATTCAGGCTTTGAAATCTGCATTTGATGCAAATAATAAGGACATTCTCATGATGCTGAGTGACATGGACATCAATGCCATAGCAGGGACATTAAAACTTTACTTCCATGAGCTGCCAGAACCTCTCCTTACAGACAGGCTTTATCTTGCTTTTATTGAAGGAATAGCTCTGTCTGACCCAGCAGCCAAGGAAAACTGTATGATGCACCTTCTGCGATCTCTACCCGACCCTAATCTAATGACTTTCCTCTTTCTGCTTCAGCACTTAAATAGAGTTTCAGAGAAAGAATCGATTAACAAGATGTCACTCCATAATTTGGCAACTGTGTTTGGCCCAACATTACTGAGACCTTCCAAGGTGGAGAACAAAGGTCACACGAACTTGGCGTCTGACATCTGGTCACACGATGTGATGGCACAGGTCCAGGTTTTGATGCACTACATGCAGCATCCACCAATCAGCTTCTCTGAGCTGAAGAGGAACACGCTGTACTACTCTACAGACGTGTGAAAGCATATCTCCCCCAGCTGGGAGACGATCAGGGCAGCTCAACTCCTGTGTATATATCACAAGAGACATTCCAAGGGCAGAGAAGAGCACAGAATTGAGAGAAAGCTGGTGGCTTGGGAGCGCCCCCATAACTTGCTTGCGTGCGTTTCTTGAACCCTTTTGTACAGAATTAGAAATGTGGAAGCAGAAATGAATGAACCAGCACTGTGCTCCCAATGTAACTAGTTGTATTTTGTATATCGGTGTTCAGGCATTATTTTATGTAGAAGCAAGAGACACAGGTGGACGTGGCCTGCGAAGATCTGTTACGTTGCTCTGTGTGACATTCCCATGGGAACTCTTTAAACGCTGCACACCTTCGGCCTTTTAATCTGCCACATTCATGAACTCTGTGCTAGAATTTCCAACCTGAATTGTAGCTTGAAAATAATTCTTCACTTGTAGGACAACGAGGGCCAAAGATGCAGAGTTTGGGGTTTTAACTAGCCCTTACTGACAGCAAACGTACCGTACAGATACTCAGCACTGCCACACAGTTTGCCTCACACAATGCGAGTGGACCTTCGGTCCTAATATTTTTAAATATAAATAGATGCCATGACATTCTCTTTTCTTCAACCTATTGTGACTGAAATTAGTCCCAGTGCTTTCTGGTCTTTTCATTATAATGTTTTATTCTGGTGGACATGTGACTTGTGATTTGCTGCTTACGAGAGGTGGTACGTTTCTATTTATATGCCAGGCTTGGGAAAATGACTATCATCTCAGATGTACAGCACTTGGATAGAGGAGTCTGCTTTGTATCATGCGGTAAATAAAAGAAATCCGTTGTCACAATGGTAACAAAAATAATCTCTCTAAAGAACTGCTGATAATTTAAAATTGTGTACATTAAAAATGATGTTGGCTACTTAAAAAAAAAAAAAAAAAAAAGCCATTTTTGTTTTAGTAGTATTTTAGTCATCTGAATTGTTTTAGTTTTAGTCTCGTTTTAGTCGACTAAATCTTAAAAATGTGAATATGTTTGATATTATCCACTAAGTGAGGTTTTACATAATATATTCACCTCTCATGACATCCGTAGCACAATTTTGTTTTGTTTTTTGGTATATTATGTTTACTGGTGTGGTGGTTTATTTAGATTAAGTAAATGGATGTGTGAGTGTGCCTTGGGTTCTGACATTCATGTGGATGTTACTTTGACACGTACCAGCTACCTAAAGATTGTTGCAGGGATTGACACATACAGCCCTTCCCGGCAATGGTGGTTCCCTAAAGGAAGTGGCCTCTTTCTGCAGGATAATGCGACCTGCCACACTGCAAAAACTGTCCAGAAATTGTTTGAGGAACAGAACAAAGAGTACAAGGTTTTGCCTTGGCCTGCAAATTCCCCAGATCTGAATCCTATTGAGCCTCTGTGGGATGTGCTATTACAACAAATCCAAGCCACGCAACTTGCAGGACTTAAAGGATCTGCTACTAATGTCTTGGTTCAAGATACCACAGGACACATTCAGAAATCTTGTGGTATCAATACCTCATCGCATCAGAGCTGTTAGGTAGGTGGTTTAAATGTTGTGGCTGATTAGTGTATACCTGACTACCTGAAATCCTCATAGACTGTAAATGTATTTGAGCAGGGTCTCTCTTCATATCCCCTTTATATGCTTGTATACTTGTTGGTGCTATATAAATGAAAATAGTAGTAGAATAGTTATCAGGATTCTGTCAGTCAAGGGACCAAAATATATTGAAATGCATTTTTACTAATCTCCCACTAGGTGGCACTACAAAATCAAAAATATAGTTCTTGAATGAAACGGTAAGCAATAGTTTTCTTTAAAGCACGTATGATATAAATTATGAAATGTTACTTTAACTTTAACTTTTTTTTTCTGCCTGTGGTGAAACAATAGTGTGATTTTAAGCCCTGTAAACGGATAACATATTTCATGAATTATTCTGTGATTAATACAGAGCAATATGGGCCCCTAAATTCAGGACACACTTGAAGCTTACGTGTCCCAGTATGCCTGAAATCAGCAGGAAAATCACTGCCGGGTGGCTATGGCTTTTTTTTTTTTCAGAAATGGGTTGGTAGCAACATATATGACATAGGAAATAACAGCGACAGACAAGTTGTATTACATCTTTCAGTAAATTAATAGCAAAATATTAAAAACCTGCGATGGTAGAGATATATTTTTTGATAGGTGCCCACATTTATGCTGCTATGGTCAGTTCCAGTCTGTTGCGCATGTACTTCTAACAAATGCTTGCAGGCAATGTCTCACAATATGGAGAGATGTGAGCAGTGCTCATTTTGGCGGCAAATTGGCGGCAAATTTCAACTTAGTTTTAGTCATAGTCTTTTGTCTAAAAAGCCATTATAGTTTTAGTTGTATTTTAGTCATCTGAATTGTTTTAGTTTTAGGTGTGTTTTAGTCGACTAAAGCTCAAAATGGTTAGTCGAATAAAATTGATGAGAATTGTTAGTCGACAAAATTAACGCTGGATCTGAGCACATACTTTGTTTGGATTTTTACATCTGCACTGCCAGTCTTTTTACTTGTGGAAATTACCTAGAATTTTTTTAAGACAATCAAAATGGGAACAATTGCCTGGAAACTGTTTGTGTGGCTTGGCGTATTTCCCCTATACATGTACAATTATAGATAACATGCAAAGTGTATGGATATATTGACAGGAAGTCCTGACAGGAGAAAGAGACTCCAGCTTCCAATTTTTGATTTTTTTTTTGGGGGGGGGGGGGGGGGGGAGGGGGTTAGAAGAAACTAGAAGCCTATTCCTTACTTGATCTCAAGTATTCTAGTACTCCTTATTAAAGTATCAACACTTAGATATTGAGTGTCCGTGTCAGTACCTTGCAAAGGAAATTATGACATAAGACGGATAAGTAACTTTTGGCATCATAACAGATGGGTTTTTATGGCTTTCCTTTGCTTACTAGATGTTAATTTAAAGGGTTAATATAGTGCCAGGAAAACAAACGCATTTCCCTGACACTATAGGCTCTTAGAGTGCTCCCCTCCCTTGGGGCACCCTGCCTCTAAAACCCTTTCAGCCACTTTCCTTAATCTAGTGTCGGGCTCCCGTGGCACTGGTGACCTCTCCTCCCCCACTGACGTCAGCTCCCGAATGGAGCCGAATGCGCAAGTGCGGCCAGAGGCGAGCACGCATTCATACCTGCCCATAGGAAAGCATTACTCAATGCTTTCCTATGGGTATCTTTTTTCCTCACGGAGTCCAGCTTCAAATAAGTGCGATTTACTCTGTGTAAATCACGGAAGCGGCCTCTAGTGGGTGTCAGGGAGACAGCCACTAGAGGCTGGATTAACCCTGCAGTGTAAACATAGCAGATTCTCTGAAACTGCTATGTTTTCAGCTGCAGGGTTAAAACCTGGGGGACCAGGTACTCAGATCACTTCCTTGAGCTGAAGTGGTCTGGGTGCCTACAGTGGTCCTTTAACAGTTTTAGCATGACATTTAACCTTCATATTAATTGTAAGCTACATTGGTAACAAGTGTCCAAACACACAATTAAATGCGCCGTAGTTGTTATTCTCTAATTTCTTCTACTGTGCACTACATTATGTTCTCTAGAAACAATACCAAACAAGAGGCAACTACAAACAATTAAAAAAGCGATCACAGCTCAGGATAGCCAAACAAAGCCTTGCTAGCTAACAGTTAGTTCACTATTTTAATGCTGCAGGTAATAAAAGTTGATCACAACTCTGAAAGGAAAGCCATACCCATCTGTTAAATTCATTCAAATATATGAATATTCTTTATAAAATCATAAGGGTATGTGCATTAGGTTTTTGTGTAAAATAAAATAAAAAAAACCTGAGCAATAATTTCCAAAGAGGATGAAGGCCTGGTAAATGTAGAGAGAATAGCTTAGAGGAAGCCAACCAATCCGAGTAAAGATTTCAGCTGCTAAGTTAGTGGGGGCGCATACATCTCCTTGTCATCTGTGGAGCTGCTCACTTTGAAACCCTTTAGCTGTGCTTTGTAACTCTCAGCTGCAGTAATGAATGGTTTAAAGCATGGGTGCCCAATAGGTAGATCCCCAGATGTAGAACTACAACATACACAATGCTTTGCATGCTTCTAGAATGTGTTTGAAATGACAAAGCATTATGGGAGTTGTTCTACAAAATCTGGGGATCTACTATTTGGGCACCCCTAGTTTAAAGGAACACTCCACACATCTAAAACACTAAAAGGAACACCCCACTGCCCAAAGGAGCAAAAAAAAAAAAAAAAAGGAAAACGCTTGCTAGTAGATACACCCCTAATTAGTATGTGCATCAATTTTTCATGCATGTATTCACTGGGTGTATATCTTAAAAGAGCTTGGAAAAGCTGCAGATCTTATAAACTGCATCCATAGCAAGCCCTTCCCCCTTTTTTTTCCCAGCGGAGACTTTTAGTCTCTTCACAGAATAACCATGACTGCTGACCCTCTCCCTTTTTACCTTCCGTTACCCTTCCCCCCAATAAATCACAGACAACCAACCTGTGGGTAAGGGCAACGGCCACATCTTTTATTATTAAGCCAGCATAATAACCCACCCCATACAACGCATCAGAAAGGAAAGAGCCTCTAAACTGCATTCCACCGATGCCACCGAAGCTGCGCGCTCCCGTAAGGAGGAAATGAAAGCCAAAGTAGACAGCAACCTACCCTCAGAGGAGTACAAACCGAACTCTCCAGCATAGACCAGCCACCGATCCCACACTGCCCGATAGGCAGTCCACGAAGCGGGAGCCAGCGATCTCCTGAACAGGTCTGCTAGGTTCCGAAATTGAGGGTCCATAAGCACGTGGGACATACCAGACCAGCTTCCTCGGCTCCTGGAGCGACCTCCCGAAAACGATCCCACTGAAAGCGAGAAAGAGAGTTGGCAATGACATTAGACACTCCAGGAACATGGATTGCTCGGAACCAAATGTTAAATTCCAAACAAGGCAGAACCAATCGGCGTAACAAAGCCAATACTGGAACCGAGACAGATGATAAACGATTCACCACATGGACCACACTCATGTTGTCCGTGCGGAAAACCACCTGCCTGTTCGTAAGCTCCTCCCCCCACAATTCCACTGCTACCACAATAGGGAAAAGCTCAAGAAAAGTCAAGTTACGTATCAGGTCCGCCTCGCACCATGCAGCAGGCCAAGGCTCCGCATACCAACGTCCCCGAAAAAATGCCCCGAAGCCCAGTGAGCCGGAGGCATCCGTAAACAACTCCAGGGCCACATTAGATATCGCTTCTCGTCGCCAAAATGTCCGACCATTGTACCCTGCGAGGAACTCACTCCAGACATTCAAATCGTCCTTAAGCCGCTTGGTAACCCGAATAAAATGATGGGGAAGACTAATGCCGACGGTAGCCAGAGACAGCCGTCTACAAAACACCCGACCCATAGGCATGATCCGACATGCAAAGTTCAAGTGGCCCAACAGGGATTGCATCTGACGAAGCTGCACCTTCCGCGCACCCTTCACCCGATCAACCATGGTAGTAAGGATCCCCAATTTATCACTGGGCAAATGAAAGACCAAACTGATGGAGTCAATCTCTATACCCAGGAAGAAAATCACCGCCTTCGGGCCCTCTGTCTTGTCCTCTGCCACTGGAACCCCCAAATCTCGCATAACTGCCTTAAACTGTCCCAACAAATCCTCACATCGCGAAGAATGTGCCGGACCGATGAACAGAAAATCGTCAAGATAGTGCAAGAGGGAAGAAAAACCTGACACCTCCGATACGATCCATTCCAACAATGAGCTAAAAACTTCAAAATAATAACAAGAAATCGAGCAACCCATGGGAAGGCACATATCGTAGAAAATTCCCCTTGAAACTGACACCCCAACAAATGAAAACAGGAAGGGTGAACTGGGAGCAACCGAAAGGCCGATTGAATATCAGACTTAGCCATCAGGGCCCTGGGCCCTGCTTCCCGAACGAGATCCAGAGCCCTCCTAGAGACGATTGACCGCTTTGATTTTAGTCAGGATAGAATCTCTCAGAAACAGGGCGTGATTTCTACGATAAGGATAAATTTTTGTAGCATAGTATCCAGCAGCTAACTATTCCGATAGTGCTAACATTTACAAATTTTGGGGAAGTTGAGGGAACGCTGGGGTTCTCTTTGGAGTATAGATTTTCCTTATTAACCCTTTCCCTCTTGTGCTCTATTACTATGCCACTATTTTAGTGTGATAAGCTTTTCTACACTATCCTAGTTAATCTATTACCTGGCTACATACTTATGGGAGTTCTGTCCTTATTTAGTTTAATCTCTTTTTTTCTTTATTGATACATTATTATTTTTATTATTAATTATTAAAAGTTACATTTTAATTTAGGGACTGCTGATCTTGATACCAGGAATCTGCAGGTGTACTATCACAATTGTGAGTGCACTCTCCAGTTTCACTTGTATTCTCTTTCTCTTTGAAACTTTATTCAGTAGGGGTTATCCCCCAGCTTATTTCAGCAGTCTGACACACTCTCTCTATCAGTAAAGAAATCCAGAGCCCGATCAAAAGAAGCGTATCGGACCCGACTATCCTCCTTTGCAATCCCGTCGTTAACCGAAGCCCCCGCTGGAAAAGACAGGTGATGAATCAGCCGAAACACCCCCGGTTCCTTCTTAGGAACGAGGCCCAATGGGGACACCCGCAAATTATCAAACGGAGGAACGGAAAACGGTCCCGCCATCCGTCCCAAGTCCACTTCTTTTTGTAGCTTAGCCGCCAGAATCCCTTCCTTACCCCGAATCGTGGACAAATTGTGCGCAAACGACACCTCCCCTGACGGAGTAAATGGGATCCTAAAACCGTCGGTGAAACCTTCCCAAAGCACCCACGCTTCCCTATGCCTGGGATACCGTGCGAGCCACGGAAGCAGTTTTACCGCCCGTACCGGGGTCCTTCCCCGAGGAGCGTCATCCTTTGATGCCGTCCTGGGGAGGGGTTTTCCTCTTCTAAAACACCGAACCGCCGGGTGAGCCCCACCACAGTGGGAACACTCATGTTTAAATCGACAACTGTTGTACCACCTGCACTGACTCTAATTAAAGAGCCAGCAGATGCCCTTCTTGATCCTGGCCGACGCTCCACCAGAAGCGCCGGCGGCCAAAGGAAAGGACGATGAGGCTGGACGGCACGGGGTCATGAGAAGTAACCAAAGATTACCATCTTGCATGCCAAAATGCATGTGCGGTCGAATCACCTTTTTTTGTCTAAATTGCTGGTCGTATTTAAACCAGCATTGACCACCATAAACTTTATAAGCCCCCCAAATTAAATCCAAATAAGAAAACAACGACGGGGCCTGCTCTGGAAACCTCGTCGACAGAATACTAGCATAAGTTGCAAATCCTTGCAACCAATTACCGAAGGTACGGGGGAGCTCCTTACCTTTTCCACTCTCCGTCGCCTCACCACGTCGCGGTCTATCAGCGGATTCCCTATCAAACGGGACTAACGATATGAGGTCCACATACTCACCCTTCAAGATCTTCTCCCTCACCTCCAGCGACACATGCATCTCCAGGGGGGCTATGTCACACACCGGCCCCCCTGCAGTACCCTCCATAGTAGCAAACAAAACAAGCAATATAGGTGCTAAGGTGTAAAATATTAGTGCAAATATTAAAAATAAAGGTAGAGCAGCACCTAAAAGTGTACAAGCTCAAAAAACACCATACAAAGAATATAAATAGAAAGGTGCGCCGTACCTTTAAAAATTTAAAGTGCTAATTAGTACCCAACGGAGGGATCCCCGTGGGAAGCGTAGCATCCTGCGCAGCTAAGCCAACCTGCCCTAAGCGATCTAATACTAAGCGCAGCAATTTTACGACTTCCCCTGTATTCCCTTGTTCCAGCCCAGAGACCCCCTCTGCCCCTAACCAAGCGCGAGCGCACTCACGGTTCTGGAGCAGGGGTCTCTCCATCAGCTCCACATCCGAACCATCCGTCAGTAGAGGTCCTGTGGCCAGCCTGCCAGCTGCCCCTCCAGGGGCCTGGCGGCTCACCCCCATGGGAGCTCCAGATCTTCCGGGGTGGATGTGTGGAGGGGAATCCTGCGTCCCTCCCTCCTCTGTGACTGCAGAAACACCTTCAGGTCTCCTGGTGTTATGAAGAAGAGGGGAATCCTGCATCCCTCTCCTCTCCCTGGCAGTCCAAAGAGGCACTGGCGAGTTCCTCCGCTTGCAACCGCTGGCCATCTCCACTTTCGGGGGGCCAGCGGTGCTCCGTTTCGGAATCCCCGGATCCATCTTCACCCGGACTTCCGGGTTCGGCAGTGGCCTGTGACGTCTGCGCTCCTTGACCCACAGATGTCACGTACGCGCCACCAGCATTCCGGCGTGCGGCACCCCGCCTCTTCCGGCGTGCGTCCGCACGCCCTGACATCACATCCGCTGCAGCCAGAAAAGAAGGGTGAGGACTGCGCGACCTCACCTCACCTCTCCCACAGCGCCATCTTGGGATCCGCCATCTTGATGGCCAGGCCCCGACCGGACCATCCGACGCGTGGAACACCTCTCCCCGCTCCTTCTTCTTCCGGAAGCCGGATTCCTCCGCAGGGGGCCAGCCTCACTCGGCCCCGGACAGGTAGTAGCTGGTGGCACAGCCCTGGCTCTCCGCACCGGACTGGGAGACAATCTGGATGGCGGCCTGGAACGGCGGGCACGACGTCCTCTGGTGGGCCCCGACCCCTCTTGAGACTTCTGGGTGTCTTGGACACTGTGAAGCAGCGCAGCATAGGACTCTGCGCCGTGTGTCCTCTGAAAGGCCTGCAGAATAGTAAGTAGAGCCTCTCTGGGCATGTCAGGGACATGAGCCATGATGTGAAAATATGAGCTGCAGTGGCAAAATTCTGTAACAGCAGTTTTAAATCACTAACAGCAGTTTTCCTTTTTTAGGGTGACAAGAAACAGCACTGCTAGGTTCCCTCAGCGTGCTCTCCAGTGGTCTGGTAAGTATTACCCAGTGTCCCCGGTCCAGGTGCATCCCAAACATTGTATCTATTTTTTTCGCCATGGCAACCTCTCCGGGCAGCAGTCATGCTCCTCCCTCCTTATCCACTCCGGGGGTTGGCCTATCAGAGGTTTTCTCATTTAGAATTCTCTGAATTAGTGCACACGTGAATGCCCACTCTGGAATGCCTAGTCTGAGGTCAGGAGGAGCTGATCTGAGGTCTATGGGGGAGGAGGAAGGCACGCTCAAGTAGAGCATGCCTCCAATTTCCGTTAGCTCAGTGAGCTGTTTGATTGACAGCCGGTGGGGGGAGGTCCCTAGTTACTTTATAAAAGTGATGATTTCTCATAGAAATCGGCACTTTTATAAACCAAGGCTAAACGAGGATACTCCTCACCCATAAAGCACTTATCGTGCTATATGTGTGTAGAGTGTGTCCTCTTTTTTTCATTTTACAGAAAATGCTGATTTCCACAGAAATTGGCCTTTTGTTGCCACCTGTCAAGCAGACAATGGATCCTATCACTTTCTGGTTGTTTAGCTCAATGAAGCTAAACTCAAGAGGCAGCAATTGTCCAGAGCACATGCCTTGCAAAGACTTCTCATTGCAAAGTCTGCTGATTGGACAGCCACAGAGTTAAAAGAGGAACACTTGCAAAGGCTTCAGACAAAAGATCGGCAGTTTTTAGATATACTTTCAATTAAAAATGTATAATGAAATGCATGCATGTTTTCATCGGGGTATATGTCTATACTAAATAGTGATTTTGTTTATTGTTTGGACAGTGGAGTGTTCATTAAGTGTTGTTAGCTTTAATCACACTGAGTTGAAATAGAATCTTTTTGGTGTAAATGTGACATTTTTAAGCAGCAAGAGCAGTGACAGGTACAAAGTAAATATATAATTAATTTCCACTTATTGCAGAATTAAAATAACATTAGTCACTGACTTTAAGCCCTTGTGATAATACTTGCTAACCGTGTCATTAAATTGGATTCATGCCTTTTTGTGAAGTGTGGAGTTACATTTCCTGGAGATTTAAAAGGATTATGGTTTAGAGAGACAAGTATCTTACAAACAACATATAAGTATACATTATCAATGCAATCAAATGATAGAGCAGCTAATCTATAACATAGCTTTAAATTATCTGTATAGTAATTGTGGATATTTTAAATACGAACCGTTTATCACATTATCCTCTTTTTTAATTTCTTCCCAGTGGCTCTCTTATATAGGGCCTGGTCCTAATGTATGTGCGATAAAACGGTCAAATTGGTAAAAATGTTACTGTTTTCTAATTCTTTTCCCGTCGTTAAAATATATCTAATTTATGCAATGTGCGATGATACAGTCTAATTGGTAAAAAAAATTTTTAAAAAAATTCAACAGCTTTCTAATTCTTTTCCCGTTGTTAAAATTTTTCACTGCAGGCAGTACACAATTATTGTTTCAGAATTATGGAATTATTTGGTCTGGATTCCAAATAAACAGAAAAAAAATAATTAAGGGCACACCCAGAACATGCATTTCATATTAGTGGTGCTTTTATAAAGACCAACATAAATGCAAAAAACAGATTAAGGGAACAGCACACACAAACAATATACCGTTTTAAATCACTATCTTAGCAAACAAATATAGGGATTTGGAATAGGATAGGTGATTTTAAGTAGCCTTTTAAAGCTATTTTTATTTATGAATGTATTATGTATTTATTTGTATGTATGCCCTTTCTCCTTAATCTGTATTTTGCCTATATTTTAGTCTTTACAGAAGCACCACTACTAAGAAATGCGTGTTTTGAATTGTGCCCCTCAATTGTCTTTTTTTGTATACTTGGAATCCAGACCATATTCCTTTTGGATTGAGCACCCCTCCACTTTTGGTTTGAGTCAAAAAAAACGATTGAGCAGTATTTATATTGTTTATCTCCCATGTTAAAATTATCTTATTGCTCACTTATATTGGGGTTCTAAAATGAAGTTGTGGGCTTAACACAGTATGACCATATGGTGTAACCAAACCCCATTTGTTTTACAAGATAGGTGATTTTAAGTAGCCTTGTAAGATTCAAAAGTGATAATAAAACGAAACAGAAAGGTCTTTCCCCAAAAATAAATGCTCAAAGGGATCAGAAAATAACTTTATTATTAAACTAAAAACTCCCACACACAGACACTAGGTCACTAAAGGCTAATGTTTCCATGAAAATGACTGAGATGAAAGTCGTGATTAAATAGTCTCCTTAGTGAGGAGAATAGACAGACGGGAGGGGAGTAAACAGGACATACATAAAAACATATAACTCAAAAAGGGCAAGAAAAACCCAAAAGGAAGGGGGAAAATGAAGTAGATAAACCCCCAATAGCTAGTCGCCACACAGTGGTCGTGATTAGATTGCAACAAAGTTATTAATATGCACAGTAGCAATATACAGTTACAATGTTCATAGGTAACCGAGTTATAGCTGGATTAGCTGTATAGCAAACGGTCGTAGGATACAAATCCCATGTAACTCAAACAGGCTGTTTGAAATGAACATTGGGTAAGCACCCTGAATGGTGCAAAACTTATGTACCGTGCAGTAGTGGCACAGTGAGTGAGGGGTATGTAACAAATGTATAAATGCGACTAGTAGGTTGATGACATTTAACATTAGCACCAAATCGGATCCAATGTCGGAAGCCCCGACGCGCGTTTCGCCGAACTAAGGCTCAGCCTACTAAGGACCACTAACTAAGGACCAGCCGCAATCTGACGTCATGGGCTGGCTTCTTAACCTACGGTGGCTCAGCGCACTCAAATAAGTGAGGAAAGCATATTTCTGTGATTAGCATGATCGTTTAGTTTATAGAATGAAAGATTCAAAAGTGTATCTTTGTGCACAAAGAAAACATGTGTTATCATGAACGGTAGAAGGCAAAGAGGTCTTCATTTCTTGGTGTCGAATCTCCTTGCTTGGTCTTTTCCTGTGACCATGTACCCTCCTAAAAGGGGATTTATTGACTTAAAATGGAACAAAAAAATGTATAGTACTGATTATTCTTTTTATTATAATTAATTCTGTATCATGTTTTTCTTCATTCAGATTTTAGGTACCAAACCTGACCTGCCTGAAGGAGATGATGATACTGACATTGCTGCTGATGTATCTCATCGAAAAAAAGCAAAACTACACATGGTAAGACCACGTTTTAGAATGGGAACTCTCTCTTCCCCAGTTTGAGTATGTATAAAACTTTAGAACGTGAAGTACTGGAATATTCTAAATATGTGCAAGAGATTTTAGGTAAGAAAAAGAAAAAATGTACTGATAGACTTAGATTTGCCACAAAAAAAAAAATGCTAAATGTGTAATTCTGATTAGTAAATAAATATGAACCATTATATTAATGTGTAGCTGGTGCCATCTGGTGGTCAACATCAGAAACACAGCTCTTACTTATTAAAAAAGCTATTAAAAAATAAGTCTGTTTTCACCAGTGCAGTTTAGGACCTACCACTCCCTATTTAACTTTTACAGAGCACATACAAACATACACAAAGAATGACTGGGTATGAACTGTTACTTTTGATTATTCACCAAACATGGCATTTGGGAAAAGTGACTTGGGAATTTGAACAGGAGATTTTTCCCTATATTATAGATTTGGCATATAATATAAATGCTCCAGGCTGATTCAACCCGTACAGGGTTAGGAACTAAATTGATCATTCAAGGAGAATTGAAAGTGAATTTAAAACGTACAGTCAAATAGTCAAACTGGGAAAATTGTCTACGTAAGCTATGCATTTATTCCAGCTATTCTGGTCTTTAAGAAACACTATTGAGTTAGGAACACAAATATATATTCTTGACCCTATAGTGTTAATAACACCATCAAGCCCCGCTGCCTCACTAAATATAGCAAAGTCTTACCTTTATTCCAGTGTGCTGCTGCTGGCTCTGGCCCTGATCTGCCTCCTTGGCTGACATAATCAGAAGTGGCCATCTTAGCCAATCACAATGCTTTCACTTAGGAAAGCAAGGGTATTGGCAGTGATTGTCATGGAGGCAGATCAGGGGCAGAGCCAGCACAAGCCAAACACAGCACTGGCCAATCATCATCTCCTCATGAATATATCTCAATGAGGAAAGTTAAGTGTCTACATGCAGAGGGTGGAGACACTGAATGTCAGTACTGCACACAGGATGCACCTCTAGTAGCCATCTAGTGGCCAGTGGAGGTATCCCTGGGCTGTAATGTAAATACTGATTTTTCTCTGAAAATACAGTGTTTACTGCATACACTCACCAGATATAATAATCTGTAGTTGTTCTGGTGACTATAGTGTCCATTTAAATGTGAAATTGACTTTCAATTCACATTGAATTATTACTTTAGTAATATGGGCGTTTTATTACAGTCAAAATGGCCATGTATGCAGCCTGTTGGTTTTTACCCATTCTGTATGGATCAATTTGGACTTTAGTGAATAATCCTACAAAACTCACAGCTTGATTTACTAAAATGAGACTTCAAAGTGAATTGCAAACATAAGACCAGAATAGCGTAAATAAAAGCTTAGCTGAACTTTCACATTAGAGAATAAACCTCATCATATTTATTTATTTATTTATTTATTTATTTATTTATAAAGGAAGGATACATTGGGATTTCTCTCGTTTTCAAGTATGTCCTGGGGTCCACAAAACATTGTTACAATAGGGTACAATATTACAAAAATACAATATACAAACTATATATATATATATATATATATATATATATATATATATATATATATATATATATATATATATACGTACACACACACATATATACATTCAACATATAACAGGTAATAAATATAATCAACCATGACAGGTGTATTCTGTGCTGAGGTATATTGCCATAGATCTCTTAAAAGATTTTAGATTGAATGAAGATTTGATTGTGTCCCTGAGGTTAATCCATACCCTCACAAAAGAGAGGCCTTTGTGGTGATATTAGGACTAGAATTAGCTGGGGGGCCACGGGTAGACTCCATATCATTTGCAAGGGCAAGTAACATAAGGAATAGGAATTTGGACATTATTTTTGTTTGGGCATATAGTGAATGGGATACTTTAGAATTTTGCGAGGTGGGGGTAGGAGGGCTATTTTTTATAACTCTCCACCAGCACTCAGCAGATAAGTTACAGCAACAGAGCATGCCATGGTGTATGATAATTTGTTTTCCAGTTTGAGGTGTGTGCTTATGGCGTTAGTGACGTGAACAAAATTGGAGTGAGAAAAGGTTTATCACGAATAACAGTATGGTCATATTTGGATTCATGTTAGTGGTATGAGGTGTGTAGATGAAAGAAAACACAAATAGTAAAAAAAATTAAACAAAAAAATAAATAAAAGTAGATAATATTGGTGTGTGGTATATAGCTATTTGTAGGGAGATAGGGTATGTATTCTATAGGGTTAAGAAATTGGAAGGATGTGCTGATCAGTGTTTGCACCTGTCATTTCAGGAGACCGAAAGTTGTGTGGGAGACTATCTATAAATGAGGACATGAGCTTGGGGTGGGAGGGAAACGGTCTACCAGAAAGCTACCTGTTGCAAAGGGCAGTGGGACAGCTGATAGAGCTCTTGGTTGTTTGCTGGGCTGGGTAAGTTTTAAAATCAGGCTGAAGGAGAGAGATATATTAGGGTCAGATGGTCTAAGGGATGGGGGAGATGCATCTATGGACATTCGATTTAAGGGTCATTTAAGCAAAAACAGAGGGAAAGATTGAAAATTACAGAGATAAGATAGAGGTATTCATGTAGGGAAATAAAACCATTAAACAAATAACAAGAAAGACATATGGGCCTGAGCTGGTTAAACTAACTTTTAACATAATGGACAAGACAAAGGTGATAAAATAAGCAATGTGCCAGGGATAAGCAAAGTGTGATTAGCACAGGCTGTAGTTACAAAGACATGGCAATATATACATTGAAAATAATAAAATAATCACTAAATATAAAAACACACACAGCAAAAATAACAGGGTATGTAAAAATATATAGGTGTAGTAGTTACAGATACACCTGTTGGATGCTCTATACGGAGCCCTACCATGACTTGATATTACTGTTAATGCACAAGTGTGTTAACGTTCCATTGCCTATTTGTGTTTCCCATGACTGTACTTTTATGATATGTACACGTGTACTTGCCTTGCCCTGTTTTGTCTCTTAGTATTACATTTCTTGTTTTGTTTACGTGTAATCATGGCTGGCTGCACTTCAAGGTTTTGTTATGCTATTAGTATTTATGTATGTATTGAGTCAGGCTTAATGTGTTTAGCCATTCCTCTGCACTAAAACTATAGTTAAAGGGTTTATCTAGTTAAAATTATACTATTTTTTTTTAATACAACTGTTTAATACCTTTGGTGGACCGATTAGTGGATTTACCTGCAGCTGCAGATTGTCCCCTCCCACCAATCAGAATCTTCTCATTTTTGCCTATGAGGACTGATGATATCGCAAAATCTCCTGTCTAGCAGAGGATTGGGACATAATTAGTTTGCACACTCCTTTGTTTACACAAAACATAAATGCAGGATCTCTTGTGAACGAGACTTATACAACCCAGTGTTTTAATATTTTGCCATATTTGTATAAATAGCTACACCCGTTCAAACAGAATTATTTTAATTTGTTGTTTATCATATTGTATAAAAGCAGCATGGCACATATCTTTGACCAATAGTTTTGTGTATTATAATTTGTTTATTTAATATAGTCTATATATTGCAAATGGTTCATTCTTTTATTACTATCACTTCACTTTAATAGTTGGCACTGGACCAGTTAGATATAATTTTGAGATAAGTTCCTTGATGTTGAAATGGAATGTCTGCATGTATTCATTATTATGATTACACATTAATTGGTTTGGTTAATAGTTGGTAATAATTGGTTAATATTTGTTTTTACGTCTGATTCACTTCAGTAATATTCCGTTATATTCATTAATATTGTAACGCACTGAGGTTGCTTATAAATAATGTTAATACTATTGATATAAGAATCTTTATGTTTTAGGTATCAGATGCCAGTGGGTCTATGCAAGTAACTCTGGTTTCAGATAGCAGTCCCTTTTCTATGTCTATGCTCCTGACAGAAGAGTGCTTTGTGCTGGACGGTGCTGACCAGAATATTTTTGTATGGAAAGGTGAAGCTAGTTTTATGTATAATAAATTAAAGGGAAACTATCAAGACCATAAACAATCTAATCTAATAACATGGAAAGAAAATACACTAAAAAACCCTTCCTTTCTGTTGAATTGTGGGATGAGCAGGCTCTAACGTGCAGAACTTCTGCTGCTAATGTCATGGTGCCACATACCACATGATACATTCAGAGGTCTTGCGGAGTCAATGCCTCAAAGCATCAGTGTTGTTTTGGCAGCAGAAGGAGACCAGGCAGATTGCCCTGCGTGCCACCGGGTGCAGTCTGCACCCGGTAAAGCCGCTGGCCAAAGGCGCAGGGCTCTCCCCCTCCCTCTCAGAGCAGACTGAATGGAGGGGGAGTGCCCTGCACCCTTGCTCAGCAGCTCTCCCAGGCACAGACTTGCAGACAGTAAGATGGGTGTCTCACGATCTCTGGCCAAACAGAGCATTGATGCGTGTTACCGTTGCAACACTCTAAAACTTCAACATCTGCCACATGCTCTGCAAGTCTACAATGGTGGAATTGCAGACCGGATATCTTTAATATTGTGGCCGGTCAGTGTAAATGTCAAGTGAAATTAAAATTGGTTTAAAAGCGGAGTGAATAATACAAATCTTAAAATGAAAGAAGAATGTAATGGGGGGTTGGGGGGTGGGGGAGTAGCTCAGAGAAAATATTAGGAATGATAAATGAAAAGTCATATCATCTTATGCCACATAGTTATATCCCATCCCTTGCCCTGATTAATAGTTTGGGATTTTTTGCACTTTTGTTAAGGTAAAAATGCCAATGCCAACGAAAAAAAGGAAGCTTTGAAGACCGCAGAAGATTTTATAAAGAAAATGAATTATCCAGCTACCACTCAGGTATCTAGTCAACTTATTAACAAATCAATACCATGACTTTTTGTTATATTCATTTTCAGTATAGAGATGAAAGTTGGTACTATACATTCCTAAACTGGAGTACACTTATGAAAAATATATATCTGTTATTGACAGCAAGCTATAGTAAGGATAAATGGATGATGAAATGTGCAAAGTATAGTCTCAAAAGTACCGGTATTCATAATCTCTGAATTTATAACACACTTGCGTTTTTTTCACTAAACCCGTCATTTTAGAGTATTGACATGGTAATTGCCAAACTGTAAAATGTATCCGTCTCAGCTATATTCTACACCCTGGCTGTTTTTGTTTTGTAATTTCGTTGTTTAGTGAATAAATCTCATTATATTTTCGGTTTTAAATATAATTACGAAGATGTATAGACAGGGTAGGCAACATTAGTATTTCTAATGCTGAACGTAAGCCTATAAGGCACATTTTTAACTGTACTTTTTTTTTTTTTTCAAATATGTAAAAATAAAATTAATACAAATAGTTTTTATAATAAATGCTACTAATTTTATTAACTTTTGGAAAAGGGGAAAATTGAGGCACCAACAAAAGAGCTAGAAACTGGACTGCTGAAATGCTAATAATAATTATAATAATCATCATTATCATCTAAATACAAGTAAATTCATTTGTTTTCTTTTTTTCTAGATAATGATTCTGCCAGAAGGAGGAGAAAATCCAATTTTTAAACAGTATTTCAAAGACTGGAAAGATAAAGAACAAACTGAAGGATTTGGAAAAATAACAACAAAGGGCAGTATAGCTCAGGTGAAACCAATTCCATTTGATCCAAAAAAGTTACACGAATCTCCAAAGATGGCTGCTCAACATAACATGTTAGACGATGGATCTGGGGAATGTCAGGTAATATTTTACACAATAATATTTTACTATATTTTTATAACACTTGTGTCAATACAAATGTAGAGTCAAATCACTGTATAATGCGGATTGTTGTTACACCCTACTACATATACAGGGAGTGCAGAATTATTAGGCAAATGAGTATTTTGACTACATCATCCTCTTTATGCATGTTGTCTTACTCCAAGCTGTATAGGCTTGAAAGCCTACTACCAATTAAGCATATTAGGTGATGTGCATCTCTGTAATGAGAAGGGGTGTGGTCTAATGACATCAACACCCTTTATCAGGTGTGCATAATTATTAGGCAACTTCCTTTCCTTTGGCAAAATGGGTCAAAAGAAGGACTTGACAGGCTCAGAAAAGTCAAAAATAGTGAGATATCTTGCAGAGGGATGCAGCACTCTTAAAATTGCAAAGCTTCTGAAGCGTGATCATCGAACAATCAAGCGTTTCATTCAAAATAGTCAACAGGGTCGCAAGAAGCGTGTGGAAAAACCAAGGCGCAAAATAACTGCCCATGAACTGAGAAAAGTCAAGCGTGCAGCTGCCAAGATGCCACTTGCCACCAGTTTGGCCATATTTCAGAGCTGCAACATCACTGGAGTGCCCAAAAGCACAAGGTGTGCAATACTCAGAGACTTGGCCAAGGTAAGAAAGGCTGAAAGACGACCACCACTGAACAAGACACACAAGCTGAAACGTCAAGACTGGGCCAAGAAATATCTCAAGACTGATTTTTCTAAGGTTTTATGGACTGATGAAATGAGAGTGAGTCTTGATGGGCCAGATGGATGGGCCCGTGGCTGGATTGGTAAAGGGCAGAGAGCTCCAGTCCGACTCAGACGCCAGCAAGGTGGAGGTGGAGTACTGGTTTGGGCTGGTATCATCAAAGATGAGCTTGTGGGGCCTTTTCGGGTTGAGGATGGAGTCAAGCTCAACTCCCAGTCCTACTGCCAGTTTCTGGAAGACACCTTCTTCAAGCAGTGGTACAGGAAGACGTCTGCATCCTTCAAGAAAAACATGATTTTCATGCAGGACAATGCTCCATCACACGCGTCCAAGTACTCCACAGCGTGGCTGGCAAGAAAGGGTATAAAAGAAGAAAATCTAATGACATGGCCTCCTTGTTCACCTGATCTGAACCCCATTGAGAACCTGTGGTCCATCATCAAATGTGAGATTTACAAGGAGGGAAAACAGTACACCTCTCTGAACAGTGTCTGGGAGGCTGTGGTTGCTTCTGCACGCAATGTTGATGGTGAACAGATCAAAACACTGACAGAATCCATGGATGGCAGGCTTTTGAGTGTCCTTGCAAAGAAAGGTGGCTATATTGGTCACTGATTTGTTTTTGTTATGTTTTTGAATGTCAGAAATGTATATTTGTGAATGTTGAGATGTTATATTGGTTTCACTGGTAGAAATAAATAATTGAAATGGGTATATATTTGTTTTTTGTTAAGTTGCCTAATAATTATGCACAGTAATAGTCACCTGCACACACAGATATCCCCCTAAAATAGCTAAAACTAAAAACAAACTAAAAACTACTTCCAAAAATATTCAGCTTTGATATTAATGAGTTGTTTGGGTTCATTGAGAACATGGTTGTTGTTCAATAATAAAATTAATCCTCAAAAATACAACTTGCCTAATAATTCTGCACTCCCTGTACATGAGTGTGGCAGCAAATTACTAGACAGAAATCACACTTGATACGGTAACTATCTATAACCCACTCCATGGTTACCATAATTGTGCAGAGTCTCAAAATTCAAACATCCGTGAAATTTATTGCCTAAAAAAAAAGGCAAAAGGAGTTGCCCATACTTAGGATCTTGGGAAAGCTGGGGGTCTACATGGGCTTGAATTATTGCACTATAAGGTGAAAAAAAGACACAGCAACAGGATATGACATATGAGGCACAGACACGTGGCGGGACCCAGACAATTTGTCAAACCATGCTAAAGCATATGACAGCTTACCCTGAAAAAGCACAAGAGAACTACTTCCACAATAACCTGGCTTCCACTAGTGGTTCTAGTACTTGGAGTGTTCCATTAACATATCATTTAATTATGTATATAGCTGAAGGGATATGCGATTTACCACCTTAATAAGTCTGCAGAGAGTATGAACTTCTTTTATTTATGGAAATCGTTTTTTTTTTTTTTGCATTGTGAAAAGGATACAGGATATTATGATTGACTTCTTAATTGAGACTTATTTAATACATTGTTTAGATATGGCGTGTTGAGAGTAATGGCAGAGTTCCGGTGGATCCAGAGACGTACGGACAATTTTATGGTGGAGACTGTTACATCATATTGTATTCTTGTGCAAAGGGAAAGTACATTTATGTGTGGTAAGTACAAAACAGAAACTTTATGAAAATAGTATTAATTAAAATAAATTTACCTTACACAATTTAACCTTTAAAGGATCTGCTAACATTGTGATAGATTTCAGAAGTAAATAATCCTTTCCTTCTTTCTTTCTTTCTTTCTTTCTTTCTTTCCTTCTTTCTTTCTTTCTTTTCTTCCTGCTTTCTTTCCTTCTTTCCTTCCTTCCTTCCTTCTTTCCTTCTTTCCTTCCCTTCCCCTTCCCTTCCTTTCCAAATGTTGATTTATCTTCTGTTCTGTTACTACAGGCAAGGGTCACATGCAACTAAAGATGAAGTGACATTTTCTGCCTTTCTCACAGTTCAGCTGGATCGCTCTATGAAGAGTGGAGTTACTCATGTTTGTATTTTCCAAAAACTTATATGTGCTCTAGTAGTGACACACAGGTAGACCGTAGACAAAGTGATGAAAACATATGACTATATGTAGATATTCCACCATCCCTTTACAAATGTGAAATATTGTTATATTAGATTTGCTACCTCTAAATTGTGTTGTATACTTAGGATCAGGGGTCAAGTCCTGGGGAAAAAAGTGTGGGAACTCCCCCCCCACCAAAAAAAACAAAACACTCGTATGCATATATAAACGCGTGCACACACATACACTCACAGACACACACATGCACTCAGACACTCACAGACGCACACACATACTCAGACACTCAAACAGTGGTGTATTTTAATTTTGTGCTGTCCTAGGCATGACTATACCTGAGCACCCCCTAATCTAAATTTACCACCCCTTCCTGTCAAGGGCGCACCGCTTCCTGATTAAGAACCCACCCCTTCCTCTTTAGACTCCACCTTTTCCTGCTCCTTTTAAAGAAATACTATAGTGCCAGGAAAACAAAACTGTTTCCCTGGCACTATAATTCCCTGTAGTGCCCCCCCCCCCTCCCTCATGTCCTCCCCTCCCCCACTCGACACTGATGGGGTTAAAATCCTATGGGTATTTAGCAGATGCTGGATGTCCTCATGCACAGGGTGAGGACGTCCAGCATCAGTAAGGCGACTTTTGGTCACCTAACCACCCGAAAGTCCCTCTAGTGGCTGTCTGATGGACAGCCACTAGAGGTGGAGTTACCCCTCAAGGTAATTATTGCAGTTTCTGAGAAACCGCAATAATTACACTTGCAGGTTTAAGGGGACTGGGACACTGCACCCAGACCACTTCAATGAGCTGAAGTTGTCTGGGTGCCTATAGTGTCCCTCTAAGCACACTCTCAGACAGACACCCACACTGGCAGATACACACTGACAGTAACACACACACTCAGTGACAAACACACAGACGTCACTGATTTGACACACACACACATTCACTGACACACACTCATTCATTGACAGAGAGACACACACAAACACACTGACAGACACACACTAATAGTCACACACACACTAAATGACAAACAGACTCTCACTGATTTGACAGACACTTGCAAACATACACTAACAGAAGCACATACACGCAAACATGTGCATACACTAACAGAAGCACATACACGCAAACATGTATACACTAACAGAAGCACATACAATCATACACACACACGTACATACGCTAACAGACGTAAATACACTCATACACACACACACACACTGACACAAACACACACATACACCAACAGACATAAACTAACATACACACACATACATAGACTAACAGACATAATGATACACACACACACACACACACTAACAGACATACACACACACATACACTAACAGACATACACTAACAGACATACACACACATACATAGACTAACAGACATACACACACATACATAGACTAACATACATACACACACACATACATACACTAACAGACATACACACATACACTAACATACATACACACACATACACTAGCAGACATACACACACATACATACACATACACTAACAGACATACACTAAGAGACATACACATACATAGACTAGCAGACATACACTAACAGACATACACACATACACTAACAGACATACACATACACTAACAGACATACACTAACAGACATACACACACATACATACACACATACACTAACAGACATACACATAGACTAACAGACATACACTAACATACATACACACATACACTAACAGACATACACACACATACATAGACTAACAGACATACACACACATACATACACATACACTAACAGACATACACACAGACATACATATATACAAATTATTCAAATTAACATTGCCCACCCACCCAGCCTCCCTACCTTTTAGGAAAGCTGGCATGGATGGGTCCCTGGGGTCCAGTGGGGCTGCAGTGAGGCGGGCTGCTCTCTCCCTGTCACAGCGGCGAGGGAGCTGTGTCCTCTCTGCTCCCTCTCGCCGCGTGGGTTGTCTGCTGATGCAGGGAGCCAGAATATGACGTCATATTCCGGCTTCCTGCATCAGAAAACGGACCGCGGCGAGAGGGAGCAGAGAGGACACAGCTCCCTTGCCGCGTGTGACAGGGAGAGAGCCGCCCGCTGGGGGGGAGCAGGCAATCAGGTGCCCCTCCCATGACAGGGGGAACACAGGGCATTTGGGGGCGGCATTTTTTGCCGCCCCCTGAGTGCCTGCAGGGGGAACGGCGTTCCTGCTGTGAAAAAAGTGCAGGAACGCCGTTCCCACACGTTCCTGCAGGACTCGAGCCCTGCTTAGGATGTGACATAGGTATCTATGAGCTCTTTGTTTTCTGTAACCGTCAGTCCATCTAGCGCCATCCCATTATACTACATTAACGCACAGGCAAAGAGTACTTTGCAAACAAATGCAGAGAACAGAGACTCAAGTAATGTTTAATTAGGTAATAACGCTAAAATAAATGTACAAGATGTTATGAGAAAGTGAAGCTAAACTGATGTGCTGTTAGATTTTATTTCTCTATCCTTAACCAATTATGGATTCATTTCCCTCTAATACTCGCTAAGATGTTTCCTCTTGGTATATTTCCCCAGTGTACTGACAGAGCTTCAAAAGAAAGTTACTGACGGCCATTGAATTCTGTTACTAGAAATCAAAAGTTGAGCAGACAGCAATGATAGATGTTAAGCTGTTGTAGTGATTAATTAAATCTTTCTCATCCCTCAGTAAATCCCACAAAAGGACATCAAACGCTCAACTCTTCAACTATTGGCAAATGTTTAACACATAAAAATTGCTAAAACCTTGCAAAAAATTCAGAAAATGTTGAAAAAGATTTTCTGTATTTTGACGTAAAAACACAAGAAGTTTAGTTTTACTATGAACCTATCTAACAGGCATTGAAGATAATATGGATATGGATAAATAGAGGTCAAGTTCATAGAGACTGAAAATACATGGAAAACATGTTGTTATTAGTCATTCGTCAGTGGTACATTTTTATATTTTTTGCTCTTTTATTTCTTTAATTATATAATTAGTTTATGTTATTTTTATTGTTTATTTTCAAGATACGTGTGACCCAGGGAAAGGAACCTCCACATCTGTTGAGTATCTTCAAGGACAAGCCACTTATTATATACAAAGATGGGACATCAAGGAAGGGAGGTCAGACGCCACCACGACCTGTACGCCTCTTTCAAGTTCGAAAGAATTTGGGCTCAATCACAAGAATAGCTGAGGTAAAAATATATCTATAATGATAATTATCTTAGAGAACAGTTATTGACATCCTTTCAGAAATAACAGTCCAAACTCAAGTACATTTGGGCAGACTAGATGGGCCGAATGGTTCTTATCTGCCGTCACATTCTGTTTCTATCTTTCTATGTTACATGGGTGGGATCTTGTGAGCACACGTGATACACTTACAGAGTTGCTTACTAACGAGATTATTCTCAAGAATTCTAAGTTAATTGTAAAATTAAGGCCAATATAGCAAAACTGGATAAATTATCCAAGTCAGCTATGCTTCAAGTTCAGCTATTTTGACCTTGAAATGTAAATTCACTTTGAATTCACCCTGAATTTCTGACCTTCTTACTTACAGTGAGGGAAACAAGTATTTGATCCCCTGCTGATTTTGAACATTTGCCCCCTGACAAAGAACATATCAGTCTATAATTTTAATGGTAGCTGTATTTTAACAGTGAGAGATAGAATAACAAAAAAGAAATTCGGAAAAACGCATGTCAAAAAAGTTATAAATTGATTTGCATGTCATTGAGTATAATAATTATTTGACCTCTTCGACTTAGTACTTGGTGGAAAAACCCTTGTTGGCCATCACAGAGGTCAGACACAGAGGTCGAACCTTCAACTCCCTCCACAGATTTTCTATGGGAATAAGGTCTGGGGACTGGCTAGGCCACTCCAGGACCTTAATGTGCTTCTACTTGAGCCACTCCTTTCTTGCCTCGGCTGTGAGTTTTGGGTCATTGTCATGCTGGAATACCCATCCACGACGCATTTTCAGTGCCCTGGCTTAGGGAAGGAGGTTCTCACCCCAGATTTGACAGTACATGACCCCCCCCCCCCCCCCCCTTTTGATGCAGTGCAGTTGTCATGTTCCCTTTGCAGAAAAACACTCCCAAAGCATAATGTTTCCACCTCCATGTTTGAGGGTGGGGATGGTGTTCTTGGGGTCATAGGCAGCATTACGCCTCCTCCAAACACGGCGAGTTGAGTTAATCCCAAAGAGCTTGATTTTGGTTTACCACAGCAGTTTCACCCAGTTCTCCTCTGAATCATTCAGTTAATTGGCAAACTTCAGACAGGTCACCAGGAGCACCAGACCGAGGGAGACTGACAGTTATTTTGTGTTTATTCCATTTGCGAATAATCGCACCAACTGTTGTCATCTTCTCACCAAGCTGCTTGGCGATGGTCTTGTAGCCCATTCGAGCCTTGTGTAGGTCTACAATATTGTCTCTGGCATCCTTGGATAGCTCTTTGGTCTTGGCCATGGTGGAGAGTTTGGAATTTGATTGATTGATCGATTACTTCTGTGGACAGGTGTATTTTATACAGGTAACAAGCTATGATTAGGAGCACTCCCTTTAAGAGAGTGCTCCTAATCTTAATGTGTTACCTGTATAAAAGACACCTGGGAGCCTTAAATCTTGCTGATTGATAAGGGAACAAATACTTATTTCACTCATTCACATGCAAATCAATTAACATATTTGTTTAACGTGCGTTTTTCTGGATTTTTTTTTTGTTTTTTGTTATTCTGTCTCTCACTGTTAAAATACACCTACCATTAAAATTATAGACTGATCATTTCTTTGTCAGTGGGTAAACGTTCAAAATCAGGGGATCAAATAATTTTTTTCCCTTTACTGTAACCTAAAAACCCTGATAGGAACCCATGTTGTATGATTCCATTGAATGATTGGATAATTATAAGGACTACCTGAAGGTGGATTCTTGTATTTACAATGCAGTGTTAACTGTAAATTCATTCTTTCATTCCTGTTGTGCCAAAAGCTTTGCAATGCAGGCAAAAATTGATGAACAGCTGAATGAGAGATATCAAAAATGTAAAGGATATATTTTTGCTAGCAATTCATCTGGATTTTAACAAACTTTAACAAAAGAGCAACTTGATTCAGCCATGACAAGTACAGTTTAATAGAACCTGTGGATTTGGAATGTTTGACAAGCAATTGCACATTTTTTTGTATTGAAGCCACTGGTGTGTATATAGGAAGAATAGTTATTCTTCTTAACTTAACAGCAAGTGTGTAAATAAAATCAACCAAATCTTTACTATTACAACTATAATTACAATGATTTATATAACCTCAACATATATCGCAGTGCTGTACAGTAGGTAAACCAAGACGGATAATTAATTCTAAGAAAATATGTACAACATACACACACAGTAGGTGAAGAAAGCCCTACCCATATAAGCTTGCAATCTAAAAGATAGTAAATATAATGTGTATGTGGGCATGTACATATATTTTTGCATTTGGTTGTATTTATATGTATATTGTTGTATGTACTTGTGTATATTCTGTATGAACTTGTGTATACTTGTACATATACACTACGTGTGTGTGTGTGTGTGTGTGTATATATATAACCACTGTAACAGTGCAGAAGATGGTGCTAGAAGGGGAGAGTAAAAACAAAATAATTACCTATATTAAGTATATATATGTAATTATTTTGTTTTTACTCTCCCCTTCTAGCACCATCTTCTGCACTGTTTGCTCGTGTTTCTTTTTTTCTCTCTCTCCCCCCTCACTCTGTGATCTTCACACAAGGTATTTACGACCCTCTGCAAGAATGATGTCTATTCTCTATCAAACCTGTATCACAACTCCACTTTGAATTCTATGTGTCGTCTTGCTCAGAAATGCTTTAGGCTTGAGAAAGGGAGGTTGTCCCGAAATTCTGTTAGTCCAAATAAAAAAGGTATTAGAAGATATGAATTTTATCTTTAGGTGGTATCTTTTTTACATGATATAGAAACATAGAATGTAACGGCAGATAAGAACCATTTGGCCCACATAGTCTGCCCAATTTTCTAATAACTTTCATTAGTCCCTGACCTTATCTTATATCTTATGCCTTATCTTAAATCTTAGGCCTTATGCCTATCCCACACATGCTTAAAATCCCTCAATGTGTTAACCTCTACCTCTTCAGCTGTAAGGCTGCATCCACTACCCTCTCAGTAAAGTAATACTACCTGATATTATTTTAAAATCTTTGACCCTCTAAGACCATGTCCATTTGATGTGGTAGTTTGTCTTCATTTAAATATATTCTTCTCCTTTATGTATTTAAATATTTCTATCATATCCCCTTGTCGCGTCTTTCCTCCAAGCTATCCAAGCTATACACTTTAAAAGGTATATTTAGGGAGGATTAAAACCCAGGACCTTAAGATCATATATATAATAGCTCAACTGTACTGAACCAAACATATGATCCAAGTGTCCTGGGTTCTAATCCTCTCTAAATATACATTTTACCATGTATAGGTTAGAGGAAAGATGGGATGGGATTGGGTAAGGGAGTGGATAAATATAATGAAATAACTCTCAGTAACTCTGATTAAATAAATCCAGAAGAATCTCTGGTTTGCTGTAAACAGCAGTCATGCTGCTGATGAATGGGTCAGGATTCTGCTGTGCACGGAAAGTTATGAGCCTCTGGCAAAGCCAGATTTTCTATCAACGCTAAACAGACACAAAACTGAACTTATATCATACACTATAAATATAAAATAATATTTAATATGCATTTCTCTTTTTAAACTGATTTTTTTTATGTACATGTACATGTGATGACTGTTTCACTGTTACATTTTTTAAGGCTTCCTGACTGCAATTTATACGACAGTCAAGCCACATAGCTATGAGAAAAATAGGCTATTGTAAGCACTATTAATTATTTAATATTCAGTTGAAAACTAGAATTAAAAAAGTAGATAGTCGGGGCGGAGCCTGACTGCCGAGCGGGATAGACGCACAGTGGAGCAGCTCCCGACCACAGCGACATATTTAGGGGAAAAACACCCCGAAAATCGGAGCCAATATTGGCAGGAAGGCATGCTGCAGACAGGGGAAACCCGGGGGCACCCAACGAACCCGAAAACAAGAAGCACATTCCCCAGGAATCCCCAAAAGACACTGAGGCCTACTAGAGACCGCGCCGAGGAGAAGCGGCTGCTCTCCCCGCTAGCAAAACCACTTAAGGTCCCCCTGGCGAACTTGCCTCCAACCCCCCCCCCCCCATGTGGACCGGTGGGGGATATCCCGGTCCCCCCTGACCAACAGAGGCAGCTTACAAAGACCCCACAACACGCTGGAACCTGCATTACAGGGGGGCACCCCGACATGAGACGCCTCCAAGATGGCGGCGGGCGGGGAGGCATCCAGTATCAGAAAGAATCAGCCGCAAGAAGCGGGTGTATCTAGCTGCATAGATCTGGAAAGTAGTCTCACAAAAAAGTATAAAATTAAGTAATAGTAATCAGAAAAATGTGTGAATCTCCTTATGATAATAGAACTACAAAATAGATAGACAAATTATATCCAGTATCCCTGGTATGAGATATGAGTATGTATAAACCAAATAGAACAACAAAAAGTGAGCTTTAATATATCCTGCTCAAATGTGTTCTCTAATATATAGAGTAACTCAATCTGCCAAGGGAGAAAATGCAAGGATATAATCCCAAAGAATTACCACTAGAAAAATCCTCTGAAGCAATAGTATAGGATAACTACAAAAGGGATCCCAAACCAAGTATGTAAATGGGCTAATGTAGTAGTAACTACAATGTATATATGTACAACTAATGAGAGGATATAGATATCGTGAAGCTTAGAATGCCCACGGCATATCTATTAAACAGAGCAAGAAAAGTGAAAGTAAATATGTAGAAAGAAAATAGCAGAAAGTTGCTTAACAGACTATGTAACAGTCGAAATGGCAACAAAGTATACAATGCCCTTGCTTACATATACTTCACAAGCTCAATAGTGTAAGACAAAAAATAATAGTAGGTCTATCTAATTAGACATAAAGTAAGTGCCAACAAACCATAATGGTGCCATATAGTGAAATATGTGGGCAAACAAGTGATGTCCGAAGAAACGGACAGTGAAAACGCCTGACGCGCGTTTCAGTGCTCTTATAAGCACCTTATATGTCAGAGGCCTTTTGGACGAGTATACTCTCTAAAAATCATGCTGCAACTTAAGATAGTGTATCTGTTTAGGGCATTGTTGATTCCAATAATTATGGATGACCTTCTGAGACTTGAGAGACATATGCTCAGATTTGTTCAGGAAGAAGGGCAAGATTGTCCTCCAAAAATGCTTTCCCAAGGTCTGAAGGTAGTCTGGGGAGTATGAGTTTAAACCTTTACTACAAGTTAGCTCAGTGTGCACAGGCTTTAAAGTGGACCTCATTTAGGGGCTCAGTTTGATTGACTGATATCAAGGATTCCATCTGTTCTCCTTGGCTGTCTTATTTACTTTGGATCGATATGAGCAGCCAGTGGTACAGGTGTAGTTATAGGGCTGTTCTAACAATTTGTTATTCCCGTATGAAACCGTAGTTTGTAACCCAGTTTTCTGCAAATGATGTAAAAATAGCCTTCATGGATTTTCTTAATGGGTCTCCCATTCCCTTAAAAACATTTGGTGATATTCATGAAAAAGGTCGGATTCCTACTCGGGCCTCTTTGGAGGAAATGTTCCATATATCTGCACAAGAAAATGACAACCTATTGTCAATAATGGAATTTGGTACTGACATGAGGCTTAATTATCATGGGTCATCATTAACTCCGTTTGAATAGATCTACAAATATAGATCCCCAGTACAGGGTATATATATTAAACGCTGTTTACGCTTTAAAAAATGTAACGGTAGTGGTTGAGGGACGTTCCTGGCTTTGTGGGACATAGATCTCGGTGCTGTCATCAATAATGATTCCTTGAAATTTATATTTGAAATTGGTTATAAATTATCACTGTGTGCTACTGTTAAAGAAAATGGCTACAAACGCATTGTAGGTGGTATCTTGATCCAGTTAAACAGTCACATTTATTCAGATCTCTCTCCCCTCTGTTTTAGAGGCTCTTGTTCGATATTTTATATCATACATGGTGGGCATACAAATAGATTGTAACATTGTGGGATACTGTTTTTCCTTTTCTCTCCCACCTTCTTGGTCTCACCATATCTCACTGATCCTATATTAGTCCTATTAAATTATGTTCCATCTGCTTTTTTACTTTTGGTGGCCAACCTTAAGGTTATGCCATAAAATTTGCACTGCATACTGCAGTGCATATTTGTGTTGCTCAAAGATGGACAGTATTTATTACAGCCCACAAAAATACATTTTGTGTACAGCATGGTGGATCTCTCTTCTGATCTACAGGGGAAACTTCCTGTACACAACAAAGTTTGGATTCTAACCTTTTTTCTTTCTTTCTTTCTTTCTTTCTTTCTTTTTCTTTCTCTCTTTCTCTCTTTCTTCTATCTCTTCTACTATGCCTCGTTTCCACTGAGCAGTACAGTTCAGGTCAGTACAGTTTGGACGGGGTTAGAATGGTCCAGCATATTCAGGTGAGTGTTTCCACTGCAAGTCGGACCGCCAGGAGGCTTGCGGGGTTTAGACCAAATGCCTAGTTTTTGTTTCACTCTTGCCTGACATGAGCAGTGGCGTTTTTCTGTCCACCAACCAATGGAATGTACCGTGTGACATCTGTAGCTCCGCCCTAACCGTACCATACCATTTCCTATGGACCTACAACTGAAGGGGGCCCAGGAATGGTGCAGCTTGGTTCAGTTGTATTGGCCACTTTTATAATGGAAACACTCAAAATAACATGCCAGACCGTACCGACCCAAACCGTACCGCTCAGTGGAAACAAGGTATTAGTGTCTTTTTTTGTATTTCCTATCTACCATACCTTTTTCCACTGTCATGAGTTTCTGATATTGAGTATTTGTGATTTTTAAGATATGGTTTTTGTACTTGTCTGTACTTGTCTGTTTTTCTTGGTGTTATTGTGAGTTTGTACTTGGTTTGTTCTTTTTCAACAGATGTTTCTTTATTTTTGGCCTCCTGTTTGTTTGAGGGTGTCTGCCTTTTATATTATGTTTGACTTGGTATTTTTGTTTTTCTGCCTTATTAGAAGTATTAAGTACAGTGGTTCCTCGGTTTACGAATTTAATGCGGTCTCTGGGACGTTTTGTATTGCAAAAAATTTGTAAACCGAAACATGGTTTCCCATAGGAATGCATTGAAAACCAATTAATCCATTCTGCAGGTCAGAAAAAAAGTAAAAATGAGCTGGCATGGAAGCCAACCCACAATGCAGAACACACAGTAAAAGGCATGCAAACGACAAAGCTCAGCTCCCTATCTTTCCACCACTTGAGAAATGCACCAAAAAAGTTCAAAAAAGTCCCAAAACCACTGCAACAGATTTCCAGAATGTTTTCAAAACTCCAACACCTCCAAACTCAATGCCACCTGCATTCCACAGACGCCAGCATGCACGGGGGCGGCGCTATAAACCTCCCAGGTGTAATACATCCTGAGGAAACTTGCTTCGTATTGCGAAAAAAAATTGTAAACCGAGGCAATATTTTCAATGGATTTTCATTTGTAAACCGAAAATTATATTCTTATTTTAAGTATTAACCCATTCCTTCTCAATAAAAATGATTTTTTAAAAAACATGCTTTATTTATCAAATGAAAAATATGCAGAGCTATTGACTAAAGTGAAAATTGTTGTGAATTCCAAGTGAATTTTAAGCCTAAGGCCAAAAAGGTCAAACTGGAAAAAAAATTCCATGTCGGCTATGCTTCCAACTCAGCTACATTAGCCTTAAATTTAAAATAAAATATGAATTCCCAAAAATTATCACTTTAATAAATAGATAGAAAGCAAGTTTGTTTATGTTGTACCAACTCAATATGTCACTTTTTCTTTCTGAATATGCAAAAAACGTGCAATATATTATGTTGATACAGAAATAAAACCTCAATTTTGGTGACTTGTTTCAGCTTGAAAATGATTCATCGATGCTAAATTCCAATGATGCATTTGTTCTGAAAATGCAAAATAATTCTGCCATCATATGGGTTGGAAAAGGTGCAAATGAAGATGAAATAAAAGGAGCGGATTACCTAGTCAAAGTTCTAAAATGCAAGCCCACAAAAGTTGCAGAAGGACAGGAAACAGGTTTGTTTTTCTCCTGTATAAAATACACACAGGGTTTTTCAATTTCAAATTTAAACTAAAATATCCAAATTGGATCCAAATTCTCCAAGTCAGCTATCCTTCCAATTATGGCTACTTTGGCCCATTCACACTTGCAGCCTTTTATTCTATAGTACTATGTCTTAAAATAAAAAAAGACATTCAGAACACACAAATAGAGGGATCTGATTTTGCAGACTATGATTCATCATCATCTTGAGTCCCTTCCATGCTGCCTCTGTCTGATGAAATTTTCTTCCACGAACTGTTGGGATATTTATATGCCACATGCTTCCAACAATCATTTTTAAAATCTACTCCTTCCAAAAATTATTTCAACCAACTGTTGAAAGTAACCTTCAACAATTAGTTTTCTAAAATTCGATCTCACTGTCTTTTTCATTGATGACTGGCTTGGCAACTGGAGTTGTTTTTGAATGTCATTAATATTAAAGGTTTGGGCTGCCTGGAACCCTCCTATTGGCCTGGAATTGGCCAAGGCTCAATGAGCCCTGGGTATGTGAGTTATAGCTGCTCTGTGAGTGTCACTGAAATAGACCCTTACCATTTACATGTGCACTCCTTTTATATTTTTATATTTTCTGTTAATGTCTGCGTGAGCGTCATTAGACTATAGTGAAAAAGCATCATGGCGAACATGGTCACTAGTGCTTTAGCTTTTAAAATGTAACCATATGTCTGCAGTTATTTGTGAACCGCATTTCCCGTAACGCTCAGCGAACCTAAGGATTGGCTACCCATGGGAATAAAGCCCACATACTTTTAGTTCTAAAGTGTTTAGGGTCCACAAGAATTAGCTAGGCTTGGCACTGCATGTATTTTTGTTCCATGTTTCCCATAATGCTCAGCAAGCCCAAGGGATAGATGAGCATCATGTGACTGCAGTCCACAAATGTGTACATTTAGGAAAATGTAGTGCACAAACAGTAGCTTAGCCTTTTACTCTGGTGTGTGGACCAATTCCCCATAATTCTCAATGTGCAAGAGCTATAATGCTTAATGAGCTGTTTTATCCTAAATTTTATCCTAAATTATCCATAATACTCAGATAGCTAGGACCTGCTGAGCACCATGGAAATGTACCCCAAACCATGTAGTTCACAATTACCTGTGCAGAATGTACTCCACAAGCACTTGCTATACTTCCCATATTTCTCAGCCAACCACAAGTAGCAATTGTAGCACCTAAGCATCCTTCACCTATTATACCCCCAATGTGTCTCTCATGCCTTCTTTAGTTCCATGTTTCTTTAGTTAGATATCTCCACCCTGAGCTACCTAACTTGAGCCAGAGATCCTAGGAAATTCGACATCTATATATCTCTATATCAAAGCTAAACTCTGACTCTACTCACTAGTGTAAAACTGACTTACAATAAATCTCTTCTAGAATGAGTAATTAAGGACACTAGACTTGTTTGCAGAACCATGCAGACCAATAGGGGAGGGTGAAACCTGATCCTACCACTTGTGCATGGACGCAGAACAAGAATTAGAACATTTTCTGCTAGTTATTTCATTATCTATAAATCTGCCTTGTGAGATTATTCTTTTTCGTCCTTATTAATTATAATAAATATTGCTGGCATTGTTAATCATTATTAAATGTTCATGCATTTTTGACTGTATACTTTCCACAGATATATTCTGGTCAACCCTCGGAGGTAAAAAGAAATATCAGACTTCACCTTTGTTGGAAACATCCTTTGAAGATCATCCACCAAGGTTGTTTGGTTGCTCAGATAAAACAGGACGGTTTGTGGTAAGTAGAATTCTTACATACATGCAATGTGTTGCAATGTGGAATTAAAACAGCAGCATTACTGTTACAAAGTAACAACTCGAGTGCTCTCATATATATACATATTTTCACACTTCCCTAAGACACAAACTGTATTCAGTCAATCTATTTAAACATCCAAAGTAAAACAGACTTCGACAAAAATGTCTGAATTGACCATCATTTTAAATGTTTTTTTTTATTATTATAATGTAAAGGTTTTATCATTCACTATCTCAGGGCAGTCTTTCAAGTGTACACTACTAATGAGCCTCAAGGGTACATGCATGCATTTGCACATCAAAAATGGGATTTACTACTATTTGATGCACAGAAATCAAATGATCACAGAATCCCTACTAGAGGGCCTTTTGGCAACATGCAAATAAGCACACACAGATAATGTTAACCTGCATATCTATGAACTCCCTTCCTAAATTAGTGTTTTATCCACAGGTATGGTATAAAAAAATGGGTGTGCCAATTTATCTGTAAACACAGAACTATTTCTAGTTGCACAGTCAGACTTTAAGACATTGTAAATCCTGGTGAAGTTTTAATAGAAAAAAAAATCTAAACATTAAAGGAACAGGTTAAAGGAACACTATAGGGTCAGGAACACAAAAATGTGTTCATGACCCTATAGTTTTAAAACCATGTAACCCCCTGATTGCCTCCCTAAATATAATAAAACCGTACTTGTATTCAAGTCTAAAGCTGCTACCTCTGCCCCTGAACTGCCTCTGTCTGCTGACATCATCAGAAGTGGTGGCCTGAGCCAATCGGAATGCTTTCCCATAGGATTGGCTGAGACTGACAAGGAGGCAGATGAGGGGCAGAGCCAGCACAGGTCAAACACAGCCCTGGCCAATCAGCATCTACCCATAGAGATACATTTAATCAATGTACCTATATGAGGAAAGTTCAGTGTCTGCATGCAGAGGGTGGAGACACTGAATGACAGTGCTGCTTACTCTGCAGCACTGCCCAAGGAAGTAGCTTTAACAGCCATCTAAGAAGTGGCCAGTGTTATCACTACGATGTAATGTAAACACTCCATTTTCTCTGAAAAGAAAGTGTTTACAGCAAAAAGCCTGAAGGGAATGATCCTACTCACCAGAACAAATACAATAAGCTGTAGTTGTTCTGGTGACTATAGTGTCCCTTTAATATTGTGGATAGGTTTAGTGTTAGGGTTGGTAAAGATAAGGGTTAAGGTTAGCTAGGAATAGTATCATATAGGGGTTAGGATTAGCTATGGTTAGAAAATGCATTAAAGATTGACATTGGTCAGTATGATCAGTTCAATAAATCATCTCAGGGATGCTAGCCAAGTGGCATGTCTAAATGAAGACATGTCTTTAATTTGACCTTACAAGTCTCTTAAACACATGAAATTTGTGTGAAATCTGTGAAATTTCCCATGAAATTAAAATGTGTGTGAAATACAGAAAAAATATAACACCAAAGAATGAATAAGATGGCGCAAAAAAAATTGATCTGAAGTGAAGTGTAACTATACAATTACCTACTGTATGACTAATAATACATGCGGCAACCAAAAAAAAAGAAATCCTGGTAAACAGATTCTGTTTGACTGAAAAATATACAATATAACTAAGCAGGTTTGGTGGTAGTTGGTCAAATGATAAGTGTCAAAATGTTCCTAGTTAAATACTCTGGGTTGTCTGCTTTCTACAAATATATACTTTTGTTTAGCAGTTTTGTATTTTGTGACTGCTGGTAAACTTGTTCTCTCAACATACCAAATTTGGCAAATATTTTATTTTAAAACAAAAATATACTCATTAGCTTGTCCTGTAACTGCCAAAAAAATAAAAAAAATGAAAATCTTAGGTAAATAAGGCATTGTTAATCAGGACTAATTGGTGATCTATTTTGAGTTATTCTTCCTTCGTTACATTTGTAATGTAAAAATTATTATAACCAAAACTCTGAAAATGTGTTTCTTGCATTTCTATTATTTTGTTAAACCAGATTGTGTTATGTTTTCATATACGGTTTAAAAAACAAACAAAAAAAAAAAAACAATCTGTTCTTTAAAAATGGTAAATAATATATGTTGATGCACTTAACAGAGAACATTTATTATTGAGGAAATGCATAGTTCAAATATTGGGTATTGTTTTGGTTATGAAGTTGTACATTTTCCTTAGTCCTTAAAGGGAAACTATAGTGCCAGGAAAACAAACTCGTTTTCCTGGCACTATAGCTTCCCCCTACGTCAATATGAGCTGAGCTGGGTGCCTATAGAGTCCCTTTAAGGAGCTGGATCACATTTTTTCAAAGGAATGGCAGACAACTTATTTGATGTCTAAATTTGGATCTGTATTACCCTTTGCAAATGTATTTAATTATTATTAAGGTGTTTGAAATTTACAATACTAATATAAAAATATCTGTATGGTTAGATTGAAGAGGTGCCTGGAGAATTTACTCAAGACGACCTAGCAGAAGATGATGTGATGATGCTGGATGCGTGGGAACAGGTATTTATAATATACACAGGCGATGGACATAATTGCAAACACAACATTATTTATGGGATGGAATTCAGGGAAAACAATTGAGAGATTGAGAGACATATCAGGTAGGGTAAGTTATATCTAACATTTGAATGAAGCCGAATAACCTACTCATTTCTGGTACTATATTTATTATGAAATGTTTAATCATATCTAATGATTGTCAAGATTAAATCTTTATTAAATCTTTATTTGATTAAACTATTATTGTACCTGAATGTAAGAGGATTCACTCTTGGAACTTCAACACAAAAAGGTTCACGTTCCAAAAATAGTTTTTTTTTTTTTTACTGTTTAATTGGATACGTGCTACCTTTTGACTAAATGAAATTGTCAGTACCGGTACTTTTCATTTGGTAATAATATCACTATAAAAGGATTTTGTACCACCCATACTTAGTCACTCGAGTGTTGGTTTACAAATTTTGCTTAAATATATAAAAAATGTATAGATATATATCCACCAAAATATGTCCCTTAAATTACTAACAAGAAAATAATACAGGAATAGGACTCATAGTATCAATATACTAACTGGAAAAAAAAATGCCTTGAATTTTTATTCTTTCTTACAGATATTTTTATGGATTGGAAAAGATTCAAATGAACGTGAGAAAAGGGAATCGTTGATAGCAGGTAATGTTGATTTCTTATAATCGCTGTACTATTTTTACATCTGCTATATGTTGCATAGACATGATTTAACTACGTTTTACCCCTACTTCCCTACTTATTAGAGAGCTGGCATTGGCTGGGATAGATAGGATTAGATATTAAATATTGTTTTGTGCTTCCCATAATATGTTTTGCCATGATGCAGGGTTGTATTGTGTGTTAAACGAAAGTTATCAAAAATGTTGCAATGGATTTGATTACCATATGAATAAAGCTTAGTAAAACTATATTGTGCTTTGAAGATAGGTATGTCAACATATTACGAAAACACAATGGCTCACTTGCAGAAAACCATGCTTTCTATTTGGAGAAATTTGTTTTAATTTAAATGTTAAAATAGTGTTGTTTTCTTCTTTCAAATTCACAGACTACATATAAAAAGACGTTAAACTTAAATGAATCCTACAGTGACAGGAAAACAAAGCTGTTTTTTTCTGGCACTATAGGTTTCTAAGGTGCCCCCCTCCCTCGCCATCCCCCACCTCTCCCGCGGCGCTGAAGGGGTTGAAACCCCTTCAACCACCTACCTGGTTCGAATTAGGAAAAAACTGATGTTGGAGGTCCTCATGCAGAGTGTGAGGACGTCCAGCGTCAGATAACAGACCAATTTAGATTCCGGAAGCGCCCCCAGTGGCTGTCTGGTAGAACGTATTCTTTGCAGTTCTCTGAAACCGCCATGTTTTACATTGCAGCACTAAGTGCAAAAGGGACACTGTACCAAGACCACTTCAATTAGCAGAAGTGATCTGGGTGCCTACAGTGTCCCTTTAGCATCGCACAGTAACAAAGTTCTGTGTTCCTTTAACTAAAAAAAAGGATTTATCAATGAAGTGTACATGATTTTATGTTATAGGCTTTGATTTTCTGATAACCATTACTCTACGCAAATATATGATGCTCAAATATATGATGCTCCTGTACACATTAGCACATTACACTAATTTCTTGGTCTCAAATTATATTTCTGCAATGAAAGATATATAGAAATGTACTTCTGTACATATTTTACTTGTCTCATATATATATAGGAAATTATAATTTGTAATTATATTTAATTTTTTATGTGTTTTATTCGACAACGATTCATAAGCTAGTGTATAAATATGTCCTTATTATATTAACCGTTATTCTATATTACACAAAACATTAATAAATATATTGGAAAATAAATTGATCACAGTGTATCTCTTCCTCGACTCCTCTGTTATCTTGGTCTAGCCACTATTTTAGAGCATCTGTTTAGAACCTTCAAAACCTTAAACCCCTAAGGGTCTGTGCACCCGCCTAACCTCAGTCATCAAATACAGACTAATAGCTGGCTTCCGAAATACCTACAACTATGTATGTACGTAGTGGGGGATTTCGATGCAGCATAATACATAAACTAACCCCATTCAACCCCCCAATAATGACAGACAACTTAGTATGGATGAAACAGGCCACAGCATTTATTATATCATAAAATAAATTACTGCATAACACATCCATAACTTTATTTATTAATTCTCTTCCTTTTTCTGTAACCCAAAGCATAAATTAACATATATACATATATATAACGCAACACATAGTGTTATACAGTGACCCAACTGTCCTTGCCAATAAACATACATTGTTCCTAATAACCACTTCCTCTCACCACCCCCTCGTCATAAAATCATATCCTTCCAATGCCCGCCATCAGCCGACCTTATCCACGCTCGATGGGCACGAGACCCCAGGTAACCTAATGTTAACCCTTTGAGGCAGGGGAGGTTGAGACCTGCAAACATATTGAACTCACTCCATCCTTAAACATAACCCCACAAACTTAATTAGCAAGGACATACCCCCGGTTAGCTGTGGCTAACTAATACTAATGAGCGGGCGGGAAGCTGTTTGCTGGCCCGAATCCCAAGTGGCACTGAGGTAAGACCTCCCACACACTAACTTACATAGTACCTAACCCCACCCACACACTATTCCCAAACCACTCCCACGCATCTATCCCCACACTCCTACATGTGCCTTTGTCCGCTTAGCTGCGCTATCTCCCCAGGGCCTTAACCATGCTTTCTTGTTAACAATTATGACTGTTATAAAAAGTAAATTTAATTTATTGCAATAGCAATCAGTCTAATTGGGATAGCGTGACGTATACCATGAAGATTGCATGTAGGCTTCATAGTAAGGGAGCATTCAAATCATCTGTTAAGGCATGGTATGTGCCATTTCTGTTAATGGTTACTTACTAGATAAAACAATATATTGCAAATCATTGACAAGGGAATTCCATGTTTTAAGATAATGTTAACCGACAAACATAACTTAGATGGAGTATGATAAGACGGAGTATGGTTCCAGTTGGACCACTTTGGATTAAAATTTGCAATTTTATTATTAATTTGTCAGTTCTATGCAATTCCCTTTAGTAAATAAACTACTGTCGATTAAGTCTGTGTTAAAAAGTCTTACTAAAACTCTACTTAGTTGGACTTGTTTAAAAATGCAATGTTTCGCTTCGAGTTCAATGTCTATAAAAGAGAATATTTAGAAAGTTCAAGAACATACAAGAAATTCATAGAACGCATCTGATTTACATGTACAGAGCCCAGAAACATTATACTATACGGAAAACTGGATCTGTGATGTATTTAGCCTAATCTGTGAATTTCTTGGTTATATAAGTCATTTATTTTAAAGTGCATGAAATTCAAAGAAGTACTAAGCAGCCAATCAGAATGCAACTTTGTTTTAGCACTTATTTTTTTTAGTATGTTTTTTAATATGCTTTACAGGCTCATTCTAAAATACAGTGTTTCTTGCTACAGTGTGAAAGCTTAGCAGAAACATCTCATAACATTTACATTCATATCTGTGATTAAAGGATCACTATAGGCACCCAGACCACTTCAGCTCAATGAAGTGGTCTGGGTGCCAGGTCCCTCTAGTTTTAACCATGCAGCATGCGCATTCGGCGGATGACGTCGGAAGAGGTAGGAGAGTCCCCAGCGCCGAGGGAGCCCGGCGCTGGAGAAAAGTAAGAATTTAACCCCTTCCTCCCCCTTCAGCCCAGCGGGACTGGGACCCTGAGGGTGGGGGGACCCAAAGACCCTATAGAGCCAGGAAAATGAGTTTGTTTTCCTGACACTATTGTGGGCCTTTAAATGTTTAGAGCAGTAAAAATTTACGGTTAGTCGTGCGGTATGCTACAACATGCCTTATTATTATTTTTTCTTCCTCTCTTACAGCACAAAAGTATATTCAGAGTGATCCTGCAGGGAGAGATAAGGGGATCCCAATTACTACTGTAAAACAAGGATATGAACCTCCAACTTTCACGGGCTGGTTTTTGGCTTGGGATTCCAAAAGATGGCAAATGTAACATCAAGAAATACAACGTAAATCAAAGGGTGTAAAACAAATAAAGAATAAAGATACACTTTAAGTTCATGGTCATTCAAAATATAGTTTGTATTGATGAAAATAGCATAAATGGAGAAATATATATTGTATATTGATTCATAACATAGAAACATAGAAACATAGAATGTGACGGCAGATAAGAACCATTCGGCCCATCTAGTCTGCCCAATTTTCTAAATACTTTCATTAGTCCTGACTCCCTGGCCTTATCTTATAGTTAGGATCGACGTTTCGACCTCTTCAGGTCTTCCTCAAGATCTTGAGGAAGACCTGAAGAAGTCGAAACGTCGATCAGACAGATGTAAACATTTTTGTTACATTAAACACCAGTGATTTTTCTACAAAGACCGCAGAGTGCATCTCCTTTCTTCATTTATTGTATATATTCAGCGTGGAATTGCACCAGGGCATACGATTTACATAGCATCTGAAAGGGTGAGTGCCATTACACTTATATATATATATATATATATATATATATATATATATATATATATATATAAAGTTTTGATACTGTAATAAGAACAAGCATACAATTAATACATTATATAAACTTCTCGTTATAAACAAATGTATTCTAAAACGCAAATTCAAATGGATGTTTCATTTTCTATTTCTTTGGGGTTTTATATGTTATGTTAAAGTGAAAACTTAAATAATCATATCCTTATGCATGCATTGGTACCATATCAATATATAATTATTCTTGGTACCATACCAATTTAGAACTATTCATCGTGTCATTATTAAAATGAATAATTTAAACTTAAAATTTATTTGAAAATCATTTAGTCACCTGCTTCAAGAAACATTGACACAGATATTCTGTAACAAAATAAAGAAATAGACTAAAAAAAAAGAATCAGTTTACTGAAAAGCGTATGACTAGTTGAAAGTCAGGAGCGTTATATTTTTATGTATGTTGTTAATTGTGATTTTATATTCAAAATGTATTTTTATTAAAATAAAAAGAATCAGTCAAGCAAAACTTTAAATTTTAATGAGATTTTTTTTTAATTACATTAATTCCAGTGCGTTATTGAGTTGTTTGTTTAACCGACACAATGCAATATGTCATGTGATTCGAAAAATGCTCCCCTAGGTATAAATGTTTTTAGAAGTAATCAATATCACATACTATTTTATTCCATTCAATGTTTTTATTAAGTTAAAAGGAAGGAAACTAAATTAGTGATGACTGAATAGACGCCCATCCTGTTGTTTCTAAAACATCGTTTTATGCCTCATAAAAATCACAGAATAAACACTACCGAAAATGTTAGTACAAATGCAAACAAAAAATATATATTTCTATTTTGTCCAAAGATTTTTTTCTGATTCATTTAACTCCTACAGTTTTTTAATCAAATCAATAAAATGTAGATTTTTGTAATTCTGGATAACTAAATAAAAGCTGTGGTGACAGTTCGATAGGCAGTTGCAGAAATCGTCCCAAAAGATCGAAAAGATCTTGAGACTTCTTGAGACTACATCTGTTCCTTCCTCCTTATAAGAAGAGTAAAGGAATACTACAACATTAATAATAAATATACTATTTTTAGATATTTTCCTTACTACGTTTAGAGTCAAAGCAGCCCTCACCCCTCCTTTTTTACTTTTGTTTTTCACAAAAACGTTTAAAAAAAAAAAAAAGGATATAAACGTATAATCCAGTGCTGGCACAGTCTCCTCAGTTTGCCCTTAGTGAGACTCATAACAAAGAATTTGAGACATATAATGTACATGCATGGCCATCTCTGTGTTAGTAGTATTAGTATAACAAAAGGCAAGCTTTTATCCAAAATGTCTGCGTGTATGTCTACAAGTTCTAGTAATGAATAAGAATCAAGTACGATCAAGTCGTACCCTTAGTCAATGCATCAATGGAGCCATGTAAGGCACAACAGGATAGGAGAGAAATGACACTGGTGACAGGACTCACAATCTAAATAGAACCATCACAACCATTCAAAATGCTGAGCAATTATAAAAAGCAGCTGCATTCTTATAAATTTGGCATCATTACATCATCTTTTATAATGATTCATGTTGTTCTACCATTCATATACTGCATTGTAGCTCTCTCTGTGTGCTTAGAGTTCAAAGGTAGAGTGATAGATACATTGATGGTTTCTTATGGTGCTCTCTTGTACTACGCAGTGCTCTATAATAACGAGGCACTCTTACGGATGGTTTGCCATAACATTGTTGCTGTAATAATGATAGACATGTAAAATTTGCTATGTTGGTGACACTAGATTAAATGAATATCTAATGAAAAGCATTGAACTGCTCCTCTCTGCTATAACTACACAAGCCTACCAAAGGAGATAACAAGAGCAATAACATTTTTAAAAATGAACTCATTATACAGTGCAATGCACGTCAGAAAAAAGTCTATATAGTTGTCAAATTCAAGGGGCATTTCTATCAAATTATATTTTACAGTATATCTGTTTTTGTAACAATTCTATTGTACTTTATATTTTGAATAATTTCTGAACAGAGGCATTGTTAGGTAGAAAAAAGACCATGGGCTTCAGTCGAAAGGTAAATTGTATGACCGCTCCCATGTATATTTTTTTAGTCCCTCCCAAAACCCAAATCTTTACATAAGGTCAGACTATTGTATAAACCTGTATTTATAATCTCCACATTTACTGTATTGATCCCACACCTTCTGTATTAGCCTAACACCATATTGTGTAATCCCTGAATTCATAACATTAACTGAAAACGTGTGATATTACAGCTGAACCCACTAAAAACACCTAACTGTGCTGTTGAATTAACTCAAAATATGGTGCATTAAAGTGGCACTGGCACTGGAGCTGTTATTTCTCTGTCATTATCAAGGCCGCCGGTCTGTTCTCTTGCCATGGGCCCTCTCGGGCCGGTGAGGAAGATATTTGATCCCTTCGAGTCCCTTCGAGAGATTGGACAGGGTGGGAGGACCCGGAGGCACGGGGAGGGATCTAGGAAACAGATCGCTCCTCCCGCGAGCAGGCTGTGTGGAGCGTTGCCACGTGTTGCCATGGCAAAGCTCCACACAGCGCTCAGCTCTGAAGGAGTGAAGACAGCCTGAAGCCAGATGAGCTGCAGGCTATATAGATCACCACCGAACCACCAGGACACACACACAGCCAGGACCGTCACACACACAGCACCCCACAGCACCCCTCATACACATCACGCACACACAGGACCCCTCACATACACACACACAGCACCCCTCACACACACTGCACCCCTACACACACACAACATCTCTCACATACAGCAACCATCACACACACAGCACCCCCCACACACACAGCACCCCCCACACACACAGCACCCTCACACACACACTGCAGCCCTCACCCACATACTGCACCCCACACACACAGCACCCATACACACAAACACATACACTGCACGCCTCATTGCAGGCTATGTGTATCCAGCAGTCTGTGTATTTAGAAGTCTGTATGTGTGTGTGTCCAGCTGTCTATGTGTGTGAATTCAGCAGAATGTGTGTATTCAGTAGTCTATGTGTATTCAGCAGTCTGTGTGTGTGTGTGTTCAGCAGTCTCTGTGTGTGTGTTTGTGTGTGTGTATTCAGCGGACTGTGTATGTATTTAGCAGTCTGTCTGTGTACTCAGCAGTCTGTGTGCGTGTATTCAGCAGTTGGTGTGTGCATATTCAGCAGTCTGTATTTATGTATTGCATTTGTTCGAGGTACCAATTAACTACAAGCTTATTTTTATTGATAGTTTATATTTTTATACCTGTGAGTTGTTGTGTAGGGAGGGCCCCAGTGCACTGCTTTGCCCACGGGCCCATAATGCTGTTAAGATGGCACTGGTCATTATGACAGGAAACTCGGGACTAACAATGAAAGGGTGCCAGAATCAAACCCAGTACTGTTCAGGACCTCACCCAGACTCCAGCCTAGGTCAACCCCCCTAACAACACCCTTGCCTCTGGAGAATTTGAAACAAAGAAAATAAATATGCTAAAGTTATTTGACTTAAACTTGGTTGCTTTGATGTAAGTCTAACGAGAATTACTTCTCTGTAAAAACGTAATCGCCTTGAAAACCTGTCTACAAAGGCCTTAGGGAAAACTAAGTTAATATAAACAGCCATTAGTACACGGAGTGCCAAAATACTGATTTGTATTCCAGGAAGATAATTCTAAAAAACGTCTGTGCTTATATCAATTACATAGTTACTAAGTGCTGAAAGAAAAGTTTATGACTTTAATGTTAGTGATTAAATTGCAGCAAAACTCTTAATGCTGACAAAAAAATATTGTGAAAGGTACAGGATGAGTTAAAAGTTAGGAACTACGAAAATACAAATTAAAAATAGTAGAATTGTCCCAGTCACAGTACTGATAGTTAGCCAATCGACTATCGGCTGATGGGAAATGGTTTAAAGCCCCAAACTTTGTCACATTTTGCTTAAAATTGTCTTGTTTATGAGCAATAAATATTTTCTGATTGAGTTAGCATTTCAAAGTCTAAATGATCTTGCTATGGTGCTTAATGGTGATAGTTGACCCCCAGGAGAAATTTTATCTCAAGGGTTAAACCATACTTGCCACTCAGTGAAACTCCATTCACACAACCGACTTGCAAAGAAATGTTCCTTTTGCAAGCCAGGTTTGGGAATGTGGAGCGTCACTCCTGCCCAGCGCCCTTTGCGCTTACTAAAGGTGTAATTTCAGAAGCCGGTGAGCGCTGTCGAGAACTAAGATCGGTGCTGGATGCAACTCCGAGAACGGTTTAACCTCTGAAAGTGAGAGTGCGCTCAGGGGCCTCTTGGCAGCATAACAACTTTATTTAGATTAAGTTGTTTTGGTGCTTGGAGTGTCCCTTTAATCCATTTTCATAAAGATTACATCTTTGTACAAAATGCACACATGAGAGTGCCTTTTTCATGTTAATGCATTGCATATGGGGATGGAATAACATACTTAATAAGAACTATCACTGTTTAATTGCATTATGGTAAGAATGATATCTATAAAAGTTAATACAGCTTTTCTGCAGTTGCTAATTATTGTCTCTCTCTCTGTATGAATGTCAACAGGCAATGAATATATAATTGAATCAATAGGAATAATGCTACATGAGTCTCGATTTAATGTTTTAGAAATGTCTTAGAAAAACTTTCCATAGTATTTATCTACAAAAAGACTTTAACGGGGACTTCTGTAGATAGTCATTTGAATGTCATTTAATATTATTTTTCAAACAGATTTTGGTCATTTGGAAAGCTTATCCAAAAATATTAAATTGATGCATTGGTGACACGTCTACCAAGGGCTTCTTCTCTATTTCCATCGGCATCCTTGCAGTAGTGGGCCTCCCTTGAGACACAATAAAGCAATTTATCCTGGTAAAAAGGAGACATATATAGTGCTCCTGGTATTTAATGTCAAGTACACTTATTGGGATCAGAGCTGAACCTCGGGTCACAGACGCCTGGGTGCAGAAAATTTGTTGGTGCCCCCCATGTGGTTGTGGTCATCTTATCAACTCCTCTCCTTTGCAAATGTAAAGACATGCATGTTTCTATGGCAACAACGCCACCTCTCCATCTATAAGCCCCAATAATTTCTCAAATCAGACACACACTCACTGACAGTCACACACTCTCACTGAGAGAGACACACTGACATACGCACACTGGCAGACACACTCTCAATGGCAGATACACAATCTCACTGATTTGAAACTCACTTACTGATAGACACACACTCTCAATGACACACACACTATATCACTGATTTTAAGTACCCTCACTGACATGCACACTCACTTACTGACAGGCACACAATCTTACATATTTGAAACACACTCACTGACAGATTCATAAGTTTATTTTTTAGAAATAGGAGATGTACATGTTTGCTTGTTTCCGGAAGCATAATGTCACCTTAATAAACTTGGAAAGATCTTGATAAGAAATAATAATTTACAGTTTATGATTTTTGAAGGTTCAAATGTCCTGCTTTTTTTCCCCACATAACTATCACATGTATAATTTACATGAATAAAGAATGATGTACAAAATAAAGCAATAGGTTAAATGATGAACTATTAAAAATATTATCAAATCTATGTTAAAAATATAAAAAATATCTAATTATTTTACAATGTATTTCTTAATTAGGTTATGCTAAATGCATAGTTGTTCAGACATTGCTCAATAAGTGTGAAGCTATTTCAGTGACTCTCATCCATTTGCAATTAATTATCCTTGCAATGACAGACACACACTCTCAATGACAGACACAATCACACTCTCAATGACAGACACAATCTCACTAATATGAAGCACACTCACTGACAGACACACAAATACACACACTCACAGAGAAGACACGAACACACACAGTGACAGACACACACACACACACACACACTCACTGACAGGCACACTGACTGACTGACACTCACACATACTCACTTATAGACACACACACACACTCACTGACAGACACACATACACTGTCAGACAGACACACTCATTGACAGATGCACACACTCACTGACAGACACACTCAGACATTGTTGCACACCCTCACAAATTAATTAATTTTATTGAGGTCTATCCAGTCTCCTTACCTTTTGGAGAGCAGGTGTGGGTTGTCTCACTGCGGTCTAGTGTGGGGATGTGCTGTAATCTTGCAGTCCCTTACTCCTACCTCACGCTATTTAGAATGCTGGGGCCAGAATTACATCATATTCAGGCTCCTGGCATCACAAAGTGTGAGTGACGGAGGAGGGAAAAACTGCAAGATCAGTGCTCCTTTGCCACCGCCTCTGCTTCCTCTCCTCCCCATCCCCCTCTCCCCGCATATATCAGCCGAACAGGCGCCTGCCTGCCAGGTAGGCAAATGCCTACTCTGCCTTATTAAATAAGCGCCATTTTGGGTGCCGCCATAGGTGGCCACATGGCCACCACCTGGGCCCCCTGTGACAGGGTTTCTCTCAGCGTCCCCCATCTTCAGGCACCTGGGTGCGGTGCAATCTGGGCGCAGTGCACTACATGCCCCCTGATTGGGATGCTTTTGAAAAAAAATGATTACGCAATTGGTAGTCTGCATTTATTTATTTATGTTTTTTTATTCTGCAGATATGATACTAGAGATGTGATATTATTAAAAAAAATTCAATAAGTGTTTGAAGAAAGACAATATGTAATAAAAAAAATGTACACAAAGTAATAACTCTGATTTTTTTTTTTTCTTTATCTGTACTGAGGGATTTTTTCACATTAGAATGAACAATTTTAAGCTTACGTCTTTTTACAATATATGTACTATGGGAATATAAAGATCTTGCAGTAAAATTAAAGCTACTATTTAAAAAAAAACACTAAAAAGGTTTTTCTAACCAGCATAGTTTTCTATAGTATGAGAATCTCACAGAATGATTTAAAAAAATTGCAGTGTTGAAAATTATCAATAAATTAAAGTGAAGTTTTTTATAGACTTTGTTATTGCTATTAGTATTACGCAGTGCTATATAAACTATAAAACAGTACAAATAAAAAATACCTTGTTTAAGGACTATGAGAGTTACAGATTATAGCACCTCAGCTCAGCTATAAGTTAAAATCCCTCTAACACTAAACACCCTCTATATTGAGGATAACCAGATGAGATGTACATTGCTATATATTGCCTTTATACTGATACTGATACCAACATTTGTAGTGGCTACAGAGAGACACTTTTGTATAAAGATGAGTTGCTTAAAGTGTGGCTAGGGAATTGGGCTAATAATTATATTCTAATAAAAAAGGCCCACAGCATAAAGAGGTATTCCAGGAAGGAATTGTTTCTTTTCTTTTAAATGCATTTATAATATCACATAAAAATAACTACATCTTTAACGGGACACTCCACTGCCCAAATACAAAAAAATACATTTCAATCACTATTTAGCAGATATAATGTAGTCTCATCTACAATCCTCTGGAGTTGGAAGCAGTGGCGTACACATGACCTATGGGGCCCCGGTGCGAAAATTGATCCGTGGGCCCCCCCCCGCACGCTTACTCTGCGCAGGCCGGGGCCGCAACACATGGCGGCGGGCACCTGGTCGCAGGGTTGCGACCCCTGCGACCGCGGTATGTACACCAGTGCATGCAGATGCACACACACTTAAAGGACCACTACAGACACCCAGATCACATCAGCTCAATGAAGTGGTCTGGGTGTCAGGTCCCTTTAGTTTTAACCCTGCAGCTAAAAGCATAGCAGTTTCAGAGAAACTGCTATGTTTCACTGAGGGTTAATCCAGCCTCTAGCGGCTGTCTCACTGACAGCCGCTAGAGGAGCTTCCGCGATTCTAAGACACTGAACGTACATAGGAAAGCATTGAGTAATGCTTTCCTATGGGCGGTTTGAATGCGCGCACGGCTCTTGCCGTGCATGCGCATTCGGAGCTGAGCGGCGGAGGGATCCCCAGCGCCAAGGGAGTCCGGCGCTGGAGAAAGGTAAGTGCTGAAGACACACACACACTCTCACGAACAGACGCATACACAATAGCTAACAGACACACACATTTACTGACAGACACACTCAGCGACAGACATACATACACACTCACTTACAAAACATACACTCTCACTGACAAACACACAGTCACTAACAGACATAAAACAGACTCACTAACACAAACACACTCAGTAACAGACACACACAGTAACACACTCACTGACACTCACTAGCAGACACACACTCACTGACACTCACACTAACACACACACTAACACTCACAGTAACAGTAACACACACAGTAACACTAACACACACTAACACTAACACACACACTAACACTCACAGTAACACTAACACACACACACTAACACTCAGAGTAACACTAACAAATTTTTTTTTTAATTTAATCCCCCCAGCCTCCTTACCTTTTGGAGTGCTGAGGGGATTCCCTGGGGTCCAGTGGTGCTGCTGGGCTCCTGGGGGGCCGGTCACCCGGCGGGCAGGCAGGCTGGCGGGCGCGCGAGGGAGCACTCTCCCCCGAGTGCTTCCTCTTCAGCTCCCTCGCGCACCGCGTACTGATGCCGGAGCCGGAAGATGAGAGCACGAGAGCTCTCGTCCCCCCCCCCCCTAGCCGGTGGGGGTTATCCCGGCCCAGTTCTGGGAGTCAAGTGATTTTATTTTGGCCACACACGGCTTTTATGCACAGACGCCTACACGGGGTCTCCATACAGTCCTTTCTCTCCCAATATCCTCTGTGCCTGAGATATAGTTACGTGAGAAAAAGCTATAACTCTCAGGTACAGAAAAATCTACAATAATTTAAAACACCCAAAAATACATTTTAATACCTCAGAACCCCACAAAAGTCACCTCACCGAATAGCTTGGATATGAGCGCACACTTTGCCAAAATATCACTCAGATCCCTTCGGTGGTTCAGGAACACCATTCGAATGAAGTTTTGACCGGTCAGCCACGAGGTGGTGTCCCAAAACAGTTCCAGAGAAAAAACAAGGCAATGACGGGTCATCTTTCGGGGGTTCTCGCACAAACACCGACGAATGCTCTCCCTGGCTGTTAGGATACGAATGCTCCCCCTGTTTGGTAGTTTATGCCTCCCGAACCCATTCTCATAACTTTTTGGGAAGTTGAATGGGCAGCGGCACCAGTTTACCGGGTGTTCGTGGGGCCACATAGCCGAAAACAGTTCAACGCCGTCGACGACCACGTACCGCTGCCCCCATTTGGGAGACAAAATTGCGCCAATTGTTTGAACACGTGCATTCGGTTATACGAACGGAGACCACACAGGGAAAGCACTTGAACCAATAACCAATTTGTGGTTAACAGCCAGGGGTGGTCGGTACTTAAAAGGTGCGAACAAGGGGAACACACAGAGTTGGTTCGGTAAACGAACAGGTGTGGAAGGACAGCTGAACAAAAGGAAATACAAGTGTATTAAGAGCGTCCATTCTGCTACATAAACTCTGGGTTCTCCTCTCGTGAACATGGAGCATTGCCGCAGTAACCCTGGCAACGCTTTATTCTCGCGAGAGTGAACTCTAGCCTGAGCTGCAGGCTAGAGTTCACTCTCACCACTAGGACAACCAGGAAATGGAAGCACTGCCAATGCCTCAGGGGATAATAAAAATATCTAAAAATTATATTTAATCTGCCCCTTACCCCCTCACTGATACAACAACTACTTACACTGTCACACACGGCACCACCCACAAACACACTGCCCCTAATATACACACTGCCCCCCATACACACACTGCACCCCCATAGACACACTGCCCCCATACACACACACTCATACACACACACTGCACCCCTCAGACACACTGCCCGAATACACAAACTTCCCCCGAATACACACACTTCCCCCCCATACACACACACACACTGCGCCACTTTCACACACTGCCCCTTATACACACTGCACAAACTTTGTTAAGACTCATGTACACTCACTAACCCATGCAGACACACTCTCACTGACCATGCAGACACACACTCAGTCCTGAGGCCTGCAATGATTTTTCTATGAGAAGCATTAGATTGGAGCAGAGATCATACTTGATGATCTCACGATGTGAGGAGCAGCCATAGACCATTGTCTGTCTCAATCCTGAATTACCGGTAAGGTGAATGGATTTTTTTTAAAACTGGAAGGGGGGACAGAATATAATGCTAGTAAAGGACACATCTAATGTTTGATTTAATATATTCATTTTTAAAGTCAAAATATCCCTTTAAGGCTACGGGATCACACTAAGGGAGATTCCCTATGAATTTGTATGCATTTATAGCTCAGGAAGTAAACTACACTATTGTATATTCTTGCAGAGAAAAGAGTCAGCCATTTAATCTTTGACCCAAGAGTCTAAGGTGTGGTGGGGAAAAGGTAAACGTTTTATTTTAGCACTAGCAGTTAACATATGGAAGCTATATTACTATAAAACAGTAAATCCTTAGCGATAAGAATACAAGTGGGTACATGATAGATGGAAACATTTTCTAGAGGGTAATTTGCGGATTAATACAGATCTAGTGCTCAAAGAAAGTCTAGCGTTTATGACACATACTTTCCGTTAAATACCATAATTGCTCTAGGCACTGTTACACCAACTCTTTCACTTTATGCTTTTCTGCAGAATAGAATTTTTTTCTTTCTTTCCTTCTTTCTTTAAAAGGACCCAAGGTCATGTATACATGATTTATTAATAACTGATTGCATATGTTGACTAAAGGTGGAAATATGTATTTATTAAGCACTATCTCACCAAAAGAACTTTAAACAACATTTGCTTAAGTTACATTGTTCTTGCTGTTCCTTTAACCACATAAAAAACAAGATGTGAACTAACATAAACATCACTACTAAATATGTATACATACATGTACTTGATATTAGAAATCTTTAGACATCCGCTATTAATGCTTGGAATATTTATTTTTCCAATTAATGGAACACACCCTGCTTTGTTGTCATAGTGTCAATGGTGCCCAGTCTTCCTCCCGGGATAAGTACCCAAAAGTTGAGAATAGTTTGATCTATCAATATTAGGGATTTTGTGTCCTGCTGTGCACCCTTAAAGGGACACTATGGGCACCCAGACCACTTCAGCTCATTGAAGGAGTCTGGGCGCATGGTCCCAGGTTCCTTAAACTTGCAAAGGTAATTATTGCAGTTTTTAACAAACTGCAAAAATTCCCTTTGAGGATTAACTCCACCTCTAGTGGCTTTCTTGCGGGTTGTTAGGCGACTTTTGGTCGCCTGACGCTGGATAATCTCACACTATACATGAGGACATCCAACGTCATGTAAAACCCCATAGAAAGCAATATACAATGCTTTCCTATGGGGGAAATACTAATGCGAGTACGGCCATTGCCAAGCAAGCACATTAGGTCTCCCCCGCATGCTGACGTAGGTGGGAAAGAGAAGCGTAGCCCAAAATAGCACAGTTGGACAATGGCGCTGGAATCAGTGTGACAGAAAGTGACAGAAAAGGGTTTTTAACCACTTCTACAGCCTGGGGTGAGGGGGGTAAGGGAGGCCGCTATGGAAAGTGGGCACTATAGGGAACTATAGTGTCAGGAAAACAACTTTGTTTTCCTGGCACTATAGTTTCCCTTTAACTCTTCTTCAATCTTGCATTTTCCCTCCACTGTGTGCAGAGCATATTATTCCAATCAGTGGCGTACATACCAGGGTCGCAGGGGTCGCGGCTGCGACTGGGCCCGGCCCACCAGGGGGCCCGGCCGCCCCTGCGACCCGGTTTGTACCCACAGGGCCAGCCTCTTCTGCTGGGGGGCCCAGGAGCCGGCCACCTCCGGGCCCCCCGAGGCTGGCCCTGCTGTCACCCGGCTGGCGGGCGCGCGAGGGAGCACTGTCCCCTGGGTGCTCCCTCTTTAGCTCCCTCGCGCACCACACTGAAACCGGAGCCGGAAGATGACGTCATCTTCCGGCTCCGGTATCAGTACGCGGCGCGCAAGGGAGCTGAAGAGGGAGCACCCAGGGGACAGTGCTCCCTCGCGCGCCCGCCAGCCGGGTGACCAGCAACACCACTGGACCCCAGGGAATCCCCCCAGCTCTCACACAGGTAAGGAGGCTGGGGGGATTAAATAAAAAAAAAAAACAGAAAAAACGTGTGTGTGTGTGTGTGTGAGTGTGTGTTAGTGAGTGTGTTAGTGAGTGTGTTAGTGAGAGTGTTAGTGAGAGTGTTAGTGAGAGTGTTAGTGAGAGTGTGTGAGTGTGTTAATGTGAGTGTGTTAGTGTTAGTGAGTGTGTTTGTGAGTGTGTTAGTGTTAGTGAGTGTGTTAGTGAGTGTGTTAGTGAGTGTGTTAGTGTGAGTGTGTGTGTTAGTGAGTGTGTTAATGTGAGTGTGTTAGTGTTGGTGAGTGTGTTAGTGAGTGTGTTAGTGTTAGTTTGTGTTAGTGTGTGTGTGTGTTAGTGAGAGAGTGTGTTAGTGAGTGTGTTAGTGTGTGTGTTAGTGTTAGTGAGTGTTTTAGTGTTAGTGAGTGTGTTAGTGTTAGTGAGTGTGTTAATCCGAGTGCGTGAGTGTTAGTGAGTGAGTGAGTGTGTGTGTTAGTGAGTGTGTTAATGTGAGTGTGTTAGTGTTAGTTTGTGTTAGTGTGTGTTAGTGAGAGAGTGTGTGTTAGTGTGAGAGTGTGAGTGTGTGAGTGTGAGTGTGTGAGTGTGAGTGTGTGAGTGTGAGTGTGTTAGTGTGAGTGTGTTAGTGTGAGTGTGTTAGTGTGAGTGTGTGAGTGTGTTAGTGTGAGTGATTGTGTTAGTGTGAGTGATTGTGTTAGTGATTGTGTTAGTGAGAGTGTTAGTGAGTGTGTTAGTGAGTGAGTGTGTTAGTGTGTGTTAGTGTTAGTTTGTGTGTGTGTGTGTTAGTGAGTGAGTATGTTAGTGAGTGAGTGTGTGTTAGTGAGTGTGTGTTAGTGAGTGTGTGTTAGTGAGTGTGTTAGTGAGTGTGTTAGTGAGTGTGTTAGTGTGAGTGAGTGTGTTAGTGAGTGTGTTAGTTTTAGAGTGTGTTAGTGTTAGTGTGTGTGTCTGTTACTGAGTATGTTTGTGTGCGTCTGTCACTGAGTGTGTGTCTGTCAGTAAATGTGTGCGTCTGTTCATGAGTGTGTGTGTGTGTGTCTAAAGCACTTACCTTTCTCCAGCGCCGGGCTCCCTTGGCGCTGGGGATCTCTCCGTCCCGATCCGCCTCTCGGCTCCGAATGCACATGCGTGGCAAGAGCCACGCGCGCATTCAAACCGCCCATATAGGAAAGCATTACTCAATGCTTTCCTATGGACGTTCAGCGTCTTCTCACTGTGATTTTCACAGTGAGAATCGCAGAAAATCCTCTAGCGGCTGTCAATGAGACAGCCACTAGAGATGGATTAACCCTCAGTGAAACATAGCAGTTTCTCTGAAACTGCTGTTTTCAGCTGCAGGGTTAAAACTAGAGAGACCTGGCACCCAGACCACTTCATTGAGCTGATTTGATCTGGGTGTCTGTAGTGGTCCTTTAAGTGTATGTGTTTATGCATGCACTGGCGTACATACCGCGGTCGCACGGGTCGCAGCCCTGCGACCAGGTGCCCGCCCGCCATGTGTTGCGGCCCCAGCCCGCGCAGAGTAGGGGAGGGGGGGGTGTGTGGGGGGGGGGGGCCCACAGATCAGTTTTCGCACCGGGGCCCCATGGGTTGTGTGTACGCCACTGATTCCAATGTGTATAGAAGTTGTATGCATTACTGTGCTCCATTAGGGACTCCAGCCTCTAAAGCCCAACCAAAAAAGGAATTCCACTGACAAAAACACACTAGCACAGATGCATAGTAGACAAATGTATTTGATGACCAATGGGGTGTAAGCTGCTATACGGTGGATTTCTATTTAATCTTTGCAAAACAATGGTTTGCTAAAGCACCAAGTGTGCTTTCCTCAGTGGGCTCAGCCAATATTCCTCTCAGTTGTAATGTAGTATGTCTGTCTGGTAAAGTGTTTGTACTCGTTTATGATTTTTGTTTTATGTTTTATATCTAAGATGGAATGTTTGAAATGTAAGTCTATTTTTTTTTTTGTCATGAGAAAACAAATAATAAAGATTATTAAAAAAATAAAATAAACACCTAGTGTCTCTGTAAATACAGTTCAAGATTATACAGTGGTATGGGATGCTTTATGAGAGTAGAATATGAATTAAGACAATGAATGGCAATAATTTGTTTGGATAAAATATATATCCGTGAGAGACTGAAATATTAATTCCACTCTAATCTGATATTGGCCAAGCTTTTCGTTTCCAGAGAACTTGGCAGCAACTAAGGTTAGGCAGCATGAAGCAAACAGCTAAATGGCAAACTACTTCCTGAATGTATCTAAGACAGCCAAAGCTTTACGCATTTTTCTTGATTAAAAAGATAAGAACTTTATACTAAAATATCTTTTACATATCTCCATCCTACGTATTGTTTTTTTTCAAAGCTTACTGTGTAAATAGTAATTTGTGGTGTTTGCAAATTAATTCTACATTCAGGTCAACATTATTGAACTGGAAAAAGAATTCCAGTTCTACGTTAAAACTCATGTCATCTCCCTATAGTGACGACATCCACCTAGCTTTTATTGGGAAGGTTAGAAAAAGGTGCATTTGGACATACTTAAAAAAATAGAAATAGTCCCAAGTATCCTTCCAGGCAAAATATTTTCTGTATAAATACAATGTTTTACATATGTCCTATTGTGTTTTACACCCCACCTCCTATAGAATGTAAGCTTGTTTGAGCAGGGCCCTCTTCAACCTATCGTTCCTGTAAGTTTTCTTGTAATTGTCCTATTTATAGTTAAATTCCCCCTCTCATAACATTGTAAAGCTCTATGGAATCTGTTGGCGCTATATAAATGGCAATAATAATAATAACATATATTAATTTCATTGACTCTACATTTTTGGTTGACATATATGTCATTATATTTAATTCTCATTTTTACTTGCGAAATATTTATAGGTCTCCCATTTATAGATTGCCCCACTTCTTGCATTTATTTCCCCCTGGAGGCTTGTTGTGTAGCCAAGAGCATTAATTTTAAATCCACACACAAATGCTTGAAGCATTGAATTTTTTTTAACCTTTGTATAAGCTTCTGTAGGACAACCAGAGCTGTCATGCAATCTGGAATAGCATGCCCTCTTAAGACCATAAACTCTGCCTCCCTCTATATGACTTTGCTTTGTACAATCTCCATTTCATACCTCTCAAATGGCCTTGATTTACTAGTTAGCACCACTCAAAATGTTGGTGTGGCTGAAACGTTCTGTGTTCGTGAGTTTTACAGGGCTGGCGTGAAAGTGGCGTGGTTAGTAGGTGGGTGTGACAGGGCAAGAGGAGGCGAGTGTGCTGGATTAAGGTGGGTTAATGTGACAGGGTGAGTGTGGCCAAGTGAAGGGGTATGCGTCACAGGATTGGAGGGGATTAGTTTGACAGGATTATAGACATTAATGTGATAGACTGAGTGTGACATGGTTGGTGGGATAAATGTGAGATGGTTGGAGAGAGTGGGACAGGATTCTGGGGGTTTAATGTGATAGGGTGAGTGTGGCAGAGTAATGGAGGATGAGTGTGATTGGATTGGTGTATGAGTGTGACAGTGTGAGAGAAGGTAAGTGTGAAAGGATTTGGAGGGCGGGTAATGTAATAGAATGTGTCAGAACAAGAAGAGATGAGTGTGGCATGGTTGGAGGGGGATGAGTGTGAAAGAATTAGGAGGTGTTAATGTGAGTTTGGTAGTGTGAAAAGGATGAGTGTGTGTGAAGGGGTGACAGTGTGTTGGGAGGCTATTTTTCACTGGCTAGCCTCCCCACACTATAATACCCTTTTTTATGCATTTGCCCCTACTGGTGGTCCAGTGGTCTCCCTACTGGTCCAGTGGGTTAGCTATGCAGTCTGCAGCTCCGTCAGGTGCAGAGTTGTAGACCATGAGGTAGCTGTCTTGCGAGCTACGGCACTTGAAGTATTAGAGTGTTGCTGTGATAACCTGTGGCAATCAATTGCAATTGGTCAGAGCTCGCTGACAACTACTTCAAGTACTTCAAGGTCTGCTACTCTGCACCCGCTGCAGCAGTAGACTGGAGGTCACTGGGACCCCTCTTTGTGTCGAGCCCTTAGTCACTGACCAAAGACCCAACAAATCAGTCTGCCCTAATGCAAGGCCGATGAGTGTGACCCCTTAGGTGGTCTTCTAAGTCACCTAATTAAAGAGCCGCCTCTGGTCTAAAGTGAGCAAGTGTCTTCTGTTATAGACAATATTCTGAATCCACAACAAATGTAGTCTTCCTCAAATTCAATCTCCCTAAGTTGGGTTACACCAGGGCCGGACTGGGACAAAAATTCAGCCCAGGCAATTAAAGGCAGAGCAGCCCACTACTAGGGGCGGGGGCAGAAAGGGGGCATGTCATGTCACCACCATTGACACGCACACCCCCTTCCCACCACCAAATGAGTATGTTAATGTGACGCTCCTCCAGAGCATCCAGTGCTCCTGGCTAAAATAAATGCCATGAGTTTTTTTTGGGGGGGGGAAGAGGGGGTTGAGTTTGTGCTGCATTTGCTGGCGATTTGTCTCTGGGGTCCTCAATAGTAGGATACCAGAGATCAAAACAGGAACCAGACTGTTAAAGAGTGTTGTGCATGTATGGGGATGTTCCTTGTGTTGTTGTATATGTTTGGACGTTGCATGTGTGTAGAGCAATTGTGTGTGGGAAGGGGTCTGTTTGTGGTGTACTGCATGTGGCTAGGGGCTGTAGTGTGTGTGTCTCTGGGTTGTAAAGTATGTGTGTTTGTGTGTGTGTATTTATATAGGGCCTGTGGAGTGTGTGCATGTAAGGAGCTGTACTGTGTGTTTGTGAGTGTATCTAGGGGCTCGAGTGTGTGTATGCATATAGGAGCTGTAGAGCACATGTGTATAGGGGGGATAATGTATGCATAGGTGGTGTAGTGTGTACAGGGGGTGCAGAATATGTATTTATAGGGGATATAAATTAGTGTGGGTGCATGCAGGGGGTGTAATGTGTGTGTTTATATGGGTATAACGTATGAGAGTGCAGGGAGTGTAGTGTAGGTTTATGGGGTATAGAGTGTGTTTAGTGTGTGTATGTGAGTGCCAGGGGAATAGTGTGTATATAAGGGGTATAGAGTGTGTGTAGTGTGTTTGTGTGTAAGTGCAGGAGGTGCAGTGTGGATATAGGGGTATAGAGTGTGTATTGTGTGTTAATGCAGGGGCTGTAGTGTGTATGTAGGGGTATAGAGTGTATGCAGTGTGTTTGTGTGTTAGTGCAGGGGGTGTAGTGTGTTTGTGTGTTAGTGCAGGGTGTGTGTTAGTGCAGGGGAGCAGTATGTTTGTGTGTTAGTGCAGTGTGTGTTTGTGTGTTACTGCAGTGTGTGTTAGTGCAATGTGTGTTTGTGTGTTACTGCAGTGTGTGTTAGTGCAGTGTGTGTTTGTGTGTTACTGCAGTGTGTGTTAGTGCAGTGTGTGTTTGTGTGTTAGTGCAGGGGAGCAGAATGTGTGTGTGTTAGCGGTGCAGTGTGTGTTAGTGCAGTGTGTGTTTGTGTGTTACTGCAGTGTGTGTTAGTGCAGGGGAGCAGAATGTTTGTGTGTTAGTGGTGCAGTGAGTGTTAGTGCAGGGGTGCAGTGTGTGTAATGTGTTTGTGTGTGTATATGGCCTTAAATTATTACTATTAAAAAGTAAAAAAAAAAGTAATAACAATTCCATTTACTCCCCCTTTTAACTTTGCAGGGGGGAGGGAGCATTCACATACCTGGTGGTCCAGTGAGGGGGGCTACGCACAACACACATCCCTGGCGGTCCAGCGGCAGGTAATTTCAGTCTGTACCCCGCAGGGTACAGACAAGGTCTCTCTCCCTCTCGCGAGCGGCATTTTTTCAGAGCGTTGCCGCGGGTTACCATGGCAACGCTCTGAAAATCTCTGAGCTCGCGAGAAGACGAGAAAGGAAGCTGCTCGCCGTGCGCGGAGGGTGACCGGCTCACTGCCCGATCTCCCCTCCAGCCCATGATGGGATAGAACTCCATCTTGGGGCCGGTGCGGCTGCGCATGGGCCGGCAAGGGGAGATCTCTTGATCTTTCCTGCCGGCCTTGGCCCATGGCCATCGCGGCCCACCGGGCATTTGCCCGGTTTGCCCGATGGCCAGTCCGGGCCTGAGTTACACTGCTCTTCAGTTTAATACTAATGGTGTCATTACCTGCTAGCTGAGATCCAACTGCCTACTCACCTCTTCCTTCAAAGCTGTTTCATAATGTTTAAAAGTATGTTAAATTCTGTCAGTGAAAGTTTCTCTTTATTTTTCCCCCAAAAAATTACTAGTGCTGCTGCTTTTATTTATTTTTGAATGTCTTACATTTTAGTGGCTTCCCCCTGCCTGTTTAAGCTTTGTGGTATGACTACGTCTCCAACCTCCAGAGACACAAATTGCTTTCAAATTCAAATCTTTTATAAAAAAATTTTTTTAAGTATTCTAAAATGTGGTGATTGTGGTTATACTGTTTTCAAATGCCTTTCATTGTAGCGGTTTCTCCCTGTCTAGCTGCTTCTCTCGGTGTGGTCTTGCCTCCTACCTCCGCAGACGCAGTTGATATAAGCTGTTAGAGCACTGTTTTTTTCCCCATACTGAAGGACGGTCACTCATGCCATAGACTCGATGTGTGGGAAAGCTTTGTACTTCTCTGAGTGAAAGGGTGAGTGGGTCATAAATTTGCCTAACTATTTTTAGTATTTGTGGGAGAGAGGGAGGCACAGGGCAGCTTTCTACAGCAACAATGGAAATCTACACACACAAAAAGTACCCCTGGGATTTGCAATTTGCACCCTCTTTAAAATATTTTTTTGTAGGGAGACCCCAGGAACCTTTTTTAACCCAACAAGGTGGTGCATCGTCTGAATAGTATTATGAGGAACTCATGGCAAAAGCAGAGGAATAGTAAGTAATCTCCATGAAGCATTTATGGTGCCTGGAAAGTCTCATGTTCAAAGTTAAACTGTTAATAGTTTGTTTGACATTGAATAAGGGTTCCTTGATGCCCAGTTGACATTGAATAAGGGTTCCTTGATGCCTAAGGGTTCTGGCCTACCTCTGCTGCTCAGGCTAATGCTTCCGCATTAGCCAGACCAGCAATGAGTAGTATGATAGGCTGAGAGTGTCATCTAAGCTCAGTTTACCATTGCTGTCCATTGCTGGCAAGAGTTGGTATGGCTATTCAGAATGCAGCTATGGACTCAGTCATAGTCTCCAGTATGGGGGGAGAGCCGCAGGCAGCAAAGTCCCTTATTCAATGTCAAACTGATCAAAATCTGTACAGTGGGCTATAGTTGTTATGATACTTGAATTGAAATGAGATGAAGTGGTTATGTTACATTGAACATCTCATTAAATTCATCTGTCTAGAGTGTTTTACATTGTAAGTATTGTACTAATATTGCTTTATAATTGTATTTGTCTTTTGGACTTAATGGAAGTATCAGATTTCTGTGTGACATTAAGGATGCAATCCAGTACACCTATAGCAAACAAGTGAACAACATATTTATTTTCTTTGTACTTATCTACCATTGTTCAAATAGAACCATCAAACCTCATTTGTTTATTCAAAGTCTGCAGTAGGCAAACAGATGCATTACATGCATAAAACACGATTAGCTTATGTTTTTTTGAACTAGAATAGGTAGTCTGCACTAACTAATACACATTGAATTCTGAATAATCACTTTGAATAGCTGTCTAGTACAGAAAAGTACTCTTTCCATTCACATTTATCACAAGAGTAGGTTTCAAGGTCATATGTGATTGTTTGCTATTTGTAGCATTTAATCACTGAATATTGAGTTGTAGTCAGCTGACAAACGACCTACTGAGTCAAAGGGAGTGTAGGTGGTCGAGATTTTGCAATTTGGTTGCCCACTCATGCAGCAGTTTTGTAATATGTTCTTGGAATGCAGTGCTGGAACTGAATGGTTAAAATAGGAAACTGAATGCTTATAAGTCTCCAAACACTCTAAAATGTGAAACGAATTTTATTAAAGACACGGAGGCTCCTATTATGCTTCTCTTTCTTTTATTTTCCCTCAGCAGCGAAGAGAGAAATGAGTGAAAAGAGAAAAACATATCATTAACATATATACATATTCAACATATTCCACAGTGCTACATAGGGGAACCTCCCCCTTTCAGTATATAAGGTGTAGCACTCTCTTCCTCTTCCTCTTTCTTCGCTGCTCCCTCAGACCAGCTAAGTACATTTTATTGACTATATCATTTTACTGTCATCTATACCTACACTGCCTGCAGTTTATCTGCAGGGCTTGGTTTTTATGTTTTATTTATTCCTTTATATACTGCTTATTCTTTCCTTTGGGGGTGGGCTCTTGCCCCTCTTCACCCTGGGCTGGCTTTTTGACCCGACCCGTTTTCACCCGGGTCCCTGGGCTCCTCTGTGCCCCTGACAATCTCCCCACCCCACCCTTGTCGTTTTCGGCAACCTTTATATCCCGCCAACCTTACTCCCCGGCGGTTTTTCTCACTTTCTCGGTTCCGCCGCGGGCGCGTTCTGCGCATGCGCGGACACTCGCGGCGGCCATTTTCTTGGTTTCCCGTCGCCGATAGTGCCGGCGGCCATTTTAAGCCTCATTACTCGGCGTGTTTTTTGCTCCGAGGAGGCTGCTCGACCCCCGCTCCTGCTCTTACCGGGTATTCTTTCTCTCCTGCTCTGTCCTTTGTGCGTGGGTTAAGCAATCCAGCACCTCTGTCCTTTAGCCTTACATTACCTAATAGCTTGTTATCATGCAGTCTGCCTGTGGTGATTTGCATCCCCACCCTGTCCCACTTAAGGGTACCACAGCATCTGATTCCCAGGCCGACTCTAACCTTATAGGTTCTGAGGAATTCCAATCCCTCTTGGACACCACTATGTCCACCTCCATTAACAAGGCCATTTCCTCGGCCATGGGAGCTATGTCCTCTAGTATCTCCCTATCCATCTCTCAGGCCCTTAGGCAGGCCCTTCCCACCCAGTCTGGCACAGGGCCCTCTCCCATCTCCCCTGAAGGGACTAGCCCAGGGCGCAAGGCACCTGCCAAACGCAAACACACCGCTGACCCTCCCCACACCCAGGTAAAGCCTGGTTTGAATGACACGCCTCAGGCTGTCGATGATGGCGCGCAACAACCGCGCAGTAGAGCTACTGGCCGGGCTACGGCGGCCAGGGAATGGAAACGGGCACGTGCCCATGATTTATTGTCCGATTCGGACGAGGATGGGGACGAGGAGTCAGACAACCAATTCTCGGATCCCTACGGGGACGAGGTTTCAGGGGACGATGACCTGCCAGGGTCACAATTCCCTTCCAGGCAAACCAAGGCCAAAACCCTTTCAGGGGCCCATGATGCAGAGCTAACCTCTGATGATAAGGATGCCCTGGCTTTTGACCCAGACAACCTCAGGCACCCTCGCTCCGCGGAATGGGAGCCTGCGACCTATATAGCCCGATACCTGGCCCTTAGGGTACGGAAATCCCTCTCACAGGAGGGTCGGAACAAGCTGAGGGCGGAATGCCCACGCCCGATCATACCCGATGCGGTAGCCAAGACCCCTGAGGTAGACCCCCAGATTGTGCAGTTTCTGGGCAAGTCGGGTTGGAAACCCAAAAAAAGGCCTGGACTACTCCATGCGGAACTGCCAGGACAAGTTCCTTGACACCCTGGGCCCGGTCACCAAATTGTATGAGCTGCTGGAGACGGCTCAGTCTACTGGGGCTCCAGTAGACTTTGAGGTGGCGTTCGGCTGGCTCCAACGCCTAATTTGCATGATAGGCAACGCCAATACGGCCATGTCAACAGAGCGCAGGAAAGCCATCCTGCTCAAGATTGAGCCCAAGCTCGCAAGCATGGCCTCTAATGAGCCCGGTGCCTCCGCAAACGGCCTTCTATTTGGAGAATCCTTTGTAAAGGACCTAGGGTCTTACGTAAAGACATTCACGGCTTTGGACAAGGCCCAATCCTCCATTAAGAGGGTATTTAGCCCAAAGGTTTTTGGCGGGGCCGGTAGAGGTAGGAGCCGTCTACCCGGCCGCAACCCCCGGGGTTTCTCTAGACCGGGCAGAGGCTCCTTCAACCAACAGAGACCGACCCAGGAATGGTCCTTCACCCCATTCTTCCCCTCGCGAGGACGGGCTTGGCATACCCGCGGCAGTCGAGGAGCACCCACGGGAAAACGCCCTTATGGTAAGTACCATGTTTCCCCTTTCTTCCCATATACAGGTAGGGGGCAGACTGACCCGGTTCACCCGGGCATGGTCACTTATCACGTCAGACAGTTGGGTGTTACAGACAATAAAGGGCTACCACCTAGAACTAACCGCTCCCCCCATTCAGTCCTCTCCCCCAAGGGCGATTCACATGCCATCTGCACACTTAGATCTCATCTCTACGGAGATCAGGGAATTACAGGCCAAGAAGGCCATAGAAGAGGTCCCTCTAGACACACCGGGTTTCGTAAGCAACCTTTTTCTAGTGCCCAAAAAAGGAGGCGGGGTACGCCCGGTTATCAACCTACGGCCCCTGAATGCCTTCATACAATACAGGCACTTCAAGATGGAGGGCATTCACTGCCTCAGAGACCTACTCCTACCCGGAGACTGGATGGTCAAATTAGATTTGCAAGATGCTTACCTAACGATCCCGGTAGCCTCAATTCACAGGAACCTACTCCAGTTCTGCTGGGAAGGCAAGAAGTGGCGTTTCACATGCCTACCTTTCGGCCTGTCCTCCGCCCCGTGGTGTTTCACGAAAGTCCTAAAACCAGTGGTGGCCTTCCTCCGATTACACGGAGTCCGCCTTATCATTTACCTGGACGACATCCTAATACTCTCCGGGACTCGATCCCTCTTACTAGAACATTTAGGGTGGGCCCTACACCTCATACAGAACCTAGGCTTCCTTGTAAATTGGAAGAAGTCGGTTCTGATCCCCTCTCAACAAATGGAATTCCTCGGATTCCGTATCGACTCCGTACTACAGGTTCTCTGCCTCCCAGCAGAGAAGATGTCCAACATCAAGAGGGAAATAAAGAAACTTATGCAACGGCCGGACATATCCCTACGCCAACTGGCACGGGTCATCGGCCTGTTGGCGGCCTCTATCCAGGCGATTTTCCCAGGCCCGCTACACTACAGAGCCTTACAACGGCTGAAAGCGGCCTGCCTGAGGAGTGGCCACTCGTACGAATCTCACATTTCCCTGGATACAGAGTCGAGGGAGGAACTGAACTGGTGGCTAACCCACATGGAGGCTTGGAACGGCCGAGCGATCTTCGGGTCCACTCCAGACCTGGTGATCGAATCGGACGCCAGCTTACATGGTTGGGGCGCGCGCTGCGGCAATATATCCACAGGAGGCAGGTGGTCCACGGAGGAGTCCTTCTTACACATAAACTCTCTGGAACTGCTGGCGGCCTCGTTCGCCATTCGCAGTCTGTCTCCCAGAGGCATCTCATGCTCGATCCTCCTCAAGCTGGACAATGTCTCAGCCGTAAGATACATAAACCATCTAGGGGGAACCAGGTCTCGCATCCTAGCGGTTTTGGCCAGAGACTTCTGGAACTACTGCTTACAAAACAGCGTGTCCGTTACCGCGGAACACATCCCGGGCCTAGACAACTACACCGCGGACTGGAACTCCCGCTACCTGAGGGACTCGGGAGATTGGAAACTGCTACCGAAAATATTCCGCAGAATCTCGTCCCTGTGGGGACCTTTGAGCATGGATCTGTTCGCATCCAGACTCAACACACAACTACCGAAGTTCTGCAGCTGGAGACCAGACCCGGAGGCCGTAGCGACAGACGCTTTCCTCCAGGATTGGTCCGAGGGCAGGGCTTACGCCTTCCCACCATTCAACCTGATAGCTCGTTGTCTGGCGCACCTCCGGCGCTTCAAGAGCTCATTGGTACTGATAACCCCGTGCTGGAGATCTCAACCTTGGTTCCCACATCTGCTGGAGATGGCGATAGACCACCCACGGCTACTGCCGGACCATCCATCGCTATTGACCAACCCAGATGGGGAAAACCACCCCCTGGTGGAACAGGGCCTTCTCCGCCTCATGGCGTGGCTCCTTTCCGGGGACCCTGGGAGATCACGGAGGTTTCGAACACGACTGTGCGGCTCCTGGCAAACGCATGGGCACCTGGTACACGACAAGCCTACGCTGCAGCATGGAGACAGTGGGCCAATTGGTGCTTGGGACGATCATTGGATCCGATATCAGCCCCTGTGAAATCGGTACTAGATTTCCTTACGCACCTGTTCGAATCAGGCAAGGCCTTCCGCACGGTCAATGTTTTCCGCTCGGCCATCTCAGCCGGGCACGACCAGGTGGACGGCCTCCCACTGGGGCAGAATCCTCTAGTTTGTCGTTTGCTTAAGGGAGTCCGTTTCTCACGTCCCCCCACGTCCAGATACGGGTCCTTCTTGGACGTCAACTGTGTGTTCAGACTCATAGATGGCTGGCCCACTAACGTGGATCTTTCACTTAAACAATTATCGGCAAAACTACTGATGCTGCTCTGCCTTCTATCCTGCAAACGGGTATCAGATGTGAGAGCCTTGGACTGGCGAGCACGTTCATTCACCCCGGAGGGGGTGTCGTTCGATATCTCACGAAGAACGAAGTCGGCCACCAAACAGGTCTGCTATCCACGGATACCGTGTTTACCTAACTTATGCCCAATAGCGTGCCTAAAAGAATACGAGTCTCGCACCTCTACACTGCGCCCGTCCAATGACGGGCCTCTGTTCATCTCCCTGAAGAAACCCCATCTGCCGGTATCCACGCCGACGCTGGCACGATGGATTAAATGGATGTTAGCTACGGCCGGAATCGACGTCTCTGTTTTCTCATCACACTCTGTTAGAGGCGCCATGGCCTCTAAAGCATCGGCGGCCGGATGCCGCTTGGAAGACATTCTGAAGGCTGCAGATTGGTCTACGGAATCCACATTCAGGAACTTTTACTTTAGACCGATACAACATTTTTCAGATAAAGTCATTGCTCAGCTTTAAACAAGCATAATAGGAGCCTCCGTGTCTTTAATAAAATTCCTAGATTTTACTAGTAGCATGACGTAAAGTCATGATTTTATTAATGACACGGAGGCGAGTATTATTCCCTCCCTCCCTCCCTGTGTTGGAAGTGGTGATATGCTTTCTGTTACACCCTGTTTTTCTGGACTGACTCACGACTTACTTCTTTAGGACGGGTCTTCCTGGCCCATATTCTATTTAATTATGCTGTATAGATTTGACGTTTTCTGTCGTTTAGCTTAGTTTACATTAGCTTTAATTGATCATGATCATCACACAATTTATGTTATGCCTAGTTAATATGACACTTATTCCTTTTCAGAAGTCAAGATTGCTATATATAATGGAAAATATTACACCCAGTTGCAAGTTGAGATTTTACCATATTTCTCCCCTCTTTTTTAGCATGATTCCAAATACTTATGGAACTAACAGGAGCTTCGCAGTTGACTCCACATTCCCAGGAAGATATGTTCAGCTTCCCGAGTTTACAGTTCAAATTCAAGTTCTGGTTCGGTTTACGGGTCTTCGGATCGCGACGAAAGAGGAAGAGGAAGAGAGTGCTACACCTTATATACTGAAAGGGGGAGGTTCCCCTATGTAGCACTGTGGAATATGTTGAATATGTATATATGTTAATGATATGTTTTTCTCTTTTCACTCATTTCTCTCTTCGCTGCTGAGGGAAAATAAAAGAAAGAGAAGCATAATACTCGCCTCCGTGTCATTAATAAAATCATGACTTTACGTCATGCTACTAGTAAAATCTAGGAATTTGAAGGTAAAATAACATCTATTGAGTCAAAATTTGGTTGGAATTTGGTCAACCAAATTCCGACCAGAATTAGCTTCAGTAAATATGAGAATTGCCATATAATACATTCAGGTATCATGTATATATTTTGCAGTACACTGATGGTATGCCGAATTGTTTTTTTCCAAAACAATTACATGGATGGAATTTGGTCTGAACCAAAACACTGCATGGTTGAAACAATGCCTAGCAGACCCTTGATCATAAGTTAACCGATTCTAAAATGGTTTGACTACTTAGAATGTAAGCTTGTTTGAGCAAGGCCCTCATCATCTTCTGTTCCTGTGCATCAAACGTGTCTTGATGCAAATACTTGTTTATTAGTCCTTTTATAGTACAGTGCTTTGGAATTTGTTAGGGCTTTATAAATAATTATAGTAATAACAATAATATGGTGCTTGGAGCGTCCCTTTAACCCACGCTTCCCCAAACTCTGGCCCTCCAGATGATGAACTACAACTCCCATGATTCAATGAATTAAATAGATAGGCTGAGAATCATGGGTGTTGTAGTTCAGCAACATCTGGAGGGCCGGAGTTTGGGGAAGCCTGCTTTAACCTATAGCCCCCTAGTAGATTATCCAGCCTAACACATGCCATTTAGATAGGGTCTAACTAAAACAATTAGAATATGGGTGTTATAAAAATCATTATAACCTCAGTAATGCTATGAATTGTGAACCATCCCCATACAATCCAACATTTCAAATGGAAAAAGAGGAAAACATTTAGGAGTGTAAATGGGGGTGTGGACAGGGCAGCTCTGTTCTGAGAAATTTTAGGTAATTTAATAATAATTTATGCAACTAAAATATAATTTAGAACAAGAACAATGTGTCTTATTGGCACAGACTGATTTTTAAATACATTTATTTTAGTTAAAAGACACATTACTGGGAGTATTATTGCCGTGGAGCTCTGATATAAATTCAGGCACGTCAGAAATACTGAGCTCCTACAAAGAAGAAACATTTGGATAGAAAAAGGGTCAGATGGACTTTGCCCAAAATAGTTTTTTTTTAACTCTTTTAAATAGGGACATAGGGAATCCATAAAACGTCTGATCATCATCTTCATACTCCTACTACCCCTCTTTATGCATCTTCAACTTGTGATAGCTCTTTACAGTCTCCAGCAGCAATTACAATGATTTGCCAACATAATCCACAGCGCAGTGAAATAAATAAACTAAGGCAAATAATACATTCTAGCAAAACACGTTTGACATGCGAGAACAGTAAGTGAAGAGGGCCCTGTCCAAACAAGCTTACAATCTATTTACAACCTGTACCACAGAATGTGCAGTGTGTATAAAGCAATCAGTTCATTTTGCAGGTTATCTATTCAGAAGTACAAAGGTTACATTGTAATGAAATAGTGAATTTTTTTAAATATGATAACATTAAGCAGTTGTACTATAATTCATAACAAATTGGATAAGGGCACAATGTAAAAAATATAAAACACATTGAATTTCATAAGGAAGTGGAGTATGACGACTACTGCCACATTATTATTACAATTTGTCTGTTGCCTACTGAGAATATTCAAGCTATTATGACCTCATTCTTGGGAATTGTTATGTCTTTAATAGTCTTTACAATTAGGAAAAACATATATGTCACCCTAATGTGACATGGTATCGCATTATACTAAATAAAATCTATAAATTGTAATAGCCTAATTGCTTAATAAGTACACATTAAATGTTTTCATGCCTAATTTTTAGCAGTGCGTCTTTGAAGATAAGAAGAGCTAGCAGAAGCAAGACTTCAGATGGTAAGTGTAACTTTTTATTTTTACAGGTAGGTAGGCTTGTTTACTTTTAATGCAATTGGGGTTAATAAAATCCACTGCTAGTGCTGTCACGGGCAAATAGTTCACTTAAAAAAAAAAAATCTGGGCACAGATTTAAAGAATTTGGTTAGAATTTCAGTGTTCCGCATTGCTCGATCCGGCTGATATTTAGATCAAATTGTAGATTATACTAGCTTTAGTGTAACTATAATCTTAATTTTATTAATGACAGGAGGCGAATATTTGCTTAAGTCTCTCTTTACTAGAACTCCACAGCAGCACATTAACATAGAGAGAAAAACACCAAAGACAAAAACATGAGGTATCCATAAAAGGCTCCTCCCTACCAACCATTTCCTCTTTCACGCTGCGACAAAAGATACAGAAACAAAGACAATAAACTAATTAAAGGAAAAAAACGTAACATAACAATGAATGTCATCTGGAAGGAAACTTTGAATAGTGGATGGGATCTTGATCTTCATCCTGCCAAACAGTCGATTCCATGAACTGCATTCCGACCATTAAACTGAAACGAAATAAACAGAATCGAAAAACACTGATTAGTGAACGAAATGTACTGATAAAGCATAAATCCCACGATCCAGTACCGATAGTATAAAAGACATGAAATCCATCACCAATTACCGGCAATACAATATACCAGACACCTCCCCCAACTTCCCCAGACATCAACCCAGACTACCAAACCTAGCCCAGGCGACCAGACAATTCAACAGAAATACAATCAAGGCAATCCATCCAAACAAGGGGGGGAAAAAACAAAAACTGGGTGGGAAATATTCGCCTCCTGTCATTAATAAAATTAAGATTATAGTTACACTAAAGCTAGTATAATCTACAATTTTATAGCATGACAGGAGGCTTCATATTTGCTGTTTTAACGTTCCGACAGCAAAGCAAAAGAAGCATGGTCCGAAGGTCTAAAGTAGAATTGGCGAAAAGTCTCTTCACGGGACCAGTCCGCCGAACGCAAAATTTTCTGAAGGGAAGCGCCTGCCATAAACGCTCCGGAAACTGCGGCGCCCCTAACCGAATGCGCTCCGAAGGTCGCATTCACGCCCGCCAGAGCCAAAAGCCATCTTATCCATCGAGCCAGGGTAGGGGCTTGTGGGGTCTGACATACGAAATCAACAACTGTCCAGAATGAGAAGAGCGCAAAGGAGCGGTAACCGCAACATAACGAGCCAGTGCCTTCGCTACACAAAGCTTAGGCGAATCCTTGAAGTAAGGGTATGATACAACCGTCGAATCCGACTTGGTACGTCTAACCACCTTGAAGGAGAACCCCTCTGGAGAAAACGAGAAAGCGTCGACATCGAAGGCCCGGACATCCAAAACACGTCTGAACAAGACCAGACACAACAAGAGGGCAAATTTTGCCGAAAGCTGGCGAAGAGAAAGGTCCTGGTTATCAGGCCAATCCCAAAGGAACGCCAAAACCAAACGTACGTCCCAGAGGGAAGAGTACTTGGGCGCCGGAGGGAGCGCCAGCCTCATTCCACGCAGGAGCCTGCAGACTAGCGGATCCTGGCCGATGGGAAAACCTCTAAGCGGGACATGCACCGCCGAGATAGCTGACCTAGCCACGTTAACCGAGCGGTATGACCGACCCAGGTCAAAGAGATGAGACAAGAAATTCAGCACGCTAGATACAGGACCTGTAAAGGGATCGGTATCCCGTTCCAAACACCAGCGACACCAGGAACCCCATACTGAGAGATAGCACCTCCTCGTCCCGGGAGCCCAGGAATCCCAGAGAAGGTCTCTAGTCGATTGCGATAACGCCTCGACATTCCAGGCACCCCTGAAAGAGTCCAGGCCACTAGGAGTAGGTGGCCGTCTCCCACTAGGGGATGAGGGTTGCCCCGGGAGTCCGAGAGGAGCATTCGAGAGGATGGTAAAAGAAGAGGATCCCGACAGGAGAGATCCAGGAGCTCCGGAAACCAGGCTTGACTCTGCCATAGCGGAGTCAGCAACACCAAGGACACACGCGGACGTCGAATTTGTAGCAATACCCTGGGAATCATAGCGAATGGAGGAAACGCATACGCTCCCTGCGAAGGCCACACCTGGAGAAAAGCGTCCACCGCTGTGCACGCCGGATCCGGGAGCCAACTGAAGTATCTCTGGGTCTGGTGATTCGTCCTGGAGGCGAATAGATCCAAGGTGAACGGGCCCCTCTGATACTCGAGTTTGAGGAAGATGGATCGCAGGAGTTTCCAGTTGCTGGCATCCCTCCAATGTCTGGAGAACCAGTCCGCCGTCAGATTCGACTCCCCCGGAAGATATTCCGCTTGTAAGGTGATGTTGCGTTGGAAACAGAAGCTGTAAATCTCCTTCGTCACCTCCGATAGTGCTCGAGACCAAGCGCCCCCCAAGCGGTTGATGTACTGCACCGCTGAGACATTGTCCATCTGAAGGATGACGCAGCAGTCCAACAGGTGGTTCGCCAGGCTCCGAATCGCAAAAGAACCCGCAATCAATTCCAGGCAATTGATGTGAAATTCCGATTTCTTGTCCGACCACGGGCCCCCCGTGGACCCGGTCGCGCACATGGCACCCCAGCCCCACAGGCTCGCATCTGATTCCAGCACAAAATCCGGGGTTGGTCCGAATATCGCCTTGCCGTTCCAGGCGGACATATGCAGGAGCCACCAGCGCAGTTCGGTCTTCATGTCCGGAGACAGGGAGATCATCTGATCGTAAGAGGGTCTCCTGCGCAGAAAATGAGCCTTCAGCCGTTGCATGGCCCTGTAATGTAGTGGGCCCGGGTAAATCACCTCTATCGAGGCCGAGAGGAGACCCACCATGCGAGCCAACATCCGAAGGGGAATCCGGTCTTGCCGTAAGATCCGTCATATCTCCTTCCGAATGGTCGCTATCTTTGCCAAGGGCAGGCGAAGAATGCATTATTTCGCATCGACCTCGAAACCCAGGAATTCCACCGTCTGGGAAGGCTCCAATGCCGATTTCTTCAGATTGACCACGAACCCCAGGTGTTCCAACAAGAAGATCGCAGAGCGAGTTTGATATCTGAGCCTGGAGGGGTCCTCGCAAAAGATCAACAAGTCGTCCAGATATATTATGCAGTGGACACTCTCCGACCTGAATCGGGCGACCACCGGCTTTAGGAGCTTGGTGAAGCACCAAGGAGCTGAGCTGAGGCCGAAGGGGAGGCATGTAAATTGGCATGGAATGCCCTTCCATCGGAAGCGAAGGAATCTGCGACAGCCCTCGTCCACCGAGACGGAGAGGTAGGCGTCCTTCAGGTCTAGTCTCGTGAACCAGTCTCCCGGCCGGAGAAGGTCCCGCAGAAGATGAATGCCCTCCATCTTGAAGTGGTTGTAGACCACAAAAGCGTTCAATTCTCGTAAATTGGTCACTGGGCGGAACTCCCCGGACTTTTTCTTCACTAGGAAAATCGAGCTGAAGAAACCCCCCAAATCCGGGGCTCTTTGAACCGCGCCTTTGGCGAACAATGCCCGAACTTCCATATCTATCAAGGACTGTTGTTCCCTTGCGATGATGGGGTCCCTTGGGGGTTCAACCTGTGTTGGAGCGGAATGGAAGTCTATGACATAACCCCGTACCATCTGAAGGACCCATACATCCGAAGATACCTCCCGCCACCTGTCTCTGCAGTGAAACAGTCTGCCCGCATGCAAAGTAGGGTGAACGAAAGTGGTAGTAGGTGCACTCACCTGTAGGAAATCTCGCCCGTCCTCTGGCGCGGTATCCGCGACCTCTATCCGTCCTCTGAGCGTAGGGGGTTCTGGAGTGGTATGACGGAAAGAATGACGGACCACGGGATCTGTGGCGGCCCGAGGACCAACCGCGGCTGGAGACACGACCCCGCTGTCGTCCAGCCTGTCCAAAAACCCGGGATGTTTGCGGCCAAAAAACCTTCTTAATGGAAGATTGAGCTTTATCCAGGGAGGTAAACAGGTTGACGTGCTTCTGTAGCTCCTTAATGAAGGGTTCTCCGAACAGCAGGCCCTTAGCCATGGGGCCCAATTCTTGGGAGCCCAGTTCCGATAGTTTGTTGTCCATGCAGAACAGAGCTGTCTTCCTGCGTTCAGTGCAGAGGGCCACATTGGAATTGCCTAGCAGGCAAATGGAGCGTAGTGCCCAGTCCCGCATGGTGGCTGGATACAGGCTCGTACCTTCTGTGTCCACCCCTTTCTTGGGGTCCCGACCCGTACGGATCAAATACGTGGCCACCAAAGGGTCAAACTCCGGGGTCGCTGCCACCTTGTCCGGCAGGACGGGCCTGGGGCATTCCGCCCTCAGTTTCTTGCGGGCCTCTCCTTCAAGGGGTCTGCGGACCCAGTAGTGCACGAACTGTGCCAAGTGGTCGGGCACCGACCATTCTGAGGACCTGGGGTGTCGGATAGACCGAGGGTCAAACAGGGGTTCTCCCGTAGCATCCAGAAAGGTGTCGTCTCCCGGCACCGCCGAGGGGGCCTCTGTCCCTGGCGCGTCTTTGTCCTCCCAGCGCCAACTGGGGCCATCCCCACGGTCCTTGTCCCAATCTCCATCTTCATCTGAAGGGGACTGGTCTGCCCGCCACTCATCCAACATGGCCATAGTAGGGGGGGTAAGGAGGCCTCCTCCCCTGCGCCCGATATACGCCGGCGCCTGGCCGGCTAGGTTGATAACCTCAAACCATGTCGCTTCGCCGGAGCCTTGCCCTTCCGGGAGCGTGGTTCAGGGCCTTCACCCTTCCAATAGCGCATTTGCCTGCTCTCTTCCTTGAGAGTCTGATTCAGCCGAGTCGTCTGCCAAAAGGGGGTTCCTCTCGCACCCCTGTCCGCTTGTGGTTGAGAGAGGGCCCTAGCCAGGGCTTTCTCCACAGAGGCGGCCACAGCCGCATTAATCAGTGCCTGCAAATTCTGCTCCTGTGCAGAGGCTTCCATAACGTCAGAGATGATGGTATGTGATACCTAAGGAGATAGAGAACAGGTATCACTAGCAGGCAGTAGGGGCAGCACCCCTAGTATGGCAGAGGCAAGTATTAAACCCATGCAGGGTCAATAAACTGCGGTCCAGGGTATGGAGCCACCAGGCCAATAGCATGCGTAATATGGCACAGACAAAGCAGGCCAATCATGGGGCACAGACAAAGCAGGCCAATCAAGGGGCACAGACAAAGCAGGCCAATCATAAAGGCACAGACAAAGCAGGCCAGTATATGGGTACGGGCGGCACCGACCCAGTGGTAGATTGCAGGCGGAAATGTAGATCCTTATAATAGACATGCAGTAGAATCGTGACTTCTAGGGCTTGCAGGGTAGAGATAAAAGCGGGTCCCAGACCAGTCCTAGATCAATAAGAGGGTAATGACCCAAAGCAGAGTCACCTGCAGGAGGCATGCAGTGTAATGTAGAACCCAGAATAGTCCAGAACATGCAAGTGCAAATGTCCATAGAAAAAAAACATGCAGGGCTAGCACACATGCAGCAGAGAAAAGAAAAACTGTAGGCAGAAAAACTGAACCCCACACATGCCCAGAGCAAGAGCAGGGACCAACAGAGATGTCCCCCAAACAGAGGAGATGAAAAGAAGGTAGGGAAATAAACTGGGGCAAACATGCCATTTACATGTATGGAAAATTATCAAGCCACAAATTGGCATTGCTACCCTGCTTCTTGTGTCAATTCCTCAAAGAAAAAACGGTCACTGTACCTTTAATAAGGCAGTGACACGCGCAGCAGACACAGTGCAGAGCCGCGCACCCCCTGCCCGACCACGCAGTCGCAGGGGAACGGCGGCCAGGAGCGGAGGCTCCTGCGGCAATCAGAATCGCTCCCTGCTCCGTCCCCACACCGGTAATAGCAAGCAAGTGAGCGGGGACGCGAGCAGGGTAGGGAGAAAAACGAGGATTCACGCTCGGCGGACGAAGCCAGCGGGCAGGAATCAAAGGCAAACACACTAGAGACCGAAGGAGTCTTACTCCACGGTCCCGACGGACGGCACGGGAGGCGGTCGGAAGACCGCTTCTCGGCGACCGGGAAGGCAAACAACAGGGAAACAAAGCCAGAGAAAATTAAAGAGCCAGGGAAAAAAGGAAAATATCCCCAAAAGAGAATAAAAGGCACTTAACAAACATGATTAAAATACAGAAATACTGTAACACAAGCCCAAATAACAATTACAAGTTATACACAGTAAAACACACAACCATCCATAAAATAACAGGAGGTAGCGGTACTCTGACCTGTACTGTCTGCGGAGCAGCAAAGAAAGAGGAAATGGTTGGTAGGGAGGAACCTTTTATGGATACCTCATGTTTTTATCTTTGGTGTTTTTCTCTCTATGTTAATGTGCTGCTGTGGAGTTCTAATAAAGAGAGACTTAAGCAAATATGAAGCCTCCTGTCATGCTATAAAATTCAGCCCCATTCAAGGTCTGAACTGCAAAACCTGGACATTGTTAAATAGAGTGAATTTTGCATTCTGAATGACCCTGTTTGCCGCCAGATGGCTTTGCCCTATTTAGTGCAGGGCCATTCGGACTTTAGTAAATAACCCAATAGATAATTCAACACCACAAAAGACTTGAAATGGTATTCTAACAATTAAAGGGACACTGCAGGCGCTATAACCATTTCACCTCATTGAGTATTTGGAGTCCTTAATAGAGAACCATTTTCGAGCAGTTTAATACTAAATAATGGTCCCTGGCCAGAGAAAAAAGTTACTTGCGCACTATCCTAAATCCTTATGCACATTTAAATAACTGGAGGTTTTCTAGTATCACTCCAATAACCATTAAAGTGTTAAACTCACCAACCATGTCAAGGCAAAACATCTTAGGTGAGTCCTACGCTAACAAACAATTCACCTTGATGTCCTCAGCTAATAGGAAAAATCTATAATGAGACAGAGAGGGAATTTTTCTAAACACCTACTGACATATTAAACCTTAATAGGGAAAACATGGGGAGGGTGGCAGCACTGTAACACGGCTGTGTGATACAAAGTAAACACAAATATACAAAAATAAATCCTGCACTCAAAGTCCTGGCCACCCACAGCTTGGTTCCTACTGAGGGTATGGCTAAGACGAAAATTACCTTCTTGGCGCATGGTTTCAGAAAAGTGAGGGCAAGTAACGTGGAATCTCATCTTAAGTGAGGGCAAAAGTCCTCCTAGATCGCCATAATGAATTAAATATAAACTTAAGATAATAACCAAAATAAAATAAGAACTATGAATAGAGAATTAAATTAATGGTGCAAGGTTGAGATTTCCTGATAGGGTAGGATAAACACTATCAAATCCTATATGTTTCCCAAATAGACATATGTTTTTCGCATGGTACCTCTGAGAATACATATTAGCTGGTTACAATTGATACAGACAAGCTTCTCTAATTTCATGTGGCGAGGTAAAAAACCTAGAATAAATGTTAACACTCTAGCAAAGAAAGGATATCAAGGCGGGTTAGGCTACTCGGTAATAAGAGAAGTATATTTAGCTAATATGGTGGCTCATATTCATAAATTACAACTAACTAATGCAAAGATGGAAGCCCAGTATAAATTGGAAGCAGAATCGGTGGGGGAAATACACCTAGAGTATCTATCATGGCAAGATATCAATGATCAAGGGTTTACCTTTCCGAAAGGCTCTGCAATTACGTTACAACAAACTATAAACCAATGGCAATTCATTAAAAAAGAGTTACATCTTACAGATAAAATTTATGGGGGCACTAATATACTGATTTTAGAGAAGGTTATGCCAGACCTAGCTTCTTCTAATTGGAAACTCCCAAAAGATGCAATCATAGATGATGTTTGCAACAATTCTACTATTCTTCCATACGATGATTTAGTAGTTGAATTGAATGTACCAAACCAGGAAATATTTAACTATTTACGAATTAAGTTTTCTAAAAGATCACTTATTAGTGCAAAATGATGAAGGTCTGATTAAAAAAATTATCGGTGGTAGGAATGTGAAGAAGATATGCTCAATTGCCATGAAGCTCTTAAGAACTAGATTCAATCTCCATTCACCCCTGGCATTAACAAAATGGGAGAAGGAATTAAATATATCAATAGAATATAAAGTGGTGTGCCTCTTTGATTAATATTAAGAAAATCATTCATTGCTTAAATATCCCTGAGACACAAACAAAGATACTCCAAAGATGGTATATGGTTCCAACAAGACTATTTAAAATCTCATCTATAAACTGTCATCTGTGTTGGAGCTGTAGACTACAAGAAGGATCTATGGTACACATCTGGCTGAGCTGCCCTTTAATTATTCAATACTGGGAGGAAGTGCACCAAATTACACCATATTTAATTTGAGTAATGTTACATTGGTTATCTCTCCCGAGGTTTCCTTTTTACATCTGAACTGGGGAAATATAAATTTGAAGGGTAGAATTCTGACTACACCTTGTCTGATAGCTAAAATTGTCTTAGCAAGGAATTGGAAATCTACTATGTCCCCTCAAGGTTGTCTTTTTAAATCTCAATTACAATATCAATTTGAAATGGAGAGAGCTGTGCACTTCAATATAAACATAGAAAACATTCATCAAGTATATGATAATCTTATCAACAAAATGTACGGATTTAAATATGGACTTTAGTTAAACATTGAACTATAAAATTGGTTATGGATAATTATGACTATTGGCTGGCCGCCAAGTATGAATGAAGTTTGAAAGGATCGTGTCTTAGTATTGACTTTTAGCTTTCTGGTAATAATTGTACTTATTATTGGCACATTGTATGTCTGTATTGCATATATATTTTTTGTATTGTCAAAAAAATAATAAAAACATTTCAAATAAAGAGAAAAAACTAAAACAATTAAAATAAATAAATCTAAAAATTGTGAATTTATTTCCTAAGGTTGACAATCTAGGTCTTGTTTGTTTCATTTATGTTTCTGTTTAGAGATTAATGATTTGATCTTTGCTTCTTCATATATACATAGTGTTACTAACTTATATTTAGCTTTTTTTATCATAAATGGATTGTGAAAATTATCCACAAGGCTCTATCAGTTTGCTTATACTTGTTTGAACCCAATACATAATTAAGATTTATTTCTTGACAGTTCTGCATGAATGTTCATCTTCAGTTTAAAGTTTAGTTCCACCAACTTCGAGCAATACAGGTGAGGCCTGTATAGATATATAGATCTTTTATTGGAATTTATATTGTTTAAATTGCATACTCTCTATGCATTTTTCTAGCTGCACCTGTAGGCTATATTTGTCATGACTGATTAGCGCTTGTTCTAACCATCTGGATTTAATTGGTATATTATGGCAATTCAAAAGAGATAGTACCTTCCCCCACGTATACTTTCCTATTTCTCATTATATGTCATGATGATTACAACCATAATTTTAAAAACGTGTTTTACTATATTCTTATTTCTACGAAGTTCATTATATAATCTCAACTGATCTAAAAAAAAAAAAAAAAAGATGACTGGTTATCTAGAAATATTTGAGTTCGATGTTGGCTTCCAAAATCATTTTTAGTTCAAATGTACCTGTCACATATCCATCTGACACTTTTCCCTCACCTGGTGCTCAGCGTCCGGAAGCTTGCAGTCCTGACTGTCTCAGCATACAGTCTGACGCCGTCCGCTGCACATCCACGGGCAGAAGTAACCCCGCGCGCAGGTGACAGCGAGCGCGCGTGCGCACGTGACCGCAGGTGCGCACGTGAACGCACGTGCGCACCGCACACGCACATTTTGGAGCCAAAATGACGGTCTGACCAATGGGAAAGGGAGGATGGGTCTAAAAACCCAGTCTTACCTCCACTCAGTGCCCTGTCGTGGTTTCCCTTGTGGTTGTCCGAGAGCGCGTTCCTGTTTATAGTTTTCTACCTGTTTTTTGACTTTAGCTTTGTTTATTGACTTCTCTATCTTCTGGTATCCTGACTCCTGGCTTTCCTCATCACTGCGTCCCTTTCTATGTTCCCTGACCCCTGAGCGGTGGGTGGGGGCCCTAAATAACAATAAGGGGGGAGCCTCTATTGTCCCCCGACACCCCCCCCCCGAACGGCAAGTGGGGGCCCTAAATGAAAATGTTAACCCCCCCAGGTGACTAGGGGCCCCCAAGCCCCTAGTAATCCCCCTCCCCCCAAAAAATTTATATACCCCTACCTACCCTCCTCACCCAAAAATAGTGAGGGGGGATCAAGAGAACTAAATACCTGTAAAAACTAAATAAAATGTCCATAATACCTGTCGCACTTTGAAAATAAAATACAAACGTAACCCTAATCTTAATCCTACACTGTTTACCGTAAAACAGTATTAAACCTTACCCATGATTAACCCTCACCCTACTCTAATATCAACCCTACACTATCCCTAATATTACCCTAAAGCTAACCCTAAGCTTAAGGATGCCCCTAACCCTACCCCTAACTCAGGCAGAAGGATTTCCCTGCTAAAACAGTGAAGGACAGGCCTACTACTGGTTGTTATTAGCAGCTCTGTCACGCAGTCCTTGACGATCATACTATGACCGGCACTGGGCAGCTTACAAATTCCACCGCTCTCAGGAGGGAACAATCAGCAGGCTCAGAATCATTTAAATCCCTGCAGCTGAGTGCATACAGCTCCTCTGTTAGCCTAGGGCCACTAAATATGGTCGCAGCTGACCAGAGGGAGCTTCGATTATCGATTGATACCTGGGTCTCACTAGTGTGGGTAGGAATTAAACCCTTTTTACACCAAAACATTAGGATGGTTCATGCAATCCTAACAATTTTAAAGCCCACTTCGTGGAGAATGGCATGGAATGTCCTAATGCCCTTGAGGGGTTAAATCATTTCCATTAAAGGATCACTATAGTGTCAGGAAAACAATCTTGTTTTCCTGACACTCTATAACCCTTAGGTTCCCCCCACCCTCAGGGCCCCCCCCCCCCCCCTGGCACTTATTTTAATCCAGCGCCGGGCCACCTAGTGACCTCTCCTCCCCCACCGACGTCAGCTCCCGAGTGGAGCGGAATGTGCACGCCCTAAGAGCCGTGCGTGCATTCAAACAGTCCATAGGAAAGCATTTCTCAATGCTTTCCTATGGACTTTCTGCACCCTAGATGCGATTTTCGCATCCAGCGTTGCAGAAGTGCCTCTAGTGGCTGTCCGGAAGACAGCCACTAGAGGCTGGATTAACCCTGCAATGTAAACATAGCAGTTTCTCTGAAACTGCTATGTTTACATCTGAAGGGTTAAAACCTGGGGGGCCTGGCACCCAGACCACTTAATTGAGCTCAAGTGGTCTGGGGGACTATAGTACCCCTTTAAGCTCTTGTTGTGGGGAGGAAAATAAATTATCGGCTACATGACTCAATTCAATCAGTGAAAGATGGCATACAGTTGTGTTGGCAGGCAGGAATACGGGCATTAGTGTCAGTGTCTTGCACAAACTAAATACCTAAATGTGTGTAGGTATTTGCCACTACATGCATATTTGCACACTAGTAGGCAGATTTTCCTTTTTTGGCATGTAAGAATGCAACCTCAAATCTTTTTCATTCGTTTTTTTGGCGAAGTCGAACTGTCACATGAACAAATGTCAGAGGTAAAGAGCTAAACTTAATCTTTAGGGGAAATTATTCAACCGTGGGAAATGTTCTCCATCATGCATCAAGTCTAGTATCCGCACGGTCAGAATGAAGAACTGAAGAAGTACAAATCAACAGCCCATTCATTAAGTAACTCCTTTATAAAGTGTCCAAACAAGCACTTGGCTGAATCGACATCCACAAGAAGCATTCAGTGGTAGAAGTGGAACCATGCATTTTTTGGCTGAGCAGTGCACTATATTTTTTAGCGGCTACCATTCACACCACACTTTCTTCCAATTGTTTTTTTTTACATTCTTTTTCAGTGGTATTGTGGTTGACATAGGACAAAAGTCTAAAACAAAGGTATTAATATTCTTTAACCAAGATTCAGTATGAAATAAGGTTAAAAAAAAAAGAGAGAAACAAATTTAAATGTGTCATTACTTTAAAAGAAGTGAAAATACAGAACTAAAAAGATGTTTTATGACTTAGTTAAATATATATCAATTTGTTAAATATATATGCAAACTAAAGATCACATTTTTAAACCATATAGCCATTAAAACCACATTGGTCTCTTGAAAAATAACAATAAAAAACCCACACAAAATGTAGGGCTGTGAATACACAATAGACAAAATGGATGATAACTCCAGATTTGATAGTAATGTTGTAAAATTCAGATAACGTAAGGAATGTCGTATGTAAGAGTACAATATTGTCTAATACAGTGGAAGGAAACCATCAACATTCTATGTTGAAGACTACATCTCCCCTTATGTGTTGCCAGTATCATGACTGTAAGAGAATTATGGGAAACATCTTCCACAACATCTGGAGTGCCAAAGGTTGCCTGGCCCTGGTATAAAATATAATTAATGAAAAAAAGAACTGCCAATGTCACAAACTCACATTCCAAAGAACACCCATATGCTGCACAGAACTGTTTGGGAGTTGTACCGACCCTCTAAAACCGAGATCCCAACTGTCCATTAATCTGTGTATCAGGTAGCTCAGCTGTCCATCATTAGTCAGCTCTCCAAACCCTCTTCCTCCACGTTCACCTTGTACAGGGCTCCCCTTCCTTTCCTACTTGCCCTACAGTCTGTTCTTCTCTTCAATTAGCCACTCAAAATTCATTCACAACTATTTCAGTCATGCTCCATTGACTTGCCAGCACATTGTGCCACACATATTGTATGCAAATACAATTAAACAAATAATGAGCTCAGTGTGTGTATGCACCAGTGTGCTTTATAAAAAAAATCTACTTTTTCACTTTCCTCCTTCTCTCCACCACCACCTTTTATATATATTTTAATCAAATATGTGAAACAGGCAAGCTTTGGGTTGTTTTCACTCTATTTGTGATTCAACGTCTGTCAATTTCCGGAGTTTGAATTTTTCAACACTTGACATGTAAGTTTATTTCCCCTTTAAAATGAAGTACTTGAATGTCTGCTTCTTTTAAGGTGTCAACAATACACAAAGAGCTTTTGTCAACTTAACTCAAGATACCAATTGCAGGACAATTACACAATTAAAAATCAAATATGGCATATACCACGGTGATGCATTATCCCCGATGTTGTTTGGTATAGGCCTCAACCACCTCAGCTAGATCATCATGAAGAGTGGATACAGGTTCAAGAGAGTATCTACCATCTGCCACAACCTCAAGCTGTATGCCTAGAATTAGCAGGGGAAATTGACTCACTGATCCACCTAACTAGGATAAACATTAAGAGCATTGAATAATCAGGACTGGAGGAGTTGAAGTACCAGAAGACAAGATAGAAGACATAAAGAACAGTGCAAGTACCTGGGGGTACCACAAACAAATGGTAAACATGAGAAAGTGACAAGGAGGACAAGAACATCCAAGTAACTCCAGAGAGTCAGGGAGGTCTTGAAGTCCCACTTCAATAGCAAGAACACGATTTATGTCAATAAAACATATGCCCAGTCATCACGTACCCAGGTCAAATAATGACCTGGCCAGAAGAGGTGCTGGACACCATAGATGTCAAGACCAATAAACTATTCACAATGAATAGTGGATTCCACTCAAAATCCACCAACATTGAATGCACACCAGCAGGGAGGAAGGAGGTTTCTCCAAAATGGCATGAATTATGGTTTTCCTTTAATGTTCTACTTCGGCAGGGAACATATCTCCTAAATGTAAACAGTTACTCCTCCATTGGCACCCATCTTTGGAATGAGCAAGAATATACCAGTGAGATTAAAATCCCAATTATAACCAGATCACAGAACCAAAGGAAGGTTTAAACTAAGGAATCCTATGTAAATATAATACTATGTAATTATTGGGAAGCTTCTCCTATACAAGAGGCCACCTTGATCTTTTTTGCCTGAATGTGTTCATATTATTTACCTACACATGTATTGTACCTCATCTAGTGTTCAAGGTCTAATCATTATGATTTTCCAGTGTTACGTTCTCAGCTACCACCAATGGTGCTTAAATTTCACATCACACATTTCAGAATGATTGAAATGAAATTGGTAAGTATTCAAACCCAAACTAAAACCTGACTTCATTTGTGTGAAATAAACATCCCATTTAAATGTACATAGCAAAACATTTAATCAAATAATGTATCATGTCTATTGCGGATGATTTTTGCATGTATGCAAAGCAGAATTTAATCCCAGCTTTCCATAATATTTATTTATCTAATGCTATATGGCTATATTACCTAAATTGATGTCAGGCTTATTAAGGATATTCATCTTCATTTGTTGGCTGTTCACAGCTACCTTTACATAGTTCTAAGAGAGTGACGCTACTTAGTATAACCATTAAGGGTCAATTTATCGAAGGAAAATCTTTGTACAAACATTTTACTGGTTTCCATATCAAATGAACATTGTGCACAATTGTGTCTTTATAAATAGAGCCTTAAGTTGACATGTGTAGCTTCACACAATGCTGAATAGTACCAATAACTTTGGCACATTATACAATCTGTGCTGATTCACATGCTACTGAAAAAATTACTTTTGCAATGGTTTTTTTTGTTTACCAAGGCTAATCTTAAAGGCACTGACCTTTTAGTTGTAAAATAGGCAGCAATCAAGAGTACTTTTTTTTGTTTGGAGCCCACGGAACAGTGAAGCAGGTGAGTGGGCCTTGACAAGGCCAGGGAGTGGGCAGGTGGAAAGGATTGAGGGGTGGGTTTAGAGCAGGGCAAAGTGGGGGAGGAGTAAAGGCAGTTTAAATAGCGGCCATCTTATAGAGTGGCCAGTTTAATCAGAATTTCACTAACCTGTTACTTGTCCCTCCCACCCTCCCTATGTGTTGAGGTTGGTTCCCGTCTGGTCACAGCGGCGGGAACAGGGCGTGTTAAAGTCAGGATTTGGCTGGAATTGGAAATGGGCAGGCCAAGGCCTAGGCTGGAGTAGGCCAGATGGAAGTGAGTGTTGGTAGGTTCATGCTCTTCGGTGGCTACGAACTTAGGGGGTAGGGGTGTCTGGGTACACCCCTACAGTCAACCTTATGGAGATGGGGGCCTCTTTGGTAGGCCATGTGTTACAAGTTAAATGTTGTTTGAATATCAATTGTTGGTCAAGCGATAGGGTCATTGTCAAGGGTATTGTGCGGGGGGATAGTAATATAATGTCAGTTTGACAATGACCCTAAATGTTAATTTATTTATATTTAATAATTAATAAAGCTGTGGACGTTATACTCCAACAGGATAAACTGTGTCAGTGTTTTATTTAAGTTAAGTTAAGGTAGCACCTGCCGAATAACGACGGTGCATATGTCATGTGTGATGATTATGTACAACTTTGTAGTAGTCTTGGTATTTTGTTGACTCTGAAATTGCTCATTTCAGTTATTGCTGCAATTATTTTATTTATTTAGTTTAGGGCCACGTAATCTGTGGCATTACATATTATAAATTCCCCAGCGGTCTACCTGTTCTATTTCCTCCAGAGGCCAAAATTAATAATAAGCATTTAATAGACCAATTCACAGCAACAGTTCATAATATTCTATCCTTTATTTAAAGAATGTGGAGTCCTAGGTGTAACTATACATCTCACTCTTTTTTGTTGCTACTCCGCTATGAAGTTGAGGAATCATGGTGTTGGCTAATTCCCCCCTTCCCCCTTTTCCTACCCCACATTCTGTCCATTATTCTTTTAGTTTGCTTGTCATGTTTTGTTTTATCATTCTGAGAAATTATCAAATTAGGTGTGTATTTACTTCCTCACGTTAATACTGGCTTGCGTGGAATCTGTAAGATTGTTATGTCTCTTAAATAAATCATTAAAAAAAAAAAACACTATCAGTTATAATATAAATCAGTCCAAGCACTGCCAGACTGTGAAACCCTTTTTGTACAAAGGAATGCCTAACTCACTATTAAACCTCACACTGCCAGTACATCTTCTAGACTTGTGCATGGCAAAAAAAATAGTTTTGGCCAAACCACTTTGTTCAAATATTTATAAAAAAAAAAAATAAGGATGGACAATCATTTGGTTTACAGGTTAAGTAAAATAAAGTAAACAGAAGGAAAGAAACATCTATATTTATATAGATTTCAACTGAGAGTTCAGGAATGCAATCAGTACAAATACAGACAAACTGCAATTTTAACAAAACTAATCTCCATGTCTTGCATCTTCTGAATTTTGTGGTCACCATACATGCACAGCTGCTTACCTACAATTTATTCAGATCTGATCTTGGGACTGATTTCACTCTGGGTGTATTTTTTTTTTTTTAATTCTTTATTTTTGAAGGGCAGTGATAAGTACATGCTTTTATGATGGTACATAACATGAAGCATGAAAACATGGAAACAAGATGTGGGCATGAGAAGTCAGGATATGATGCACTTTTTTAATTTTTGAGAGAAAAGAGATAATAATATAAGAGAAAACAGGCATGGCATCATACGTGATAAACAGCAGTTGTGCACTGGAGGCATATACATAAAGAATAGGTTATACATGTATACACTAGGCTTGTCTTACATTAAAATACTGTAAAGCTTGACAGGCGATTATGCTACTGGTGGTAGCAGGATTTGGTTACAATATGGACACACCAGTGATGCTGAACATGAAGAAAGCGAAAGATAAAGATAACAAAAACATAAGTTCCCGGGCATTTCACGAGCTCTCATCCAGCGTGCACGAATCCGGCCGATATGTGAACCGGCATCGGGATCCCCGGGTAATACCACTCAGCTTCTTTCATTTCGGGGGTTAACCTTCCCGGGTGTAGGGCAATGATGTGGAGTCCAGCCTACAAGGTTCAGGGCCCTGCGGCAACCGGATTGCCCCATCAGGCTTAGGGTAGAGTGTGGTCGAATGCCCTGCTTCATCAGCTGTTCTTTGTGTAGACCAAATTGCAGTGTGCTAAGTCAGCATGGTCCAGGAACAGCAAGATGAGCTGCAGAGCGTAGTCTGGTTTGTTTGGGCCTGTTTGGCAGCCATTTTGTGGGCAAACCCATTGGAGTCTCACTGCAATGCAAGTAGCTCTTCTCAGCCAGCCCTGGGTCTTCCAGTGGGGACCGGGATATCCCCCACTGAGCCAAAATGGGGGGGAGACAGGCCCAATCGTGATGAAGGCGAGGCGGCGGCCGTCCACCCCTGCCTGAGTAGGCCACGTGCTCTGAAGTCTCATTCTCCCGACTGGGGTGCACATTTTTCAGATTGCACTTCTGCAATCATCACAGAAGGTGCTTAGGGCAAAATTGCTGTCTTTTTGGCACAAGGAGGCCGAATTTGCTGCTTATTATGCAGGTAAATGGTGATAACTTGCGGGAGCTCACAGGGCGGTATCAAGTAGATAAAGCCCTGTGAGGTGAAATGTATTGAAGAAATGTAAAATTAAAATGTGAACAAATTAAAACTAGCAGGAGCATTAACTAATGAGAGAAGAAAAGTATGATTGTTTAGCAAGGGTGAGGGCTGCGCTAAACGAACACAAGATAAATTTATAATGGAAGTCTGAAAAGGTGTGAGACTTCATCCAGCTGCATTCAGCTGAACAGGAGCTTCTCTGCAGGTAGTGGGTCAACTTAGTATTAATAGAAATATCTTCCAAAGTAAGACCGCATTCCACAGCCACAGTGGCGGCTCTAGACTTGGCGAGGCCTTAGGCGAAATTCATGCATGAGGCCCCCACTAACACCATTATTGGAAAAAAATAGCAGTTGACTTGTGTGTGTGTGTATATAAGAAGCTGTAGATATATTGAAGGGGAAGCTTGCAGTACTGGATATAGAGAACTAGTCTTTGTATACATCGTTGCATTGTGCATTATCTACCTGTGTGTACCTGAGAGTGTGTGTCTGGCAGTGAGTATCTTTGTATATGTACAGTGGCGTACACACACTCTATGGGGCCCCGGTGCAAAACTGATCCGTGGGCCCCCCCCTACCGTCAACCTCTCCCCCCTGACTGTGGGCCCCTCCCCCCCCCCCCCCGCCGACACATACATACAGACACAAACACATACCCCCGACAGACACATACATACATACACACATGCAGACACATACATACAGAGACACACACGCAGACACATACATAGACACACACACATACACAGACATACAGAAACAGACACACACAGACACACAATCATACATACACAGACATACATACAGATACACACACACACACACACACACACAATCATACATACACAGACATACATACAGATACACACACACACACACACACACACACAGAGAGACAGACAGACACACACAGAGACACAGACACATATGGATATATACACACACACACACAGACATACATACACACATGCAGACACATACATACAGAGACACACACGCAGACACATACATACAGAGACACACGCAGACATACATAAACACACACACACATACATACAGAAACAGACACACACAGACACACAATCATACATACACAGACATACATACAGATACACACACACACACACAGACAGAGACACAGACACACATATGGATACACACACACAGAGACACAGACATACACACATACACAGACATAAATACACACAGACACATATACACAAAATGTTTCCTACCATGTGTGGGTCCAGTGGTGGCTCAGCCTGATGGGAGTCAGAGTTCCCACTCTGACTCCCTCCTCCTTTCAGTTTCCTCCCGCGCGGGCTGTCAGTATGCTGGGAGGAGTGACGTGCGGTCACTTCCTCCCAGCGTGTGATGTCATCACAGGGGGCCCGGTCGCGCTCTTAAAGCGCCCAGCGCAGACCGGGCCCCCTTACAATCCATGTCCATCGGGTGGCCCTGACAGCATGGGCCACCCGATGGACCCCTTGACATGCGGCCCCGGCGGTTTGCCGCACGGGCCGAGGCCGCACAGCGTGGCAGCTGCTACCTGGTCGCGGGAGGGCCGCAGGGCGGCCGGGCCCCCTGGAGTGCCGGGCCCGGTCGCAGCTGCGACCCCTGCGACCGCGGTACGTACGCCACTGTATATGTATGTATGTTTCCCTGAGCATGTGTATGTTTGTGTACTGGCCTTTGGCATTAAGTTCATGGCGACGCTATGTTTTATGACAGTGTGTACTGTGTAGAATGATTGCCTTTAGGGGGTGACAGGGTGAGTAAAGGAGTAACTGTGGCAGGGTGAGTGTAAAAGAGCAGGAGGGTGCCAGAGTGCGCAGAGTGGTGCCCGTGTGTTTAGAGGGAGCGATAGTGTGTATGGAGGTAGGTGACAGTGTGTATGGAGGTAGGTGACAGTGTGTGTGGAGAGAGGTGACAGAGTGTGTTGGAAAATGACATAGTGTAGGGAGGTGGCATAGTGTGAGGGGGTGGCATAGTGTGAGGGGGTGACAGAGTAAGAAGGGGGTGACATTAGTGTGAGAGGGTTACATTAGTGTAAGGGGTGTGACAGAGTAAGAGGGGGTGACATTAGTGTGAGGGGGTTACATGCGTGTAACAGAGTGAGAGGGGAGAGACAGAGGGGGGTGACAGAGTGAGAGGGGGCGACAGCATTAGAGGGAGGGTGACAGAGAGAGAGGGGGCGACAGAGTAAGAGGGGGGCGACAGAGTAAGAGGGGGCGACATAGTGTGAGGGGGCGACATAGTGTGAGGGGGCCGACATAGTGTGAGGGGGGAGACATAGTGTGAGGGGGAGACATAGTGTGAGGGGGAGACATAGTGTGAGGGGGGAGACAGAGTGTGAGGGGGGAGACAGAGTGTGAGGGGGGAGACAGAGTGTGAGGGGGGAGACAGAGTGTGAGGGGGGTGACAGAGTGTGAGGGGGGTGACAGAGTGTGAGGGGGTGACAGAGTGTGAGGGGGGTGACAGAGTGTGAGGGGGTGACAGAGTGTGAGGGGGTGACAGAGTGTTAGAGGGGGTGACAGAGTGTGAGAGGGGGTGACAGAGTGTGAGAGGGGGTGACAGAGTGTGAGAGAGGGTGACAGAGTGTGAGAGGGGGTGACAGAGTGTGAGAGAGGGTGACAGAGTGAGAGAGGGTGACAGAGTGAGAGAGGGTGACAGAGTGAGAGAGGGTGACAGGGTGAGAGGGGGGGACCTAATGTGTGAGGGGGGAGACCTAATGTGTGAGGGGGGAGACCTAATGTGTGAGGGGGGAGACCTAATGTGTGAGGGGGAAACCTAGTGTGAGGGGGAAACCTAGTGTGAGGGGGAAACCTAGTGTGAGGGGGAAACCTAGTGTGAGGGGTGGAGACCTAGTGTGAGGGAGGGTGACATAGTGTAGAAGGGGTGACAGGGTGAGAGTGGGTGACAGGGTGAGAGGGGGTGACAGGGTGAGAGGGGGTGATAGGGTGAGAGGGGGTGACGGGGTGACAGGGTGAGAGGGGGTAACAGGGTGAGAGGGGGTGACAGGGTGAGAGGGGGTGACAGGGTGAGAGGAGGGTGACAGGGTGAGAGGGGGTGACAGGGTGAGAGGAGGGTGACAGGGTGAGAGGAGGGTGACAGGGTGAGAGTGGGTAACAGGGTGAGAGAGGGTAACAGTGTGAGGTGGGGTGACAGTGTGAGCTGGGTGACAGTGTGTGGGGGGTCACAGGGTGGGTGACAGAGTAAGAGGTGGGGTGACAGGTGAGGTGGCAGAGCGAGAGGGGGTGACAGGTGAGGTGGCAGGTTGAGAGGGGGTGACAGTGTGAGAGGAGGGTGACAGGGTGAGAGTGGGTAACAGGGTGAGAGAGGGTAACAGTGTGAGGTGGGGTGACAGTGTGAGGTGGGTGACAGTGTGTGGGGGGTCACAGGGTGGGTGACAGAGTAAGAGGTGGGGTGACAGGTGAGGTGGCAGAGTGAGAGGGGGTGACAGGTGAGGTGGCAGGTTGAGAGGGGGTGACAGTGTGAGGTGGGGTGACGGGGTGTGGGGAGTGACAGGGTAAGTTGACAGAGTAAGGTGGGTGACATAGTGTGGGGGGTCACAGGGTGGGTGACAGAGTAAGAGGTGGGGTGACAGGTGAGGTGGCAGAGTGAGAGGGGGTGACAGGTGAGGTGGCAGGGTGAGAGGGGGTGACAGGTGGGGTGGCAGGGTGAGTGACAGGGTCAGATGTGGGGTGAGAGGGGAGGCAGGGTGAGGGGGGTGACAGGTGGGGTGGCAGGGTGAGAGGGGGTAACAGGGTGAGAGGGGGCGACAGTATTAGGGGGTGACAGGTGGGGTGGCAGGGTGACAGGTGGGGTGGCAGGGTGAGTGACAGGGTCAGATGTGGGGTGACAGTATGAGGGAGGGTGACAGTGTGTGGGGAGTGACAGGGTGGGTGACAGTGTGGGGGTCACAGGGTGGGTGACAGAGTAAGAGGTGGGGTGACAGGGTTACAGGGTGAGAGGTGGGGTGAGAGGGGGTGAGAGGTGGGGTGGCAGGGTGAGAGGTGGGGTGGCAGGGTGACAGGTGAGGTGGCAGGTTGAGAGAGGGTGACAGTGTGAGGTGGGGTGACGGGGTGTGGGGAGTGACAGGGTAAGTTGACAGAGTAAGGTGGGTGACATAGTGTGGGGGGTCACAGGGTGGGTGACAGAGTAAGAGGTGGGGTGACAGGTGAGGTGGCAGAGTGAGAGGGGTGACAGGTGAGGTGGCAGGGTGAGAGGGGGTGACAGGTGGGGTGGCAGGGTGAGTGACAGGGTCAGATGTGGGGTGAGAGGGGAGGCAGGGTGAGGGGGGTGACAGGTGGGGTGGCAGGGTGAGAGGGGGTAACAGGGTGAGAGGGGGCGACAGTATTAGGGGGTGACAGGTGGGGTGGCAGGGTGACAGGTGGGGTGGCAGGGTGAGTGACAGGGTCAGATGTGGGGTGACAGTATGAGGGAGGGTGACAGTGTGTGGGGAGTGACAGGGTGGGTGACAGTGTGGGGGTCACAGGGTGGGTGACAGAGTAAGAGGTGGGGTGACAGGGTTACAGGGTGAGAGGTGGGGTGAGAGGGGGTGACAGGTGGGGTGGCAGGGTGAGAGGTGGGGTGGCAGGGTGACAGGTGGGGTGAGAGGGGGGTGACAGGTGGGGTGGCAGCGTTAGAGGGGGGTGACAGGGTGAAAGGGGGTGACAGGTGGGGTGGCAGGGTGAGATGGGGGTGACAGGTGGGGTGGCAGGGTGACGGGGTGACAGGTGGGGTAGCAGTGTGAGAGAGGGGTGACAGAGTGAAGTGGCAGGGTGAGGGGGTAACAGGGTGAGGTGGCAGGGTGAGGGGGTGACAGGTGGTGTGGCAGGGTGAGAAGGTGGTGAGAAGTGGGGTGGCAGGGTGAGGGGGGGTGACAGCGTGAGGGGGTAACAGGGTGAGGGGGGTGACAGGGTGAGATGGGGTGAGGGGGGGTGACAGGGTGAGATGGGGTGAGGGGGGGCGACAGGGTGAGATGGGGTGAGGGGGGTGACAGGGTGAGATGGGGTGAGGGGGGGTGACAGGGTGAGATGGGGGGAGGGGGGTGACAGGGTGAGATGGGGTGAGGGGGGGTGACAGGGTGTGATGGGGTGGGTGGGTGACAGGGTGAGATGGGGTGGGGGGTGACAGGGTGAGATGTGGGGTGGGGGATGACAGGGTGAGATGGGGTGAGGGGGGCGACAGGGTGAGATGGGGTGGGGGGTGACAGGGTGAGATGGGGTGGGGGGGTGACAGGGTGAGATGGGGTGACAGGGTGAGATGTGGTGAGGGGGGGTGACAGGGTGAGATGGGGTGAGGGGGTGACATGTGGGATGACAGGGTGAGGGGGGGGTTCAAAATGTACCTTTTTCCCTGGTGGTCCGGTGGGGTCAATCTGTCCCTGGTGGTCCAGTGTCCTGGATGGCTCCCTGGTGGTCCAGTGGGCTTTCCGGTCTGCAGCTCCGCCGGATGCAGAGCTGCAGACCACATGGGGAAAGTCTCGCCATCTCCATTCAGAGCGTTGCCGTGGTAACCCGCGACAACGCTCTGATTGGCTGGAGATCGCGAGACCTCAGTCTGCAGCTCACACCCGGCGGAGCTACAGACTGAGGCAGGCTCTCTCCCCAGGCGGCCTGACAGGAGGGGCCACGCACCCGGTGGCACTAAGGGCAAGCCGCCGGGCCCCCTCCTGTGTCGGGTCCTCGGTCATAGACCGAGAACCCGACATGTCAGTCTGCCCTCAGGCGATTTAGGCTTAGGCGGCCACCTAAATCGCCTAATTAGAGAGCCGCCTCTGCACAGCCACATCACACATGACCAAAACACATGGATTTGTCCCTTATTCTGCACATCACTTCCTTCCAGCACACACATGGAAAGGAGTTGAGAAGCTTTACTACAAGCATGTCAAACTGAAAGGCTAGCAAATAAACAGGGTATAGAGGGGGCACTGGGATTTAGTATAGAGGGGGGGCTGGGAATTAGTATAGAGGGAGAACTGGGATTTAGTAGAGGGGGTTGGGGATTAGTAGAGAGGTATGCTGTTTTTTTTTATTCTGTACTTTTTAAAACAAACCTACGTTTCTATGAAAATGCAAGTTTTTTTTTTTTTTTGTGGCCTACATTGCCTCTCCTCTCCGGGACGGGTGACCTCTCCTCCCCGGGCCGGGTAAATTTTAGCAGAGTAGACAACTGCAATGTGGGGAGATCAGGTGCCTACTCTGCTTTAGTAAGCATGTCAAACTCGCGGCTTGCTGGGCCACAAAGATGTGCATTGTGGGCCACATGTGGCCTGCGAGTTTGACATGCTTGCTTTACTAGCTCCCACTGAACCCGAATTACACACTCCTGCTCCCTGAAACAGGGAAGTGGCTAGATTTTGGCCTGTGTCGAATTGCAAAGGGTGCTTTAACTTTGCGTGCCGGACTCCCACTCCAGGTAAGACCCCTGATAGTACGATCTGACCACATGGAGTCCGCAGAGTTGAAGATTACCGTTGCAGCCTTGACCCAGCAAGTATCCCAGCTCACCCAGGTTTTGCAGGGCTTACAGCAGGAGCTGGCTTCCCTTAAAGGGAGAGTAACCTATGACTCTGGACTCTCTGAACCGCTGGTTGCTCTACCCGAGAAATTTTCTGGGATCCGGTCTAAGTATGATACCTTCAAAGTCGATTGCGAGGTCCTGTTCTCCCTGAGACCACTTACCTATGGTCCTTTTAACCTTTTAAGGGACGTCATTAAAGTGAGGACAGCGATTACCTTGTTGTCGGGGCACCTTAAGATTTGGGTCCACCAGCTGTTATTCGCTAAAAGCACAGTCCTGGATTCCTTTATTCGGTCCCTGGGTTTACAATGCAACAGGACATAAAAGTCCTATGTACATAGATCACCTCCTGTTGCTTCACATATATTGCAACCCGGACTGGAGATGGACTACACTACTCCTTCCACTCGGACTGGTATTACAGCCATAGGCGTGCACACGGGGTGTGCCGCTTGTGCCTGGGCACACCCTAATCCCCGCGGCACGCCTATGGATTAAGTCCTGCAGGAACAGAGTTCCTGCACTTTTTATGAGCAGGAACACCGTTCCTGCAGGCACTCAGCGCCCCCAAATGCCCCCCTTCCTCCCCCTGTCATGGGGGGGGGCAAGAGGTGATGGACCCCAACCCCCCCCCCGGTCGGGCGCCTGTCTTCATCTCAGCCGCGGCGAGGGAGCTGTGTGCTCTCTGCTTCCTCTCGCCGCGCGCCGTTTGCTGATGCCGGAGCCGGAATATGACATCATATTCCGGCTCCCAGCTACAGCAGACAGCCCGCGCGGTGAGAGGGAGCAGAGAGCACACAGCTCCCTCGCCGCGGCTGAGATGAAGACAGGCGCCCGACCCACTGGACCCCAGGGACAAGTCCACGCCAACACTCCAGGTAGGGAGGCTGGGTGGACATTTTTTAATTAAAAAATAATTAATTTGTGTATCTGTGAATGTGTGTGTATATGTGTCAGTGTATGTGTATATGTGTGTCTGTGAATGTATGTATGGGTGTCTGTGAATGTATGAGTGTGTGTCAGTGTATGTGTGTGTGTATATGAATGTGTGTGTGCATGTGTATCTGTGAATGTATGAGTGTGTGTCAGTGTATGTGAATGTGTGTCTGTGAATGTATGAGTGTGTGTGTCTGAATGTGTGTGTTTCTGGATCTTGAAAAAGACCCTTAGGGGTCGAAACGTCGATTTACTTGATGCGTTACACTTTGTTGTAAACTTTCTTACCACATTAAATACACGGAAAAAGTCCTTTTGAGTGCTCCTATTTCATCTTTGGCTACATGTTCCTGACGTTGGTAGCACCTAAGGCAAGATAACTGAAAGTTCCTTAAGGGTGAGTGCCTAAATCATCTTTATTTATATATATATATATACACACACACATTGGAGTGTATATTATTTATTTATTTTTTTTTGGGGGGGGGGGGAGAAATCTTGGGAGAGTTCACACACTTTATTCCCCAGGACTTTATTCTCCCCTGTCGGATCACACAGAACCGGCGCTATCTGAGTGCCGGCTCTGCTCTAAGCCTCCATGGGCCGGCGGGGAGATCAAAGATCTACCTCACCGGCCCACAGCAGCATGGAGGGAGGCAGGAGAGGACCCGGGGAACTCCAGACAGCAGCTCCGCCAGGCTCCTCTCGCGATATCTTAGCGTTGCCGTGGCAACGCTCAGATCTCGCGAGAGTTAACTCTAGCCCCGCAGGCTAGAGTTAACTCTCCACTGGACCACCAGGGATGGCACATGGCAGCAAGGATCCCCCCTCCCTACTAAAGAAAGTTAATATAAACAAAGCTCCAGGGCCTGACTGTATCCATCCACGTGTACTTAAGGAACTAAGTGTAGAAATAAGTGAACCTCTGTTTTTAATCTTTCAAGATTCTTTTCTTTCAGGAAGTGTTCCGGAGGATTGGAGGAAGGCAGATGTGGTTCCTATATTCAAAAAGGGTTCAAAATCCTTGCCTGGAAATTATAGACCTGTGAGCTTAACTTCTGTGGCTGGTAAAATATTTGAAAGGTTATTAAGGGATAATATTCAAGAATTCCTTGAGAAAAATATGGTTATCAGCAAAAATCAGCACGGTTTTATGAAGCACAGGTCATGTCAAACTAAATTGATTGCGTTCTACGAAGAAGTAAGTAGAAGTATAGATCAGGGTGTTGCAGTGGATGTGATCTATTTGGATTTTGCCAAGGCATTTGATACAGTTCCACACAAAAGATTAGTGTTCAAACTCAAGGAAATCGGTCTCGATGAAAATGCTTGTTCTTGGGTAGAACATTGGCTTAAAAACAGAATACAAAGAGTTGTTGTTAATGGTAAATTTTCAAGCTGGACAGAGGTGGTAAGTGGTGTCCCTCAGGGGTCTGTTCTGGGACCCCTTCTATTTAACATTTTTATAAATGATCTTGAAGACAGCATTGAAAGTCATGTTTCAGTGTTTGCAGATGACACAAAACTTTGTAAAATAATACAATGTGAGCAAGATATTACTTTGCTGCAGAAGGATTTAGATAGACTGGAGGACTGGGCACTCAAATGGCAGATGAAATTTAATGTTGAAAAATGCAAAGTTATGCACTTCGGCATAAAGAATACACAAGCAACGTATACCCTTAATGGAAGTGAATTAGGGATAACAACACACGAAAAGGACTTGGGAATTGTTATAGACAACAAACTATGCAACAATGTGCAATGTCAATCAGCAGTGGCCAAGGCCAGTAAGGTATTGTCATGCATGAAAAAGGGCATTCATTCTCGGGACGAGAATATCATTTTGCCTCTCTATAAATCACTGGTAAGACCACATATTGAATATGCTGTGCAATTTTGGGCACCTGTTCTAAAGAAGGATATCATGGCACTAGAAAAAGTGCAGAGGCGGGCTACAAAATTAATAAAAGGAATGGAACATATCAACTATGAAGAAAGGTTAACAAATTTAAACCTATTTAGTTTAGAAAAATGTCGCCTGAGAGGGGATATGATAACATTATACAAATATATTCGGGGCCAATACAAACCATTGTGTGGAAATCTATTCACAAACCGGACTTTACATAGGACACGAGGCCATGCGTTTAGACTGGAAGAAAGAAGATTTCGTCTAAGGCAAAGGAAAGGTTTTTTTTACTAATTCTCTGCCTGAAGAAGTGGTTTTATCAGAGTCCATACAGATGTTCAAACAGCTACTAGATGCATACTTGCAAAGACAGAATATTCAAGGATATAATCTTTCAATGTAGGGTAATAACTGCTTGATTCAAGGATAAATCTGACTGCCATTCTGGGGTCAAGAAGGAATTTTTTGTCCTAGCTTGTTGCATAATTGTGCTTCAAACTGGGTTTTTTTTTTTTTGCCTTTTGGATCAACAGCAAAAAACAAATGTGAGGAAGGCTGAACTTGATGGACGCAAGTCTCTTTTCAGCTATCTAACTATGTAACTATGTAAGGTACGAAGGTACGGATATTTACTAATCTGCCCCCACCTCCACAGTCCCTCCAAACATACAGAACACACACACATACAGCACCCACACACAAACAGCACCTACAGAAATACAGCACCCTCACACAAACAGCACACACACAGCACCCACACACATACAGTACACATACAGCACCCACACACAGCACGCTCACACACACAGTACACTAACCACACTCTCACAAACACACAACACCCTCACACACAGCACACTAACAGCACCCTCACAAATACACGACACCCACACACATCACACAAACAGCACCATCACACACACATCACACAAACAGCACCCTCACACACACAGCACACTAACAGGACCCTAACAAACACACACACCCTCACACCCAAACAGCACCCTCACAAACACCCTCACCCACATAGCACACTACCAGCACCCTCACACACATATCTCACTAACAGCACCCTCACACATACACACACGCAGCAGCACCCTTACACACAGCACACTAACAGCACACACAGCAGTGTGTGTGTGTGTGTGTGTGTGTGTATATATATATATATATATATATATATACACACACATACACATGCGTCGTGTGTTTGTGCTTTAGGGTGCACACCCTAATGCAATAGGCTGCGCACGCCTATGATTACAGCTAACCCTACCGCTCCCAAGTCTCCCGAAGCACATGAAACATCGTATACATCTGGCAGGGAGGCCGAGGAGCCCATGGAGACTGGACGGGTTACATTCCGTCAGTCATCTCAAGAAAGGGCGAGAAGGAGGGCTGCATTGGACATTTTATATCATTTTGTCCCATTCGACCATCTATGCCTCAGGTTCTCCGTCTGGGTACTACTCTTGCATATCCTATGAGACCTGTCTGCCAACATGTTGCCTGTCCTTGCTTGACCACTCTGACCAATCCTCAGCCTTCTGCAGTTGTTGCTCCAGAGGTCGTGCAGGAATCTGTTACTAAAAAACCTGAGATCTCTATTTCTACTAAAGATTCTGCTTCTAAGAAGGCGAGCACCACAACCACTACAAGTCCTGTCGAGGAACCCTTCTGGCTGTACCTACGCCTCTAATGGGACTCTAGTCCGGAAGGAGGACTTGCAAGTATTTGAAAAGGCCCTACAAGCTATGACCTCCTCTCCTGCTAGTACCACCAAATCCAAGAAGTCCAAAAAGTAACCTTCTGGACCGTATATCGCTTTCCTCTTCTCGCTAATAGCACTCAAGACAATTGGTCTGAATTATTACCATGGGCCGAATTTGCTAGGAACAATGCTGACCATGACTCCTCTGGCCATAGTCCATTTTTTGTTAATGGCCGGCATCCTACTGTCCTACCGGCTGTTTTTTCTGACACGGCTATTCCTGCTTTGGATGATCGTCTGGCTTCCATACGTGATACCTGGGTTAAAGTTCAATCTGCTCTGGGTACTGCTGCTGACCGTTTCAAGCATTTTGCTGATACACGTCGAGGTGCCAACCCTGTTTACCTAGTGGGTGAGAGGGTTTGGTTATCTTCTCGTATCATCAGGCTCAAAGTCCCTAGCATGAAATTTGCTCCTAGGTTCCTTGGACCTTTTCATGTCCTTTGTAGGATCAATCCTGTTGCATACTCTCTGGCCCTTCCAGCCTCCTTGAAAATTCCTAATACCTTTCATGTGTCCTTGCTCAAACCTCTTGTTTGCAATAAATATACTGTCTCAAGTGTCCCTCCTCCTCCCTTAGTTGTTTCTGGACAGGAAGAGTATGAGGTCACCTCCATAATTGATTCCAGGTTTTCTTGGGGCACTTTACAGTACTTGGTGGATTGGAAAGGATATGGACCAGCCGATCGTTCTTGGGTTCCGGCATCTGATATACATGCTGGTGGCAAGATTTGCTATTTTCACGCCAAATTTCCTCTCAAGCCTGGTCCTGCCCGCCCGGTGGGCATTCTTCAGGAGGGGGGTAATGTCACGTTTTCATCCGCTTATAAAAATGTGGTTAATGACATTTACTGTCCACACAGGAAAAGTTGTGTCGAGCAGCAACCAAATCCACAGAAGGGTTAATGCTGAGCAGCAATAATGCAAATGGAAACCTGGTAACTACCTTTGGGGTCAAAGGCTGGTTACAGCCTATCAGACCTAGAGGAGGGGTATTTAGGCCCAGTTCTCATCCTGCCCAGTGCCCTGTCGTGGTTTCCCTTGTGGTTGTCCAAGAGTGCGTTATTGATTCTGGTATTCTGGTTATTTGACTTTGGCATTGTTTTTTACTTCCCTGTTTTCTGGCATCCCTGACTTCTGGCTTTTCCTTAATGTTGTGTCTCTTTCTGTTTCCCTTGACCTCGGCTATTCCTGACTATTCTTTGGTACGTTAGTCGGGTCATTCTAAGGTCCGGTATACGTTACCTATCAGTCCTCTGTGTTACACAATTCTACGTGCTGGATCATTCTGTAATCCTGACAACATGGAGGGGCTGAATGGGGGCAAATGAGACACATGGAGATGCTGGGGGGGAATGAGACACATGAAGGGGCTGCGGGTAAGAAATTAGACATATGGATGGGCTGGGAGGATGGGAATGAGACACATGAAGGGAGAAATAAGACACATGAAGTGACTGGGTGGGGAATGAGAAACATGGAGGGGCTGGATGTGGGATGAGACACATGGAGGTGTTGAGGGGGAAGTAAGACACATGGACGAGAGGAGCTAGGGGAATGAGACACATGGAGGGGATAGGGAGGACACATGGATGGACTGTGGGAGAGGGAATGAGACGTCTGGGGAGGGTAATGAGGCTCATGGGTGGGGGGGATTATGGCAATTATTTCACCAGGGCCCAGTGATTTCTAGTCATGCCTCTGGTAATAATCTTTGCGTTTGGTAGTGTGTGTGTGTGTGTCTGCAAAAGCATATTTCTGTGAATGTGGTAATGTGTATCTGTTAGTGTGTATTTGTGTATATGTATGTAAATTGTTTAAAAATGTATGTATAATGTGTATATATGTTCTTTGTGTTTATATCTGGAGGCACGTATGACAGTGTCTGTGATTGAGGCTCTGCAAAAAAGGTTGTAAGGGGTCCCTGCAATTTCTGATGGCAGCCTCAAGGGTGTAGCCAGTGGGATTGGCCCAAGCAGGAGACCATGAATGATCTGAAAGGCAACGTTCCATTGTTAGCCCCAAGTCCATTATAATATTGAGAAATAACACTGTAAATTATGTAATTTGTAACATTGCTTCTTTAATGCGCAAATTCAGATTTAATAAACTGGACAATCCAAGCACTAAATACATGTTAATGTACTGGATGTGATGCATAGACCCTGAATCTGCAAAAATAAACATTGCCACTTATGTTAATGACTGTTTCATTATTAATCTAGCACAGACATATTGTGCAATGCAGGATATATTGAATTTAGGAAATGAAAACTCACTACGCCAAGCTTTTTAAGTATTTTGTAATACACCACTTTCTCGACGGTTATAAAAAAAATATATATCAGATTTTCACTATATGAATGTCTGCTTCAGTTTGAAATGAATTTGTTAGAACTGTAGTAAGGTAATATTCACATTTTCTTTTTTTTTTTTTTTTTAGTAATGCTCAAAGCATGTGCAAATTCTGTGCCTCACCATAGAAATGGGTGTAAATGTTGCAGTTTTATAAAGCAAACATCACTCTAAAAATAGAATGAATGCAATTCATTGTGAGTTATAAACTGGTTGACATGGAATGGACTGAAGATACTGTATATTACTGCAGACACACCTCCCTCCCTAACACTCCCCTTTCCTGCTCAAAACCATAAAAGCCCTGCTTAGTCTTTGCAAGTTGTGCTTCTAATCTGAACACAGCTTGTAGTGAATCTGCAGGAAAATATTATCCACACAAAGAAGGCAGCAATGGTTCTTTACCACAAAGAGTTTGCCGATGCTGGCAAGAAAACTGGACTTCAGATCTGGAGAATTGAGAAGATGGACTTGGCACCTGTGCCAGAAAATCTGCATGGCAACTTCTATGTAGGAGATGCATACATTGTGCTGAACACCATAATTAAAAATAACAACTCCTTCTACGATCTCCACTACTGGCTGGGTAACTATGTATTTCTTTTGCTTGCTGTGAGTGGCGTGTGGATGACTGAGATATGTTTATAGTAGCAAAGTAAAACTCCCAGAATCCTTAGCAAGCATACAGTTGTCAAAAGCTGCTTGGAGACACATATGGAATTCAGAAAGCTTGTACTTAATTCTTCTATCTTATTATTATTATAGTGTGTGTGTGTGTGTGTATTTCATTTGTTTCAGTAGAACAGTAAAATCTCAGTATAACAAATGAAAAAAGCAGCTTAAATTAAAAAAAATAATAATATTACTGCTAGCTATAAATCTGCACCTTTAAAGTACCCAAACCCAAAAAACAAACACTCAGTAAAAACACAAAATGAAAAAGGTGTGCTGTGTCTTTAAAACAAAAATATATATATATATATATTTCACAGTGATAACTCTCAAAGTGCAAATGTGTAATCTCCTTGTTAAGTGCACTCTCAAAGTGCATATGTGCAATGTCCTCATAATGTGCACTTTCACATACAAGATCACCAACTCAGTGAAAAATAGCACTTATGGTGTAAGCAGTACACCTTCATTTCTCTTAGTATGTTAGGACGTCACCTACACAGATGTTACTTACAACAGAAAGGCGTGGTGATTACTTGCATTACTTTCTTTTTTTAAAGACATGTCAACACTCGTGAAACAAACATTGTTTTTAAGTACAGACACTACAACATTGTATAATTTATATTTACTTTGTAAAGGAAAAAAATATCTGCTGTTCAGACATTTCTCACAGAACTGATGACAGTATGTCTGCATAGTACAAAAATAAAATAAACTTTGGTCATGTTATATTTTATAGCCATGTTTTCTCGATTCGACCTGACAGACGTTAGAATCATTACTGATTTCAAGTTTAAGGTACAATGAAAAACATTCATTTTTTATACTCGGTGGAAGTTAGGTAACATTAAAAAACAACTGCAACTGCAGTATGACTAAGTCACTGGACATCACATTCATGGATCTTTGTAAATAACAGAGTCTAACGGGTGCCAAACTCAAAGCAGACTTAGGGACTTATCTTGAGTCTGGAAACACGCCAAATTTAATTCTAAAAACGGAATGTGGTTTTATTAAGTTAAAAATCTGGAAGGGTTAGATATGATTGTGAGATATCTTTTTAACTGCAAATCGACAATTTCGTTTTATAAAGTATTTTGCTATATATATAAAATATGTTCTATATTTGTAATACATTCCTGGCACAGACTTATTTTATTTCAAAATATGGTTTCTTTTATGTATAGTGTATTGTAGAGAGTTCAGAAGAAAAATGCAGAAGTTTAAAATGTGGTCCAATCTGCCAAGCTAGAAAAAGCTTAGAACCTTTTTTCATACTTGAGATGTTGGCCCGAATTTTGCAGCTTTCTTGTAATGATGATGATAGTTCGGTGTTTAGTAAATATGCCCCATTAGGTCGGATGTATAAATGAAAAGATCAATGAAATGCCTACCAAAGGCATAGGATACAATGACATTGTGCTGTAAAAGAATGTCTGTAGACTAGAGTTCCCCCCAATTCACTATTTATATCACATACACAAATAATTTAAAGGAACACTATAGGGTCAGGAACACAACCATGTATTCCTGACCCTATAGTGCTAAACCCACCATTTAGGTGGCTTGCCCCTCCCCCCTTAGCCCCACCTTAAAAGTTTAAAACTCACCTTATTTCCAGCCCCGCACGGGTCCGCCGGCGCTGGTTCCGCCCCTTTGTGACAATATCAAAATGGCCGTTTTTTTTTTTTTTTTTATATTTTGAACTAACTTTTTAATTTCACCACCCATTCTCAATGCTAACTATCTCGGAATGTTGTGCTACTGGTAGTTATCTGGTAAAATGCTTAACATATTTTGTCTGTATGCAATTTCCTCATTCTATTTGTGGTTATTAAAAAAAATATATTATTAAATGTCCCAGCTTGAAGAAATTTCCTCAAATAACCACAATACAAATAACCTTATAGTAATGTTTGTCATTGCAAAAAGTTAAATAAAACATGCATTTCATTTGCACGAACTGTGTAGTTATATTGAGTACAATACGAATGTATTTAGTCACATGCCATTTTATATGACCATTCTGTAGATGAATAACTTTATTCACTTCAAATACTTCCCATTCAACTTTGTGGCAGTAATTGAAACAAGTAAAACCAGTTTATCAAATGTCTTCAACGTAATTGTTTAATTTGCTAATAGAGTTAATAGGTATGTGTAAATTGGGAGAATGCTATGTGAATTTAAAATGATTTTTAAATTTTAGGCCAAAATTAAAAAAAATGTACATTCAATTATATTTTCAGTTCAGGGTATGTTCGTGTAAAATGTGAAAGTTCAGTTTGAAATTTGATAAGACTACTTAAAATCACCTATCTCAGCAAACAAAGATGCTGTTCCACCATATGGCCGTTTCATGTCAAGCCCACCACTACTTCACAGTACCCCAATATCGGTGGGTCATTCGCTAATTCCAATGTGGGAGACAAGTCAAAGAGTGATAGTGCTAAATGAGTCAAATGCCTCATTTCCACTGTGCGGTTTGGTTCCGGTCGGTACAGTTCGGAAGGGTTAGAATGGTCCAGCCTATTCAGGTGAGCGTTTCCACTGCAAGTCGGACTGCCAGGGGCATGCAGGGTTTAGACCAAATGCCTAGGGTGTCATTTGTTGTGAGCATTGACGTTTTCCGGTCCGCCAATCAATGGATTGTATAGTGTGATCCCAGTAGCTCCGCCCTAACCGCACCGTACCATTTCCTATGGACCTACATCTGAAGGGGGCCCAGGAATGGTGTGGTTTGGTTCGGTTGTATGGGCCACTTTCATAATGGAAACACTCAAAATAGCGTACCAGACCGACCCGAACCGTACCGCTCAGTGGAAACGGGGCAAAAGTGTACTTAAGTAATCTGCCCTAAGAGTATTGTGAACATATATAATGCATAACTAAGGTGACAAAAAAAGACACTACAAAAGAATGCAGTATCAAAACTAAACAATTAAAGTGCTTTGACACACATACAATGCATATCATATACGTATTTGCTCTATATCAAATGAAAATCATAATTAAATTGACATTACTATTCAGAACCTCCTCAAAGCTATACTTTACTGTGGTTACCTCCAAAGGGGCATATATATTGTATATATTTTTATCTCTACGGCAGCACCATTGCTGAGAATGCATGTTCCGGGTTTTCCCCCCAATTTCCTTTTTTTCTGAATTACGGTATATGAAATATGAAAGTTGACATGAGTTCACTTTTATTTTAGTCTAACAGATTTAATTATAATGCTTATCAGTAATTTATGTATAGATGAAATGCTCGGGTAGTGCTATACTAGGAGTAAAATTATTTCTGTAAGAAAATGTGTAAAAATATATACCAGCCATATTTCAACTAGAATGAAAAATCTGTTTTGTGGTCCCCCTGAGAATTTAATGCTCTTTAGAAGAAAACTGGTTCCTCTTAAACTCTTAAAAGGAGCCATTTCCCCTCATGAATATTTTAGTTACGCATTCATCAATACCAAAATAAAGCTGTGTACTTTAGCATTGTCAAACTCTGGGCTTTTAAGCATCACAACTGTCTCAGGGACCACTTCACCTATTGTTGTTTAATTTATCTTTAGGAGGTTGGCAATTATAATGTAGCATAACAGGGCCTTCTGTGATGTATGGCTATCCATGGTTAAACTATACAGCCCCCTATAGCATTTTAATTGTAATTTAATTTGTGTAATTAATAAGATTTGGAGAGGGAACATGCAAATGTCTACCCCACCCTCATCCAAGGGCAGCAGGTGGGGTCTATGTTATACTAAGGGAGGACAGTTAGCATGTATATTGGCACTGGTTCTGTATAGTGTATATACTAGAAGCCACACACTTAACCCTGGCAAGGTGTTTTTATCCATCTGTCTCTACATGCTTGCTCTGCGATCGGGCAAATATGTCAACGCTTTTAAATAGAGGTCAGATTTTTTAAATGTGGGTCCGTATTTTCAGTATTTAGATCCGGATGTCAGCAGTTTGGTCACGTTTGGAAAGCCTGATATCTGGACAAAATTCAGGCACACTCGAAAACAGTATTGGGCAATACGAACATTGTTAAACAGTGTAAACAATGTTTGGGTTTTAAGATCTTAATGCCCCGGATGGATCTGGATTATTTTTGCAAATCTGGACATGGGGCATTCAGACATTAGTAAATAAACTCTAGTGTGTAAACTGGGGATAAACATATATTTAAGTAATCTCAAGTCATTTTGAATGAGTTTTATTTTTTAAAATTATCTTCTGACATAATCCAGCTGCCTTTTTTTCTTATTTATTATACTGTGTAATAAATTCTGAAATACAAGCATGTGATGCATGAAATAAATTAATTAGCAGGAACTAGATCAGTTGACGTACCTGCACTTCCTGCTCTGTTAGAACCATACAAAAGTGTTTCATGCTAGGTTCTTTTTTTTTTTTAGATTATGAGATACTTCCTATTTTCTAAATGTTATATGGGCTAGTAGAGATTATTTTAGATGCACCAAAAAACTGATTTCAAATAGGCAAACAGCAATGGAAAAACACAAGAAAAATATGTTTGCATCCAAAAATGCAGAAATAAAACATAATAAAGCGATTTTGATATTGGAAAGACTGTGTGTACAGCCACAACAGATGGTAAAGGATGATATAAAAGAGTCACCTAGGTGGGGGCGGGGCCTGACCGCCGACGGGATCAGACGTGTTTCGTCTGAGCTCCCGCTCCGGGGCCCGAGCAACGGGGCTAATCGGCTACATTGGGGGCTCAGCTGATCCCCAGCCACTGGGGAACGCGGTGATACCGCTCCAGACCTCACCCGGCACCGACGGCACTCCGGCAAGGACCCAGAGCTAGCTGGAGCTTGAGCCGGGATGAGACAGCCGCTCTCCCGGGTCTCTGTCCGGCGTCACACTCCCCCCCCCCCTCTGGACCGGGGGGGTTATCCCGGTCTGCAAGGGCACCAAGTCACATCAAGCTGGGCCTACAACAACTGTCCGGGAGTGAAATAATTACCAGGCAACATTCCTAAGATGGCCGCCGCACACCAGCCATGTGCGCTCACTCAGCACCATCAGACCACCAAGACCATGCAGGCGGACTACACAAGACAAAGGTACAGTCCAGGGGCATCAAGCAGGGAGAAATGGGAGGAATACAGAGCGGGAACAAACCGGAAACAATCTTCCCTACCAGCCCAGACCTGCGCCACCGTAATAACCGTCACAAGCCACCGAAGCTGCACAGGAAGATGCCACTGCACCACTGGGGCACAAGAGGCACTTACCAAGTACCGGAGTGGGCTGACACCCCAGACAAAGAACTCAGAGACTGCACCTCATAATACCTGTGGCATCAGCCTTATTTTGGGATAACCCTACGACACATGCCTGTCAAACATGCTTTATGACATGCTTAAATAACCTTGTTAACGTGACGCCTGTTCCTGGACTCCACGACAAGCGTTGGACCTGCAAAATCAGTGGACTACGCCCGAAATTACGCATTGACGGCTGAGTGCACCATACCCACTGCATTTTATCCCACTTTTCCATCTCACCCTCCACTAAAATGAATAATAGACACTGTATAGCGTATATTTCCAGGAGGAGTGTGGGGGGAATGTGTGCTAGCCATCTAAGTAACCTAGAACAAGTAGTGCCATAGCATACACGGAAGCCATCTTGTGATAAGGCCGCACTTAAAGGGACACTCCAGGCACCCAGACCACTTCGGCTCATTGGAGTGGTCTGGGTGCCAACTCCCACTACCCTTAACCCTGCAAGTGTAATTATTGCAGTTTTTTTTAAACTGCAATAATTACCTTGCAGGGTTAAGTCCTCCCCTAGTGGCTGTCTATTAGACAGCCACTAGAGGGACTTCCTGCTTCATAGCACAGGTTTTCTGTGCTAGAGCGTCGCTGGACGTCCTCACGCTGTGTGAGGACCTCCAGCGTCGCTCTATTCCCCATAGGGAAGCATTGAAATTCATTTTCAATGCTTTCCTATGGGGTGCGCTAATGCGCATGCGCGGCATTGCCGCGCATGCGCATTAGGTCTCCTCGGCCGGCGGGCGAGATCAGTCTCGCCCACCGGCCGACGTAAGTAGAAGGAGGAGCGGCGGGGGAGGAGGAAGCAGCGACATGGGACCTGTCGCTGCCCCTGGTAAGTCACTGAAGGGGTTTTCACCCCTTCAGCAACTGGGGATTGGGGGGTGGGAGGGAGAGGGACCCTCCAGTGCCAGGAAAACGGATCGTTTTCCTGGCACTGGAGTTTCCCTTTAATGCCTGTGAAGCGTGCCATTATCCGGTTGTTCCTCCTTACTTGTATAAGCGCTCTAGCTAAGCAACTGATTCTATATAAGCAATTGTACACACGTTTTAGTTTTCCATAGCACAGTCAGGAAATGTTTAGATACTAAAGCGATGTCACTCAATTTAAATATAACTTTTAAGCTACAGTTACTAATTGACAAAGCAACTTATTATGACAATAGTAGTTACCTAGCTTGTACCTAGCCTGTATTACTAATTTAAAAAATTGTGCGCTTAATCTAAATGCTGTACAACAGTGAACGACTACGTGTTTTTAAACTGTTTGCAATTGTTGTTGTGGCATGGTTGACATGCGACTTATTTCATGCACAGTAAAAATAAAGAATAAAAAAAAAAAAAAAAAGAGTCACCTAGGTGCCAGAAGAATTTGTTTACCCAACAAATACGGCTCCTTTTTACCACGTGTTCTAAATATATATGGTTACGTCTTGCATATACAGTATAAAAATGTTATAGTGAGACGAGAGTTTCTTGTACATATTTTTTTTAAGGAGAATACTATGCATATACTTGTATTAAAATAATAATTCAAAACAAAATTTAGCTCATTAAGTCCCACGTATCTTTATTTTTGATGCAGCTACTTTTCTTATATTCAGCAAGCTGTTTGTGTGCTGCTTAGTAAATAGAATTCCTTGCAATGACAAGGTGTGTTTTTTTTTTATCTACTTTCCCTCTGGCTGTTAGTGACATTCACATTTGTTTCATGGGAGGTAATACCTCTGTAAAGACACACTCTAAGCAGTAGCAACTAGTGCCTTACAGTAACAACCCAGTTTAACAGCAAACTGTTTAGGAATGATTTGACATAAACTGGGACTCTTACCCAACTACCTCTTTGGTCGCATTGTTAACTTAGATTTAGCACATCCATTCTAGAAATGTCACTTTTGTCAAGCCTTGATGGCGTTAACTGGCTGTGTGTGCTTGGCTCAGATACCGAAGCACCCTCAACCAATCTCCACCATTCATTGATGATTTTACATTATCAATGTGGTGGCCATCCACCATTCCTAAATAGTTTTACATTAAGCCAGGAAGGGGGCCAGACTTCTAGATAACATAACCACTACAGCTCATTTTTGCTTAACATGTAATATTAAAGGACCAGTATAGTCACCCAGACCAATTCAGCTCAATTAAGTGGCCTGGGTGCCTAGTCCCCCAGGTTTTAACCCTTCAGATGTAAACATGTAAAGATGTAAAAGATGTTTACATTGCAGGGTTAATACAGCCTCTAGTGGCTGTCTTCCTGACAGCCGCTAGAGGCACTTCCGCGACGCTGAATGCGAAAATCGCATTGAGCACGCAGAACGTCCATAGGAAAGCATTGAGTAATGCTTTCCAATGGGCGGATTGAATGCGCGCGCGGCTCTTACCGCGCATGCGCATTCGGCTCCACTCGGGAGCTGACGTCATATGGGGAGGAGGTCACCCCTTCAGCCCAGCGGGTGGGGGGCCCTGAGGGTGGGGGGGACCTAAGTACCATATAGTGACAGTTAAACAAGTTTCTCAAACATGCTTACTCATCACCTGCAATAAATACTCATGTCATTTTGATTACCTTAGCATATTATTTTAATGACATACGGCAGGGGTCCTCAAACTCCGGCCCCCTAGATGTTGCTAAACTACAACTGCCATGATTCTTTGAATTACATAGATAGCCAGAGAATCATGGGAGTTGTAGTTCAGCAACATCTCGGGGGCCTGAGTTTGAGGAGCCCTGATATATACGGTAACATATCCTTTTAGTAGATCATTTGCCTCACAAATGAGGTGAGCATTTTTTAAGAGCTTGACCTTTTTTAGTATTTGGTAAATAGGAAAACAGTTTGCAAAATAAATGCATTCAGATATTTCCTGCTGATACCAGTTTATATCTTTCGAACATTTGGTAGTTAACCATGTTTTTTTACAGAACAGAAGTATTTCATGTCTAGTTGATCTTTACATCTCTTACACAGATATGTGGTAGAGGTGCCTGTGTTGTAATTGCAGCAAATTATTACTAACTTTGCAACCGATTTCTAAAATGCTTAGTGAAATCTCCCAGTTACACAAAAACAAAAAAAATCATTAAAGGGGAACCATCCCTTTTTTACAAGTTGAAAGCTTATTTGCCTAAATTCCGTGGCATAAATTAGTAATATCAAATCGCAAGTTCTTTTGTGACTTAATAAAATGGATGAATGACTTTTAAACAACTGCTTCCGCATATATTTTGTGGCCTGTTTAAGGGAGGAAGAGGGTTTATAAAACTAATATGAAACTGAACAGGTCATTATTTAAAATAACTTGTGTTATGTTTTCTTCTTAGGGAAGGAGTGTTCTCAAGATGAGAGCACATCGGCAGCCATATTCTCAGTGCAGCTGGATGACTACCTTGGAGGAAAACCTGTCCAGTACAGAGAAATCCAAGGATATGAGTCTAGTGCTTTTGTTGGTTACTTCAAAGGTGGACTTAAATACAAGGTACATTTTCACGATGTTAAAGCCACTGACAGATGAAGTGAATAACGTTGATAACATTGATTATATTGTTAAATGATACCTGTTAAGGGATGGGATATGTTAGGCAGCAGGTGAACAGTCAGTTCTTGAATTGCCTGCGTTGGAAGCAGGAAAAATGGGCAAGTGAAAAGATCTGAGTGACTTTGACAAGGGCCAAATAGTGACATCTAGACAAGTGGGTCAGAGCATCTCCTAAAAGGGCACGTCTTGTGGGAGTGTTCCTGGTATTCAGTGGTCAGCACCTACCACAAGTGGTGCAAGGAACGACCACCAGTGAACCTCCATCATGGACATGGGTGCCCAAGGCGCATTGATGCACATAGGGAGCGAAGACTACCCTGTCTAGTCTGATCACATAGAAGAGCTACTGTAGCTCAACTTCCTGAAAAACATGGCAGGTGGTTTTAATGTTGTCTGTATATATATATATATATATATATATATATTGGTTATGTAAGTCAATGAACAGCTAATAGACTTTCTCTTTATTCATGCATTGATTTGTGTAACTCTAAAACTTAAACAAATGTTCTTTATTAGTATTGATGACATCATTAGTCATTTGCAAAGCTTTATTATGGTTTAGCTTGCCGTCATCATTTTATTAGAATCTAATTTTGACATCACTACTCATCTGTTACTAGCTATTAAAGACTAAATATCTTATCATCAATATATTACAGTTTATTTCCGATGTCACTATGCATGTATTACTAGTTATTACGGGCTAATTCTGACACTCACTATATTATAGTCTAGTTTTGGCATAGGTACCCATTTTGTATAAGTTGGTACTATGTACTTCTTAGCACTACTGTTTGATAACACATTATTTTATCCTATATATGATTCTGTTACTGAAATGTGAGCTTAAAGCACATTCTATTCTATCAGTATCCCAGCCTATCCATTTATTTTTATATATTAATTGCACTCATTTTGTATCAATGTAGGCTGGTGGTGTCGCATCCGGGTTTCAGCATGTAGTGACCAATGACCTTAGTGCAGAGAGACTGCTTCACATCAAAGGAAGAAGAGTGATCAGGGCTACCGAAGTCCCGCTTAGCTGGGCAAGCTTCAACAGTGGGGATTGTTTCATCGTTGATCTGGGAGCTGTAAGTAATCCATTTTTCTATTTACACCTCTAATAAAGTATATTTAGTTGTTGTCACTGAATGACACTTTTTTTTCTGCCTACAAAATTAAAGGGTTACTCCAAAAATCACAAGCACTACAGGACACTTTATGACTATGATGGCAAGTGTATTTGGCGCCATTCCCTGGTAATTGGACAAACCATTTTGCAATGGTTTTTCTTTTATGGGTTCTATGTGGTGCTGAGCTTCTTCTAATTGCAGCCGAATGACTACCGAGGAACAGAGGATACTACTTCTGGCTTATAATGAACATATCTTATCCTAGCACTGATTATTGTAAGGAGGAGAATAGGAGAAGATTTTATTTATTTATTTTATACTTATCGGGCACTTACTCGTAATGACTTTTATGATCTCACAAGTTCTATTTGCTTAAGTTTATATATAGAAAGATTAAGGCTAAACACCGAACTGTGGTTGTATATAATTTTGTTCTCCTGGTCTTAAATAAAACTCCTTTCTATTTGTACTACTCCGTGACACCTTTGGAATTTGATTTTAAATTTAGAGAGATTTGTTCAAAAGGAACAGAAAGCCTTAAAGTGAATGTGACGTCCACTACAGTTTTGAAAAATCAGTTTGCCTTGAGGTGGTAAGGCGTATCTTTTACTGCATAACTTGTCAAAGTATAGAATAGAGATCTATCTCTCTGAAGATTGCCACAAAGTAACACTCACTACCTCCTACAATGCTTAGAATGCAGCAATTATAGAAGTGTCACTTGCATTCAGTGTAGCTGTATACTCAATCAATACCACTGGTTGGGGGCTTTAGGTAGCCTTTAATCCACTGAATCAGTAGGGGTTGTATCAGAAAGTACAGATCTGCTGTGTGTGCAGAGCACCTTGCAAATATATTGCATGTCAGTACATAATGCATTGTACTTGGCAAATCTCTTGTGTAACCTCCTCTCGATTCCACCTAGATGTTGTAGTCCACAATGACAATATAACAAATGGTAGGTATTTAAACTTTTAATGTTACAACCCTATTGATATGTTCCTGTTTAACCTATGTTTTTATAAAGTTTAAAACCTTTTCAGAGATACAATGATGCTTAAAAACACTGAAAGATATAATAAAGATTGCTCTGACCTTTCTCATTTAATATACATTTAGCTTGACAAAGCACCCTCGTAGCAGGTCGAAATGTTGCTGCTCTGTCACATTTTTTTTGACCCAATAAATCTGCCTTTGGTTTGCACACCCTGTGTGCCTGGAGACCATTCTCCTGTTTGCCTGAGCGTTGTGGGATTGCTGGTCCTGCTCCAGTGCACCTGGTGTCAATTGGAATTGAGTGCGGCCCCTTTCTTCATTTGTGTAATCCTTTGGTGTTCCGACATTTTATAATAGTGAATGCTCTACTAATTTTATAACATGACAGGAGGCTTCGTATTTGCTTAAGACTTTCTTTACTTAAGCAAATACTCGCCTCCTGTCATTAATACAATTAAGATTATAGGTACACTAAAGCTAGCATAATCTACAATTCTTAATAATGGCTATTACCAAGAGTAAAACTATGTTGTGAATGAACCTGGGTACTTTGGTTCTTGTTTATAATGGGAGGTTGGACTAATTCTTAAAACTGTTGTCCTAAACAACTTGTTGTTATACAACTTTTAGAGACAGAGCATAGAATTTCAGGCAGCAACAGTTTAAAGGCGTTAAATTCACATTTCTGTGTTTTTGTAACAAACAATGTAGTAGAGGTTGTTGCAAGTTAGAGAAGGAATATATTCAGTTGAGGCATATTAAATCAACAATTACTGGTTGTAGATTGATTTTGTCTTGAGTAGAGGTTGTAGTTTATTTCCATAAGCAAAGTGGTTTGTCCGAGAACAATAACAAATAATCATATTCCAATAAAAAATGCCATGATCGATAGCCGGCTAGACAAGTTATTGTTACGCCTAGGTCAGATTTCAGTAATGAGTCCAAAGAGAGGAGAAACAAGGTGAACTGTTAGTGTAGGACAACTTTCCTGACAGCTTTGCCTTGATGCGACAGGTGATCTTACACTTTAATGGCCATTGGAGTGATACTAAAAACCTCCAGTTATTTAAACTGGACATAGGGATTTGGGATAGGGCGCAAGTAACTTTTTCTTTGTTTTTTATTGTATATATTGGGGCTGACGTGTACTATAGTTATTACTGCCGCCCAGGAGTAGTGGGAGTTTGAGAGGAAGGCTTAATTTTGTGTTAAATGGTTTTTATTTCGTTTACAGTATATGAGCAGACATTTAGCGGGCTTGTAAATTTGGCATGTCAGTTCCTACGCAGAGGCTCAGTCTGTTTCATATCAATAGTTACCCATGTGCCTACGCAGAGGCCAAAGTTAGGTAGGCATTGTGTGATCTTGTTTCAGCGCTTAGTGTGTGTATTAGGTCGTGGTTTGATGTACGAGTTTGCGTGGTATGTCGTGTAAATTGCTGGCACGTGTGAGTTGTGTGGGGGTGACAACGTGGTGTGCTGATGATGTTTTCCTTCTCGTTTCCCGTGTGGAGTAGCGTAGTTGGCCAGTTCCACGTGACTTCTTAATGAGGGTGCGTTGCCTGTAAAGCTGGGTTCTTGCCGTGCGTTTATGTCGCCTGGTGTAACGTTAGGTCTTGGTCCAGTTGGAGTGTTTTGGTATCGTAGTGTTTACGTATAGGCTAAGTATGGCCTGTAAAGGTTTCCTTACATGAGTCTGTGCAGTGGTTGGGTGCGGCCTGACTTTCTGATAGTATCATGTGGCATTGTGTAGTATATGCTATGGTTCTGAATCGACTGCTTAGATTGCGTCAGTTTCTCAGTGGAGTTTCTGGTTAATGTGGGATGGATCGGAAAAATAGCGAGGCCTGTTTGTGTTGCCTCCCTTCTTGTTTCTTAAGTGGAGCGATTTAGTCTGTCAGTCAGTTGTTTTCCCCTGACGGGGGTGCTACGTCGAGGTAGTGGGGTTTATGTTGTACGTTCATGTGTAGTCATGGCCCGTCTGGGTCCGTCGGCAGGACGTGTTGTTGGTAGTGTGTGGTGTGGGAGTCTTCCGTGTCGTGTGTTATCAGGGTTGTCTCGTGTTCGGGGAAAGGCTTAATTTTGTATCTCTTGAGAAACTCAATGCATTCTGTTTTTGTTTGTTTGGGGTTTTGTGCTATTTTTTATTTGGTATTTTAAAAATGCTACAAAGTGAAAGGCTCAATAGAAAGTATTATTAAGTTGTCAATTGGTTATTATTAGCTATGCCACACCTTGGTTTTGATTAGCTAGTTTTACCTGTTGCTTTGCATAGCAGCATAATAAAAGGAGCTTCTGTTAACAGACCAGGCCAGACCAGTTTTGTTTGACCACATTATTTATTAAAAAAATAACTCTATTTTTTTAGGTACCTGTGACAGTAGAGGGATTGCTATAAACAGTTTTATGGATACGTAGGATGGCATGTTGTGTTTGCCCAAGAGCACCAAAACAGTAGTTATAAAGGTCCAAGTCAACATCTACCTTTGTGTTAAGCACTCAACTCCCACCTAGAGCCAGCTGTCATTTGTCTATAAAATACATTAAAATAGATATCTTTTTTACCCCTAATGTTGCCTTGGTTTTTGTGTTCATTTTTGGATATTGTTGACTTTAACCCCTTAATGACCAAACCTCTGGAATAAAAGGGAATCATGACATGTTACACATGTCATGTGTCCTTAAGGGGTTAAACGGGTAGTTTTACAAAAAAAACGAAAACTAAGCATGCTAACTTATGCAAAGGGTTTTTGGAAATTATTAAGAGTTTGACATCTATTTAAGACATCACTGTATAAACAGACCTTTAAAATGTTGTGTTTAATTTGAGCAACGCAGAAATGGAGTAGTGGTCATAGGAGCGCAGTGTGATTTCAGTGTATTTGTAACAGCAGAGTTTTAAATGTCACATCTACTGTGTCTGTCTTAGGGGGCCCAGAGTTGAGGGGATTTAATGTTTATGGTTCCTCTATTTAAGATGTTGTTGTGGGCTGTACATCCTATGAATTTCAGAGTTACAATCCACTACAGACATCTTCGCTGTCCACTAAAGCCAGGGGCACGCAGCTGTACCCTCACACTATAAAGATGCCTGATTACATCAATGTGCCCTGCACTGTACCACTGCTGCCTCTAGCAACAAGTATGTATTGGTACTGCACTCTTTTTGAAAAGTCAGCATTTTATTAACACTCATTTTAAAGGCTATCTAAGGAACACTTTATTATTAATTATTTAACTTTCAGACAGTAAGAAAGGGAATTTCAGGGATAAGGCACATGTTTAATGAAATCACAGGAGCATGAGTGGGGATAGGTTGCAATGAGTCAATGTGTTTACCTGCTGAATAGAATGACCTGAGAATTCATTCTGCACAGTGATATCAGACTTTCCATAGTGTGTGTCATTCGGGTAAAGGCGTTCAATACTTTCTCTAAGTAGTTTAGAGAGAAATTTGCAACAATATTCAGTGATCATTGGAATGGGGTGAACTTATTGGATCTATTTTCCCAGATAGTGAAATGACATTTAACACTGTTGACAATAATGTTGTAATACATAATCTTAAGCCTTGAGGCTTGAATGATAATTTACTATCAGACAGAATTAGACTTATTTACTCTGAAATGTTTTTTGCCGCCTCTACTTCAAGTTTCCATTATTTTGCCCCTTCTATGGTCCTTATTGAAAAAGTTAAACATTCCAAAATGTGTTACTTTATTCAATACAGCATCTTCAAAATAGCAAGAAAAAAAACGTAGATTATTTGTGAACTTAGTAGAAAATGTCTTCCATATTACAAAGTCGATATACATCTAAATGAGAATAATATATAAATATTAGTGCATTTCATAATTAACTCAAATATATCATTACAGCAATTGATCAATTGTTCATGCGCACAAATCAGAGTATATTAATCAGGAGAGAGAATCAGACCTCACTATATATTTACTACTGATGGTTCCTAGTTTGGGGAGTAATAGGAACACTCATTAATTAGAGCCCCCATGACAAAATATGTGCTCAAGCAAAAGAAAATATAAGGGCAAAGAAGCAGTCAAGAAGTGAAAAAGCTTGAAGGACCTTATTTGATGGAGCAGAATCTTTGGACCTTTATTGTGCTGTTGTGAGATGCATTCATTGTGGATTAGGCTCTAGATTCTAATATGTTATTTAGATTTCCATTTAATATAGTAGCCTTGGTGCCTAGATGCAGCTCCTGCAGGCTGACTGCTGTAAGCATTGCTGTTTCTGAGAAATAACAATGCTTACATTTGTCAGTCAGTGCCCCTCAAATAGTAGGCAGAAGTACTTCCTTACAGTATTTACAATCACAGGGAAGTCTTACCTTAGAATAGTATTGTAATGTTTCTCTATGAGAACAATCCTTTTGGTGCAGTACCCCACATCGGTGTTACTCTGTGGCATTGACTGGCCAAGATCCATCTGGGTAATCTCAGCATAAGTTGGATCATTGTCAGTGGCAAGACCAGGACACGCTGTATTGAAGGTGAGCTTAACTTTATAATTTTAGTTCATTGGAGCAGAGAGGGTTCAAGGGAAAGCTGAATCTAAATGGAAATAGAACAAAATTCTCTACGAGAGTTGCAATCTACTCCTATGTGACCAATATAGCAAGTTTAAATGTGTGTGTGTGTATATATATATATATATATATATATATATATATATATATATATATATATATATATTATGGAGTTTGTTTTCACAGAAGTGTGATTGACTTGGAGTTACATTGTGTTGTTCCCTTTTTTTGAGCAGTGTATATATAAACTGTACAAGAGTTCAAATGGTTCATATGTACAGGGCTGCATTTTAGCAACCTGTGGATGATGAAGACTACTGGGCACTCTGCAGAGCTAATTCTTAGAATCAAATAGCAACCTGAATTTCCGTGGTTGATGCCAGCTAACTGTTCCTACAATATGTGGTAAAAATTCACATTTTAAGTTAGTATTTGTATATTCAGGTGGCACTTTTTGATAGCTGTATTTCAAGGGATACCAGCAGATTCTTGCAAAGATCCATAAACAGGGCACTTGATAATTTTTTTTTCGTATTGTTGTCCTGTAAGTGGAAAAAACCTGTCCAAAATAATGCAAAAGATAACCGAGATAATCTCTGTTAGATTTTGTCTCTCCAACATTTCTGTAAAGGGTGAACAACTTTAATTAAACTCTGCAAATGTACATAATAGTATTTTTTGTACCTATCTACAACAGCTTACATGCTAGCTGTACCTCCACATGTATTGCTTATTATTTTAACGGAAACATGTGGCAGTCAAGGGGTTAAGAAATAATCTTGTTTAAATACCATACTAAGGAAGTTATGAATATGAAATGCGAATGTAAGTCATTGACAATGAGGATGTAATATATGCATTTCTGACACTAATCCGTCTCTACAAACGGAACACTCTGCATAATTCATATTGAAATGTGGTTACAATACCCATCATTGTGATATGGTATTGTGAAATAACCTTCTAGTATAATACTATCCCTCATTATCTGAAAAGACCAACATCTCTGCATTTTCATTCGAAAGAATAGTAGCTGCTAATATTGAATAGTTCTTAATGTTTTCATAAGTAACCTTGTAAATGTATTGTGTTGAATGGACTCTCCAGGAAATACTTGACATTCAGTCATTTTATTAATTCCTGGTAATACTTTCTATTAATTAGATCAGGTCCTTAGGTGTTGTAGTTTATTCTGAATTAAGTCATCTAGTCCACATTTTCAAGGTAAATAGAAATATATGTCAATAATAGTATACATTGTATTCTGTCTCCATTGACAATTCTTACAACCAAAACCAGTGTTTCACTAAAACATAGTTTTATGATTGAATTACTTTGCTAAAAAAAAAAGGAAAGGAAAAAACAATTTCACCCTGCAACCCAATCCTCCTTCAGTGTTGTCATTAGAAATATAGAAACTTAGAATGTGACGGCAGATAAGAACCATTCGGCCCGTCTAGACTGCCCAATTTTTCAAATACTTTCATTAGTCTCTGGCCTTATCTTATAGTTAGGATAGCCTTATGCCTATCCCATGCATGCTTAAACTCCTTTACTCTGTTAACCCGTTACCACTTCAGCTGGAAGGCTATTCCATGCATCCACTACCCTCTCAGTAAAGTAATACTTCCTGATATCATTTTTAAACCTTTGCCCCTCTAATTTAAGACTATGCCCTCTTGTTGTGGTAGTTTTTCTTATTTTATATACTCTCCTCCTTTACTGTGTTAATTCCCTTTATGTATTTAAATGTTTCAATCATATCCTCCCGGTCTCGTCTTTCCTCCAAGCTATACATGTTAAGTTCCTTTTCCTGCTGCTTTAGGCCTTGCTGGCTTGTAAAGTGTGTCCCAGATGATAGACTGAGTTGAGGATTTGGAACGAGGTGCTGCCATTGATCCTCTGCCCCCAACATGCTGTGCATGCAGGCAACAAGATGTATTTTATTCACAGAATTAAAGGGACATGCCAGACCCCTAAAGCACTTTGCCTTGCTGAAGTGCATTATAGGTGAAGACTGTGAAACTTTTATAAATTAACCTTATTACACCACCCAAGCTGTAAATCACACAAGCGGTCCTATTACTTCCTTGTTTAACTGAAGATGCAGGCAATTGCTCAGATCGCATGTCTTGCAAAGACTTTTCACTGTACTGCATTGGAAAGACTTGGGTGCTTATGGTGCCTGGAGTAACAAAGGAAAACCGTCACTTCTGAGGATTGTACAATATGCGATTTACATAATCCTATATTTTAGAAACAAGTGTTTGTAAAGTGTGAAAAATAAGGTTAGTGGTAGAAACCCTTATCTCTTTATCATGCAACTGGGTGCCTTCATCTTAGTTCCTTGTCAATCGTTGTTATAAACTCTCTACTTTGCTCTTGGCAGTCAGCATAGAGAAAGCACACAGAGAAGAGGAGAAATCAAACCATGTTTCTATATCATCTCTTCATTTGCTAGGTTTGCTCTGGCTTTGTCTTGTCTGAACCGAATTACGATACCATTTGCTAAATCTCATAAAAAAAAGTCAAAACAAGATTTCAATGTTTTATTCAACGGTGTAAGTTCCAGATAAGGGACTTCTCCTTTTTAAAAAACAAACCATAAAAACTAAGCCAAGCCATATTCAACTGTAATTTCTGTCTCTGCATTCCAGGTGATTTATCAGTGGTGCGGTTCATCGTGCAATAAGTATGAACGCTTCAAGGCTGCACAGGTTGCTAATGGAATTCGTGATAACGAGAGGAAAGGAAGGGCTCAGCTAGTAGTCGTGGAAGAAGGAAGTGAACCAGATGAACTCACCAAGGTATTCCACCGATTGTCATTTACCTGCCTGTAGATATATAGATATATTTTTTGTTAGTTTATGAAAACTGGTTCTGCTTTTAATTATTCCACAGGAAGATCCGCATTACCGATAAACTAAACCTAATAATGAGAATATTTTCATTGTAATCATGGTAAAAGAAGCTTAGTTTTGACTAAATAGTAGCAAATCGCTTTAAGAGTGTGGTTTCCTTTTGGAGATGTGGTTATGTGACTAGGTTCCTCAGAACTAACTAATACGTCTTTAGTAGCATTAAGTGACTGTCTTTCTAAAAAGGACATAAAAAAGCAAGCACAAAAAAAAAAAAACATAAAACTTTCTTTATGGTTGTTAGTTTCATATTTTTAAAGGATCACTAAAGTCAACCAGACCGCTTCAAATCAAGGAAGTTATCTGGGTGCAGTGCTCCTGTCATTTTGCTGACAGCCACTAGAGGTGCTGACGAGGCACTGGCCGATTAAAATTCGGTCACATGACAACCAATTCCACATAGGAAAGAATTGATTCAATGCTTTCCCATGAGGAAGCTCGGATGTGCGAGCGACACTCACCTCGCTTGCTAATCCCCAATTGGATTGGGCATTGGCAGAGGAAGCCAGGACTATTCCGTGATGTCTAGTGAGGCAGAGAAGGAAGCAGAGTGATCACCTGATGCTTCTAGCTCTCTCTCAGAAGTATTGGAGGCAGGGAGTGGATCACCGCAGACCACAAGTAAAAAGTCAAACTGTTCGCCAGCAACATGACTACTTATAGTGTGGGGTGCCAGCGCACTCCTGACACCATAACCACTACTGCACACTGTAGTGGTGATGGTGTTCATACTGTTCCTTTAATCAATACAATTCCATTGTCAGAATCATTACAACTTAAATCAGCCAGCATACACAATATTACACAATGGTTCCATGGCTGGAAAGAAAACTGACTCAGACTGTTTTATATATACAACCATATACTCTTTGTGAATTTGCAGATTTAAAAAATGAATAAATAATGAGTGGTGATTAAATATCACAGAAAATTTACATTTAAGATCATGTGATAGGATAAAAATCGTTAGATGCTCTTGTAAAGAGACATAAACTATTGTTAATACTGTTAATAAAAATAAAGTGTAAAGTCACCCAGACTACATATTCATTTTAAACAAATATGTAGTAGCTTTGCGTGCCATCACAGAATGTTAGAGAATTTACTTGTATCCTGGTACATATACAATGGCAGTGGGTAACCACAAATGAGGTACAGAAACTGAATCCTGCAAATCACGTTCAGACAGTCTTGTTTCTCATAAACATTAAAACCACGGTATTGCTATTATTAATACCGAGTCAACACTTCTGGTGAAAGCCAGTTTGTCTTTACGAACATTTCAAATTAAGCACTGTGTTTGAAGCGGTGGGCTGGCAAGATTTGGTCAGCCAGCAGGGGTTAAGTTGCCCATTTTGCAATTGCGCAAGCTCTCTGTGACAGCCCCCATCCTCAGCATTTGGGAGTATGCCTATACAGTCACCTGCAAATGTTTGTGTTGCTCTGTAGATTCACTTGCCAGTGGGCAGTTGATATTATTACTGATATATTGTGTTCTACATGTAATTTATAAAAATCAACCTCATTAAAACATAATGTGCCTGCTAATTAAAGCTACATTCTTATTTAGCGTAGTTATCTCTATATCGACATTTCAGCTAATGCTTTGGTAAGGGAAGATAAAGTTATAATAAAAGGACAACACAGTATGGGAAATATTGAAATTTGTGGAGGGGGAAGAAACCCAGTGAGAGAAAGATATAGAAGAAAAGGACACAAAATGGCTTATTCACTAAAGTGAGCATTCAAGGTGGATTTCAAATTAAAGGGGAAAATAGTCGAACTGGAAAGCTGGAAATGCCATCTATGCATTCTGTTTCGGCTGCTCTGGCCTTAAATTTTACATGAATTTTTAATCCACTTTAATTCACTTGAGTAATCAGCCCCGTTAGTCAGTTGTACTTCCATTTTGGCTGCTGGGGCCTTACATTTCACTTTGAAGTCCCACATTAGTAAATAACTATAAATAAATAAGTAAATAAAAAAAGGTTTCAAGCACAATACATGGGATCTTCTATTCAGGTAGACATATTCAATATAACTCTTGTAGATGGCGATCTATGTGAGTATTACTTGTTAATATCTATATCAAAAAAATTAACCTGGGATGGTAGGACGAGGGCCTACAATTGGGACTCTCCTTTCAGATTCGAGAAAGTTAACAAGTAGGAAAATAGACAAGTTGAAAATCTCGGCTGACTAACAGTGAGCCTGCTGCAGAGGAGGATTAAGATCCAACAGGGCCCCAGGCTCAGAGTCCTCGTATAAACTGTGGGCCGCCTAACGTTGCCTTGCGGTTAATCCTGTCCTTGGCTGGCTGAGCATAATGATCTCTACAGTGCCAAAGGTAGCCATCACTGCTGTAACTGTTGATTTTGATCTATATACTGCTTAGTTTGACATCTGCTAAAATTACAAGTATTCAATTTGTCATTGAGAAAGGTGTGTGTGTGTGTGTTTGAATCTGTGAGTACGGTGAGTGTATGCAGCTGTGTAAATGCACACAGGTTAAAGATAATTTTGGAAGTGGTTAGGGTAAAGAAGGGTTAAGGTTTTAGAGGGGTTAACATCAGCGTGAGATTACATAGGGTCTATAGTATAAATAACAATAAGAGCTTGAGAGAGGTTAAAGTTGTAGTTCAGGGGCTTTTTAGAATTATTGCGTTTAGGGAAAGAGTGGGATTCAATTTAGCATTTGGGTGCAGGGTGTGTTTTAGGATTATTGAGTTTAGGATTAGAATTGGATTCAATTTAGCACTGGGGTACATAAGATGTTTTGTTTTTAAGAGATGTTAACTATATGATTAAGGGAAAGGGTTTATTTTCAGATTTAGGCATTGAGTGCTGTAGCTTTAAGTGTTATTCACAAAGTACCCACCCTGCTATGTCTTCTGTCATCCTCTAAGATCGATAGTAAAGCTGAATGAGTGGTTACAGAGTGTGCATCACTGAGAGCTCCCCCTGCAATGCATTTCCTATGTGATAGGTTACTAGTAGGCAGATAATCCGGATACTGACCAAGGTCCAGGTACTTATCTCTCCTGACCAGTTTATGTAAGTTCAAATAGGCACAGCATTTGTGCTTAATAAGGCGCCCCTAGTGGTCAGACCCCTCTAGGCAGGTACCTTCTCGGCCTAATGGGAAATCCAGCCCTGGTCATACACCAGGAAATCACAGATTAATTAACATGTTTTGGCCTACATTTGAAATTCATTTGAATTCACATCTATTCACCCTAATAGTTTAATTTGTCTCACAGAAATGCGATACAAAGGTATTTACACACAGTGAGTGGGGCCTGGTTGACATTTTTATTTGTAGAAATTAAAGTAAAAGAAAAATACGTTTTCAGCATGTCTTCCTTACCTAACAGCTGGAATGAATCAATGGTCAATATTAAATTCATGGATTCCCCATTAACTCTAGTCATTGGCCATCGCTGAATTGCTTTTATATGAGACTAACAGGGTGATTCACTGAAGTGAGAAATCAAATTATAGGCCATAATAGCTACATTGGAAAAAATATCTATAAGTCAGTTATGCTTCCAGTTCAGTTACATTGGCCTACTGTGTAAAATTCACATAGAATTCTCATTTAATGGACCACTATAGTGTCAGGAAAACAAACCCGTTTTGCTGACACTATATAATCATTAGGGTCCCGCCACCCTCAGGGCCCCCCCTCCTGCTGGGCTGAAGAAGTTAAAACCCCTTCAGCCACTTCTTTATCCAGCGCCGGGCTCCCCCTCCGACGTCAGCTCCCGAGTGGAGCCGAATGTGCATGCACAGCCAGAGCCCATGCGCATTAAAAACGCCCATAGGAAAGCATTTCATAATGCTTTCCTATGGACGTTCTTCGTGCTCAATGCGATTTTCGCATTTAGCATCGGGGAAGCGCCTCTAGTGGCTGTCAGGAAGACAGCCACTAGAGGCTGGATAAACCCTGCAATGTAAACATAGCAGTTTCTCTAAAATTGCTATGTTTACATCTGAAGGGTTAAAACCTGGGGGACCTAGCACCCAGACCACTTCATTGAGTGAAGTGAATCAACCTGTCATGGGTATAACACAATATGATCTCTGTTCTGCTACTTGAAATCATCTTATTTATTATCACTGCTATTCCATCTAATCAGGCAGATGCTGGCCGTTGATTAATACTTTGCATGCAGACCACATGGTAGATATAAGGAAGTAAGAAAAAATATATAATTTTAGCAAACAGAAAGATAACCGCTAAGCAAACAGAGAAGGCTCTACATCTAGTTCTGAAATTAATGGAATGAAAATTATACTCGATTTAAACATATTTTTACACATCTTCCTATATACATCTACAGTGCTGTGCGTAAGTGTATGTGACAAATGTACTTGGAGTTTGAACTTTGAATTGTTGCAAAGTGAAAATTGAATTGCAAAACTTGAGACCAAAGTAGAGAAAATTTCTCCAACTCCGCTCTAGTCACAAAGTGACTGATTTTAACCTGAATATAATTATGTGTTCACCCATTTTCTCTACTTTTTTCCCACCGCGAATTTGGATTAAATAATAAAATCCTAAAAAGATCTTCATAAATATTTGTTCGTATTTAACTCCTAATTGTAATGTTTATTAATTAAAACATAAATCGATTTACAAAATGTTATCTTCCTTTTATTGCTTAACATTATTATTGATAACATAATTCTAAAACACACTTACGGTAATTAAATAGCATCTTAGGGGTTAGGCTTTTTGATGCTTGTGAGTTTAAAGGGTTATTCCAAGCATCATAACCTCCGTAGTCCGCTCTAGTGGAATATGACCCTGAAATTGTTTAGCAACAATTTGCCCTCTTACCTGGGTGACGTGGGTGCCAGCTCTGCTCTAAAGCAGGGTTGACGACTGGCAACATCTGCAGCACCGCAGGAACCAGGCGCTGATTCCGCCACTCATTCATTGGCTGAGAGTGTCAGCAGATCACTTTGAGCCGGTGTATTGGAATGACTTTAGCCAGTCCTGATCTCTTGTTCCAGGCTGGCTAATGACTCCCTTTTGACGATGGTGGAGGTGGAGTTACACTATACATATAAACTCCAAGCACCATTGTGTCATAGTTCTTGGAGTAACCCTTTTAAGAAGATTAAGGATAATTAGTACAAATAATTTGGGTAATATCACCTTAAGACTAACACGGTTATTCACTAAAGGGAGAATTGAATTTCAAATTATAGGCCAACATAGCTAAATTGAAAAACATTTCAAAGTCAGTAATGATTCCAGTTCTGTTACATTGGCATACTGTCTACGATTCACATTGAATTCTCACCTTAGTGAATAAACCTTTCTTGGATATAACACAATATGAATCATCTTTCTATTTATCACTGCTTTTCCATCTAATCTGGCAGATGCTGGCAGTTAATTAATACTTGGCATACAGAGCACATGGTAGATATAAGGAAGTAGGAACAAATATTGTTTTAGCAAACAAAGACTAACAAACTAACACAAACTAAACACACACCGCACATTGCTGTGAGTTCTGATCCTGTGTAGATCTGTGATACACTCATACACATCACACCTTGATGTGGGTTCTATTTCTGTTTAGTTCTATGATATTCTAACAGACACCAACCATTCTTAGAAAGATAGACGCTGAAAAAAGAATTCAAAGAGGAACAGTGAATTAGGTCTTCGAAAAGAAACAGTCTTTATTGTCGGGGTCTTCACATGTCCCTTCGACTCTACCATATACAGATCCAGCACAGAGATACCTTGAACACTCTAGGTTATAATGCCTAAAATTATAACAAAGCTTTGAGTCCCAACTGTAAAGTATATATACCATGTGCCAAGAATACTGTGGGTGTATAATAGAGAAAAATATGGTTTTCTTTGTGATACCAAAAAAGGAGATTGACTCACATTGTCAGTGTCTTTATAACAGAGACGGCGTCTAAAGCTTTTAAGTGTGTCTAAATTTCCTAATTTGTCACATAACCACTTCCCTTCTAAAATGGAGCAATGTGTGAAATTTGGTTAAAATACTTCTCGCGCTGCTGTGGCGAAAGACACATTTTACCTTGTGGTATTGTTTATATTGTAAATGTACATTATCATAGCAAATTGCAGATATTTATATTATTCCCGTATCAGACCCAGACCCATTGAGACATGCATACTATTCCTTTGTTTAGTACATGGCCACACACATATTATAAAAGCATCAAATATTTTTTCTTGTGTTGTAAGTGTCCATGTGTACCTATAGATCCCTGATGATCAACTTGCTTTCGATTTCAGGACAGTTCTTGAGACTGATGGTGTTATAAGCACTAGCATAATTGATGCTCTAGTGCAGGGATAGGCAACCTTCAGCACTCCAGATGCTGTGGACTACATCCCCCATAATGTTTTTACACCCATAATGCTGGCAAAGCATCATGGGAGGTGTAGTCCAAAACATCTCCAGTGCCGGAGGTTGCCTATGCCTGCTCTAGTGTATCAATTCATAATAAGAGTAATGCAAATTGGCAAAGATGAACTGTACTGACAATAAGGAAGCAAGAATTTAAGGTTATTTTGACTCCCAGATATACCCACAAGTCCAGCTCATTGTGGGCCTGAGTGCACCCATTCCATGTAAAGAGACATGATGACAATGGAGACAGGGAAATAATGGAATTTGAGATAACCTGATATTTAGACTAACAAGTTTATTTACTGAAGTGAGAACTTGCGTTTCTCCTATTGTTTCCTCTTCTCTTTCTCTCTCAGAATCTGTTCTTCTTTTCTTTATTTCTGAGCTAGTTTTCTTTAATACATAAGATAAATTAGGAACTACTTTGTCTTAAATATTTGTCCTATGCTTGACCTTCTTTGACCAAAGGAGGAGCTTAAGTCAGTTCTATTTCCTGTGTCAAAGAAAGTACTCACCCTTCTCCTTGACACCGGAAATGGAGCTGACTTAAAGCGGCACTGTCATGCCGAATCCCGTTTTTTTTTTAACCCCCCTCCCGCCTCCACTACATCCAATCGACCCCCTAGTCACCCCCAAATGCCCCTAAGCCCCCCACATTACCTCTTTTTAATTCTTTATCTTCTGCCCCGATCTTTATTCAGGGCGCCGCCATCTTTGTGTGGGTAGGTGAAGTCCCTGTGGGACACGTCATCTACCCACACTACACAGACTGTGAGATTCCCGCACATGCCCAGTGAAACACCTGGACATGCGAACGGGAATTTCATCTATTCATTCATTCATCAGACAGACGAATGAATGAATAGAAAAAATCAGACGAACAAACTAACACTGTGTATCAGTGTTAGTTTGTTCGTTCAGTTTATTACAAGGAGGGAGCTACCGGCGTGCAGCTCCCTCCTTGTAATATGTAACTATAGAAGCGGCAGGGAGCAGTGCTCCTCGCCACTTCTAAGCCCCCCATGTCCCCCCTCACTCTATGGGGGTCAATATGACCCCCATAATAGGACAAGGGAGATTAAAATCTCCCCAATGCCCCTACTCGCTATACCGCGAGTAGGGGCATGTCCACTAAACAGTGAGCAGCCTGTGGCTGCTCACTGTAAAAAAAAAAAAAAAAGGTAATAAGGGGGGGACCTACTGTCGTCCCCCCCGGCCCCCACCCCTGCGCGGTGGGTGGGGGCCCTAATAAAACAATAAGGGGGGGGGGACCTTCTGTCCTCCCCCCCGGCCCCCACCCCTGAGCGGTGGGTGGGGGCCCTAATAAAAACAATAAGGGGGGGACCTATTGTCCTCCCCCCCTGGCCCCCACCCCTGCGGGTGGGTGGGGGCCCTAATAAAACAATAAGGGGGGGGGGACCTATTGTCCTCCCCCCCTGGCCCCCACCCCTGCGCGGTGGGTGGGGGCCCTAATAAAACAATAAGGGGGGGGGGACCTATTGTCCTCCCCCCCTGGCCCCCACCCCTGCGCGGTGGGTGGGGGCCCTAATAAAACAATAAGGGGGGGGACCTACTGTCCTCCCCCCCGGCCCCCACCCCTGAGCGGTGGGTGGGGGCCCTAATAAAACAATAAGGGGGGGACCTACTGTCCCCCCCCCGGCCCCCACCCCTGCGCGGTGGGTGGGGGCCCTAATAAAAACAATAAGGGGGGGGGACCTATTGTCCTCCCCCCCTGGCCCCCACCCCTGAGCGGTGGGTGGGGGCCCTAATAAAACAATAAGGGGGGGGGACCTACTGTCCTCCCCCCCTGGCCCCCACCCCTGCGCGGTGGGTGGGGGCCCTAATAAAACAATAAGGGGGGGGGGACCTACTGTCCTCCCCCCCTGGCCCCCACCCTTGCGCGGTGGGTGGGGGCCCTAAATGGACCCCCCCCCCCATCAAGGTGACTAGGGGTCCCAAGCCCCTAGTCACCCCCCACCCAAAACATTCTATCCCCTACCTACCCCCCTCACCCTAAAAATAGTGAGGGGGGAATAAAATAACTAACCTGTAAAAAAAATAAAAATTAAACTTACCATTTGACGTCTTCTTTTTTCTATTGACGTCTTCTTTTTTCATTTCTGTGTAAAATGACACAGAGCACTGTGATTGGATGGTTTGAAATCCATCCAATCACAGTGCTCTGTGTCATTTTACAAGCGTGGGAAAGTTCTTTGGAATTTTCCCACGCTTGTAAAATGACACAGAGCACTGTGATTGGATGGCTTGAAAACCATCCAATCACAGTGATCTGTCATTTTACACAGCGTGGGAAAGTTCTTTTGAATTTTCCCACGCTGTGTAAAATGACACAGAGCACTCTGATTGGCTTAAACCAACCAATCATTGTGTTCTAAGCCTAATTGCAGGGCGGGGCAAGGCTTTATAAGCCTTGACCCGCCCTGCGGAGCTCAGTACACGGCGTGCCCTCCATGGGTGAAGATGGATTAATTTTTGTTTGCGCTCGGTTTTTTTTTTTTTTTTTTTTTAAAGTGCGACGGGTTTATGGATTTTTATTTGGCCTTTTGGGGGGCTGAAGTAAGAAGAATTTAGAAAAAAGAAGACGTCAAATGGTAAGTTTAATTTTTTTTTTTTTACAGGTTAGTTATTTTATTCCCCCCTCACTATTTTTAGGGTGAGGGGGGTAGGTAGGGGATAGAATGTTTTGGGTGGGGGGTGACTAGGGGCTTGGGACCCCTAGTCACCTTGATGGGGGGGGGGGGGGGTTCATTTAGGGCCCCCACCCACCGCGCAGGGGTGGGGGCTGGGGGGGAGGACAGTAGGTCCCCCCCCCCTTATTGTTTTATTAGGGCCCCCACCCACCGCGCAGGGGTGGGGGCCAGGGGGGGAGGACAGTAGGTCCCCCCCCTTATTGTTTTATTAGGGCCCCCACCCACCGCTCAGGGGTGGGGGCCAGGGGGGAGGACAATAGGTCCCCCCCCTTATTGTTTTTATTAGGGCCCCCACCCACCGCGCAGGGGTGGGGGCCGGGGGGGAGGACAGTAGGTCCCCCCCCTTATTGTTTTATTAGGGCCCCCACCCACCGCTCAGGGGTGGGGGCCGGGGGGGAGGACAATAGGTCCCCCCCCCTTATTGTTTTATTAGGGCCCCCACCCACCGCTCAGGGGTGGGGGCCGGGGGGGGAGGACAGTAGGTCCCCCCCCCTTATTGTTTTATTAGGGCCCCCACCCACCGCGCAGGGGTGGGGGCCGGGGGGGAGGACAGTAGGTCCCCCCCCCCTTATTGTTTTATTAGGGCCCCCACCCACCGCGCAGGGGTGGGGGCCGGGGGGGGGGCAGTAGGTCCCCCCCCCCCAATCTTTAACCCCGCGCAGGGGAGGGGGGGTGTTTATTGTTTTTTGTTTTTTACAGTGAGCAGCCACAGGCTGCTCACTGCTTACTAGACATGCCCCTACTCGCGGTATAGCGAGTAGGGGCATATTATTTACTAATACTAAGTAATCTTTACTTAGTATTAGTAAAGTTGGCTGAAAGACCAATTCAGGTCTTTCAGCCTTTTAGTAGATAGCTCCCTGATACCGTGGGAATTAGGGAGTTATCTACTAAGCGGCTGCAAGATGCAGCCGCGGCAATGAATAGGATCGGAGTTTCATTCATTAGAATGAAATTCCGATACAAACAAAGTACCGAATTGCATCCTAACACCAATGGAGAATTCTGTTAGGATGCAATTCGGCAGTTTTGCCGGCGTTCTGTCTAAGTGACAGGACGTTTGGCAATACTGACAGGAAGCATTGTGGGAACAGGGAGGAAAGCTAGGGATCATGGGAAAATTGCTCTGACCAGCGGAAATGAAGCACACTTTGCTCCTCCGCTGGTCAGAGCTGGTCAAGCGGAGGAATCCCATAAGACAAAGAGTCCCTACTTTGTCTTATGGTTTTAAAGAAAACTAAAGGAGACAGGAAGAAAAGAAGAACAGATCCTGAGAGAGGGGTAGAAGAGGAAGAGATTGAGGAAAGGTAAGTTCGGCATGACAGTGCCGCTTTAAGCTCCTCCTTTGGTCAAAGAAAGTAAAGTGTAGGAAAAATACTTAAGACAGTATAAGCTAGTTTTCAAAGAAAACTAACTCAGAAATATGTGTGTGTGTGTGTGTCTGTGTCAGTATGCCTGTCAGTGTGTCTGTCACAGTGTGTGTGTGTGTCTGTTTCAGTATGTCTGTCAATGTGTCAGTATGTCTGTCCGTGTGTTTCAGTTTGTCTGTCTGTCAGTGTATGTCAGTATGTCTGCCAGTGTGTCTGTCACAGTGCGTCTGTTTCAGTATGTCTGTCAGTGTGACTGTCACAGTGTGTGTGTCTGTGTCAGTGTGTCAGTACATCTGTGTGTATCTCAGTATGTGTGTCAATGTGTCTGTCAGTGTATTTGTCACAGTGTGTGTCTGTTTCAGTATGTCTGTCAGTGTGTCTTTCAGTGTTTCAGTATATCTGTGTGTTTGTCATTATGTTTATCTGTGTGTGTGTGTTAGTGTGTCTGTCAGTGTGTTTGTAAGTGTGCCTGTCATAGTGTGTCAGTATGTCTGTGTGTGTCATAATGTTGGTCTGTGTGTCTGTCACTGTGTATGTCACAGTATGTGTGTCTGTTTCAGTATGTCCGTCAGTGTGCGTGTCTGTGTCAGAATATCTTTCACAGAATATCTGTCATGGTGTTTGTAAGTGTGCTTGTCACAGTGTGTCAGTATGTCTGTGTGTGTCATAATGTCAGTCTGTGTGTATGTCACTGTGTATGTCACAGTATGTGTGTCTGTTTCAGTATGTCCGTCAGTGTCTGTGGCTGTGTCAGAATATCTTTCACAGTGTGTCTGTCAGTGTGTGTCAGTATCACAGTGTGTGTCAGTATCAGAGGCAAATCCCACATAAAATGCAGGGTTTTCATATTTAGCACACACAAAATTTCACTGGATTCACGTCACCTGAAATAAATTTACCTGTGTTTTGTATAAAATCCTCCAGGAATCCACGGTATTTAATGGTAAAACAAGTGGCACTGAGCAAAATGCAAAAATAATATTTAATCTAATAAAATGAATGTAATTCATAATGAAATTGCTAGCACATTTCGCTCATGTGGATTGTGTGAATGTACTTGTAACAAATTTGCAGGCATACAAATGTCAAATTATTATTATCCAGAGGGGCCAATATCTGAAATACATTCAATCCAATTCTGTAATTGATACAATATTGAGAATGTAGACTGGATTCTAGCCTCAGAATTTCTCCAGCTTGACCCAGATATTTATTTGTTGTTAAACATAGGATCTAGTCTTGGACCCATTCAGACTTTAGTAAACAAATCTAAATAGCTCAATCTCAAGGTTATAAGGACCTACCGTATTCTATGAGCCACGTAGTGTCCTTAAAAGCACAGTTATTTAATGTAAAAAATATATTGCAGAATTATATAGACATATGATAACACTGTATGTATCACTAAATATAAATGCATTAAGTCGTTTGAAAATAAGTAGTAATAATAAATAATTTTACTATTTTAATTTTTGGGTGCTGATTGTATTTTTCTCCTAGTGTAGTACATAGGATGCTTGCAAAGCATGATGGGAGTTGAAGATGTTCAACAACTGATTATCTACCTTTTCTACCAACCCTACCCTAGTATAATAGACCTCAGGAAAAAAAAAAATATTGAGTGTAATAATTGACTTTACTGCAGCTAAATATATCCCTTCATATGTAATCACTCCGTTTTCATTTTTTCAAACACGCAATTTTGCAAATTTGCTTTTCGTTTTTTCTTTACAGCATGTTAGTTAAATTTTAGCTGAACTTGTAAAAGTTAAACCTTAGCCAGCATTATTTTATTAGCTAACATGCTTCTTAAATGACTCACTGGGTGATCAGGGATTCCCTAGATAAATCATGCCTTTGAAAAGCTAGCAAATTCAGCTCATATGAATATTGCATATCTCTTTAATGTTGCAAACTTTGAAATATGCTCCATAGAACTACATAGATGCTGTACAACCCATTGGAGGGTCATGGCATAAAGCAGACTTATCACTCAAAAAAAACTATACTATATTTATGTCTGTCACATGGTAAACATGAAAATGTTTGAGACCAATTACAATTTTGGCAAATTTATGGGTAATTTCATGTTTCTATAACAAATATCGCAAGTAACTGATTGAAAAGATAGAAAAGAGACCAATTAGAAAAGGGATCAATAGTTTTTGGGACATATTATATTCTCAGAATAATAAACAGGTTGCAAATGATTAAAACCTCCAAAAAATAATATTTTACAGAAATAAATGAATATGTGCTGGTAACATAGTAGATAGAAATGTTTATTGTTTTTTTGCTTCTGTTGTTTAATGTATTTAGGCTGCAACAAGCTAGTTACACCCATTACATGATCTATTTTAGAGAAACAATAAGAATAATTATTATAATTTTGTTTCCTAGCTACAGTCATGCTGCCCGACAACTTTTGTCTCTTGTGGGTGACATTAAAGTGACCCTCTTGTGCCAGATTCAACTAAATATGTAGCAGCCCCTAAAGCAGCAAATATGTAATTTATCATTAATATAAGTTGTACATTTGATTACTTTGACAGCTGTATACAATTACATGGAAGGGAGCTATCTACTAAACAGCTGAAAGATCAAAATGAAGATAAGGGTCTTTTGTTTGATATGTCAGCAGTTTAGCAGATAACTCCCTAAATTGATACTGTCCATGGTAACTTTGTGTCTGCCATCTTGTCTGTCAGAGCGCTCCGATTGGTTGGCTTACAAGCTAACCAATAAATATGCTCTGACTGATATTGCATAGTATGGGAAAATTTGCCTCACTATGCAATATCAGCTGGAGTGCTCTGATTGGTTGGCTTACAAGCCAACCTATCAGATCACTCTAATGGGAATTTAAAGCACTGGAAAGCCATTATAAATGATTTTTCCGCTTTGAAGCCCCATTCTGGATGGAGCCCTCGCTGAGTGAAGATGGATTTATTTTTGTTTTGTGAAGGGTTTTTTTGTGTTAGTTTATTTGTGGTCAGATTTAAAAGTAAGAAGTTATTAGTTTTAATGGGTCCTCCTTAATATTGTTAGGGTGATAATAGTCCTATACCATGTAGCTGGCACTAGCAGCAACATCTAGGGGCTTTCCATAGCAAACACAGCATGTGTGGAGAGCAGAAGGAACTCCTCTGGGAGGTCTCTTCAGCTCTCCCTGTCAGTTAATTGCCGAGAAAGTGAGAGACATAAGGAAGAAAAATTTTTTTTTAAATAGGTTTTGCTCCCAATCTATACATTTGCTAGCAAAACTGCTGGCGCAATGTATAGTTAGAATTGTATGCTCCTTTTGGGCATTACACGTGCCCTTTAAGCTTCGAACTGCCAAGGGTTAAAAAAATCAAGTGAACAAAAATTTGTGACTGTGCATCCTCCCTGCAGGATGCATTTGGTTCTGAATTTTACCAACGTTATAGAATATGTACAGCGCTGTGTTTCCATTATAGGGCCTATTCTTTTGAACCAAGGAGTGCCTGGACCTTTATTTCTTCTGAATTTTACTAAAACCGTTTTTTTTTGTGAATATTCTGAATCCTATACTTTGTATAGGATTCAGAGGTGAAAGCAACAATTTTAATCCAGGGTCCAATGCATCCAGGAGGTTGCTGGAAATCTGGTCCGACTGACCAAATTTTATTGGAATTGGCTTTAGTAAACATGAGAATCACCATTCCGGTCAGAATTTGATCATTTTCAACCAATTTTTTCCATCTGGGCAAAATCTGGTGTTTAAATGGACACTCCACTGCCCAAATACAAAATAAATAAAAATCACTGTTTAGTAGATATATCCCAAATTAAAACGTGCATTAATTTAATTCTGCATTTTTTCAGAGTTATTTCTAAAAACTGCTTGCAACAACTGCAGATCTCTTGCCTGCTGCATTTGCAAGCCCTCCTCTTCTAACCCTGCCCAGTCTTTCTGTTGCCGTCCAATCACAGACTTCCCAATGCAGCTCAATGAGAAGTCTTTGCAAGGCAGGTGCTCTGGGCAATTGCTGCGTCTTGAGTTCAGGGCAGATAAGCTAACCAAACCAGGAAGTAATAGAACCTGTTGTCTGCTTATCAGCAAGCTAAAGTGTTTTACGGGTCTGGTGAACCCTTTAATGAATAACCTTAATTAATTAAAAAGTGATGTTTTAATGCCCTCATTTTCATTGTATTTTTGAAACTGTTCAAAAAGAGGTCTAAAAAATGAAAATTTTCTCCATAGTAAATTCTGACAGTCTTCACAGAATTATCCAATTTAGAAGTCAGCCAAATTTTAAAGTGACACTCCACACACCTAACGCACTTTAGCTTATTAACGTGCTTTATGTGTAAAGAGTATATCCTACCTCTGCACTTAGACTTAGATTAATTTGCTAACTAGATTCAATCTTATGTTGCAGTTGCTGTGTAGATTATCTCAAAGACTAACAGTTGTGTGGCATTCACAGGATGCTCTATGGTCACATGGAAATATTGTTTGCCTCTATGATGTCACCGTGTGAAATGCAAAGAGCTGCAGAAATGTTTTATCGTCCAAAATAACAATTGTCGTGCAGGCGTGAGTTGAAATGTGATCAACCTCAATCACATTTACTGCTATATTGATAGTTTCAATGACAGGGTTTGTGTTGCACAGCTTCCCCTCTGGTACTAGAATAGTTATTTTACAGCGTTGAAGAAAGTTGGATATAAATACAAAAAATATTTTTCTATGTTGATTTATTACCGAACAGATGTTCTTAATGTAGAATCATTGTGATAACTCATTGGCTGACCTCCGATGAAATTATGCAGTTTTTTCATCTTTGCAATAGTTAGGTAATGGCATCAGGGAATTGTGGTTAGACATTCCAAGTCAATGAGTAAAGTGTAAAGGAGTTTATATGGCCCCCCTAGCATCTCGTATTCCATAAACATACATTTAATCAAAACCTTACTCGGTGACGGATTGTTATGTTGCTCACCATTACAATGTTCACATACAGATATTTATTGTTGCTTATTCTTCAAGTTGCTTTTTGTATAATATACCAGGTGTTATGTAGATAATGCATTAAAAATTATGGAAATTGTTTATTTTTCTAAACAGTAAATGGAAAAAAAAAATCTAGTTTTGTACCCATAAATAGTTATTTTATGCACGTGTCCCATTCTGAATTAATCAATATGTTTTGTTCTATTATGATCTGCATGCATTCAGACTTCGAACTACACCAAGAATACAGATTTAAAGATTTCAATAGTTCGACTAGATCCTAGTGGGATTCTCATTTATTTATTTTTTTTGCTTATGTAAAATGCACCTGGCCTTGTGGTTTTATTGAAATATATATATGTACAGTGTAGAACAAACAAAACTAAATAGTACAAGAGTTTGAACTGCTTGGATCTGCACAGTGTATTCAATAGGTAATATAATCATTTATTTGTAAAGCACCATATTCCATTGTGCAATGAAGAACACATGAATTTGTTGCATACTGAAGCTAGAAGCAAGCTGACTAACACAATCTTGGTTGGGCAAGTCATATCTAATATTTATGACATTTGCTGTTATAAAAGAATGTGTAGTACAAAAACAAGACTCGATCGATGGCCATAACAGAGTCTGGGTAGTTCTGTGCTTGTTTTACTGAAGCAGCTACAAGAGGTCACAGAGCAGAAATTGGTCAGAAAGAAAACAGAAACATCAAACGTGTATAATAGGCAGGTCTAGATTTTTGTTAAACATACACATGCTCTAATGCAGGCTTCCCCAAAATCCGGCCCTCCAGGTGTTGCTGAACTACAACTCCCATAATTCTATGAATGAAATAGATAGGCTGAGAATCATGTAGTTCAACAACATCTGGAGGGCCGGAGTTTGGGGAAGCTTGCTCTAATGTATGCAGTATTGGTGTGTCTGAAAACTGTCCTGGACTGTGCTACGGGAAGCTTTGTATAAGTGACAACCATGTGTTAATAAACAGCGACTTGTGACATTGTCGTCTTTATCTCTGCTCTGCCGCTTAGCCTTTGGTGTCTGATAAAGAGAGAAGAGATCTATATTGTAGTAACATAATGAGTCCCCAATGCTTCTTACAAAGTGACTAAGTGAATTTTAAATGTGGGAGTTAAAATAGCCCAACTGGAACAAATTCTCCAAGTTAGCTATGCTTTTAGTTCAGCTACTCTGGACTTAAATGGAAATTGACTTTGAATTCTCACTTTAGTACATTACCCTATCATATAGCCACTTCTTAAAAGCATGTTACAATGTATTATCCCGGTAGTATCTTTGTAGTAGTAGAATGTTTACTTCACTAAACAGTAAAACTATTTCCGTTGAATTTTTTTTAGTAATAAATGTGGGTTTGCTAAATGAGATTTAGGGAATTATGGTTAAATATACACGCCAGTTATGCCAAATTTGCTTTAGTTATCTATGAACTTCGGTGTGCGAAACAAAATCATTCATAAAGGAATTAAAGTGTCCTGATATTGCTACTTGTGAGCTTGACACGATGGCACCCTTACAAAATGTGAAAACATCCTCGTCTAGAGTTCACCGTCAGCCAGCTGGGATGGACATGGGAATTGACTCTGTGACAAAGAAATGTTTGCACTGTAGGTGGTGGTTAATTGAATGCTTTTGTTGAGTTGTTAGAATGTTTTTCAGCTGATGAGGTTATAGTTTCAGGATTTCTTAAATGTTCTTCCAACAACTGTTTAAAACGTTGTAGTAAAATTCATATGCATACAATTATCAGGCAGGATGTGTTTTATAAATGGTTTTGCTTTATAGCATTAACCCCTTAAGGACACATGATATGTGTGACATGTCATGATTCCCTTTTATTCCAGAAGTTTGGTCCTTAAGGGGCTAAAAAGGGTACAGTATAAGATGAAAAGTTTATTTCTACCAGTTACATCCGTGAAGTGAAATACATGCATTCTCCCTTCACCATGCTTTCCTACACTTACCCGTTGCCATCTGTCAACCATAACGCAAACAGTCCGAGTTGGCTTCACTTAACATCTTATCGCTGACACACCAAGATTCAACATAGACTTTGTGCTTCTACTGATAATATTAATGTTCATTGCTAAATTATGGATGACATCTGTCAATGTTTACCACAAGGCATAAAATGATTTGAAGTAACTTTATTATGAGACATGCACATACAGGCTTGCTAAACATCATGCAACCTTATAGGTATTGCTGTCACTGTAGTGTTACATTTCTAATGTACTGACAAATGAAATGTCTCATGAAACAAGATTATTTAGTGCCATGGTGAAAAGAGGCAGTGTTAAAAGAAATGTAAGCCTAGATTTCAGCCATCAGCCACTATATGGTGTTTAATTATAGTTCTCTCTCAATATAAATTGCGATCCCTTTTTTACCCTCCATAACTTTCTTGGCATGTGCTCCGCAAGTAATGGCCAACATAGGCGTGCGCAGCCTATTGCATTAGGGTGTGCACCCTCAAGCACAAGCACACGCGGCGTGTATATATATACACATATATACACACACACACAAAGCTGTGTGAGGGTGCTGTTAGTGTGATGTGTGTGTGCTGGTAGTGTACTATGTGGGTGAGGGTGTTTGTGTGTGCGTGCTTGTGAGGGTGCTGTGAATGTACTGTGTGTCAGGGTGCTGTTTGTGTGTGTGTGTGTGCACTTGTGAGGGTGCTGTAAATGTACTGTGTGTCAGGGTGCTGTTTGTGTGTGAGGGTACTGGTAGTGTTTTGTGTGTGTGTGTTAGGGTCCTGTTTGTGTTTGTGTGGGTGCTGTATGTGTGTGTGGGTGCTGTGTGTGTGTGGGTGCTGTATGTGTGTGTGGGTGCTGTATGTGTGTGTGGGTGCTGTGTGTGTGTGGGTGCTGTGTGTGTGTGGGTGCTGTGTGTGTGTGGGTGCTGTGTGTGTGGGTGCTGTGTGTGTGGGTGCTGTGTGTGTGTGGGTGCTGTGTGTGTGTGGGTGCTGTGTGTGTGTGGGTGCTGTGTGTGTGTGGGTGCTGTGTGTGTGTGGGTGCTGTGTGTGTGTAGGTGCTGTGTGTGTGTAGGTGCTGTATGTGTGTCTGTGGGTGCTGTGTATGTCTGTGGGTGTGCTGTGTATGTCTGTGGGTGTGCTGTGTATGTGTGTGGGTGCTGTGTGTGTGGGTGCTGTGTATGTCTGTGGGTGCTGTGTATGTCTGTGTGTGCTGTGTATGTGTGTGTGTGTGCTGTGTGTGGGTGATTGTTGGGGGTGGAGGTGGGGGTACATTATTTAATATCCCCCCTCCCTTCTTACTTTATGTGGGGAGGGGGGATTCTTGTTCCTTGTCCCTGGTGGTCCAGTGGAGGTGGAGGCAGATCAGTTATCCCCCCTCCCTTCTTACCTTATGCCTGGGAGGGGGGATCCTGCTGCTGCTGCTGCCATCCCTGGTGGTCCAGAGGAGAGTGAACTCTAGCCCCGCAGGGCTAGAGTTCACTCACGCGAGATCTGAGCGTTGCCACGGCAACGCTCAGATCTCGCGAGAGGAACCCGGCGGAGCTGCTGGCAATAGCTCCGCCGGTCCTCTCCTGCCTCCCTCCTTGCATGTGAGCCGGGGAGGGGAGGCTGAGAGCAGAGCCGGCGCTCGGATAGCGCCGGCTCTGCATGAGCCGGCAGGGGGGATCCTGAGATCTCCCCTGCCGGTCTCAATGCATAGGCGTGCCGCGGGGATTAGGGTGTGCCCAGGCACACCCGGCACACCCCGTGCGCACGCCTATGATGGCCAAGCCTCAATAGCAAGCCAGTAACCATCATCATGCTGATGAGTTGCATTAACAGCAGCTTTGTATCTCTTCCTGAGTTGTGTTTTAAAGCTGTTGTATACAACAGACTTAAACTCCAAGGAATGCATGTTTCAAGTGCAATGAGGCAACAATGTGATTCTTTGTGGAACTCTTTGTCGTACTTTGCATATACCCACCTAGAATCCTTTGCAGTAGTATCATCATTGCAAATGTGAGATTTCTGTAAGAAAAGCAAGTCTTATAGCTTGACTGATGTGTGCAGATCTGTGTTTAACAATGTATTGACTTTATGTATGTATGTATATATGTATGTATGTAGATATGTATGTACGTATGTATATTACCTGAACCTGTATACATTATAGGGTGCTGCTGGGGCCAATTCATACAACATACAAGATCGAGGACACTCACTCATTCTCTAAACCGCAATTTCAAAGTTCACAGAATGTAAATGTGTTTTTTTTTTAAACACGTCACCTCTGCAAAAATAATGGGCTGTAGTTACGTCAATGTACCCCATTCTTGGTAGGTTCTATCCTCACAACCGAATACCTGCTCTTATGAGATTAATTTACTTATTTACTTACTTAATCCTTCCTCTTGCAGTGCAAGGTTAAATAGGTTAAATAGGGCCCTTGAAGGAGACACCTAATATATATACTATATGTAAAAACAAAACGGCTACACTCAACTGAACGCACGCGTACAGCCAACTCACGCTTGCAGGACTTCTCACGGGCGGCTCCCTTCATATGGAATAGCCTGCCTACCGCCATCAGACTCTCTCTTAGTCTTACATAGTTACATAGTTACATAACTGAAAAGAAACTTGCATACATCAAGTTCAGCCTTTCTCACATATGTTTTTGCTGTTGATCCAAAAGAAGGCAAAAAACCCAGTCTGAAGCACTTCCAATTTTGCAACAAACTAGGAAAAAAATCCTTCTTGACCCCAAAATGGCAGTCCGATATCTCCTTGGATCAAGCAGCTATAACCCCACTAAATAGAAATTATTTCCTTGTGTGTTATGTTTTTGGAAGTATTTATCCAATTGCAGTTTAAACATCTGTATGGACTCTGATAAAACCACCTCTACAGGCAGATAATTCCATATCCTTATAGTTCTCATTGTAAAAAAACCTTTCCTTTGCCTTAGATTAAATCTCTTTTCTTCCAGCCTAAATGCGTGACCTTGTGTCCTATGTATAGCCCTGTATATGAATAGATTTCCAGATAATGGTTTGTACTGGCCCTGAATATATTTGTCTAATGTTATCATATCCCCTCGGAGGCGCCGTTTTTCCAAACTAAAGAGATTTCCATTTTTTAACCTTTCTTTGTAACTAAAGTGCTCCATTCCTTTTATCAATTTTGTAGCTCATCTCTGCACTTTTTCTAGTGCCATGGTAAACTTCTTTTGAACAGGTGCCCAAAATTGCACAGCATATTCAAGGTGTGGTCTTACCAGCGAAAGAGGCAAAATTATATTTTCATCCCGAGAATTTATGCCCCTATTTATACATGACAAAACCTTACTGGCCATAGCAACTGCAGATTGACATTGCATATTGCTACCTAATTTGTTGTCTATAACAATTTCAAAATCTTTCTCGTGTGTGGTTATCCCTAATTCACTACCATTTAGGGTGTAAGTTGCTTGTGCATTCTTGACCCCGAAGTGCATAACTTTGCATTTCTCTACATTAAATTTCCTCCAATCCTCCGGTAGAATACCTGAAACAAAAGAATCTTGAAAGATTAAATACAGAGGTTCACCTATTTCCCCACTCAGCTCCTTAAGTACTCGTTGGTGAATACCATCAGGCCCCTGAGCTTAATTTACATTAATTTTCTTTAATTGCTGTAGAACCTTGTCTCGAGTCATCCAATCACAGGTTATCTGCATGTTTAAGAAGTGCCTTAAAACCCATCTCTTTAGGACAGCTTATGGCCTCCCAGAGTAACCTTTACCTCACATACATGTCTCTAAAGAGCAGCACTCTACTCTCTCCTCCAGCTCTGTTTCACTCCTACCTTATTTGATTGCTATTTCTGGTCCTATTGTGTTTTACACCCCACCTCCTACAGACTGTAAGCTCGTTTGAGCAGGGTCCTCTTTAACCTATCGTTCCTGTAAGTTTTCTTGTAATTGTCCTATTTATAGTTAAATCCCCCCTCTCATAATATTGTAAAGCGCTACGGAATCTGATGGTGCTATATAAATGACAATAATAATAATAATAATAATAATAATGTGACCAAAAAGTTGACATTTTGACCCCATGGGGCTGGAAATGCCAACTTTTTGAAAATATATTATACAAATCAAACAGCAAAGATTGGAATAAACTATGTACACATTTACACAATGAGTTAATTTTATTGTAAAGTTGTCTAGTTTGTGATATGCTAACAGTAACTATTTGTTTTGCCATTTTAAAAGATTTTAGGAAAGAAGCCAACGCTGCCTGCAGGAAGTGATGATGATGATGTTGCAGATATTACAAATCGAAAAATAGCAAAGCTCTATATGGTACGTCAATTCCATTCCTTGAATTATGTGAGAATGCTATGCTATTTATAAGTTCAACTCCATAGCTGTTGCCCTACTGTCTTACACTGAAGATACAACATTGAACTTTCAGTTGATGCAGCACCAACCAGCTTATGATGGGAACCACCATAATATACTTCTATTACGTTTTAGCTACATTTGGGGTTTTAGTGACTCAATCAATAACTGGAAAATGCAAGGCTACTCACTTTGCTACAAATGTATCTCTCCATTTGTGACTAGAGTCCATCAGCAGGCATGTTTATTTTAACACACTAAGAAAGAATAGATATGTGTATACAAATAAATAAAGGAAGATTGTAGATGCCCGGTACACTAATTTTGTTTACGCACATTTTTAAAAAAAACTAAAATAGAAGGCATGCATCCGTGGACAGTTTAACAAGTAGTTTGAAAGAAAATATAAAAATGGTGACAAAACAAGAAAAAACTTCATGTAATGTATGCTGTTTTACACCAAAGACCACTATTCTTGTACTAATCATTAACTGTATTGACACATGCTGTTTGTTATTGTCACTCATCCAATACTTATTGTCTCATATTGTCAACGTTTTTCCTCCTTTTCTTTCTTTAGCACTGCCCATTTTTTGCATGTCTGTCCTGCATTTTTTATTGTTGTCAAATGTAAAAAATGTGATGCATTTGGCATTTTTGATGCCTCGCTTTTTTATGGTTATATCTGACATTTGGACACACTGGATTTTGTGTGTTTGTGGAAGTATATATATATTTTCTTGTTTTTAACTTTTTGTGAGAAAATGTAATTGTCTTAACCAGTGATTTGTGCAATGCTAAAAAAAAAAAATGGTGAAACTTGTTGCGACATGAACAATCTTCCTGTGTCTCTTAGGTATCTGATGCAAGCGGCTCCATGAAAGTGTCAGTAGTTGCAGAGGTAAATCCATTCTCGATAGATATGCTTCTCTCCGAGGAGTGCTTTATTCTGGACCACTCTGCAGACAAAAAGATCTTTGTTTGGAAAGGTCAGACTTCCTCTGCCTGTTTGTTTTTATTTAAGCACCATACAAATAAACGAATGTTCCGTTCTGCTGTTGTAAAGTTTCCAATGAATGTAATCTAAACAAACACTGTCTTCATTGTTTGTTGAAATCTTTACAGTCTTGCTTCACATTGTGTTACAAATTACGCAAATTAAATACATTTCTTCAATTTTTCTCAACATAATTTTATGTATTAATCATAGATTTTCTTATTAATGATTAATGTCACTCTAATACAATTCTAATGCATATTTACATATTTGCTTGAAAAAAATAATGTTTTTAAAATGATTTTAGTTTAAAGGAAGATTTAAAATACAGTAGATATAGTGTATACTAATATAGATAACAGATCTTGTTTTATGGCCATGCTGGGGCTTAAGATAACAATATTATTGGCAGTGTGTGCTTTTCGATACAGCTGTAGGTTATGCAAACATCTAGAACCTTTTCATAGCCAACTACAGTGGTATAGGGGTCTTTTTAACTAAGCACTACTAAAACCACTGCGTTTTTCATTATATTATGTATAAGGTTATTGCAATTGCAAATGTGTATTTTACTGATTACAACCCACAGACTTAATAATGCCTTTGAGGGCCATACTTCTTCAAATTATTTCATACAATCTTTATTGTATGGGACCAGTCTTAAATGAGATGTAATCTATATAATTGCAACAAGTCACTGGTTTGTCTGTTTATAACACAGACAGCCTAATGACTAGGCGGCTATATTTTATCCCACATATTTATTTCATAAACATTATCTCGTAAGCGGTGTCTACTGATGACAACTGAGGAACACTAAAGAAAAATGTCATACAGCCAAGGGCAGATTGTCTGTGCTACATTTCCCTTTCCCTCATTTTCTGATGGAACAAATAGGCTATAATTTTCAATTCAAATAATTAATAATTTATAACAATTTAATGTATTGTCTGTAAGACACACTACATTCATAAAAAAATCACTATAAAAGTCAAATAAGCTGTCTCACGCAGAGCGTTGTTTAGTGTAGCAGATGTTACACACAGATGTTACTTTTCCTGCTGTGGGACAAACATTAAAGGGACACTACAGGCACCCAGACCACTTCATCCCATTGAAGTGGTCTTGGTGCAGGGCCCCTGTCCCCCACGCTATCTTAAATGTTGCAGTGTTAAGATGCCTCTAGTGGCTGTCTACCAGAGAGCCACTAGAGGCGCTTTCTGCAGTTCCACAGAGTTTGACTCCACAAAATAATTTAGGGCATTCTTATGCTTTGCGTGAAGAAATAAAGCATCAAGCCAACCCACGTAGGAAAGGGGGGCGGGACCTGACAGCCAACCGAGCAAGACGCACATGGCTGGAGCTCCTCAGCGTAGGCCTAAAAAAGCACTGTTTACCCGGCTAAATCCTACAGCATCTGGCAGAATGAACACTAGTACTCTTGTAGAACACTAAGCTGACGTTCTGGTTAGAATTTTTGGGTCCAGGCTGTCGTGGACTGCGCCAGACTATCTTGGGGCCTGCGCGGGAGTGCCAGGCGGAGGAGGCAGCCGATCCTCTGTTGGAGACGTTCTGTGACCCGGTCCCCACTACCGTGCCAAGAGGACTGATCGCTCAATCCATTACTACCCGGCACATACCTGCAGCTACAGGCCTACTCTCCAGCATGGCCTCTGCCACGCTGAACACCTCAAAGCCTGCACACTCGCACCTGACTAATCGAGTGGACCTCCTACTGCTGAAATTTGACAGCATCTGTGCACGATTCTGGGAGAAAATTAACGCCCGAGCGGCGACTCCCTCGCATGGATGTCCGTGCAACCGGGAGGCCTCTCCACGGCCTACCCCGCGGGCAACTCCAGCAGTGAAGTGGAGCCACAGAAGGCCAAAGCCGACAGGGCTTCGTGGTGGGCCTACCTTCCGGCTCCGCCGACGCGCATCCACGCGGCAACCCAGTAAAGGCGACCCATATGGAAGCAGAACACGCCGCCAGAGAGTCAGCTTGGAAAAGCCTGCAGCAGGAGGAGTGGAACTCAGGAGACTCCGTGTCTGCAGTCGGCAAGGGTGTACACCCTGAAGAGGCAACGCAAAATAGCAGCTGTCCCCCACCGCAGCCCAGCAGAACGCTGCAAACAGGTGTCGCTGAAGCTCCGTCTACAGGCGTCGGATGAGTACATCTCGGCACAGAGCAACTCTCCCCTGCAGCCGTGGACTCTAATATTACCAAGTCACTTCTTACTGCAGGGAAAGGCCAGCAGTAGCCTCTATACCATCTAACACCAGAGGCACCCAGTGGTAATAGCACTACTAAACCCACTAGTACTTCTTAGCATGTTAATACTTATGAACCTCAAATGATTGCCTATGCCTGAACCTAGCTAACCACACTGTAAAATTGACAGGGTAGTCCTGTTTAAATTTCTATGCCTAATCTAGATAATGAGTACATGTCAATATGCATAGCTGTCATATACTCTTTACTCATTACCCTATGATTTTTATTGTTTTTCATATTATAAAATGTGGCAGTTATTCCTGAGTGCCACGACGCATGCAAGCTGTTCATACATATTGAGCTTGTTTAAGTCCCAGCAGTAACCTAAGCATACTTTGACTGTTCCCTTGTATAACACACTGCTCTGACAGTGACTTCGCAACCACTATGTCATTCTGTGTAATTAATAACCTTGCTAAAGCTGTTGTGGAATGGCGAGTAATGCTGTTATATGTCATGCATAACTTTAGTGTTAGGAATACATTATTGTATTCCTAACACCAACATGTTCCTTTAAAGCGTACAGGTCATTGACTAACAGGTACCTGCACCAATAAAAATTCAGAGAACATCAGCCAATAACAGTCTATGTCAAAATCTGATGTTAAAATAGTGTTAGCCTGCTGTGTTTGCTGGTGCCCTAATAAACTGTGATGCAATCCAAATGTCCCAGTTGGACTACCTTGATCTGCTGCCCTAAGTTGTTCTTTTGGCACTCTACTTCTTGGGGTGACTTGAAAGCATTCCATTAGTTTCTGAAACACACTGAAAGTATGCCGATGTGATGCCTGGTTGGTAATGTTGCATGGTGACCCACCTCTGTGATCAGACATACCTTTCCAAGGTGCCCTATAGCACTCCATCTCACCTGTCCATATATGTTTATAAATTCACCTACTTAAATGCCTTATGACTTAACAAAAAGATCTGTACCTTGTTTGAATTAGATGCCATTTGAACTAAGATCACCCAATGCCAGTTTTGGAGTTATTATAAACTTGAAGGAAGTAAAAATAATATTCCTTTACGTGTTTTTCCACGAGTTCATTCATTAACCCATGTTCGTCAATAATATTTCTTTCAGAATATCACAAGGATTAACTTACACAAAATGAGTTTTTGATAGATAGATAGATAGATAGATAATAGATAAATAAAATATTCTGGAAAGCATAGTCACCATATCTATATGAAATTATATTAAAAAGATAAGAATCTTTTGTTTTGGCAATAGGTGCCAATAAAAAATATATTAAGGAGCGATATTATCAAGGCTATGACAGCTGTTAATATGAGACTGCAAAATTAGGACCCATCAACATGGAAACCAATAGATTGTGTCTAAACGTTTAGCACCTGTGTTGTCTTGATAAACCTCTCCTTATATATCTACAGACAAAATAATTTTAAAAAGTAACGCTGAGTTACAGGGGGTCCAAGTCTTCTACTGTAAATAAACACCTCTCCCCATAACAACTTCAGCTGATTGACGTTCTTATTGGGGCAGGAGTGTCCTGGTGTCGTTTTACCTTCAGAGGTTAAACTGTTTCCAATGGTTTAACACAGAATGTGGTCTTGAGGGCTCACGCACAACAGCACTTTGTAAGAATGTTCAAGCTCACAAGTGGTCACATTTCATTGACCCAGCTCAAGTGAGTGTCTGCAGAGCATCATAGGGCAATAACACTGTTCTCGATACATAAATACTGTGGACGTAAATGCTTTTTTTTTTTAAATTTGTTTACATAGGCCTTGATTTAATATTGTTGGATAAGCTTTCCAAATGATTTTATTTTTATTTTTTTACTTTTAAATATTTAAAATATCTTAAAATGTTTCGTATATAAACAATATAGCAATATATCAAAACATAAAAGTTTTACAAAATTAAAATATGTTTCATAATATAAAATAATTACAAATATATATCTAGCAATATTACATCTATGCCATACTTAGTAAGCATTTCAGTAGCGTTTTGCTAGTGAATAAGGAACTATTACTTTCAAAGAAAGATAACATTTAGGATAACATTTAGGATTTCTTTTTTTTTTATTATTAAATCTGTTTAAAACGGTACCTATACACTTTGTTGAACAGGTAGCAAATGCATAAGATAGAACACTTAAGTTTAATATGAAAGTCATTTTTTAGCCCTATTCCGATTCTGACTCTGCTTTGAGCCACAACTAGCAGACTTGGCAAACTGTCTTGTTTTTCTCAAAGTACTGGTTTTACAAGATGCTGACTGTGTACACAGCCACCTTTGATGGTCACTGAGCTCAGTCTGGAAAAGGAGCATTGCATTTTCTGCCTGTTCTGTTTCCACAATGCATAGGTAGAGTTTTTATTAGGTTACTGGACTCTACAATCTGGGGCAGTTAGTGCAAAAACATTATTGCCCTGCTGCACCTTCATCTCGAGCTCCCCAAAACGTGTAAAGGGCAGACATTGCCCTTCTACAGAACTGTCTGTTGTGACATTTAAAATAAGAGATACAAGTATCAGGGTAGGGTGGCCAGAGAAACACACAGGTGGCTCCTGCAATGCCAGACAAATCATGGTGAGTACTTTTCCGGGTTACCCCACATATAGAACTGTTTTAACAAAAGGTTTAACCAATGACAAAGTAACTTTTCACATTCTCACAATAGTACTGTATGCAGTCGCGGTACTCCACTTTACTATTTATCTAAAAAACAATAAGCACTTATATTGCATAACTGATGTGTCTTGTTCAGTGCTTGTGAAAGTATTTAAAAATAAAGATAAAATATGTTATCTCTGAGTAGATGTCGATGTGCTAAACAGAACAGATATTGGGATGTTTGCAAGCAAAGGTTAACCAACTGAAACATATTTTATTTTGTTAAATCATTTCAAAATGTGTTTGTTTTCTTAATTGCTTTTGTGTTTGATCACTTTACTTACCTAGCCTCTCTGTTTCAGTGAATATATTTGAAAGTTAGCTTTCAAACTAATAAGATATATTTATTTGCAGGTAAGAATGCTAATGTTAGTGAGCGAAAGGCGGCTATGAAGACAGCCGAAGACTTTATACAACAAATGAATTACCCTGCTAACACCCAGGTAATATATATGATCCGATACAACAAGATGAGCACTTCTTTTGTATTTTGCTTGAACATGGGAGACATAGTGTAAGGAAACAGTTCCAGAGAGGGATCCCACTCACATAGGCTTTGACATATTTAAGTTGTGGGCATCAGAAGACATTCAGCAGCAAGTTAAAGAAGAAAAAGGGAAAGCATGCAATGGTAATCATAGCTTTAGAATATCCTTTTTTCAGATGAAAATGCTTTTAACACCCCTTAAAAAATTACTAACCTCCCATCTGGTCTATACTAGAGTGGTTAAACCTAGATAGAGTAGTAAGACTGAGCGATAAATGCTCTTCCCTGGAAAAGCCAGTTAGTGTCGAAACGCGTGTCCTGACGCTTTATGTGTATTGGTGTCTGGCTATATGGGATGATGCTGCAGCACGAGGTTTATATGAAGATATTTATACCATACACTTTCAATGAGATTTTCTCCCTGGTTTAGGTTTAGCCACTCTAGTATAGACCAGATGGGAGGTTAGCCGTTTTTAAGTGGTGCCCTCGAAGGCACAGCAGTATAGCTACAGTTATAGTTATATTTTGTCTTGTTAGACTCATATCTATCTACCCCTATCTGGATATACTTTTCTAACTATATAATACTATACCAGTTCAGCTAATATCCCCCTCCCTCCTCTTTATTGTTTCTGGAATGTGATACTTTGTCATCACACTACTCTAGGAGATATATAAATATATATATATATATTTCTTATTTAGTTAAATTGTTTTTGTTTTCCTATAGACACATTATAACTAGATTAACCAGATTCACTAGATCGTTTTGTATCCATATTATTTCTCTATGAATCCATGTCTACTGTATTTTATATCTAACAGCTATTCTGTACTGGGATTAAACAGTGATTCTATTTTTAATATGTCTCTTATACATATGGATTTTAGGGATTTTTGTTATTTATATAATTATTAGATTTATGTTTTTATAAGGACATAAATAACACGGATTACTCCTTTTCTTATAGGGATTTTGTACTTCCTTTTTTCTCCCTTTACTTTTGTTTATGTATAAATTAATTCCATTAACTGTTTTTACAGAAGTTGAGAGGAACAAAACATGTATATAAATAACATTCTAAGAATTATAAAGGCGAACTAAAGGGAACTAAACTTGCCCCCCTCCCCCTCGCACTGAAAGGGTTCAAAACTCTTTTGTCACTTACCCGATTGCAGCACCAATTTCACTCAGTGCTGGGTCAGGCTCCGACTCCACTCGGCAAGCTCTGAGATCCCATTAGGACTATCCCGTAGGAAAGCATTAAATCTGTGCTTTCCTATGGGGATTTTGCTCACGCTAGATGTCCTCATGCTAAATGTCAGGACGTCCAGCATCATTTAGCAGACCAAAGGTTCACTAAGGACCCGAAAGCGTTTCTAGTGGCTGTCTGGTAGACAGTCGCTTGAGCTGGAGTTAACCCTGCAAGGTAATTATTGCAGTTTCTCAGTAACTGCAATAATTACAATTGCAGGTTTAAGGGGACAGGGACATTGCACCCAGATTACTTCAATGAGATGAACTGGTCTGGGTACCTATACTGTCCCTTTAATCCTCAATACTATAAAAGGCTGCCTAGCTGTCTGTGTATATCTTATCAATATAGTAGCACAGTTATGCAAAATCTAGCTGAACCAACGGAAGTCTGAAGTCTCTGAACTCAACATTTTCATTGCATAGCACATCAACATGATACCCTTGCCATACTGTTAATGTTCATTACTATTTCCTAATGATAGTTAACATTGCACATGGGTTTTTGGGAATTTCCACATGATTGTTTAAAACAGTAGGTATCTGTTCCTTTTATCTTCTGGTTCTTATTTCTTAATATTCTGATACATTTCAAGTAATAAGATTTCAGTAATGACTTTATAAACTTTTATGTTTAGCGCCACCTAGTGGCACAGTATTTCATGACTTGTGTTCTTTTCCACTCTTTGAAGTGGGGTAATTTCTAACATAGCAAAACAAAATATAAATGTGGTTCACTAAGGACCCGGAAGCGCTTCTAGTGGAGTTAACCCTGAAAGGTAATTATTGCAGTTTCTCAGTAACTGCAATAATTATAATTGCAGGTTTAAGGGGACAGAGACAGTGCACCCAGACCACTTTAATGAGATGCACTGGTCTGGGTGCCTATACTGTCCCTTTAATCCTGAATGCTATAAAAGGCTGCCTAGCTGTCTCTGTACATCTTATCAATATAATAGCACAGTTGTGCAAAATCTGCAAAGTATCTGAACTCAACAGTTTCATTGGGTAGCACATCAACTTGATACCCATGCCATACTGTTAAACCTTTATGTTCATTACTATTTCCCAATGATCGTTAACATTGCACATGGGTTTAAGGGAATTTCAACATAATTGTTTAAAACCGTATCTGTTGCTCAGATATTCCGGCTCTCTTTTCTTAATATTCTGATGAATTTCAAGCAATAAGCTGTAATGACAATGTAATAACTTTATAAACCTTTGTTGTTAGTGCCACCTAGTGGCACAGTATTTCATGACTTGTGTTCTTTTTCACTCTTTGAAGTTGTATAATTACTAACATAGGAAAAACAAAACATAAATGTTAGGTTTCAAAATGTATTTATTGATTCATTATTCCTAGAGACCGATAGAGTAAAACATTTCCATGGTTTACACAGAGATTGATAAAAGAATGTTCAAATGATATAAGAAATTGGAAACTGCTACTTCTACAGATGTTGTCTTGGCTTTAGAAAAATAGCCATCATCCTTTTTTTTTTTTTTTTAAATGATTACCCTTTAGATTCAAGTGCTGCCTGAAGGAGGAGAGACACCAATTTTCAAACAGTTTTTCAAAGACTGGAGAGACAAGGACCAGACTGAAGGACTTGGAAAAGTGTATGTTACAGAAAGGATCGCCAATATTCAGCAGGTGGAATTCGATGCTTCCAGGTTACATGAGTCTCCAGAAATGGCAGCTCAGCACAACATGGTGGATGATGGTTCAGGAAAAGTAGAGGTGTGTCTCTTTAAATTAATTACATTTACTTTTCATCCATTCCTTCATTACAGTGGTCACGATACTGATAGGGGAATTAGACAAAAATAAAAGGCTGAGCACTGTGCGAAACACTATGTTATTGTTCATTGTTTTGTTTGTAACTTTTTTTGCTATTTTGTGACTTAAATAAGATTGTTTTGTGCTGATTCCATAAATAATCTTGGCTTGTTCTGTTTCCATAAATAAAAAAAGACAAGCCTTTGTCTTTTTGTCCTTGTACATTCTTGTGCTGATCTAATTTCAGCAAAACTCATGAAACAAAGTAAAAGGAATATAAATGACATGGCAAAAAAATATGCTTTTATTAACCCTTAAGACGCACAAGGCCCTTGCCTGTGATATCACTTATTCAAGTGACCTTTTGAATTCCATGACAAACTAATGCGTGTGTGGTGCTTCTACAGCGATGTCACTAGATATCAAATTTATTAGAAGAAAATGTAAAATAGTATCAACAGACAGTGCCAGCAATTTCTTATGCAAGGATGGTTGGTGCATTCCCTTTTTGGGGACATAGAGTACTGATGGGGAAAATTATGGAAAATTTTCAGGGAAAATTAAGAGACTGAAGATCTACATACAGATGAATATAGCGAGAAACAGACAGACCTGTGGTTATTAGGCTAAGGTTGGGCTATTGAGATATCTTTCATAGTCTAAATAATAATAACTCTAGCATTAAACAAAATTATAAAAAAGTGCTCTTCTATATGCTTCTTCTTAGATATGGCGCGTGGAAAGTAATGGCAGGATCCCAATAGATGCAAATACTTATGGACAGTTTTATGGTGGAGACTGTTACATTATCTTATATACTTATCCGAAAGGCCAAATCATTTATACATGGTAAGTTGAAATTTGTCTGCTTCACATTCCTTATATATATTCCTTGTATATACATACAATTCCTTATATAACCAATTAAATACCATTATACTTTATTTGAAAAGTAACATTATTATTTGTAATGTAACACCATGTTAGTTCATATACAATATTAGCTATTGTCCTTCTCTTTGGACTTTTTCATCTGCAACTTCTCCGTACTGTATAGTTAGGTTTTAGTTTAGGAAATAGGTTTTCCTATGCTTTATTTGAATCTAACACCCACTAATTCATGCTCAATGTTTCAATCAGGAAAACTACGCTCTTTTGTGTGGTTTTTCTAGTGTTCTGCATTCTATCAGTGACATCAGATGTGATAGTTTGGCAGTAGCCAAGCATTAGACAATTAGATATAACTGGCATGCTGCTAATCTGCTGCTGAAGCGGGGATAACTGTTTATCTGGCCCATAGGTGTCGCTATCATATGAGCAAACTGTGCTCCATCAGAGGGTGGAGAGACCTATGTAAGCAGGACCATGATATGTGTCTATATTACACAACTGTTTCACAGTTCTAATTAATTTAAAACAGTAGAATATGCAACTTTATGCAGCATATTGGACTTTAAATCCATCATGTTGCTTATATATTGATCTTTGTAAAGCTTTACACCTACAGGGACCCAATAGTCATCGGAACCACTACAGCTTAATGAATGGTTCTGGTATAGCATATCCCTGCTGTGTTCACACTGTAAACATTGCCCTTTCAGAGAAAAGGTAGTTTTTACATTGCTGGCTAGTAGCACCTCTAGTTTCAGTCACTCAGACTGCCACTAGAGGTTCTTCTTAGTCCAGTGCTGCACTGGAATACAGCATCTACAAGCTTTGCATGGAGATACTGAATGCCCCCATAGTGTTGCATTGATGTAATGTATCTCTATGAGGAGATACATGCTGCATGGTACATGTGCAGGAGTCATGATCTCAGTTATGAAGGTGGAGCTAGTCGCAGCGAGTCCGTCACAATGTGGGAGAAAAGGTGAGTAAAAGCACCTTAATACTGCATAGAGAGTGGGTCGTTCACATAAACAGCCACTTCAGCACTATAGTGTCAGGAATGCATGTTTGTATTCCTCACACTATAGTGCTCCTTTAATAAACCCCCTAAGGACACATGACGGAAATATTCCGTCATGATTCCCTTTTATTTCAGAAGTTGTGTCCTTAACCCCTTAAGGACCAAACTTCTGGAATAAAAGGGAATCATGACGTGTCAGACATGTCATGTGTCCTTAAGGGGTTAAGGGGTTAATAAACCCCAAAAGCTACAGCTGCTGCTCTTTAGCCAATTACACTACATGATGGATACCAATAGAGATAGAGGTGCTTTTAGATTATTGGAATTCACTTTTTAAAGATATGTAAATATATCATGATAACAATAAACACTTTTTTTGACTCTGCATATGTTTGTAAACTATATTTTCCATGAGGCACAAAGAGGCTTATAGCAATGTAAGCTTTCACTGCTCTGTAATCAACAATAGACTTATTCTGTCTTTTTATTGTGTTTAGAATGTTCTAAACGGGCACAACGTATATATATATATATTGTTTCTTTTTTTAGGCAGGGAGCCCAAGCTACTAGAGATGAGTTAACAACATCTGCCTTCCTGACGGTGCAGCTGGATCGTTCTCTCGGGGGCATGGCTGTACAGGTTTGTTTACACAACATCTGAGACCAAATGGAAATTTAGCAAATAACATAGAAGTCATCTAATTAGTTGTGTTTATGTAAATAGACCTACAAGGCTAAATAACTCACAGGGTGCTGCTGGTAAATGGCACACGTTGGCAAACACACTCCTTGTTCTAAAGGGAACTGTGGAAAGTCTGAATTATATGAATTATATATTTTTTTCCCTAAATTCTGTAGGCTATGATTGCTAAAGAAAAATGTTGATATGGCTAATTACAGCAGCTAACAGCAAAACATTGCTGCTGTTTGTTTACATAATCCCTTATTTTAACAAAAAAATGTGTAAGGTCTGTTAGACCCCCAATGCACGGCGTCATTAGAGAATTTTGAAAACATAACCCATACATCAAAATCAAAGTGGAGGATGACAAAGCAATTACCCCCCTCTTCATGCACCCTATGTGTAAAAGAGGTGAATGGAAGAAAATACTGTGTACGTGCTGAGAGAATGGCTTTGACCTCTTCTCCGCCTCTGATGCAGCAAGGAAAATTTATTAAATACTAGAAAAGAGCATTGTGAATTCCCTTACACTGGTAGAAGTTCCCGGTACGTAGCAATGATTACTGGATCTTAGGTTACTTAGTCCCCTGGTCCAATTACCACAACGGCCACAGGGTGTCCTATTCCTCTGGGCCTATTAAAGGGACTCTATAGTCACCATATAAAAGCAAGAAAGACAGGTCCCCCAGCCTTCCTTCTTGCTTTTATATGAACTTTCATTAATTAAAAAAAAAAAATTCGATGTTTTTATATTAAAAACTTACCTCCGTTCCAGCGCCGAGCTCCCCGCTAGGCCGCGCCCCCTTTTTCGTCAAAATGACGAAATCGCGGGGCCCAATGGGACGGCTTCGCGCTGGACCAATCGCGTTCTTCATAGAGCGGCATTGAATGCCGCCCTATGAAGAACCTGAGCACTTTACCGCGCATGTGCGCGGAATGCGCGTTCGCGAGCTGAGCTGTCTGACTGACAGCTCAGCTCGCTTTCTAAAATTATCAATAAGGGGGGGGACCTACTGTCCCCCCCGGCCCCCACCCCTGTGCGGCGGGTGGGGGCCCTAAAATTATCAATAAGGGGGGGACCTATTGTCCCCCCCCGGCCCCCACCCCTGAGCGGTGGGTGGGGGCCCTAAAATTATCGATAAGCGGGGGGGGGGCTACTGTCCCCCCCCGGCCCCCACCCCTGAGCGGCGGGTGGGGGCCCTAAAATTATCAATAAGGGGGGGGACCTACTGTCCCCCCCCCGGCCCCCACCCCTGTGCGGCGGGTGGGGGCCCTAAAATTATCAATGAGGGGGGGACCTACTGTCCCCCCCGGCCCCCACCCCTGAGCGGCGGGTGGGGGCCCTACAATTATCAATAAGGGGGGGACCTACTGTCCCCCCCCGGCCCCCACCCCTGTGCGGCGGGTGGGGGCCCTAAAATTATCAATAAGCCCCCCGGCCCCCACCCCTGTGCGGCGGGTGGGGGCCCTAAAATTATCAATGAGGGGGGGGACCTACTGTCCCCCCCCCGGCCCCCACCCCTGAGCGGCGGGTGGGGGCCCTACAATTATCAATAAGGGGGGGACCTACTGTCCCCCCCCGGCCCCCACCCCTGTGCGGCGGGTGGGGGCCCTAAAATTATCAATGAGGGGGGGGACCTACTGTCCCCCCCCCGGCCCCCACCCCTGAGCGGCGGGTGGGGGCCCTAAAATGATCAATAAGGGGGGGGACCTATTGTCCCCCCCCGGCCCCCACCCCTGTGCGGCGGGTGGGGGCCCTAAAATTATCAATAAGGGGGGGGACCTATTGTCCCCCCCGGCCCCCACCCCTGAGCGGTGGGTGGGGGCCCTAAATACAAAGGGGGGGGACCCTAGTTAACCCTCCCCCCCCCCCCAAAAAAAAAAATATCTCCCTACCTACCCCCCTCACCCTAAAAATAATGAGGGGGGACCATTAACTAAAAACCTGTAAAAAAGAAAAAATGAGATAAAATCAACTTACCATTCGATGTTTTCTTTCTTCTAAAATCTTCTTTCTTCAGCCCCAAAAAAGGCCAAATAAAAATCCATAATAACCGACGCAATTAAAAAAAAAAAAAAAAAACGAGCGCAAAAAAAAATAATCCATCTTCACCCATGGAGGGCTCCGCGCAGACTGAGCTCCGCAGGGTGGGGAAGGCTTATAAAGCCTTGCCCCGCCCTGCAATTAGGCTAAGAACACTCTGATTGGTGGGTTTGAGCCAATCAGAGTGCTCTTTGTCATTTTACAAGCGTGGGAAAGTTCTTTGGAATTTTCCCACGCTTGTAAAATGACACAGAGCACTGTGATTGGATGGATTTCAAGCCATCCAATCACAGTGCTCTGTGTCATTTTACAAGCGTGGGAAAGTTCTTTGGAATTTTCCCACGCTTGTAAAATGACACAGAGCACTGTGATTGGATGGATTTCAAGCCATCCAATCACAGTGCTCTGTGTCATTTTACAAGCGTGGGAAAGTTCTTTGGAATTTTCCCACGCTTGTAAAATGACACAGAGCACTGTGATTGGATGGATTTCAAGCCATCCAATCACAGTGCTCTTTGTCATTTTACAAGCGTGGGAAAGTTCTTTGGAATTTCCCCACGCTTGTAAAATGACACAGAGCACTGTGATTGGATGGGTTTCAAGCCATCCAATCACAGTGCTCTGTGTCATTTTACAAGCGTGGGAAAATTCCAAAGAACTTTCCCACGCTTGTAAAATGACACAGAGCACTGTGATTGGATGGCTTGAAATCCATCCAATCACAGTGCTCTGTGTCATTTTACAAGCGTGGGAAAATTCCAAAGAACTTTCCCACGCTTGTAAAATGACACAGAGCACTGTGATTGGATGGCTTGAAATCCATCCAATCACAGTGCTCTGTGTCATTTTACAAGCGTGGGAAAATTCCAAAGAACTTTCCCACGCTTGTAAAATGACAAAGAGCACTCTGATTGGTTTAAACCCACCAATCAGAGTGTTCTTAGCCTAATTGCAGGGCGGGGCAAGGCTTTATAAGCCTTCCCCACCCTGCGGAGCTCAGTCTGCGCGGAGCCCTCCATGGGTGAAGATGGATTATTTTTTTTGCGCTCGGTTTTTTTTTTTTTAATTGCGTCGGTTATTATGGATTTTTATTTGGCCTTTTTTGGGCTGAAGAAAGAAGATTTTAGAAGAAAGAAAACATCGAATGGTAAGTTTTTTTTATCTCTTTTTATTTTTATTTTTTTTTACAGGTTTTTAGTTAATGTTCCCCCCCGCTCAGGGGTGGGGGCCGGGGGGGACAGTAGGTCCCACCCTTATTGATCATTTTAGGGCCCCCACCCACCGCTCAGGGGTGGGGGCCGGGGGGGGGACAATAGGTCCCCCCCTTATTGATAATTTTAGGGCCCCCACCTGCCGCACAGGGGTGGGGGCCGGGGGGGGACAATAGGTCCCCCCCTTATTGATAATTTTAGGGCCCCCACCCGCCGCACAGGGGTGGGGGCCGGGGGGGGACAATAGGTCCCCCCCTTATTGATAATTTTAGGGCCCCCACCCGCCGCACAGGGGTGGGGGCCGGGGGGGGACAATAGGTCCCCCCCTTATTGATAATTTTAGGGCCCCCACCCGCCGCACAGGGGTGGGGGCCGGGGGGGGACAATAGGTCCCCCCCTTATTGATAATTTTAGGGCCCCCACCCGCCGCACAGGGTTGGGGGCCGGGGGGACACAGTAGGTCCCCCCCTTATTGATAATTTTAGGGCCCCCACCCACCGCTCAGGGGTGGGGGCCGGGGGGGGACAATAGGTCCCCCCCTTATTGATAATTTTAGGGCCCCCACCCGCCGCACAGGGGTGGGGGCCGGGGGGATCAGTAGGTCCCCCCCTTATTGATAATTTTAGGGCCCCCACCCGCCGCACAGGGGTGGGGGCCGGGGGGGGGGACAGTAGGTCCCCCCCCTTATTGATAATTTTAGGGCCCCCACCCGCCGCACAGCGGTGGGGGCCGGGGGGGGGGGAAGGAGAGTAGGTCTCCCCCCCCCCCCCCTTCAACCACTATTGTGGACAGTAAGCGTCCCTGTGGGTTCGGGCTTCAGCTGTCAGCTGAAGCTGAAGCTGTCAGCTGAAGCCACGCCCACAGCAGTGCTGACAGGCTATCAGCACACAAAGCGCGTTCACAGTGCTTTGTGTGCTGATAGCCCGTCTGATGCATTCACCCAGAATGCATCGGACGAGAGGCCTTTTTAGGGCCTCTTAACTCGGAAGTCCCTCTGGTGGCCGTCTGATTGACTGCAACAAGAGGTGTTCCAAGCTTCCAATGTAAACACTGCATTTTCTCAGAAAATACAGTGCTTACAAGAAAAAGGCTCCGGGTAGCTGTAGCACTCACCTGAACAACCTCATTAAGCTGAAGTTGTTCAGGTGACTATAGTGTCCCTTTAATACTCAACCCAACAGAGGACCAGATGATACTCAGTCCCTGGTCCCAAGTGTTAATACATTCCCCATAAGTAGAGGTCTCCAAACCACTAGCAATCTACAAACCTTCCAACCTTCTCCCTTCTCAAATGATTCCTCCAAGAAATTGAATTTCCTTTAACTTCTTCATTTATCTAATACATATATAAAATAAAATGTGAAACAATGAATACATGTCTTTTGATTTCAATACAAAAATAATCAATCACAGTAGACTTGGAGATTAATTTTGTTATGAACAGCAACTTCTTAAAATTGGAACAAATTTGGGAGATCGTTCAAATTCTCAAACTTCAACCCAAAATGTATCCAAATCACAAATTAAATAAATGGTGCAACAATGGTGGACAATCATGTTTCTTTTGATTCATTATTTGGAATTCTGGTTATGGCACAAAAAAAGAGCAATCGGAAAAAAAAAGATGATTGATGGCTAGAGTATGATCACTAAGGGTTGATTTTATTCTCAGGTAATGCGATAAGTGACCAATACATGGAAAAAAGGAGAGCAGTAAAACAAAAAACAAAAACAATATTTAATTATTAATATAGAAAATAATCAAATTAATCAATGTTTGGTTATTATATATAAAAATATTATATATAAAATTATCTGAAAAGCCTGCATTCCTAGTATGATAGGTAATGCCCGGTGCAAAACCACACAAAAAATACAAAAATACAAAAAGTAGGCAGCACTCCAAGGACTTAATCAAAAAAGTTATAAAATGATACTTAACTTTTATTGGTACATCTTAAAAGTGTCGACATTTCAGTTCCCACCAAAAAAATATATATATATATATATATATATATACAGAGAGAAATAGAGATGTTCTAGTCTCTATTGGTTAGCTCTTCTCACTTGATCTGTGAACCAAATGTCAAAATGTGCCCATCACTGTACTGCAAAATATATACGTAATATTTATATTATAATATTTTGCGGTGCACTGATGGCCCATTTTTGTGCGATTTTGATTTGTCTGGTTTGTTAACAAAGTTTAGACGTGCCGAACTGCTGTATGGCCAAAATACAGCAGTCCCTAACTTACATTGAATTATATTCTTTAAAGAACATAATGCTCAAGCTGACTGGAGAGCTCGTCATTTTCGAATTCTTTAACCAAAATAAGGTTTGGATTGATTGTAATGTCTTTTTTGTACTTGGTCATTTGTTTAAATTATTTTAAATTAGAAATATTTTCAATGGATTATGATGGAATTTTTATGACTAAAGGTAAGAACGTGAAAGACATGTACAGGCATGTATAAAATAGATTAGCATGTTTTTATTTTTTAATTTTGTTCTTTTTTTTTTTTTACCCTTGTGCAGTTACATAGAAATATAAAAACATAGAATGTGACGGCAGATAAGAACCATTTGGCCTATCTAGTCCGCCCGATTTTCTAAATACTTTTATTAGTCCCTGACCTTATCTTATATCTAGGATAGCCTTATGCCCCTATGCCACGCATGCTTAAACTCCTTCAATGTGTTACCTCTACCACTTCAGCTGGAAGGCTATTCCATGCATCCACTACCCTCTCAGTAAAGTAATACTTACTGATATTATTTTTAAACCTTTGCCCCTCTAATGTAAGACTATGTCCTCTTGTTGTGGTAGTTTTTCTTCTTTTAAATATAGTCTCCTCCTTTACTGTGTTGATTCCCTTTATGTATTTAAATGTTTCTATCATATCCCCACTGTCTCGTCTTTCCTCCAAGCTATACATGTTAAGTTCCTTTAACCTTTCCTTGTAAGTTTTATCCTGCAATCTATGAACCAGTTTAGTAGCCCTTCTCTGAACTCTCTAAGGTATCAATATCCTTCTGAAGATACGGTCTCCAGTACTGCGTACAATACTCCAAGTGAGGTCTCACCAGTGTTCTGTACAATGACATGAGCACTTCCCTCTTTTTACTGCTAATACCTCTCCCTATACAACCAAGCATTCTGCTAGCATTTCCTGTTGCTCTGTTACATTGTCTGCCTACCTTTAAGTCATCAGAAATAATAACCCCTAAATCCCTTTCCCCAGATGTTGAGGTTAGGACTCTATCAAATATTCCGTACTCTGCCCTTGGATTTTTACGTCCAAGATGCATTATCTTGCACTTATCCACATTAAATGTCAGTTGCCAAAACTCTGACCATTTTTCTAGTTTACCTAAATGATTTGCCATTTGGCTTATCCCTCCTGGAACATCGACCCTGTTACATATCTTAGTATCATCAGCAAAAAGACATACCTCACCATCAAGACCTTCTGCAGTATCACTAATAAAAATATTAAAGAGAATAGGTCCAAGTACAGATCCCTGAGGTACCCCACTGGTGACAATCCCAAGCTTTGAATATACTGCATTGACTACAACCCTATGTTGCCTGTCACTCAGCCACTGTCTTACACATTCAACAATATTGGAATCCAAACTCAAAGATTTCAGTTTATTGATAAGCCTTCCATGTGCAACAGTGTCAAAAGCCTTACTGAAATCTAGGTAAGCAATGTCTACTGCACCACCCTGATCTATAATTTTAGTTACCCAATCAAAAAAATCAATAAGATTAGTTTGGCATGATCTCCCTGAAGTAAATCCATGTTGTCTCTGATCTTGAAATCCATGTGATTTTAGATGTTCAACAATCCTATCCTTTAACATGGTTTCCATTACTTTTCCCACGACTGAAGTAAGGCTTACTGGCCTATAGTTGACCGACTCCTCCCTACTACCTTTCTTGTGAATGGGCACAACATTTGCTAACTTCTGTGACTACTCCTGTTAACAATGATTAAATAAATCTGTTAATGGTTTTGCTAGTACACCACTAAGCTCTTTTTAATAACTTTGGGTGTATTTCATCAGGTCCCCTTGACTTATTTGTCTTTACCTTTGACAGTTGAAATAGAACCTCTTTCTCTGTAAACTATTATTAGAAATATTATGAACACAGGATAAATTAGATCAATGAAATCAGCCAAATTTGCAAATACATATGTGGTTTTAAGTGAACAGACCTTAAATTATTAAAAAATTATACAACACACAAAATTGGCTTATGTAGTATTTAGTTTTGGCCACTAGGTGTCACAAGAATACTATTTCTAATTACACATAAACCACTGAGGTTTTGTTGCCTGTACCAAAGAAATGGTTGCGAATTGCAAATAATTTAATTTCAATAATTCTTTAACTTGTCTATTTTATGACCTCGAATGGCATTACCTCCAATTTAAAATGTACTTGTCCATTCTTGATCTACCCTTTTTAAAGCATAATTTGTATTTACATATAACACGAGAAAATAAATAATTTTATGTTTTTCATTAAATCAGAAATCAATGGGTAGCTAACTGAATGATACATTTTTTTTCAAACTATACTATATGAAAATATAGATGCACATTACATCTTTTATTAGATTTCAACAATTTTGGCCTACGTGTGATTTCATTGTCTGCTTTCTGTAGTTTCAAGTTTTGTAAATAAACTATTTAAACTATTTACTAAATTTACTATTCAAAGGACCACCCCGAACAACAAAACAACTTCATCACAATTAAGTTATGTTGCAAAGAGATCTCAGGTCTTAGCTTAAGAGGAATGATATTGAACAAATGGTATAACCCAAGCCCTTGATGACTATGCCTTTAGTAAAAAAAAAAAAAACTAACTGTTTAGTTAATATTATTAGTATTTATATAGCGCCAACAAATTCTACAGTGCTTTACAGTATTATGAAACGGGGTGGAAATAAATGAAAAAATTACACAATGATACGGGAACCAAAGGTAGATGAGGGTCCTACTCAAACGCGGTTTCCTATTAAACTATTCTGACCTAGAATTTAACAAATGTAACAAATCACAATTTAGTGAACAAGCCCGTAAATGAGTACGATATTCTCTCTCAGAATAAAATCTCTAAATACTGTTATGCAGGCATGTACATCACTGGTCCATAAGGCACACATTTTTAGAGGGCATATCACAATGCATTTAAATAATACTGTAGAAAATAATGTTGTTTTTTTGTGTACTTCAAAAAGCCTTTCTTGTTAAACTCTGGTTGAGTACAGTTATAAAATGAGATGCATTGGAGGGGGGTCTTTAGAGTGCCCTTATAGTTAAAGGCTGAATGGTACAATTATAAAACTAAAGGACAGAGAGGCTTAGATGACTTTTCTTATGGTTATCAAGATCTATAAAGAACTTGCCCTAGTATCTCTTTGTGTTGTGATTGAATGTTCTTTTTTAGAAAGATTGCAATATCAGTTCTTGAACCAGTTCTCCGCAATAGCTTTTGTTACAAAGTAGGTCAGTTATCTGCTCTGACAAGTCTCCTTTGTGCTATTAAATATATACAATATATTTATTCAGTAGTTTGAAATATGAAGTTTTTCCTGATCTCTGCTTGCTGTCTGCACAAATGTATGCGTACTTCCCATTCATCTTTTAATTAGCTCTATATGTTAATGTGTTCTATTGCTAATATGCATCCATGTTCTTCCAACATTAAAAAGATCCTGAAAGTGGAATGCAGAACATTTCAATGTAAACATTCAGAGCCTTGACATTACATGTATTGTTATTGTTAATCTACTATTAGATTTACAACTTATGGATCTCAATCATTATGTCAAGGAATTTATTTGTTATAGAGAGACTTGTCAACCAAGAGTAAAAAAATAGTAAAAATTAAAAAATATATATAATTATTTATTTTGTGGAAGAAGGAAAAGGAGTACATCTTATAGTTAAACACACATTTAAGCAACATTATCAATGCCACTTACTGTAGAGTTTGTTTATTGTGCACAGAGTCTAGTATTTCCATCCCCCTGGTTTCTGTCACATTGCTTTAAAGTGTTAACAAAAATCTCCCAACTCACATAACTTGGCTCCCTTCTACATTATCTGTCAAACCTTGGTGACAATGACAAGCTATGAGTGCTGGAGGCTTGTGACATAGCAGTTATGCACAAGAAGGTCAAATTAACATTTAGATTAAAGGGACTCTATAGTCACCATATAAAAGCAAGAAAGACAGGTCCCCCAGCCTTCCTTCTTGCTTTTATATGTACTTTCATTTATTAAAAATAAATTTCGAGGTGTTTTTATCTTAAAAACTTACCTCCGTTCCAGCGCCGAGCTCCCCGCTAGGCCGCGCCCCCTTTTTCGTCAAAATGACGAAATCGCGGGGCCCAATGGGACGGCTTCGCGCTGCACCAATCGCGTTCTTCATAGAGCGGCATTGAATGCCGCCCTATGAAGAACCTGAGCGCTTTACCGCGCATGTGCGCGGAATGCGCGTTCGCGAGCTGAGCTGTCTGACTGACAGCTCAGCTCGCTTTCTAAAATTATCAATAAGGGGGGGGACCTACTGTCCCCCCCCGGCCCCCACCCCTGTGCGGCGGGTGGGGGCCCTAAAATTATCAATGAGGGGGGGACCTACTGTCCCCCCCCGGCCCCCACCCCTGAGCGGCGGGTGGGGGCCCTACAATTATCAATAAGGGGGGGACCTACTGTCCCCCCCGGCCCCCACCCCTGTGCGGCGGGTGGGGGCCCTAAAATGATCAATGAGGGGGGGACCTACTGTCCCCCCCCCGGCCCCCACCCCTGAGCGGCGGGTGGGGGCCCTACAATTATCAATAAGGGGGGGACCTACTGTCCCCCCCGGCCCCCACCCCTGTGCGGCGGGTGGGGGCCCTAAAATGATCAATGAGGGGGGGACCTACTGTCCCCCCCCCGGCCCCCACCCCTGAACGGCGGGTGGGGGCCCTACAATTATCAATAAGGGGGGGACCTACTGTCCCCCCCGGCCCCCACCCCTGTGCGGCGGGTGGGGGCCCTAAAATTATCAATGAGGGGGGGACCTACTGTCCCCCCCGGCCCCCACCCCTGAGCGGCGGGTGGGGGCCCTACAATTATCAATAAGGGGGGGACCTACTGTCCCCCCCGGCCCCCACCCCTGTGCGGCGGGTGGGGGCCCTAAAATTATCAATGAGGGGGGGGGACTTACTGTCCCCCCCCCCCGGCCCCCACCCCTGAGCGGCGGGTGGGGGCCCTAAAATTATCAATAAGGGGGGGGACCTATTGTCCCCCCCGGCCCCCACCCCTGAGCGGTGGGTGGGGGCCCTAAATACAAAGGGGGGGGGGACCCTAGTTAACTCTCCCCCCCCCCAAAAAAAAAAAATATCTCCCTACCTACCCCCCTCACCCTAAAAATAATGAGGGGGGACCATTAACTAAAAACCTGTAAAAAAAGAAAAAATGAGATAAAATCAACTTACCATTCGATGTTTTCTTTCTTCTAAAATCTTCTTTCTTCAGCCCCAAAAAAGGCCAAATAAAAATCCATAATAACCGACGCAATTAAAAAAAAAAAAAAAAAAAATCCATCTTCACCCATGGAGGGCTCCGCGCAGACTGAGCTCCGCAGGGCGGGGGAAGGCTTATAAAGCCTTGCCCCGCCCTGCAATTATGCTAAGAACACTCTGATTGGTGGGTTTAAGCCAATCAGAGTGCTCTTTGTCATTTTACAAGCGTGGGAAAGTTCTTTGGAATTTTCCCACGCTTGTAAAATGACACAGAGCACTGTGATTGGATGGATTTCAAGCCATCCAATCACAGTGCTCTGTGTCATTTTACAAGCGTGGGAAAGTTCTTTGGTATTTTCCCACGCTTGTAAAATGACACAGAGCACTGTGATTGGATGGATTTCAAGCCATCCAATCACAGTGCTCTTTGTCATTTTACAAGCGTGGGAAAGTTCTTTGGAATTTTTTTTACGCTTGTAAAATGACACAGAGCACTGTGATTGGATGGCTTGAAATCCATCCAATCACAGTGCTCTGTGTCATTTTACAAGCGTGGGAAAATTCCAAAGAACTTTCTCACGCTTGTAAAATGACAAAGAGCACTGTGATTGGATGGATTTCAAGCCATCCAATCACAGTGCTCTTTGTCATTTTACAAGCGTGGGAAAGTTCTTTGGAATTTTCCCACGCTTGTAAAATGACAAAGAGCACTCTGATTGGCTTAAACCCACCAATCAGAGTGTTCTTAACCTAATTGCAGGGCGGGGCAAGGCTTTATAAGCCTTCCCCCGCCCTGCGGAGCTCAGTCTGCGCGGAGCCCTCCATGGGTGAAGATGGATTATTTTTTTTGCGCTCGGGTTTTTTTTTTTTTTTTTTATTCCGTCGGTTATTATGGATTTTTATTTGGCCTTTTTTGGGGCTGAAGAAAGAAGATTTTAGAAGAAAGAAAACATCGAATGGTAAGTTGTTTTTATCTTATTTTTTTTTTCTTTACAGGTTTTTAGTTAAAGGGTCCCCCCTCATTATTTTTAGGGTGAGGGGGGTAGGTAGGGAGATAAGTTTTTTTTTGGGGAGGGGGGGTGGGGGGGAGAGGGTTAACTAGGGTCCCCACCCCCTTTGTATTTAGGGCCCCCACCCACCGCTCAGGGGTGGGGGCCGGGGGGGACAATAGGTCCCCCCCTATTGATAATTTTAGGGCCCCCACCCACCGCTCAGGGGTGGGGGCCGGGGGGGGGGGCAGTAGGTCCCCCCCCTTATTGTGAATTTTAGGGCCCCCACCCGCCGCACAGGGGTGGGGGCAGGGGGGGGGGACAGTAGGTCCCCTCCCTATTGTGAATTTTAGGGCCCCCACCCACCGCTCAGGGGTGGGGGCCGGGGGGGGGACAGTAGGTCCCCCCCTTATTTTTATTTTAGGGCCCCCACCCGCCGCACAGGGGTGGGGGCCGGGGGAGGGGACAGTAGGCCCCCCCCCTTATTGTGAATTTTAGGGCCCCCACCCGCCGCACAGGGGTGGGGGCCGGGGGGGGGGACAGTAGGTCCCCTCCCTATTGTGAATTTTAGGGCCCCCACCCACCGCTCAGGGGTGGGGGCCGGGGGGGGGACAGTAGGTCCCCCCCTTATTTTTTATTTTAGGGCCCCCACCCGCCGCACAGGGGTGGGGGCCGGGGGGGGACAGTAGCCCCCCCCCCCCTTATTGTGAATTTTAGGGCCCCCACCCGCCGCACAGGGGTGGGGGCCGGGGGGGGGACAGTAGGTCCCCTCCCTATTGTGAATTTTAGGGCCCCCACCCGCCGCACAGGGGTGGGGGCCGGGGGGGGGCAGTATGTCCCCCCCTTATTTTTTATTTTAAGGCCCCCACCCACCGCACAGGGGTGGGGGCTGGGGGGGGACAATAGGTCCCCCCTTATTGATAGTTTTAGGGCCCCCACCCGCCGCACAGGGGTGGGGGCCGGGGGGGCAGTATGTGCCCCCCTTATTTTTAGGGCCCCCACCCACCGCTCAGGGGTGGGGGCCGGGGGGGGGGAGGAGAGTAGGTCCCCCCCCCCCCTTCAACCACTATTGTGGCCGGACAGCATCCCTGTGGGTTCGGGCTTCAGCTGTCAGCTGAAGCCACGCCCACAGCAGTGCTGACAGGCTGTCAGCACACAAAGCGCGTTCACAGTGCTTTGTGTGCTGATAGCCCGTCTGATGCATTCACCCAGAATGCATCGGACGAGAGGCCTTTTTAGGGCCTCTGAACTCGGAAGTCCCTCTGGTGGCCGTCTGATTGACTGCAACAAGAGGTGTTCCAAGCTTCTAATGTAAACACTGCATTTTCTCAGAAAATACAGTGCTTACAAGAAAAAGGCTCCGGGTAGCTGTAGCACTCACCTAAACAACCTCATTAAGCTGAAGTTGTTCAGGTGACTATAGTGTCCCTTTAAGTTTTCTTCAAACTTTTACTAGCAGTTTGGCTAGTGCAATGTGACTCCATAGTGGTCGCATTTTAATTCATAAACTAGTTACACCAG